>NW_028270184.1:62147260-62752825 GCF_037043375.1 Chiloscyllium plagiosum
CTACAATAGCCCTCCAACTACCCATAATTTCAACAAGCTTTGTTAAATTGAAAAAATTATAATCCACCTCCTCCTCGAAGTCATTTATAAATATCACAAACACCAGAGGTCCCAGAACCGATCCCAAAGGAACACCAATGGTCACCGAGCTCCAGACTGAATACTTGCCATTTACCACCCTCCTCTGTCTTCTATGGGCCAGTCCATTGTGAACCCAGACAGGCCGGTTTCCCTGTATCCGATGCGTCCTTACTTTCTGAATGAACCTACCATGGGGAAATTTACCAAACGCCTGGTTAAAAACCATGTACTCCACATCCACTACTCTCGCTTCTTCAATGATTTTGATCCCATCCTCAAAGAATTCAGTAAGATTTGTGAGGCATGACCTGCCCCTCACAACGCCATGCTGACTATTTCTAACCAAACTATCATTTGCAATAATCATATATTCTGTCTCTCAGAATCCTCTCCAAAACTTTGCCCAATGTTGTTGTAAACTGACTGGTCTGTAATTCTCAGGATTATCCCTATTCCATTTCCTGAACAAGGGAGTAACATTTGCCATCCTCCAATCATCTAGCACTATTCCAATGGAGAGTGAGGACGCAAAGACCATCTCCAAAGGTGCAGTAATCTCTTCCCTCTCTTCCTGTAGTAAGCCAGGATGGATCCCGTCTGGACTCGGGGTTTTAGCTATCCCGATGTTTGTATTACAATCAGTCTGTACTTCACCTCAACATGTCTACTCGCTGTTCAACCATCTGATTGACTGCTTTCCATTTCAGGGCTCTATGCAGTGGTGCTTTCCTGAACACATATGGTTCCCAATAACCTGTTAAGCATGGAATGGAAAATATGGGAAGGCACCAATGCCTTCCTGATGAAAGGCTGATGCCCAAACTTTTGACTCTCCTGCTCCTCAAGTGCGACCTGACATGCTGTGCTTTTCCAGCACCACACTTTTCGACTCTGATCACCAGCATCTTATGGCCTCACTTTCTCCATTACATAGGGCTGTCCCCTCTGCACACTGAGCAGGCAATTAATCAGCAGAAACCCGTTGTATTTAGAGCTGACTGTTCAGTTGGGGAAAGTTGCATTTGATGAATACATTTTCTGAAAACGAAATTACAATTCAACAAATATTCATTCAGTCCCAGAGTTACAGTTTTGGTTCATGAATTGTACAGCTTGATAACGAGCAGTGAATGACTGAAGAACTCCGAAGTACAGAGTATTCTAGGTGTTATATTCCAGGCTGGATGTGCTTTCCCTGAAGGTTGGGTATATTATCGTACAGACAGATGTGATAAGGGAACGAGCTGACACGTGGAATTGTGACATTTTTGCCATTACAGAGATGTGTTTGAAGGAGATCAGGGCTGACAACTCAATATTCTGCGGTACAAGAACTATAGGCAGCACAGGAGAGGGGTAAAGGAGGAGATGGTGATGCATTATTAGTTATGGAGTCAGTTACTGCAGTAAGAAGGGAACTAAATCGGAAAGAGAAGCTTAAAGCAGGTACTAATTGAACAGGTCATTGGAGGCAACTACCATATGTGTAGGGCTAAACTTAAAACGGCAGTAGAAGCGTAGATATGAGGCGTGACAAAACATTAGCGGGTAGTATGAGCGGGTTGAGAGAGATAGGGAGTAGTGTATGATTTGGGAGGGTCTTAGAGATATAGTGAGGGGTGTAGGGTTTGGAGTGGATTAGAGAGATAGGGAGGCGTGCAGGGTTTGAGAGAGTTATGGAGTAGTATAGGGTTTGGAGGAGGTTAGAGAGATAGAGAAGGGTTACGGATTGGAGGGGGTTAGACGGATAGGGAAATGTGTAGGTTTGGAGGGGGTTAGAGAGATAGGGAGGCGTGCAGTTTTTGAGAGAGATACGGAGTAGCATAGGGTTTGGAGCAAGTTAGAGAGATAGGGAAGGGTGCAGGGATTAGACAGATAGGGAAAGGGTTTGGTGGGGTTGAGATAAGTAGGGAGAGGATTACGGTTTGGAGGGGTCAGAAAGATAGGGAGGGGAGCAGGGTTTAGAATGGGTTAAGGAGATAGAGTGTGGTGCAGGGTCTAGAGTAGGTTGAAGAGATAGGGAAGGGAGAAGTGTTTGGATGAGTTTAGAGAGCTAGGGAAGGGTGCAGTATTTGGAGAGGGTTAAGGAGATGAGGGGGTGTCGGGTTTGGAGGAAGTTAAAGAGATATAAAAGGGGTACAGTGCATGGAGGGTGTTATAGAGATAGCGAAGGCAGTAGGGGCTGTAGGAAGTTACATAGATGGGATGGGTGGAAGGTTTGGAGGAGGGTAAAGAGATAGAGAGGAGTGTAGGGTTTGGGGAAGGAGAGAGAGATAGCGAAGGGGGTAGTTTTGGAGGAGGTTTGAAGCTCATTGTGTCAGATCAAACACTGACACAGAAACCTCCTGCTGACTCCCCTCCCTCAACCTCATGGTGTCAGATAAAACACTGATACGGAAACCTCCTGCTGATTCCCCTCCCTCGCCCTCATGGTGTCAGATCAAACACTGACACAGAAACCTCCTGCTGACTCCCCTCCCTCAGCCTCAGGGGATCAGATCAAACACTGACACAGAAACCTCCTGCTGACTCCCCTCCCTCAGCCTCACGGTGTCAGATCAAACACTGACACAGAAACCTCCTGCTGACTCCCCTCCCTCAACCTCATGGTGTCAGATCAAACACTGATACGGAAACCTCCTGCTGACTCCCCTCCCTCGCCCACATGGTTTCAGATCAAACAATGACACAGAAACCTCCTGCTGACTCCCCTCCCTCAGCCTCACGGGGTCAGATCAAACACTGACACAGAAACCTCCTGCCGACTCCCCTCCCTCAACCTCATGGTGTCAGATCAAACAATGACAAAGAAACCTCCTGCTGACTCCCCTCCCTCGCCCTCATGGTGTCAGATCAAACAATGACAAAGAAACCTCCTGCTGACTCCCCTCCCTCAGCCTCACGGGATCAGATCAAACACTGACACAGAAACCTCCTGCTGACTCCCCTCCCTCAGCCTCACGTGGTCAGATCAAACACTAACACGGAAACCTCCTGCTGACTCCCCTCCGTCAGCCTCATGGTGTCAGATCAAACACTGACACGGAAACCTCCTGCTGACCGCCCCCCCCTCACCCCCCCTCAGCCTCACGGTGTCAGATCAAACACTGACACAGAAACCTCCTGCTGACTCCCCTCCCTCAGCCTCACGGTGTCAGATCAAACACTGACAGGGAAACCTCCTGCTGACTCCCCTCCCTCAGCCTCACGGTGTCAGATCAAACACTGACACGGAAACCTCCTGCTGACTCCCCTCCCTCAGCCTCACGGTGTCAGATCAAACACTGATACGGAAACCTCCTGCTGACTCCCCTCCCTCAGCCGCACGGTGTCAGATCAAACACTGATACGGAAACCTCCTGCTGACTCCCCTCCCTCATCCTCACGGTGTCAGATCAAACACTGACCCAGAAATCTCCTGCTGACTCCCCTCCCTCAGCCTCTCGGTGTCAGATCAAACACTGACACGGAAACCTCCTGCTGACTCCCCTACCTCACCCTCGCAGTGTCAGATCAAACACTGACACGGAAACATCCTGCTGACCCCCCTCCTCAGCTGATGGATCAGTGTCCGTCTACATTGAACAACACTTGGAGGAAGCACTGAGAGAGTGACAGAGCTGGCGGATGTATACTGGGTGGGCCATTTCAAAACCAACACCAAGAGGAGCTCAGCAGCAGCATTACTGATCGAGGTGGTCGGGTCCAAAAGGACATAACTGCTTCACTGCGTCTGCAACGTGTCGGGGGGAACGACTGACATCCTTGACCTCATCCTCACCAACCTAGCGGCTGCAAACACATTGTTCGATGACCGTATTGGGAACGGAGAACTACCGCACACAGTATTTCTGGAGACAAATTTCCTCTTTTACATCGTGAAGACCCCCTGTGCATTTGTGATACCATCTGCTAAACAGGGCAGATTTCCAATAGATTTTGGAACTTTGCACTGGCCTGTGTGAGGCGGTTCGGGTCATTACCAACAGCAGCAGAATTGTACTCCAGCATAAGTTTCACTATCACTGCCTGGTGTATGCTCCACTTTATCCTGACCATCAAGCCAGGGATACAGCCTTGTTAAATGGAGAATACAGGAGGGCCTGCCTATAGTATCACCAAATACACCTCACAATGAGATGAAGTTACTAAATCGGGCCATTTACTCAGCACATGGTATGAATAGAAAATGATAAACAGATCTAACCAATGCATCAGGACTCATCTCTGCAATGCTCTCATATACAGTCTGGGTGAGTGATGGTGGACAATCACACAACTCACCGGAGGAGGAGGGTCCACCAATACCACCTTCCTCAAAGATTGAAGAGCCCAGCACAATAATAGAAAAGCTAAGGCTGAAACTTTCACAACAATGTTCAGACAGAAATATCGATGGGAGGATCAAATTTAGTCTCCTCCAGATGGCAGTCTACAGCTAAACGATTTACAACAAGAGAACACATAGCTGAATTCGAGAGATGAGGTGACAGTGGCTTCATTTTTAACATGATCATAACTGCATTTGGCCACATATCGTATCCAGGATTAACGGCAAACCTGGAGCAAATAGGAATCGTCTGCATTGGTAGAAGTTACAACTGGTACAAAGGAAGGTGGCTGGGGTGTGGAAAGCAGCCATCTCAGCTCTGCTGCAGTTCTCCAGGGGAGGGGTTTCCGGGTAAGCCTGTAGATCTGAAACGGAAAGGTAGGGTACCATACCCCGACAGGATGATAGGGTTGCTCTCTCGTTAGACAGAGACGACTGGCGGGAGATTAACAGGACAGTCATCATGCCTCAAGTGAGGGAGAGCTTGAGTAGGACAGCCCTTATCATACACCTCAGTCAGTGCAGGAATTTAACCCACACTGTTAGTAGTAATCTGCATTACAAACCAGCTGTCCAACTAACCAAGTCATCACTCAGCCTCATGTGGTAGGTATTGTAATATTATTCCATTCAGATATGTTGCTAAACACCTTTGGAGCAGGTGGAACTAGAAGCCAGCTTCCTAGCTCAGAGAGAGAATGACAGCATCAGTGAGCTGTAAAAGCGCTCACTGCCCTAGGCCCAATAATTTTCAGCTGCTTCATAAATGACCATCCCTACTCAAGTGAATTCACAACTGGGATTGTTTGCCAATGATTGGACAATATTCACCACTATTAGTGATTTATTCTGATAATGAAGCAATCCTTATCGAAATGCAACAAGGACCTGGAAATATGAAGATGTGTGTTTAACAGTGAAAAGTACAATTTCCATTGCACACATGCCAGACACCGACTACCTCTAATAATTGAAAATGGAATCATATCCTCTAACGTTCAATGTCACCACCATCACTGAACTCCCAACGACCAATATCCCGCGGATTACCATTAACCAGAACTGGACTGACCGTACACTTTCATTAACCATTCCTGTAAAGGCCTTATGCTAAAACGTCGACTCTCCTGTACCTCAGATGCTGACTGACCTGTTGTGCTTTTTCAGTATCACACTTTGACGCATATAAATTAATTGGCTACAAGAATATCTCAAGGGCTAGGAATCCTGCAGAAATAACATACCTCATGATTTCCAAAAGCCTGTACACCATCTATAAGACACACATTGAATGTGTGTGCGATGAAATACCCGACCACCCCATTTTCCCTGTGAATGCAGCTTCACCCCTCAACCACTGACACTCAGGAGCATCAATACCTGCCATCGACACGGTGCTCTGCAGAAATTTAACAAGGCTTCTTACAACGTACCTCTGAAACCATGACCGTCAAGAAGGACAAGGGAAACAGACACATGGGATTATCATCATGTTCGCTTTCCGTTCCAAGCCAACCACCATCCTGATTGGGAAGTATATTGCCATTCCTTCCGTGTCACTATTTCAAGGTCACCCCCCCCCCCCCAATGGTATTAGAACAAAGAACAGTACAGCACAGAATGTTGTGCCGACCATTGATCCTCATGTATGCACCCTCAAATTTCTGTGACCATATGCATGTCCAGCAGTCTCTTAAATGTCCCCAATGATCTTGCTTCCACAACTGCTGCTGGCAACGCATTCCATGCTCTCACAACTCTCTGTGTAAAGAACCCGCCTCTGACATCCCCTCCATACTTTCCTCCAACCAGCTTAAAACTATGACCCCTCGTATTAGCCATTTCTGCCCTTTGAAATAGTCTCTGGCTATCGTCTCTATCTATGCCTCTCATTATCTTGTATACTTCAATTAGGTCCCCTCTCCTCCTGCTTTTCTCCAATGAAAGGAGTCCGAGCTCAGTCAACCTCTCTTCATAAGATAAGCCCTCCAGTCCAGGTAGCATCCTGGTAAACCTCCTCTGAACCCTCTCCAAAGCATCCACATCTTTCCTATAATAGGGCGACCAGAACTGGACGCAATATTCCAAGTGCGGTCTAAAAAAGTTTTATAGAGCTGCAACAAGATCACACCACTCTTAAACTCAATCCCCCGTTAATGAAAGACAAAACACCATGTGCTTTCTTAACAACCTGTCCACTCGGGTGGCCATTTTAAGGGATCTATGTACCTGCACACCAAGGTCCCTCTGTTCCTCCACACTGCCAAGAATCCTTAATCCTGTACTCAGCTTTCAAATTCAAACTTCCAAAATGCACCACCTCGCATTTATCCAGGTTGAAGTCCATCTGCCACCTCTCAGCCCATCTCTGCATTCTGTCAATGTCCCGCTGCAGCCTACAATAGCCCTCTATACTGTTGACGACACCTGCAACCTTTGTGTCATCTGCAATCTTGCTGACCCATTCTTCAATCCCCTCAACCAAGTCTTTAATAAAAATTACAAACAGTAGAGGGCCAAGGACAGAGCCCTGTGGAACAGCCACTCACTTTCAGGCAGAATATTTTCCTTCTACTACCACTCGTTGTCTTCTGTTGGCCAGCTAATTCTGTATCCAGACAGCTAGGTTCCACATATCCCATTCCTCCTGACATTCAGAATCAGCCTACCATAGGGAACCTTATGAAATACCTTGCTGAAGTCCATATACACCACATCCACAGCTCGACCCTCATCAACGTTTCTAGTCAGATTCTCAAAGTATTGTAAGTCTAATTACAGCACATCGACTGCAGTGGTTCAATGTAGCAACTCACCCTTACCTTTTCAATGGCAACTAGGGATGGGCAATAAATACTGGCCCAATCATATTCCATGAATGAATGAAATGACAATATTGTCCAGACCTGCCCAATGTTGGACACTGTGCTTTGGGTTTTGTGAGCTCAGGCTGTTAGTGTCTAGGCAGTAACCTGTTTGTTGTAAACAGCTGAAGGGATGTGCTGTTTTAAACAATCTGTCAGTCTCTCAGAGGCATGGCCTACATACCGAGCATCACACAGACACTGCCATTCACATCCCATATTACCGAGCTCTGAGATAGACAGAAGCAATTCAAAATGTACCCAGATCTGACTGTAACACGTTTAAACACGCAGTGATATTGTTGCCATGAAAATGATTATGAGTGAATGTTAGCAGGGAGAAAGTGAGGACTGCAGATACTGGAGATCAGAGTTAAAAAGTGTGTTTCTGAAAAAATAGCACAGGCATTCATGTAGCTGCTGAGGAGCAGGAGAGTCGACTATGAGTTCACAATATTAATAAAAGGGAAAATAAATGTATAACTTCAAATTCCTTGTACTTAATCATAATTTGGTCTTGGGTGCGGTAATGAGACTCATCATATCAATGCTCCTTACTGTGAGTTGGGCACTGTTTTCATCATATTGTTGTTATAAAAGTGAACTGAATACATGGGTGGATTTTGTGCTTATTGGACCATCTAAAAGTTGGTATTATGAAAGGATGTCAGACCTTCAGTAAAGAGACTTTGCTGTTAACGGTTAGAACAATGCTGCAAACATTTACACAGAGATTTCCAGCTCAAGTCACACACAACAACGTTGGTCTGGGAATGATGCCGTCCATCAATGGAACTGTACAATTCTTTTTGGATACTGACATTGTGGGGCTAACTGACACTGGATATGGTTTATGAGGGATTCAATGTAAGTTGCCATGTGCTGCAGGAGCCCATCACCTTTATAACACCATCATTCAGGATCAGGTCCAAGGTGCAGAATTACAGAGTTTAGATGCCATACCAGAAGCGATATACTTGCAAGACATGTTTGTTTACAGATCATTGTTACAAATGTTGAACTGTGCCAAGTGCCAGTCCATCGACCAGTCTGCCCCACACACGTCTCCCCGTTGTTCATGTATGTCTCTAACCAGTCTATTGCGTGAGTAACTGCCCAGCTCCAGTTTGAAAGCACTCTGGACAGAATTTGGAGATGGTCAGTGTTTTGGAGGTCATGGTGAGGGCCAGTAACACTGTTTCTGAATTCAGGCATTTCCTCAAAGTCATTTCCAACAGCTTTGCTGCCTGCAAGATGGTGTGTTCATTGATCTGAACATCAATCAGCTGTTTACGACAGTCACTGAATTGTGTAATAGTCAAGTGTGCGCTCTGGTATTTCAATTATTGTTCACTTCAATTTTTTCAATTGAAAAATATTAATGTTTGGGTTATTTTAAAATATGTAAGAAACAAAGTGATATTAACACTTCATTATACAAAATGTGAAAGTGACCTGTTGTATATTTCCCACAAACTAACCAAAAAACAGTCAGATATTGCCTGTAAAGCAATATACCTGTTGTATATTTCCCACAAACTAACCAAAAAACAGTCAGATATTGCCTGTAAAGCAGGATTCTGTGAACCGGACTACGTCACTGGCAACTTCACCATCCTCTCTGGTTTGTTCTGTCCCACTGACAGGACATAGCCAGGATGAGGGGGCAGTTCTTGGCATATAGTCAATACAGTGTTCAGTATTGATGCTGGATCCTGTAGCTGCTAGACTGCTCTGCGGCAGGTTATGGGGGAATCGGGAATAGGGAAACATATCATTGACCACATCATCACCGATCTACCTGCTGCAGATACACCTCTCTATTTCATATATCGGTAAGAATGGTCACTGCACAGTCCTTATGGGGAGCAAGGGCTACCTTTACATTTTGCGGACCCACCTCACCATGATATGGGTTTCTACTGGGACAGGCGTAAAACAGATTGAGCAATAAGTGATGATGCATCTATGAGTTGCAATGCGCCATCAGCAGCAGCAGAATCATACTGCTGTCCAACACTTGGCGGAGTTGCAGATTGCGAGGATGATTGCCAGAGAATACAATGGGATATAGGTCAGCTGCAGACTTGGACAGAGAAAACACAGATGTAACTTTATCTGGACAATTGTGACGTGATGTGTTTTAGAAGGTCCAATGCAGGAGAGAAGTATAAAGTGGATGGAAAAAAGTACTGGCCGCATCAACATCTGAAGGGATCGAGGTGTACAGCTCCACAGTGCCCTGAAAGTGGCAACACGGGTGGATAGGGTGATCAAGAATCTGACGGCAAACTTGCAGACAGGCATCGGAGTGAGCAGTATGAAAATTAGCAGGTCACATTGCAGCTGTAGAGAAACCTAGTTCGGGCACATTTGGAATATTGTGTACAGTACTGGTTGCCTCATCAGCAGAACGATGTGGAAGTGTTGGAGAGGGTATGGAAAGGTTTTACCAGGATGTTGTCTGGTTTGGAGGGTATTAGCCAGAAGGAGAAATTGAACAAACTTGGTTTGTTTCCAATTGGGAATCACTGGCTTTGGGGCTACCTGATAGATATTTACAAAACAGTCAGAGGCATAGATAAAAGGACAGTTAGAGGCTTTTTTCCCAGAGTAGAAATATCAATTACTCAGCACCATAGGTTTTACGTAAAAGTGAGAAAGTTTAGGAGATATGATCGGCAAGTCTTTTGTTTTGCTTTTCCAGACAGAATGGGCAAGTGCCAGGAATGCACTGATAGAGGAGAAGAAGCTAATATAGCAAGGTTTAAGAGGGTTCTTGGCACAAATATGAGTAAGTAGGGAACTGAATGACGTAGTGGATATCGGAGCAAAAACTTTCTTTTTCACTTTAGAACAGCATCATGTGTCAGTGCGAGCTTGCTGGGATGAAGGGCCCGTTCCTGTGTTGGACTGCTCTTTAAAACAAGATTTGAATGCCGGAGTGTCAAGATGTTGACTGAATGATTACTGATGATCAACTGCCACATTCAGTGGATCTCTCCTCAACAACGTGCAGTTTCATATCCTCCCTCCCACTGTGGGGAATATGGAGAATTGGACGTGAAAGTCCGAGCTGGTAACTGGTGACTCCATCTCGCCCCACGCTCCTACGGCCTTCTATCTTAGACATCAATGTCTCGGTGGACGCGGCACTGACAGAAGCTGCATGTACCGTCCAACGATGGCATCTGCCACATGCCAGCCTCACCATGCCATCCCATCTCATCTCCGACCCACTGACAGTACGCTTCTGTACTTCAACGCTGCAGCTCAGGGTGCACTGCCAACTCTCATTGCAATGCTGCTGCAAGGGCACTGTGCTCAGGGACACACCCAGCTCATGGCCTGTCCCTCTGGGCTGCTCACTCCATGTCTGTCCACACTCACTTTGAGCTGACTTGAATGCTGTCAGAATTATTACCTTGCCTTACCCTGCCTTTAGCAGTATTACCCCTCAGCCAGAGTTACCAGGCTCACCCGCCTGCTGTATTGTCTTGGTGTTTAGCACAGACACAAACCCAGGAAGCTTGATATCATTGTCCACGGTCAGTCACGGTGCCCAGCACAGTGAGTCAGGGGGAGTCTCAGATCACAGTTCGGGAGCTTGGACACGGTCAGTCAGCCTCTCATCGTTGTTCAGGTCAGGATCCTTCCCCTGTGAGGGGGTGAGGAGCTGAATGTTAGTGAGACCCATGCCTCTCTTGGCTATTTCTCTCCGATTGTGGAATGGTTCTTTCTGAAATGTGAAAATTAACAAGTGGTTTTCAGGGAGATGGAAAAGGTTGGTACAGCTGTGAGTGCTGGGACAGCTGGGGGAAAGGTGGCGAGGTGTCCTAGGTGAGTGAGTAGGCAGCACAGACACCAGGCAGAGTTGGGCAGAGGGATAGAGAAGTGATTAGAGAAAGAGTAAGAGAAGGTCCTGTAATCAGTGAGAGTGGGAGAATATGAGCCTTGGTGGGAAGTGGGTGCAGTAACAGAGATAGAGTGAGGGTGAGCTGTCAAAGTGCAGATGGTGGCACTTACCCTGGTGGAGTGGAGAAGGTCACTGACCTGCTTCCTACACTGCTGGACATTCACTCAGAAGGCTGGCACCTCACTGCCCCAGGGGCCAGCTTCGGAGCAAACTGGCAGGGTCTGGTTCCATGGCCTCCCCTGCCAGTCCTGCAGGAAGATAATGTCCCTCTCTCACACCATGTCATTCATCAGAACCTCAGCGGCTTGTCCACAAAGTGAAGCCCCAGTTTTACCCACTCTGCTATCTCCTGGGCAGTTTCAGATTGACAATCTAAGAGTGTAATGACATTTTACTCATGACACCTGGAACAGGGAGGCCGGTGCATTCTGGGATATCCAGGCAGTGGGCAGCTGTTACGACGAAGGGGAAAATCATCGCGTTAGTATCAGATGAGAGAACGTCCACGCGGGCAGGGAGGGTAGTTAATGAGGCAGATTGGGGATGGCATCATGAGAAAATGCACTTCACCTTGTGGAGAGAAACCCTCCATAAAACCTGACTAAAATGAGACTTGACCAAATCATATGATGGTTTAGGCCTCTGTCTGTCTGAATATGGAATGTAGTGTAAAATATTGGGAGAAACAAACTTGGAGCGGAGAATTAAAAAGGAGATTCAAATCCTTAAAAAGGGGTAACACAATGTGCCAGACTGTTAAAAGGAGCCGCGGAAAATCCCCTGCCTTACAGTTACCTGCATTATCCAATCCTCCCTGGATGCAGGGATGATGCCGGAGGCCGAGAGAATGGCAACTTTGTTTAATGTGGAGCAAAGGACTGACTGAATAGGTCACGACTGAATTCTGAGACAGTGGATAAACGGTCACTGTGAAAGTCCCAGGGACTCCATGACATTAGGTCTGGATTTGTTCAAGGAAGATTGTGTGTAATTAATCTGACTGTATCGGTGTGAGGCACTAACCTGTAACTGCATGTGACTTCCTTGGATTTGACGAGAGATACCATGGCAGACTGTTTAAAAACAGAAACTATGGGGTCCAGGTGAACGGAGCAAACAACCCAGAGAAGTGCAAGACAAGGCATTTGGGGACATCAACAACAGAGAGTATGGTCAGTGTGGGCAGATAAATGAAGGTAGCTGGACATATCAATAATCTTGTTAATGGAGCAAATAGCATAATTTCCTCTATCAGCCAAAATACACAATTTCAGAGCAGGAAGCTTATGCTGGAACAGTATAAATAATGAGTTCAGTCACAGCCTGGGGACTGTGTGCAGTTCAGGTCACCCATCATATGGAAGGATGGAATTGGACTGGAGAGGGAACAGAGAAGATTCTTCACCCTGTGACAGTGGAAGTGCAGTTCTGAGGAAAGATAGGAATGGAGGATGCTGAGAGGAAATTTGATTGGGGTGCACATGCTTTCAGGGGCCTGGGTAGAGAGGGAAATAACACCTTGTTCCTGTTGGTAAACTGTTTTAGCAGTGGCTGAAATATCAGAAAAGTGGTGAGGAAAGTTGTTATTTCACACAGAGTATGGTCTGGATCTGGGAGGCACACATGGAAGCGGAGTAGAGGCAGAAACTGTCATTTTAAAAAGGTGCCGGAATAGGCAGCTGAACTCCTATAGTATCCGGGGAGACAGAACTAGGACTTTAAAAAACAACGTTACATCTTGTCCAATGCAGACAGTGGACAGAGTGCTCTTCTCTTTCCTGCTATTTTCTGAAGTTTTCAAAGCTTAACAATATCTGCTAGGATCAATATGCAGAGATAAGGGGTGAGGGCATGGAGGAGCAGTGTGTAAATTGATTAGCACCACAATAATACTGATCTCATCCTGTATACACAATGCTACTTCACTTGTTGGCCTATTTATCCTTCCTGTAGAAATGGGGAAAAGCTTTAATTATCCAGTTCCTAGTCATGGTCACACTGAAGCCCCATCTCCATAATCCCAGATCAATCTGACCTGGTTCACACTATTTAAAGCTACCATTTCACTGGCCTTGTTGAAAGGTTCCCAGCTTCATTCTTGCCCCATTGAAGGCTGCTCCTAGGCAACTAATGTTTCTCACTCTCAATTATTGCACATCATGCTCTACCATCATTCTGAACGTTACAATAAAATGATTGCTGTGCCCCAAAACATTCCCCTACTGACACTGGATCCACTTGCCCCATCTCCTTCCCAAGGACCAGGTCCAACTGTACATACTCTCTCGGGCTGGGCACATACTCCTGAAGTGAGCTCTCCTCCATGTAATCCAGGGATACTGGCCCCTCATGACCCTGCACCGCCAGTAACCCAGTCAATATCTGGATAAATTAAGTTTCTCAGTATAACTAATCTGTAGTATTGTCATTGCTCTCAAATAACCCTGCATATTTATTCACTCCTCCCCTTCCATTGGTTGCTGGCTGACAGACTGTACCTCACTGTTTAATTGTACACTTTTTGTTCTGTAGCTCCAGCCAAATTCCTTGTGTCCTTGGATGGATCCTCTTTCTCTTGGACTCCTTAACTAACGCTAATCTCAACCAGTACTTCTACCTTCATCCTTTCTCTTCCCTTCTGTCATTTTGGAATCCTTTAACCCCAGCAATATTTAACACCCAGTCCTGACATCCTCGAGCCAACTCTCGGTGATCAGTACATCAGATTTCCAAACACTAATCTGCACTTGGAACGCCCCAGACTCTGAGTATTCACATCAATGCAGAGTACCTCAGATTAAGGCTTTCTTTCTCCCTCCATCTTCCACTGTTAATCGTGTTGTTGTAAATTAGTACCAACTGCATCTCCCATTATTTTGAGAATCTTGTTAGTTCCTCTACTATTCCTTTTTGGATCCGAAGTACACGCCAAGTTATTTTCAATCCCACCCAAACACCCCGTAAGGAATTCAGTCCCAGCTCTGTCACGTTATCCCATCGAGCTTGCACAGTTGCTGCCTTCCCCAGACCCAGTCCCAATGTCCCAGGAATTTGAAGCCCTTCCTGCTGCACCATGGTTCCAGTCATACTCTCATCTACCTAAAACTCCGAGTTCTGTTCTCACTTGGAAATGGCACTGACAGTATTCCAGGGATTGCTACATTTGAGGTCCCGGTTGCTAATCATCCACAAAGCTCCCTAAATTGTGATTCCCAAACCACTTCACCCTTCCTACCCAGGTCATTCCTACCAACATGGACATGACCTTTGACTGCTCACTGGCCCCCAGACGATTGTCATGCAAACACCTTGACATTCGTAACCCCACTATCCTGGAATTACAGACACACTGACACCTTCATCACTTTCCTGACTCCTCTGTGACTATTGCTCCTCCTTCCTTCTCCCTCCCCTCCTGTACAGTCAGGCTGCTTGTGGTACCACAGACATGCATCTGACTGCACTCCCCTGAGCAGCTCGCACCTTCATCAGCTTCCGAACTGGGAAAATGAATTGGGAGGGAGACACCAGGATATTCTTGTATTCCCTGACTGTTTCTCTTAAATTGCCTCGTTCCCCATTCCCTTCATTCTTCCAGGCCGTCATGTCTGCAGTCCCCCAATTCTCAGCACCGCAGATGTCCCATAGAGTCTCTAGTCACTGTCTGAGCTGCACGACCCAATGTCCATCTAGGACACGAGCAGGGGCTATGACTTCCCAATGTAACAGAACACATTTTCCATCTGACAAATATGTCTTGCTATGTCGTAAAATGCAACATGTCTAGAGTAACTTAATTGATCACTAAGAATAAAGTTAACATCAGGGAAATCACAATATGGTTAAGTCCCTTATTCCACTGTGGCTTACTGAGGTTTATTTATTATATTGACTCAGAATTTCACTTCTCCCTCTTGTTTCTGAGTTCAAATCTTCTTTCAGAAGTTCAAAAAATAAATTTGCTAATTTATAGCAATTACCGGACAGTCACTAATAATGCTGTATTTATCAGACAACGAATTTATAGCCTTTTCTGTGAAGGCTCTTGCACTTCTTTCAAACTCAGTGTATGCAGGTCCCAACACCAGAAAGTTATCTCCGTGACTCCCAGATACGTGTAATCCTCCAGCTCCCACTCCACTCTGCTCCCTCACAGGGTCACCGTCTCTGTGACTCCCAGGAATGCGCAATCCTCCAGCTCCCACTCCACTCTGCTCCCTCACCTGGTCACCATCTTTGTGACTCCCAGGAATGTGTAATCCTCCCGCTCCCACTCCACTCTGCTCCCTCACCTGGTCACCATCTTTGTGACTCCCAGGTATTACTTGGCCTCGATCCCCAGTGGTGATTTATACCCTCCCACTTTGCTGCCTCTGTAACTCCCAGGTGTGTTAGCCTCATGCTCCTGCTCCAAGTTGCTCCCTCACATGGTCACTCTCTCTGTGACTCGGTGCTGATCTCGAGCCTCCTGCTCTGCTGTTTCTCCAACGCCAAGTCCCAGTCGGCCTCGATCCTCGCTGCTGATTTATATTCGCCCGCTCAGTGCTGTTCACTCTCAGGTTCTCTCCTTTTGTGATTCCCACGTAATGGTAGGCCTCAAGCCTTAGCTGAGATTTTTAACACCCCACTCTGCACTGCTCTCTTACAGAATCGCTGTTGTGCCTGGAAGACAGTGGGAAAGAGGAGGATTAGACAGGGGGTGTTACAGTGATTGAGCGAGCTGTATTGGATGGAAAGGTTATCTGGGGAGCTAGGCAGACCTGCAGCAACTAAAGAAGTTTACTGGAAGATACAGTGAGAGTTGCAGACATTGAAGAAAGCAAAGGAAATAGAGAGACACTGGCTTCTTCATGACGGAGCTTTGTAGAGTTTAAAGGGCTTTTTCTGAGCTGCTTACAGAGATGTGCAGTCTTCAACAAATGCAAATTGACAGCCAGCAAGTGTTGTATGGTACTGGAGACTGTTGAATGTAACAGAGTTAGAAGACTTGCAGTAACTGGGCGGAATATAAACTTTTGGAGCACTGGTGGTGTTCAAGGACCCCCAGGACATGAGGAGGTGCAGAGAATGGGAGCATTCCAGATAGTGGGATTGTAGGGACTGGAAGTCCTGAGTTTGATAAGGAGGATGAAAAGTTTCAATGTAGCACATGCAACCATTGTAATTACAGAGATTTAAGGAAGGGAACCTGTGCTGTGATTGATTACAGCTATATGGAGAGTTACAGAAGCAGAAGGGGTTACAAATTTAGAAAGGGAGAGGTTTTAGGTGATCAGAATTTAAACAAGAATAAAGAAATGTCAGAGATCTCTAGCACAGATTGGAATGGAAGAGGTGAGATATTGTGAGGAACTGTAAGAGTTATAAGTCGGGGAAGATGTCCGATATAAAAGGGAGAGCTGCATTGTCTGTGTGCAGTTACAGACGTGAGGAGTGTTGTAACGCCTGCTGGAGGGGACACAGATAACAACAGTTCCAACGGCTGGTGCAGTGGCTCAGGAAGGCAGCTCACTACCAGCTTCAAAGGGACAAATCCAACTCAATAATCAATGCTGGCTCAGCCAACAAAGATCATGTTCATGAATGAATGAAGGAATAAAAGATCTACAAGTTGCACTGAGGTCACTCAGGAAGGCTCTGTCAGCAGCCCTTCACAAACCCGGAACCACTGTACCCTGGAAAGACAGGAGCTCCAGGTGCATGGGAACACCAGCATTACCAAGGTGCCCTCCAAACCACGCTCCATCCTCCCAGCACTGTGTCTGTCCCTACACCCAAAGGACTGCAATGGGTCAGGAAGGCAGCTCCCCACCACCTTCTCCAGGGAATTACAGATGGGAAGGTAATGGTGATACTCTGCTGTTTACAGCCAGACAGAAAAATAAATCCAGCAGTGTGTGTGAAATGAAATTTCTCTGTCAGAACAACATGCTTAGCATGGATAGAGGATTTGTCTGACTGGCACAAGGCAGAGAGTGTGAAGAAAGGGGTATTTTTCACGATGGGAACTGGTGATGAAGGGAGATCTGCAGGGGTCAGTGTTGGGACCGCATTGTACACATTATACATTCAGAGTCTGGACAAAGGATGTGATGGGGTACGAGAAATGGGTTTCCACGAACAATCCCAGGGATGAACTTTGTGTTATATGAGGAGCAGGTGAAGTCTCTGAGTCTGCACTTGATGAAGTTTCAGAGGCAACGGCAGAATCTCATTCAAACTTACAGAATACTGAGGGGCCTGGATGGGGTGGACGTGGGCAAGATGTTTCCACGAGCAGGAGAGACTAGGGGCCAAGGGCACAACTTCAGAGTGAAGGGACGACCCTTTGAAACAGAGATGAGGAGGAATTTATTCAACCAGAGGGTGATGGATCATTAGAACTCACTGCCTCATGGGGGATGTGGAGGTGAATAATTCACTGCATTTAACTCAGAGATAGATAGGTTCTTGATGAGAAAGGAGATCAAGGGTTACAGGGAGTAGGCAAGAGAAAGGGGTTGAGAAACAATTCAGCCAGAATCGAATGGTGTCGCAGACCCGATGGACTGAATGGCCTAATTCCACCCTATATATGATGGTGTTATGGAAGGTCCTCATTCCATGGGTTTCTAAGTGTGCAGTTATCATTTTTGGCTTATCGTTTACCATACATTCCAGCACGTTCCTGATTATTAATGTCGCCTCTTGGTTTCAGAATGACTGCAGAAAGCTACACCACAGAGTAACTTCGGAATCCTTGTGTATAAATCTCATAAAGGTTAAACATCACACAACACCAGGTTATAGTCCAACATGTTTAATTGGAAGCACACTAGCTTTCGGAACGACGCTCTTTAATCAGGTAATAGTGGAGGGCTCGATCGTAACACAGAATTTATAGCAAAAATTTACAGTGTGACGTAACTGAAATTATACATTGAAAAATTGATTGTCTGTTAAGCTTTTCATCTGTTAGTATACAGTCATAGTTTCACTTCTTTCATGTGTAAATCACAAAACCTTTTTTTTTAAAGTTGCATTCTCTAAAGCTGTTAACAATGGTGATAGCGAGACAATATGTTGAAGGTGTTAGCTCCCTGTGTTCTCTGTCTATGACCTGATGTTTAGATTGATTCTAATCTAAAAAGTGAGATAACAGACTTTTAGATAAATTCATGCAGTTTTTGAGCTCAGAGTTCTACATGAATGTATGCAGTTTTTGAGCAAAGTGCAATGTAAGTCTGCAACTACAAATTCACCCCATAAAATATATGTGTGCATGTGCGTCTTTGTCTGTCTGTGTGTGTGTCTGTCTGGGGTGCGGGTTGTGAGTGTGAGAAAGTGTGTGTGTGTGTGTAGTGAATGCAGGGTGTCTTAAGTCTGTGAGAGGGTGCATGTGTGAGTGTGTGAGTGTGTGTGTCTATAAGTGTGTGTGTGGACGTCTGTGTGTACCTGTGTCCGTGTGTATGTGAGTGTGTGTGTGTAGGAATATCTGTGTGTGTGTGTAGTGCAATGGTGATCACCTGTAATGTGACATGAACCCAAATTCTCAGTTGAGGCCCTCATAAAGGTGGTATACAAGGCCAGCATGTCATAGAGGAGGCAAATGGAATGCTGGGATTGACTCCAAAGGTAATGGAAAATTTAGAAAAGGGAAGGTTTATAGCAAGTACAGCGGACTTCAGTAAAACCACACTGAGAATACTGTGAACATATTTGGTCCCCTATCTCGGGGGAAAATGTTCTTGCATTGGAGGCAATACAGATAAGATTTACCAGACTGATCCTCAGAATTTAGGGATGTTGATGAGAAAAGATTGAGAAGGTTGAACTTGATCTCATTAGAATTTAGAAAATGAGGCAAATTTATTGATAACCGAAGATTCCTAAGTTCTTGCAGGTTCGGTACTGACATGTTGGTTCCCCTGAGCGAGGATCTGTAACCGGAGATAGAGGGGAATGCAGGCACTAGGAAAGCTGAAGAACAAAGCTGGTTTGTAGAGACTGGAGGATGTTACAGAGTTCGGTGTTTGAAATCACTTTAGGTGGTTAGAGATCAGATAGGTTGTCGGGCTGAAAGATGTCAAGGAGAGTTACAGGGAAATCAGTCCGGAAGGAATTACATTGATAGGGAGGAATATAGGGTCTAGATATTACACAGATAGGGGTGGCAGTTGGAGTTACAGGAGATACAGAAACTGGGAGGGTTGTGGGGACTGGATATTACACAGATAGGGGTGGTAGTTGGATCTGCAGGATTTTATAGAGAGAGGGAGGATTGGAGGGATTGAGATTACACAGATTGGGGTGGTAGTTAGAGCTGCAGGATTTTATAGAGAAAGGGAGGATTGGACTGACGGGAGATAATACAGGTATGGATGGTAGTTGGAGCTGCAGGACTGACAGAAATGGGGACAGTTGTAGGGACTGGAGAGTACACAGGTAGGGATGGTAGTTGGAGCTCCAGGAGTTTATAGAGATGTTAGGATTGTTGGTGCTGGGGACTACACTGACATGAGAGAAAGTGAGGGCTGCAGATGCTGGAGATCAGAGCTGAAAATATGTTGCTGGAAAAGCGCAGCAGGTCAGGCAGCATCCAAGGAACAGGAGAATCGACGTTTCGGGCATAAGCCCTTCTTCAGGATTCCTCGGATGCTGCCTGGCCTGCTGCGTTTTTCCAGCACCACATTTTTCAAATCAGCAGGGGGTCAATAACCTTATGTTGATGATTGGAAGCTGTGGAGATAAAGAACGAGAATTGCAGGAACTGAAGAATATCACAGACATGGGGAGTAACATGTGCTAGAGGTGTTAGAACATGAGCTGTATTCAATGGAGTCAGGGAAGATACAGGGCGATCTGAAGGAAAAAACAGGTGATTAAAAGGATAGTAAGGCTTCTCAGTGTTGGATGGGGTCAGTATACACAGACAGAGAGTGTTTTTTGGAACGGTGTTATTTAGAGATTAAGAGAGTTGGACAGAATTGAGGGACAAACAGAGATACTTAAGGATGTACTGAATGAAGACATCCTTTGTCGTCGGATGCTGAAGTTCTGGAAAGTATATGGACCCTAAAGCTGCACAGTCTGCCAGATCTTACAGAAACAGGAGCAGCAATAGAGCCTGGAGACACTAACACAGATAGGGAGCATTGCACACACTGGAGGAGGTTTCTGCTTTATGGATAGTTATAGGGGAGGGTAACGTTTAAACAGATGGGAGGGGTAAGAGCTGGAGAAGATTTTGAAGATGATAAAATGGATGGACAAACTAGAGGAGCTTACATCGACAGGATGGGTGATAGCGACGGGAGGATGTTACAGAGATAGTGAGTCTTGTCGGAACTGGATTGAGAAAGTCACAAACATTGGAGTGGGTTCTACAGCTCGGGAGTGCTGTAGAGACCTGAAAGGATCACGCAGATAGGGATGATTGTAAGATCTCCACATTTTCAGAAGCTTTCAAGACTGGAAGAAGTTGCACAGATAACGAGAGGTAGTGGAGCTGTGGGAGTTCACAGAGACTCGAAGGTTTGGGGTCTTTGGGACTGTTTATGGATAAAGGGATTATTTTTAGCGACAGTAATATGGAACACAGAGGGAGAGCTTAGATTAGATGCCCCACAGCATGGAAACAGGCACCTCGGCCGAACAACTCCACACGAATCCTCCGAAGAATAACCTACCCAGACCCATCTCCCTCTGATTAATGCAACTAACTCTGTGGGCAACTTAGAATAGCCAATTCACCTGCCCTGCACATCTTTGGACTGTGGGAGGAACCTGGAGCACCCGGAGGAAACCCACGCAGACATAGGGAGAATGTGCAAACTCTACGCAGACAGTCACCCAACGCTGGAATCGAACCCGGGTCCCTGGCGCTGTGAGGCACCATTGCTCACCACTGAGCCACCGTGCTGCCCCAAATTTCAGAATTACACAAGAGAGTGTGTTTGAGGTGCTGGGAGGGATGTAGGGAGTGGAGGAGCAAACAGAGATGCGGAATGCTATTGCGGCTGGAAAAGAGTCTGGAGGTGTTTATCCAGATAAGGAGCTCAGTAGGGATAGGAGATGGTTACAGAGGTCGTGTGGTGCTGTAGGCCAGGATGCAGGAGTGTGATCGGGCCTGCAGAAGGTTACAGTGATATCACGTTCTCTTGGGGCTTCAGGAAGGTACACAGATAGGTATTTTGGTCTGGGCTAGATGATTTTATAGAGACAGGGTGGACTGTAGATATTGTACAAAACTACAGAAATAGGGATCAAAATACTGAGTGCAGGATAAGATTATTGAGATTGGACATGCTATCGAGACTGGAGCAATTTACAAATAGGGAGAGACATCAACATTGGAGTCGGTTTCAAATATACAGCAGGATTAAGGGAGGGTGGAGGTTACAGAAATAGGACATTTTCTCGGAATTACTACTATTCATGATGCTGGTGTAGATGATTTGTGCCGAAAGGTATGTTTCCTTGCTGTATGACACTATCACACGACAAGAGATAGTGTGAGAGGGGGAGCAGAGAACAGAAAGATCCCAGGTTTCAATACTAACTGCTTCAGGGAGGCCTGCTTTCCCCTCTGTTTCCTGATGCTCACTAAGACAGCACAGGCCTGGATGAATAACTGTAAACTCCCGATGCTGTCGCAGGAAGGCTCAGTACAGTAGAGCTAAAAGAAATCCTCTCACAAGAGGGTGGGGATTGAGCCTGGGACCATCGTGCTCTGTGTTCACCCTTCAATACTGTATCTATGACATGTTATCTGGACCAAGGTTCCATCCCTTAAATGCACTCTGCTCTGGTCATTGTGAGTGATCTTACCTCGCTGCAGGATTTACTGAAGGCTCCAGATCTCACTCTCCATCGCTCTGGCTGACCAACCGTCTTCAATGTGATGATAGACGAGACAGGAGTTGGGAATTCTGCTGAGTCAGGAATATACTGAGTACCTACAGGAGATAGAGCAATAGACAGAATGGTAAATCAGACTGATGCAGTGAGGGTTACACATGGAGAATGATACTGAGTCCCACAGAGATCTGGAAAATCCCAGTTTCCATCCCTGGTCTGTGCTGCTGAGTCTCTCTGGAGTGGAGAATTCTGTTGGCCCAGAATCTGGAGTAGCTGCAAAAGCTGCAATCACCAGCAACAATTAGACCCTCACAGTGACAGATATCACATGGAGAGATACTGAGTGATATCACCAGAGTGCGGGAAGGTATCAGGATCAAACCTCAGAACAGCATGGGAATGTGGCTGAAGTCAAGCAGAAAGAAACAGGAAGGGACAGAGTTGAACTAAAAATGTACATCAATGAATAGGATTGTGATAGGAAATTGAGGGAAAATGTAAATTATATTTTTTTTTTTGGAATTGCCAAAGTATCTGCAATAACGTAATAGACTTGTGACACAGAGATAAATGAGATTTAGTCGGCAGAGAAACGTGATTACATGGTGAACAAAGGGGGAACATGAATATTCAAAGGTAAACAGCCTTACAGGATCTCAGGCAGAATGGAAAAGCAAGATGGGAACCCTGACACGAATGGATAACAAAGGTATTACAGAGAAAGCATTTGGCCTCATATTATGCAGCTGAATCAGCCTGAATGCAAATTCTGGGTGCTTCGTGTCAAAAACACAAGCAGGAGAACAGTTTTTTTATGCTGCCTTGCAGTATTTCATTGCTCATCCCTGCATTAAACAGGAATTCATTAGAAATTGTAGCAAAGGTGGTGAGATAATTTTTGGAGACTTCAATATCTTTGTTTAATCTGGGACAGACACAGTGGCAAGAGTGATATTATCCGAGATCCTCTTTGAATGTTTTTGTCAGTGTTTCTTTGAATAACACATTGTGCAACTGGATAGGGATGTAACTATCTCAGATCGACCGTTGGGTGATGAAGCTGAGTGAAGGAGTAATATCACACCGAGATCCTCCAAGACATTATCCTGAAATTCAAAGAGATTATGATATTTTAAAGTGACCATAAAGCACACTCGAGCATCAGTAACAAAGCCCATTATATGGTTTTGAGAGAGAACTGACCAAGGTAAACAGGGGAAACAGACTGAAATGTCAGTCTGTAAATGAACAGTGGAAAACATTTAGAGCCAGAGAGTCCTAGAGACGTACAGCACATAAACGGACCCTTCGGTCCAACGCATCCACGCCGCCCAGACATCCTTTCTTAATCTCGTCCCATCTGCCAGCACTTGGCCCATATCCCACTAAACCTTTTTTATTCACATGCCAATCCAGATGCCTTTTGAATGCTGCAATTGTACCAGCCACTTCCTCTGGCAGTACATTCCATACATACACCACACACTACGTGAAAAGGTTGCCCCTTATGTCCCTTTCAAATCTTTCCTCTCTCACCCTAAACCTATGCCCTCTAGCTTTGGTCTCCACCACCTCAGGGAAAAGATATTGCCTGTTCCTATCCATGCCGCTCATGATTTTATAAACTTCAAGAATGTCACACCTTAGCCTCTGACGCTCCAGGGAAAACGGTCCCAGTCATTTCAGCCTCTCCATATAGCTCAAATCCTCCAACTCTGGCAAAATCCTTGTAGATCTTTTCTGAACACTTTCAAGTTTCACAACATCTTTCCAATAGGAAAAGGACCAGAATTGCGTGCAATATTCCAAAAGTGGTTTAACGAATGGCCTGTACAGCTGCAACATGACCTCCAAACTCTGATACTAAATGATCTGACCAATAAAGAAAAGCATACCTAACACCTTCTTCACTATCCTACCTACCTGAGCCTTCACTTTCAAGGCGCAATAAACCTGCACTCCAAGGTCTCTTTGTTCAGCAACATTCCCTCGGACTTTGCCATTAAGTGCATAAATCCTGCTAAGATTTGCTTTCCCAAAATGAAGTTCCTTGCATTTAACTGAATTAAACTCCATCTGTCACTCCTCAGTCCATTGGCCCATCTGATCAAGATCTCGTTGTACTCTGAGATAACCTTATTCACTGTGCACTATATCTCAAATTTTGGAGTCATCGGCAAACTTATTAATGGTACCTCCTACCTTCACGCCCAAATCATTTATATAAGGATGAAAAGTAGTGGACCTAGCACTGATATTTGTGACACACCATCGGCCTCCAGTGTGAAAAACAACCCTCCTCAACCAACTTGTGTCTTCTACCTTTGAGCCAGTTCTGTATCTAAATGGCTAGGTCTCCCTATATTCCATGAGATCTAACTTTGCTAACCAATCTTCCATGAGGAACCTTTTCAATACCTCACTGAAGTCCGCGCAGATCACATCCAATGATCTGCCCACATCAATCCTTTTGCCACTTCTTCAAAAAACGCAATCAATTTCTTGAGACGTGATTTCCCACACACAAAGCCATGCTGACTATCCCTAGTCATTCCTTGCCTTTTTGAGTACATGTAAATCTTATCTCGCAGGATTCCCTTCAACAATTAACCCACTACTGATGTCAGGCTCACTCGTCTATAGTTCCCTAGCTTTCCCTTACCAACTGTCTTAAATGGTAGCACCACATTAGCCAACCTCCAAACTTCCAGCACTTCACCTGTGATAATCGATTATACAAATTTATCAGCAAGGGGCCCATCAATCCTGGGGATTTACCTGCTTTTATGCGTTTCAATACATCCAGCAAATCCACTTTTTTTAATATGGACGTTTTTGAAGATGTCACCATCTATTTCCCCACATTCTATATCTTCCATATCCTTCGCGACTGTAAACACTGATGTGAAACAGTCGTTTACTATCGCCTCTACTCCTGCAGCTGCACACAAAGGCTGCCTTGCTGATTTTTGGGGGTCCTATTTTCTCCCTACTTACCCTGTTGTCCTTTATGTATTTCTAAAAACCCTTTGGCTTCTCCTTAACCCTATTTGCACAAGCTATCTTGTGTCCCCTTTTTACCCTCCTGATTTCCCTGTAAGTATACTCCTCTTTGATTTATATTCTCAGGATTCTCGTGTCTATACCTGACAAATGCTTCCTTCTCTTTCTTAACCAAAACCTTCATTCGCTCGTCATCCAGCATTCCCTACACCCCCCAGCATTTCCTTCCACCCTAACCGGAATACTGTATGCTGTCTCTGGAAAGACGTTATCTCATTTTTGAAGGCTTCCCATCTTCCAATGATAAAGGTTTCTTTCCCTCAAAATGCAAACTCCCCAATTCCTGCATCTCACAAAACTGTCACTTGAAAATAATGAAAAAATAAATAACATTCTAAACGAAGGCTACGATGAGGTGAGCTCTGATCAGTCCTGTAGATCTGCAGATCACTGCCTGCATGTTGAGTGCTTTCTCCCAGAGCAGCACCAGGTCACTGTCAGGCACACAGACCGAATGGGCAAATACATTCACATCTGACCTCACATCTCCCAGCCTGGAAATCTGAAGTTGTGCACAGACATTCTGGTAAACATCTCCAAAATTATTCATCAAGATGGCCCAATCGTCTAATCAAAAACAAATCAGCCATTCACACTAAAACATCCTTCATGTCCCACACCCATTCTCGGTCCCATCCTGCAGGTTATATGAATCCTGCTCCCTCTAACCTCTGGCACGATCCCCGTCCCTTCCTACATTTGTACCATCCTCCATGTTCTGCAGGCCTTCCTACCTCCGTAACATGGCCCAGACTCGACAACTCTTCCTTCCTATGCAATGTTCCCCAGAAGGGCACTGGAGGATGGTGGTGTTTACAGAGTTAGGGAAGGATATCAGGACAGGAGGATTTTGCAGTTATTACTAACATTGATGTGGCTAAAATTGCCTTCGGTAATTTTCAGTATTCATGCCAATAAAGGAGGTTACAGAGCGAAGGAGAATTGTAGGGACTGGAAGACGTTTCACAGTTTATGCATTTTGTGGGGGCTGGAGGAAGGTACCAAAATAAGGAGGGTTCAAGATTGAAGGATTCTGCAGAAAACCTCTACTGGGTTAAAGGCTGGATTATTGGTAGTGTGGAGTAACAGAAGAATCTTGGCGTCCACGTTCATCGATCCTTCAAAGATGCCAGCCAAGTTGATAGGGGTGGTACGAAGGCGTGTGATTTGTTAGCTTTCATTAGCAGGGGGATTGAGTTGAAGACCGTTGAGGTTATGCTGCAGCTCCATACAACCCTGGTTAGTCCACACTTGGAATATTGTGTTATGTTCTGGTCACCTCATTAGACCTGCCCTCCAGATTGGAGGGCAGGTCTAATGAAGAAATGTTGGGGAAGCCAGGGCTTTTCTCATTGGAATGAAGACGGATGATAGCTGACTTGATAGATGGGTACGAGATGATGAGAGGCTAACATAGAGTGGATGGCCCGAGAATTTTCCCATTGTGAAAATGGCTATAACGAGGGGGCATAATTTTTATGTAATTGGTGGAAGGTTTATGGGAGATGTCAGCGGTAGTTATTTTACACAGAGAGTGGTGGGTATGTGGAATGTACTGCCAGCGTTGATGGTAGAGAGAGTTACATTAGGGACATTTAATTAATTTTTAGAAACGAACATGGATTATAGTAAAATGAATTTCTAAAAATGGAGAACTGTTCCCTGTGGTGTTCCACGGGGATCCGTGCTGGGTCCACTGTTGTTTGTGATATACATAAATGATTTGGAGGAAGGTATCAGTTGCCTGATTAGCAAGTTTTCAGATGACACTAAGATTGGTGGAGTAGTAGACAGTGATGGGGACAGTCAGAGAATACAGCAGTGTAAAGATCGATTGGAGAGATGGGCAGACAAATGGCAGATGGGGAGTTCAATCCGGGCAAATGCGAAGCGATGCATTTCAAAATATCCAATTCAATAGCAAACTGGGGAAAATTGAGGTACAGAGAGATTTGGATATTCAGGCACATTGTTCCTTGAAGGTGACAACGCAGGTCAGTAAAGTGGTTAAGGCGGCATACTGCATGCTTTCCTTCATTGGACGGGCTATAGAGTAAAAGAGTTGGCAGGTCATGTTACAGTTGTATTGGATTTTGGTTCGGCCTCATTTGGAATGTTACGTACAGTACTGATCACCACATTACCAAAAGGATGTGGATGCTTTGGAGGGGCTGTAGAGGAAGTTCACCCAGATGTTGTCTGGTATGGAAGGGCCTAGCTATAAAGAGAGGTTGAATAGATTCGGATTAATTTTATTGGAAATACAAAGGTTGACTGGGGACCTGAATGATGTCTACAAATTCATGGGATGTGTAGACAGGGTGGATAGCAAGAAGCTTTTTTCCCCAGATTGCGGAACGCAGTTACTGGGGGTCACAAGCTCGAAGTGAGAGGGGAAAGGTTTACGGCAGATAAACGTGGCACGGTCTTTATGCAGAGGGTGGTGGGGGCCTGGAATGCGTTGGCAGCGGAGGTGGTAGAGGCGGGAATGATAACGTAATTTAAGATGTATCGAGACAGGTGCATGAATGGGCATGGAGCAAAAGGATACAAATCCTTTGAAAATAAGCAGCAGGTTTAGACAGAGGATCTGGATCGGCGCAGCCGTGGAGGACCGAAGGACCTGTTCCTGTGCTGGAATTTTCTTTGTTCTTTTATTCTTTGAATGGTCTGCAGGTTGGTTTGATCTTAGAGTAGAATAAAAATCGGCACCTTATCAAGGGCCGAAGGGCCTGTACTGTTCTGTGTTCTAATTAGGGATGGTCACAAAGGCAGGATGTCTGGAGAGGATGGGATCTGAATGAATTGATACAATTAGGAAGGTTTGCTCAGTGTGCCAGATGTAACAGAAACACCAATGGCCTGATCTGGAACAGATGACCCAGACTGGGAGGGTTGTGGGGACTGGAGGTGTTTCACAGGGAATGAGGACCATAGAGCCACGGGGTGTTACAGATGTGTGGAGAGATGTAGGGACTACAGGAGTTCATGGAGATGGGGAGTTTGGGAGGGATGGAGCAGTTTACACAGATATGGATGTTGGTAGGATAGAGTGGTTTACACAGACAAGAGTGTTTTAGGTGAATGGAGAAGTTTAGAGAGAAAGTGGATTGTATAGACTGGAGGACCAAACAGAGATATGGAGGATAGTCATGGATGATGTGTATAGATACAGGAAGGTTTAGGTTCTGCAGGTTAGTTAGATACGGAGGGTGCGGTGCCTGACAGATTTTCCAGAAGGGCAGTAATTTTGGTTGGAAACAGTTTCACAGATAAGGGAGCATTAGTAACCTTCTCCAGAATGGTCAAAGTGGGAAGGGTTGTTGGGGAGAGTGACGTTTACACAGATAGAGGTGTAAGTGTTGGAGATGGTTATGGAGATGAGTAGTGGGTGGAGAGACTGGAGGAGATTACATTAATAGTGGGGTGCTAGTTATGGGGGGATGTTACACAGATAGTGAGTCTTAGAGGAACTGAAAGCCACATGATTTGGGGTGGGTTCTACAGGTTGGGAGTGCTGCAGGGACCTGAGAGGCCTTTTAGGTCTCCCCAGATTGATCATGTCTTTAGATTTAGATTTAGATTTAGATTTAGATTAGATTACAGTGTGGAAACAAGCCCTTCGGCCCAACAAGTCCACACCGACCCGCCGAAGCGAAACCCACCCATACCCCTACATTTACCCCTTACCTAACACTACAGGCAATTTAATATGGCCAATTCACCTGACCCTGTAGGACTGTAATAAGCTACATTGATACGGAAACATTAAAGACAATGTGTGCCTTCCTCTTTTCCCTGAACAGAGTGACGACACCTCTCATTGGCCAGGGATTCCTAAACCTGCTAGCAGTTCCATTCACCCTAAAAGGGACATACTGGGTTCTTGAGATCACACTTTTAAAAGCCTTCCATTTGCCAGTCATTCCTTTTCATTCAAACAGACTGACCCAATCGACTTTAGTCATGATTTGGACGTGCCAGTGTTGGACTGGGATGGGCAAAGTTAATAATCACACAAGGAGAAAGTGAGGACTGCAGATGATGGAGATCATAGCTGAAAAATGTGTTGCTGGAAAAGCGCAGCAGGTCAGGCATCATCCAAGTAGGAGGAGAATCGACGTTTCGGGCATAAGCCCTTCTTCAGGAATCTTCATTCATGGGACAGGTAATTAGAGAGCAGATAGTCTGACAGCAGAGGGAGGGAAACTGGGAACAATTCTGAGGGACAGGTTGAATCAATAACTGGAAAGACAGGGATCGATTAGTGATAGTCAGCGTGGATTTGCAAGAGGAAGATAATATCTGATGAAATCAGCTGAAATGTCTTTGAAATTACGATTGAAGATATTGATGAGGGCAGTGCAGATGTTGTGGTTTACATGGAATTCATTAAGGCATTTAACAAGGTTCCACGTGGAAGGCTGGTCCAAATGCGAAGAGACCATTGCATCAAAGGCAAGTTGGCAAGCTGGATACAAAATTGGTGGAGGATTCGTTTTGTGATTGAAAACCTTTGCCCAGCGGGTGTACCACAGGGATCTGTGCAGGAACCATCGCTGTTTATGATGTACATTAATGAGTTGGATGTGAAAGCAGAAGGCATCAACAGTAGGTTTGCAGATGACATGAAAGGTGAGGGTGCTGTCCACAGTGAGGGGGATGGTCTCAGGCTACAGTCTGTAGGTTGAGGCTGCGATAGCATTTCAAGAGAGTCATTTCAATCGATGAGCCAGACAAGAACACAACAGGCAATGAGCGAAAACGTATCAATTAAGCTGCATTTACTTTAATGTAAAAGGCCTAACAGGTTATACAGATGAACGCATGGCATGGATGGGAGCATGGGACAGGAATATCACAGGAACTACAGAAACACAGCTGAGGGAGGGGCAGGACAGGCAGCTCAATGTTCCAGGGACAGATGCTATAGGTAGGATAGAAGGGGAGGCAAGAGAGGAGAGGGATTGGTGTTGTTGTTCAATTAAAACGTCACTGCAGCGCTTAGAGAGGATATTCCTGGGGATCGGCCAGTGAAGCTGTATTAGTAGAACTGAGAAGTATGGCTGGATGACCAGTTTGATATGACGGTCCCACAGGCCCGCAGTAGTCAGCGGGAAATTGAGCAGCAAATACGTCGGAGATCTCAGATATCTGTAAGAATGATAGGGTTGTAATGGTCGGGGATCTTAACTTTCTAAACCTAGACTTGAACTGCCATAATGTTCACAGCTTGGATGGGAGAAATTTGTTCAGTGTGTTCAAGAAAACTGTCTCAGTCAGTATGTAACTGGTCCGACTGGAGAAAGGGATGAAACCTGACTTCCCTTCGGGAAACAAGGGAGAGATAGTGGCGGAAATGTTTATGCGGGGGAACACTATGGCAAAGTCACCACAATTCTATTAGTTTTAAAATAGCGATGGAAAAGGACAGGCCTGGTCCACAAGTTAAAGATCAAAACTGGCATTGCCCCAGTCCAGACGGTATTGGGCAAGACTGTCCAAAAGTTGATTAATGGAGGCTATTTGCAAGTAAAGGGACGTCGGGCAAGTGGGATTCTTTCAAAAGAGAGATAAATTAATATTTCAGGGGCAGCATATTCCTGTTAGTGTGAAAGACAATGCTCACACAAGTGGGAAACACTGGATGACGTGGGATATTGAGGTTCTGGTCAAGACAAAAGGGGGCACATGTCCTATATAGCCAGCTGGATTAAGTCAATCCCTTGAAGAACATTGTGGATGTAGTAATACCCTTAAGAGGGAAACCATGAGGCCGTAAAGGGGAACTGAGAGAGCTTTGGCAGAGAAGGTTCAGGAAAATCCAAAGAGATTCTACAAGTATATTAACAACAGAAGATTAATTCGGGACAGAATGTGACCCCTTAAAGATCAATGAAGCCATCCGTATGTGAACCCACAGGAAATGGGTGAGATCCGAAACAAAAATTTCAAGTCAGAACTTACTGTGGAAAAAAACACTGGGGAAGCAGGGAAATAAACAATGATGTTTTCGAAAGAGACCACATTGGAGAACAGGAGGTGCTGAAGGTTTAAAACGCATTAAAATTAGACAACTAACCAAGTATAACCCCAGACATTGGGGTAAGTTAGGGAAGAAACTTACAATGATATTTCTATCACAGATAGCCACGGGTGGTGAACTGGGAGCCTGGAGGGTGGCTAATGTTGTGCCAGTATTTAGGAAAGGCTGCGAGGGAAAGCCAGGGACATAAACACCAATTTGCTTGATGTCAGTGGTGCCAATGAGATCAGAGAGAGCAAGACAAACAAATACAAAATGGGCTTAACAGTAGGAGACAGAGGATGGTGGGAAAGGGTTGTTGTGCAGACTGGGGGCCTTTGACCAGCGGTGTGCCATAAGGATCGGTGCAGGATCCACACGTATATGATTGACATAAACGAGAATATACGAATTATTGTTTGTAAGTTTGTGGATAGTAAAATACATGTTATATTTGGCAGTGAATACAGTTATCAAAGGTGATCTTAATGAACTGAGCCAGTGGGTCAAGAAATGAAAGATAGGAGTTGAATTCAGGTGTTGAGTTTTGTTAAGATAAACCAGGGAGGACTAACGCAATAAATGATTGGGCTCTGGACGGTGTTGTCTAACAGAGAGACACCAAGGGGTGCAGTTAGATTGTTCCTTGGAAGTGGCATCGCAGGTGGACAGGGCGGGAAAGCGGATTCGGCACACTTGCCCTCATGGGTCAGAGCATTGAGTACCTGAGTTGGTGCATCATGATACAGCTATACAAGACATTGCTGGGACACCAGTTGCAGTACTCTGTCGAAGTCTGATCATCCTGCTTTAGGAAGCACATTCTGAAACTGTAAATGGAGCAAAGATTGACAAAGATGTTACTGATACTGGAGCGTTTGACAGAAACAGAGAGGCTGGAGAAGCTGGAAAGCAACATGGGTGGAATGAGATAGATTTGGCAGATAAGGTTAAGGAGAATCAAAGAGATTCTACAGCATACAAGTACAAAAACGCTACTAGAGAGACAATAGGACCACTCAAAGATCAATAAGGCCACCCATGCCTGGAACCACAGGAAATGGGCGCGACCCGAAATCAATATTTCCTGTCAGAACATTGTGGCAAAGTCGCAGTGGGGACCGTGGCAGAGATATTTGTATCATTACCCTTCGTATTTCCATTGGGTGTAGGTGGCTGAGGGGTGACCTTATAAAGGTTTATAAAAAACATGAGAGGTATATGTAGGGTGAATAGTGAAGGTCTCTACCCCAGTGTAGGGGAATCCATAACTAGAGGGCATAAATATGAGGTGGGAGAGGAAATACTTAAAAGCGACCAGAGGAGCACATTTCCACACAGAGAATGGTGCACATATTGAATGAGCTGCCGCTGAAGTGGTAGAGAAAAGTACAATTACATCATGGGAAAGACATTTGGGCAGGTACATGGAGATGAGAAGGTTTGACGGGATAGGGACCAAACGCAGGCAAATGCGAGTCGTTCAGGAACCGTGATCAGCGTGGACTGGTTGGATCGAAGGAACCGTTTCTGTTCTGCATGGCTCTTTCTCCAGTTATTGGAGGAGGAGACTACTGAGATAAGGCATGTTGAAGGCATTGAAGCAAGTTATAGAGTTAGAGATGGTAGTCTGGAATGTGTATATTTCAAATATGTGGAGGGACTATCAGGAAGGGAGGAGGTTACAGGGACAGGAACTGTTATAGGAGTTAAAAATTATTGAAGACTCTGGTCCACGAGACATTGTTTTTGTACAGTTGGGGAACACAGAGCAGAAAATCCCAGGCAGCATTCCCACACACTCATGAGAAACCTGCTTTCCCCTCTGTTATACTGATGTTCGCTAAGACATCACAGGCCTGGATTGATAATTCTGACACTCCTGATGCTGTCTCAATGCAACACAACTTACAGTAGGGCTGGTGATTGACCTGGGGTGTGTGTGTACTGTGCTCCCCCTCCAGAACTGTACCGATGTGATGTCTTGTTAGCCGATGTTTGGAGCCCTCTCGTTGCTCTCTGCTCTGTTCACTGTGAGTGATCTTACCACACTGCAGGATGTATTGAAGATTCCAGATTTCCTTGCCCTTTGTCTCTCTAGCTGACCAACTATCTCCAATGTGGTGATGGACGAGACATCCTGTAGTTGGGAAGTCTATTGAGTCAGGAACTTCCTGATTACCTGCAGGAGACAAAGAAATAGACAGGTTGGGAAATTAGACTGATGTAGTGAGGATTACACATGGAGAATGGTCCTGAGTAAAGCAGAGATCTGGAAAATCCCAGGCTCCATCCCTGGCCTGTGCTGCTGCGTCTCTCTGGAGTGGAGAATTCTGTTGCCTCAGGATCTGGAGTAGCTATAAGAGTGAGGGGCATTGACAGAGGCAGCAATTAGATCCACACAGTGAGGGATACCACATGGAGAGAGATACGTGTGATATCACCAGAGTGCTGGAAGATATCAGGCTCGAACAATCATGTCAGAAGGCCTCAGAATCAATCAATTGTGTGGGAAGAAGGGGGTTCTGTTTCATGATGGTATAACTGGTCAGGAATGAGCAACCAGTGAGCAGGCGAAGTGATGGCCTAGTGGTATTATTGCTAGAGCATGTATCCAAAACCTCAGCTAATGTTCAGGTGAGACATGTTTGAATCCCACCATCAGAAATGGGGGAATTTGAAAACAATACTTTTAAAGATAATAATTAATAATCCATAAATAAATATGAGACAATTGCTGATGTACAAAAAATACAAACACTTGTCATTTCGAGAAGGACACCTGCCTCACGTGGTCTGCACAAAATACCCACAGCAAAGTGTTTGTCTCTCAATGACCCTCTGAAATGGCAGAGCAAGTTACTCACTTCATGGGCAGCTGGGGCTGGGCAAGAAAGGCAGGTCAGACAGAGATACCGACATCCCATGAGTTAATAAAAACAATCCCGTTGCACTGGGCCCCACTGGAACCGTGCTGGGACCAGTGTCCAGGCCAATCATGTCGGTAGGTTTATGAACAGGACTGTAAACTGACAGAGAGGATGCAGGTACAGGGTTCAGGTGAAAGGAGCTTTCCAAATCCAAATAGAAAAGGTGAAGCTTCGGAACAACATGGGAATGTGGCTGAAGACAAACAGAAAGGAACAGGATGGGAAAAAGTTTAGTTAAAACAGTACATCAGTGAATCGGTTTGTGACAGGAAATTGTGGGAAAGAGGAAGTTATGTTTTGTTTGGAATGGACAAAGTCTCTGCAATCGGGTAGATGGATTTGTGACACAGAGATAAAAGGGATTTAGACACCAGAGAGACATGGTTCCAGGGTTAACAAAAGGTGGAACATAAATATTCAATGGTTCACAACCTGGTGCAAACTCAGGCAAAATGGGCAACGCTAACAATAATGGACAACAAAGGCATTACAGAGAAAGCATTTGGCCTTAGATCATGAAGTAGAGTCAGTCTGAATGTAAACTCTGGCTACTACTTGCCAAGGACACAAGCAGCAGAACATTTTAGCCACCGAACAGCATTTCATTGCTCATCACTGCAATAAACAGGAATCAATTAGAGTTTTTAATAAAAGCATTGCGATAATTTTGGGAAACTTCAATATTCCCAAAATCTGGGGCATTCCCATTGACAAGAGCGATATTGGAAGAGGAGTTCAGAGATTTTTTTTCAGTGTTTGTTTGAATAACACATTGTGCAACAGGCTAGGGATGTAACTATCTCAGAGCGACCGGTGTGTGTTGAAACTTAGTGAATGAGTAATGTCACCTGGAGAGATCCCCTGGGAAATTGTGAGAAAGTGCAGTTTAAAGAAATATATAGTTTTAAAGTGAATCACAGAAAGGACAAGCTACAACTCGAAAAACAAAACTGCCAATTACATGAGTTTTAAAGGAGAATTGACCAAGGTAAACAGGTTAAACAGACTGAAATATGTGACCGCAAATGGACAGTGGAAAATATTTGAAGGAACAGTGTAAATCATTCAAATAAAGGACATTCCATTGAAACAGACATAACTTCAACAAGAAATCCCCACTGGTCCCTTACTCAGGACAAAAGGGATCATACTAGATGATGAGACTGAGAAGATCACCACAAAGTGCTTAAAATCCTGAAGTGAGAGAGTGTTTTAGGAGTATGTTTAAAAGGGATTGCAGCGGGTCTGCTAGCAGGGGGAGGGCATTGGGAAGGGGAAACATTGTAAGGGCATATTGAACCGATAGGAACAGGGAGAATTGAAGGTGCTGGAGGTGGTGAGAGTGTTACAGAGAGTGGTCAGGGCCTGAACGGTGTTACAAAGCCAGTACGGATTGCTGCAGCTGGATGGGTTTGCAGAGGTATGGAGGGACATACGTATTTTTATTTATTCATTCATGGGATGTGGGTGCCACTGATTGGACCATCAATCTTTTCCCCCCACTGCTAATTGCCCAGATGGTAGCTCAGAGTCAGACTAATTGTTGTGGGTCTGGAGTCACGTGTAGGCCAGACCAGGTTAGAGTGTCAGATGTCCTTCCCTAAAGGATGTAAGTGAACTAGATGAGTTCATCCTGCTGATCAACAATGGTTTCATGCTGGTATTGCCAATGTCTTGTACAGATACAACATGACATCCTTCTCCTACTTTCAATGCTCTGCCCAATGAAGGTAACCATCCCACACACCTGCTTCACCAGCCTGTCTACCTGTGACACCACTTTCAAAAGAACTGTGTACCTAAAGCCCTGGGTATCTGATGGACAACATTACCCGGGGCCCGAACAATAACTGAACAAGTCCCATCCTGGTTTGTTTCACCAAAATGGAACACTTCACATTTATCTCATTAAACTCCACCTGCTATTCTTCAGCCCACTATCCCAGCAGGACTGTTCATCCTGTTAAACCACAGATAACCTTCTTCACTGTCCACTTTACCACCAATTTGAGTGTCACCCAAAAAAAACTTACTTACCACAAAACCAATATTCCCATCCAAACCATTTATCCAAATGACAAACAACAGGGGACCCACTTCACCGCTGGTCACATGCCTCCAGTCAGAAAAACAAAATGTCTCTCATCACCCTCTCTCTCCTACCATCATGCCCAATTTTGTATCCAGTTCCCTCGCTCCTCCTGAATGCCATATCCTTTTACATTGAGCTTATTACCCAGTTCACCATACAGGCACAGAACACAGAACAGTACAGCACAAGACCCTTCGGCCATGATGCCATGCCAACCCTTTATCCGACTGTATGATCAAACTAACCTCCATACCCTTCATTTTATTATCATCCATGTGCCTATCCAGAAGTATATTAAATGTCCCGAATGCATCTAATTTTACTTCCACCACTGGCAGTGAATTCCACTTACCCACCACTCCATATGTAACGAACCTACCTCTGAAATCTCCCCTTAACCATCCGAGAATCACCTGAAAATTATAACCCCTTGTAATAGCTATTTATGTCAGGGTAAACAATGTCTCTCACTATTCACTTTCTCGTTGCCTCTCATCATCGTGTTCACCTCTACCAAGTCACCCCTCAGCCTTCTTCACACCAATGAGAAAAGCCCAAGCTCCCTCAAGCTTTCTTCATAAGACATGCTCTCCAGTACAGGCAGCATCCTGGTAAATCTCCTCCTTACCCTCTCTCAAGCTTCCACATCCATCATATAATGAGGGAACCTGAACTGAACACAATATTCCAAGTGGGATCGAACCAGGGCTCTATAGAGCTTCATCATAACTTCACGGCATTAAAAATCAAGCTTCCAGCTAATGAAATCTAGCACAATATATACCTGCTTAACAAGCCTATCAGCTTGTTGGCAACTTTGAGGGATCTATGGACTTGGAACCCAAGATCCTTGCTGTTCCTCCACACTGCCAAGGATCCTACCTTTAACCCTGCATTATGCATTTAAATTCAGTCTTCCAAAATGAATGACTTCACATTTTTGCAGATTCAATTCCATCTGCCACTTCTCAGCCCAGCTCTGCATCCTGTCATTGCCCAGTTGCAACCTACAATAGCCCTCCACACTATCAGCCATTCTACCAACCTTCATGTCATTGCCGAACTTACTAACCCACTTTTCCAGTCACACATCCAAGTCATTTATAAAACCACAAAGAGCGCAGGTTCTGTAACCTCTCCCTGCAGAAAACCACTGGTCACTGAGCTCCAGGATGAGTGCTTTGCATTCATCATCACCCTCGATCTTCTATGAGCCAGGAACTCTGTATCCAGACAGACAGGTTTCCATGTATCCCATGTCTCTGTACTTTCTGAATGAGCCATAAAGGCGTTTTGTCACATCGCCAAAGGACTCAATAAGATTTGTAAGGCATGACCTGCCCCGTACAAAGCCATGCTGACTACCTCTAATCAAACTATGGTTTTCCAAGGAATTATAAATCCTTTCTCAGAGTTCTCTCCAATAATCTGCACAACACAGACATAAGACGGACAGGTTTGAAATTCCCAGTGTTATCCATATTCCGTTTCCTGAACAAAGGAATAACATTTGCCGCTCTCCAACCATCTGATACAACTCCAGTGGTCAGTGAGGGCACAAAGGTAATCGCCAAGTGCACAGAAATCTCTTCCCTCACTTCGTGTAGTAACATTGGGCACATCCCGTCTGGTCCAATAGACTTATCTATCCTTATGTTTTACACAAAACTCAGCACATCCTCATTTTTAACATCAACCTGTTCACATTTTTCAGCCTGTTTCACGCTGTCCTCACAAATAACAAAGGGCCCTCTCAGGAGTGAATACTGAAGCACAGTATGCATTAAGGAAATCCCCTACCTCCTCCGACTTCAGGCACAAGTTCCCTCCACTATCCTGATCGGCGCTACCCTCACTCTGGCCATGCTCTTGTTCCTCACATAAGTGGAGAATGCCTTATGGTTTTTCTTAATACTTCCCAATAATGCTTTTTCATGCCCCCTTCTAGCTGTCCTAAGTCCATTCCTCAGTTCCTTCCTGGTATCTTTAGAGAATCCCTATAGTGGCGGAGCGCAAAGCCGGTCGGGAAGGTAAGTGATTGCTATATAAAGAACTTACCTCGACGCCAACGGTCTTTTAGGAGAAAGTGAGGTCTGCAGATGCTGGAGATCAGAGCTGAAAATGTGTTGCTGGAACAGCGCAGCAGGTCAGACAGCATCCAGGGAACAGGAGAATTGACGTTTCGGAAATAAGCCCTTCTTCAGTCTCCCTCCCTCCCTCCTCCTCTAACCTAAATTAAGAGTCCACAGACTTGCCACAAAAAGAGCGTAGAAGGAGGTTTGGATTGAAGAGTGAGGCTTCAGCTCAGGAATCTTTGACAAGGAGGTTGAGTGAAGTGATTACGCCACAGTTGAAGAGGGTGAAGACATGACTGCCCAGCTGGTTCAGTGCGCAACGTGCTTGATGTGGGAGGTCAACGACTCTGGTGTGTCTGGCTCATATGTGTGTGGAACGTGTGTGCACATTCAGCTATTGACCGTGCATATTGCAGAGCTGATGAAAGAACTCGAGGACCTTAGGCTCATCCGGGAGACCGAGATCTTTCTGGACAAGACCTTCAGCGAGGTTATTACACCAATCATGCCAGAAGAGAGCAGAAGAGAGCAGACGATGAGGAAGGCGGAGAGGAGACCGGTGCAACAGACCCCGGGAGAAGTACCTGTCAGGAACAAGTTGAAGCTTTTGGAAACAGTAGAGACTGATGACACTGCCAGTTCGCAAGGCGACCAGGTCTCTCAATCAAAAGTTGGCGCAGAGGCAGAGCGGAAGAGTCGGACATTGCACAGAACGGTGGTAATAGGGACTCCATCCTGAGAGGAACTGACCGGGTTTTTTGCGGCAGCAGACGAGATTTAAGGATGGTGTGTTGCCTTCCTGGTGCCAGGGTGAAAGACATCGCGGACAGAGTGCAGGAAATACTCAAGGACGAGGGTGAAGAGCCAGAGGTGGTGGTACATGTCGGCACAAATGATGTCGGGAAGAAGAGGAGGAACATACTACAGCGGGACTTCGGAGAACTAGGAAGAAGGCTTAAAAGCAGGACGTCCAAGGTGGTTATGTCCGGTTTGCTTCCAGTTCCTCGTTCTGGTGTGGCCAGAAACAGGGAGATAATGGACTTGAACGTGTGGTTGTGGAACTGGTGCAGGAAGCAAGGATTTAAGTTCTTGGATCACTGGGTATATTTTGTGGTAAGCATAAATTCTACAAGAGAGACGGTTTGCACCTTAATAGGTTAGGGATTAGCATTCTGGCAGGTAGGTTTTCTACTGCAACACCGCTATATTTAAACAAAGTAGCAGGGGAGAGGGGACAAACTGGATGTTTATGAACGAAATTGAAGGGAAAGTTAGAACAAGAGAAGTCAAGAAAGACAACTGTATCAATGAGGCAGAAAACTCGGAAAGGGATCATGCTGTAAGGTTGAGTGAAATAGGAGTTGATGGGAAGGGTGAGAGCAGTAACAAATTAAAAATACTATACATGAATGCATGAAGCATTAGAAATAAGATGGATGAGCTTGAGGCTCTCTTGGAAATTGGCAGATACAATATTGTGGGGATAACTGAGACGTGGCTTCAAGTGGACTGGGCCTGGAAAATGAATATTCAAGGCTACACGTGCTATCGTAAGGACAGACTGACGGGCAGAGGGGGTGGGGTGGCCTTGTTGGTAAGGGAGGATATTCAGTCCCTTGCGCGGGAGGATCTAGAGTCAGGGGATGTAGAGTCAGTGTGGATAGAGCTGCGAAATACTAAGGGTAAAAAGACCCTCTTGGGAGTCATCTATAGGCCCCCAAACAGTAGTCTGGATGTCGGATGTAAGTTGAATCAGGAGCTGAAATTGGCCTGTCGTAGAGATGTTACTACAGTTGTTATGGGGGATTTTAACATGCAGGTAGACTGGGAGAATCAGGATGGTATTGGACCTCAAGAAAGAGACTTTGTGGAGTGCCTCAGAGATGGATTCTTAGAGCAGCTGGTGCTGGAGCCGACCAGGGAGATGGCAATTCTGGATCTGGTATTGTGTAACGAACCAGAATTGGTCAGAGACCTCGAAGTGAAGGAGCCATTGGGAAGTAGTGACCATAATACATTAAGCTTCAATCTGCAATTTGAGAGGGAGAGGGTACAGTAGGAAGTGACAGTACCTCTGTTGAATAAAGGGAAATATGGAGCTATGAGGGAGGAGCTGGCCAAAGTTCAATGGTGCAATAACATAGCAGGGATGACTGTGGAGGAACAATGGCGGATATTTCTGTGTAGAATGCAGAAGTTGCAGGATCAGTTCATTCCTAAAAGGAAGAAAGATCCCATGAGGAGGCATTGGGCGGCCGTGGCTGACGAGGGAAGTAAAGAAACATGTAAAGTTAAAAGAGAAAAAGTATAACATAGCTAAGATAAGTGGGAAAACTGAGGACTGGGAAGCTTTTAAAGAGCAACAGAGGATTACTAAGAAGGAAATACGCAGAGGAAAAATGAGGTACGAAGTATAAACTGGCCAAGAATATAAAGGAGGATAGTAAAAGCTTTTTTAGGTATGTGGAAGGCAAAAAAATGTTTAAAACTAAAATTGGGCCCTTGAAGACAGAAGCTGGGGAATATATTATGGGGAACAAAGAAATGGCAGAGGAATTAAATGGGTACTTCAGATCTGTGTTCACTGGGGAAGACACAAGCAATCTCCCTGAGGCAACAGTGGCTGTAGGACCTGAACTTAAGGGAATTTATATTTGCCAGGATTTGGTGTTGGAGAGACTGTTAGGTCTGAAGGTTGATAAGTCTCCGGGGCCTGATGGTCTGCATCCCAGGGTACTGAAGCAGGTGGCTCGGGAAATCGTGGATGCGTTGGTGATTATTTTCCAGAGTTAGATAGATTCAGGGTCGGTTCCTGAGGATTGGAGGGTGTCGAATGTTATACCACTCTTTAAGAAAGGTGGGAGAGAGAAAGCAGGAAATTATAGACCAGCTAGTCTGACCTCAGTGGTGGGAAAGATTCTGGAGTCTATTATAAAGGATGAAATTACAGCACATCTGGATAGTAGTAACAGGATAGGACAGAGTCACCATGGGTTTATGAAGAGGAAATCATGCTTGACTAATCTTCTTGAATGTTTTGAGGATGTAACTCTGAAGATGGACGAGGGAGATCCAGTAGATGTAGTGTACCTGGACTTTCAGAAAGCTTTTGATAAAGTCGCACACAGGAGGTTAGTGAGTAAAATTAGGGCCCAAGGTATTGGGGGCAAAGTACCAGATTTGATTGAAAATTGGTTGGCTGATAGGAAACAAAGGGTAGTGATAAACGGCTCCATTTCAGAATGGCAGGCAGTGACCAGTGGGGTACCGCAGGGATCCGTGCTGGGACCGCAGCTTTTTACAATATATGTTAATGATATAGAAGATGGTATCAGCAAGAAACATTTGCAAATTTGCTGATGATACAAAGCTGGGTGGCAGGGTGAAATGTGATGAGGATGTTAGGAGATTACAGGGTGACCTGGTCAAGTTAGGTGAGTGGGCAGATGCATAGCAGATGCAGTTTAATGTGGATAAATGTATGGTTATCCACTTTGGTGGCAAGAACAGGAAGGCAGATTACTACCTCAATGGAATCAATTTAGGTAAAGGGTCAGTACAGAGAGATCTGGGTGTTCTTGTACACCAGTCAATGAAGGCAAGCATGCAGATACAGCAGGTAGTGAAGAAGGCTTATAACATGCTGGCCTTCATAACAAGAGGAACTGAGTATAGAAGCGAAGAGGTGCTTCTGCAGCTGTACAGGGTCCTGGTGAGACCACACCTGGAGTACTGTGTGCAGTTCTGGTCTCCAAATTTGAGGAAGGACATTCTGGCTATTGAGGGAGTGCAGCATAGGTTCATGTGGTCAATTCCTGGAACGGCGGGATTACCTTACACTGAAAGACTGAGGCAACTGGACTTGTATACCCTTGAGTTCAGAAGACCGAGAGGGGATCTGATTGAGACGTATAAGATTATGAAAGGATTGGACACTCTGGCAGCAGGAAACATGTTTCCGCTGATGGGTGAGTGCCGAACCAGAGGACACAGCTTAAAAATACGGGGTAGACCATTTAGGACAGAGATGAGGAGAAACATCTTCACCCAGAGAGTGGTGGCTGTGTGGAATGCTCTGCCCCAGAGGCAGTGGAGGCCCAGTCTCTGGATTCATTTAAGAAAGAGTTGGATAGAGCTCGAAAAGATAGTGGAATCAAGGGTTAAGGAGATAAGGCAGGAATAGGATACTGATTAGGAATGATCAGCCATGATCATATTGAATGGCGGTGCAGGCTCGAAGGGCTGAATGGCATACCCCTGCACCTATTGTCTATTGTCTATAGTGTGGAAACAGGCCATTTGGCCCAATACCTGCATATCAACGCTCCAAACTGTACCCCAACCAGAACCATTCTCCCAACCTAATTCTCTTCATTTGCTCTGACTAATGCACCAAACCTACACATCCGTGAATACTCTGGGTAATTTAGTTTGGCTGCGTCACCTGACATGCACCTCCTTGAGCTGTGGGCGAAACTGGAATACCTCGGGGAAACCCACGCAGACACGGGGAGAATGTGCATACTCCACACAGACAGTCGCCTGAGGCTGGAGTCAAAATGGAATCTGTGGTGCTCTGAGGTAGCAGTGCTAACCACTATGCCGTCGTGCTGCTCCATGTTACCCTCTAGAAACCTGTCTGACGCTTGCTTCCTCAACCTTAAATAAGCTTCCTACTTCCTCTTGACTCGATGTTCTACATCCCTTCAAACCGTGTTAAATGCTTTGCTGAAGTCCATGTGGCCAACGTTGACTATCTATCTCTTGCCCCCCCCACCCCCTCAAAGAGACAATCCAGTTTGTGAAACACGGTTTTCCACTCACAAAGCCATGCTGACTATCTCTAATCAGCCCTTGTCTTTCCAAATATATGTCGCTCCTTTCTCAGAATCTCCTCCAACAAGTTCCCCATCACTGGGCTCACTGGGCTGTAATTTCCTGGCTTTTCCCTGCAACCCTTAAGCGATGGAACAGCATTATCCTCCCTCCAGTCTTCCGGCACCACACTGCATCTGTTGATAATATAAATATCTCTGTTCGAGACACTGCAATCTCTTCCCTAGCTTCCCACAATATTCTAGCATAGACCTAATGAGCTACTGAGGATGATTCTAGCTTTATTTGTATTAAGATTCCAGCACTTCCTCTTCTCTGTTGAGGATTCTTTCCAAGACATCACTATATTTTTCCCCAAGTTCCTGAGCTTCCATGTTTTTCTCCACAGTAAATACTGACAAGATTGTTTTGTCCAAAATGTCACTCTTCTCCTCTGGTTCCACACATAGGTGACCTTATTGATATTTAAGAGGCCCTATTCTCTACCAGGTTACTCTTTAGGCCTTATTGAAACTTGCGTAAAGGCTTCTGAAAAGTCAAATACACCATAGCCCCCGTACCACTACACGCCTCCTACACACTTACAATGCTGCCATTTATACTCACACCAACAAATTAAATTCAACAGGCTCAAAAATACATTCTCGTTTATAAAATGTGTTTCTAAGGGTCCATTTATTTTTTATTGACCTATCCTTTCTCACTCATTTCAGCACGCTCTTGACTTACAGTCAGGCTAACCCTGTTTGGTTTCAGACTGGAAGCAGGTTGTGGGAGTTCTTGTTTATCAATCTGAAAAAGGTAGCTTACAGGGTCAGCAGGCAATAGAGATGGTAAATCAAATGCTGCCTTTTATTGCAGAGGGAACCTTTTATTACAGAGGGAATGGAGTTAAAAACTAGGGAGATCTTGCTTAAGTGATGCAAGGTACCAGTCAGACCACACCGAGAATATTATGAACAGTGTGAGTGCCCGAAGGAAAGATATTGTCGCATTGGAGGCAGTCCAGAGAAGGGTTACTCGGCTGATCCTCGGAATGGAGGGATTTTCTAATGAGAAGAGGTGGAGTAGGTTGAGGTTGAACCCATTGACGTTAAGAAAATGCGAAAGAAATGGATTGAAACATGCAAGATTCTGAGGGGCTCTGATCGGGCAGATGCTGGGAAGTTAGAAAATAGTACAGTAGAGCACAGAAACAGTCCCTTCGGCCCACAATGTCTGTGCTGTCCATGATGCTATTCTAAATCATCCTATCTGTTTGCACATGGTCCATATCCCTCTATTCTCTGCCTGTTCATGTTTCTGTCTAAATGCCACTTCAAACTTTGCTCACATTTTTGCTTCCATGACCTCCCTCGATAACTTCCACTTTCTATGTAAAAAATAAACTTGCCTCACACATCACATATAAACTTTCTCTTCTCACCTTCAACCTATGCGCTCTAGTATTTAAAACTGACACATTGGAAAAGAGGTTCTGACTATCCATATTATCTGTTCCTCTCCCAATGTTTGTTCCTGTACCTGGTCACCTGTCACCCTCTGATAATCTCGCAAAACAATCCAACTTTGTTTAAATTTCCTCTTACACCAAACAACACTTAAAAAACCTAACACAGACAACATGCTGATAAACCCCTTTTGCACCCTCTCCAAAGCTTCTCCATCCTTCCTATTGTGTGGAGATGAGAACTGCACACAGTACTCCAAATGTGGCCAAACAACGTTTATACAAATACAATATCAGACGCAGACCACTACATCCAACGTTGTGACCGATGAAGGCCAGTATTCCATTTGCTTTCTATCCCATCTGAAACACTTCTGTTGCCATTTTCAGGGAGTTCCTGACTTGCACCAAGATCCTTCTGTTTATCAATGTCCCTCAGTAGCCTAACCTTCTTCTTGACTTTGACATTACCTCACATTTGTCCAGATTAAACTCATTTTGCCATTTCTCTCCACATCTTTCCAACTGATCTGTAACCTCCTGAAACCTTGGATCTCCTTGCTCATTTACCCCAACTCCACCAATTTTCATGTCACCTGCAATAATCATATTTGTCACTTCCTTTCATTTCAATTGTGTGAGAATCTGTAACCAGAGGGCATAAAACCCCAGCAAAGGCTCACCCATTGAAGATGGAGCTGAGGAGGAATGTCTTCATTCAGAGGGCGTGACTCTGTGGGAATTCCTGACTGCAGGGAGCTGCCGAGGCTGGGTCATTAAGAATAGTTACAGCAGAGATGATGAGGTTTTAATGAATCAGGGAAACAAGAGTTTTGTGGAGATGGCAGGAAAGTAGAGTTAAAGATCAGAGGGCAGAGTATCCTCAATGGGCCAAATGGCCTCATTCCACTCCTACATCTCATGGTCCGAACTCAAACTCAATATGCCCTGCATAACATTCTGCGTCTCTGCTCACAAAACTCCTTTATAATGGGATTTTTAGATACTTCTTATTACACAGCATTTGATCTACAGTACACAATTGTGTTGATGGCTCCTTGATGTGATGTTACAGATAACCATCTCGTATCTAATCCAGGATTCCATCCATTACAGCGCTGATACTCATTAGTTATCCAGTCGGGATGGAGACCACTGTCACATACAGTTACTGTACTGCCCTTGTTACAATTACATTCAGTATCCTGACTGTAACCATATTGACATTACCATCACTGTCTGGTGCCTATAAAAGAATTACTGCTAATGGTTGCTGCTCCTTGTCTATTCTCAGCTCCACCCAAACAGACTACAAATTTTGATCTTCAGTTCCATGTGGCTATCTCATTTATGCACTAACCTTATCCTTTCTTCACAACTTGTTGATTTTTTGCCTAATTTTCTCTTGGGACTAGATTGGGTTGGGATATCTGGTCGGCATGGATGGGTTGGACTGAAGGATCTGTTTCCATGCTGTACATCTCATTGACTCTATGACTCTATCCCAACAACCCTTCAATATTCCCTTCCCAGCGACTGTAATTCTGCATCTACATCTCCGGAATGACAGTTCCATCATATCTGTTCACTGTCATTCCATCTGCCTTATGGCAAACGCAGGGAGTCAATCCTCAGTAGTGGGAGGTTGACCGGATGGGTTGAGGTTATAGAGATAGGAAAGCTTACAGGGGCTCGAGGATGTTTGAATTAAACAGAGTTACATCTGGTCAAGAATGTCAGTGGGGCAAAGGGGTTTGAGGATTGGAGGAATTTACAGAGATAGATGGAGCTGGATTTGATTCTTTAGATAAGGATAGGGATGGATGTAGGGAGAGGGTGGCAGATTGAGCGGCACAGACAGGAGTGTGTTTCAGTAGGATAGTATTGTATATACTAACAGAGATATGGAAGGTTGTAGTGACAGAAGACGTTTACAGATATAAGGCAGTTTCTAGGTTTTGGAGACTACAGAGATAGGAAGGCAATGGAGAATGCCAGGTTACTGGGTTGGAGACAGTTATACAAATGGGGAGGGTTGCACAAACTGAAAGAGGTTTTGCATTTTTCGACATCCAGCACCTCCTGTTCTCCTATGTGAACCCTGTTCAAGACTTCACTACGTATTTTCCAAGGTCTCGAGCTTCCATCTCTTTCACCAAAGTAAATCCTAACGCAAAATACTTGTTCAGTTTCTCCCCCATCAGCAGTGATTCCACACAGACAGCCTCATTGACCTTTCAGGTGCCCTATTCTCTCTCTCACTAATTTTTAGCCCTTGTTAAAACTTTTCAAACTGCTTCTGAAATTTCAAATATCCCCCTAGCGCTACTAGCCTCCCCCAGCTTTAACTATTCTGCCATTTATGGTCACACAAAAATATTGAATGCAACAAATTTTAAAATATTCCTCTTTCATAAAATCATGCATCTCCCATTGTTTCTGAGCGTCCAGTTATCATTTAGTGTCATATCCTTTATAATACATTCCAGCACGGTCCCGACTTACTGTCAAGTTAACACCGTTTCGTTTCAGACTGATTGCATAAAGGGTTTTGGGAATCCTTGTGGATCATTCTGAAAAAGGTAGTTTACAGGGTCAGCAGGTAATAGAGAAGGTAAATCAAATGCTGGCATTTATTATAGAGGGAATGGAGTCTAAAATTAGGGAGGTCTTGCTAAAACGATGCAAGGTACAAGACAGAATACACCTAGATTACAATGAACAGTATGAGTGCCCTACGGAAAGATATTCTTGTATTGGAGGCAGGCCAGAGAAGGTTCACTCAGCTGATCCTGGAGATGGCGGGATCTTCCAATGAGAAGAGGTGGAGTAGATTGACCTTGAACCCAGTGAGGTTTTGAAGAATGGGAGAAATTGAATGAAACATCCAGGATTCTGAGGGGCTTTGACAGAGTAGATGCCGTTAAGTTAGAAAGTAGAACAGTACAACACAGTAATAGGCCCTTCGACCCACCATGGCTGTGCTGACCATGATGCTGTTCTAAACTAATCCCATCTGCCTGCACATGGGCGATATCCCTCTATTCTCTGCCTGTTCAGGTGTCTGCCTAAATGCCACCTCAAAACTTTACTCTCGTTGCCACCTCTCCCAACTCCTGAGCAGCTTCCACCCTCTTGGTAAAGAAAACTGGCCTTATTCATCTCACATAAAACTTCTCACTCTCACCCAACTTTGGAAGAACGATTCCAACTATCCACACTACTCACGCTTCTCCTAATGCTATATACCTGTACCCGGTCACCCCTCAGTCTCCGATAATCTCGTAAGGCAATCCAACTGTGTCTAAATACCTTACAGTAAACACATTCTCATCCAGACAACATTCTGGTAAACCGCTGTTGCATGCTCCCCAAAGCCTCCACATTCTTCCTATAGTTTGTTGATGAGACCTACACACAACATACCAAAAATGGTCGAATGAAGTTTCATTCAGTCACAACATGACCTGCAAACGTCTGTACTCAATATTGTGACCAATGAAGGTAAGCATACCATACTCCTCCTTTGCCACCACATCCTGTTGTGTTGTTATTTTCAGGGAGCTACGGATTTGCATCCAATTTTGCCTGTTTTATCAATGTTTCCAAGCAGTCAACTGGTGTAATTCTCTCTTCCATTTGAGTTCATAAATGCATCACTTCACACCTGTCCCGATGAAATTCGATTTGTCATTTCTCTGCCCAGCATTCCAGCTGATCTGCACACTGCTACAACCTTTAACACTCTTCCTCACAATGCACAATTCCCCTAACTACCCCTAATCATTACATGCCTTTCCAAATGTCGTCTGCAAAATTACCACTCAAACTGCTGACTTTTTCATCTGATTCACAGAGATAAATTACACACAGACACCGCAGCACTGATCCTTGTGAAACAACATTGGCCACAGACGTCCAATCAGAAATTCACCACTCCACATGCCTCTTCCCACTATCACCAAGAAAATATTGCATCCAACTTACCAACGACTATGGATTCTATGGATTGTGATTTCCCTTGCTATTTGAAAGTTGTCCATTCAACATGACTCTATATTTTGATTCCCAGATTACATTGGCTGTCTCAGAATGCACTGACTGCATCCTTTCTACACAACAAAACGGGACCTTGTTTGGTTTTTTGCTGATCCTGCCTAAATCCCTACAACCCCTCAATAATCACATTGCTGTCATGATCATTCTGCAGCCACACCTCCACAATAACAGTTCGATCATATCTGTTCTTTTCAGTTAATGCTGTCATTCCATCTGCCTTGTTGCAAATGCATGGCTCATGTCACCGAGAGAGGGCCTTTGAGGGATGGATAGAGGTCACAGAGTGAGAGAGATGTTTGGGAGTCCGACGGTTTTGCAGGGTTAAGCATAGCTGCAGTTGCTAGTGAATGTTCACAGGAGAAAACATATTATTGTTTGAAGAAAGTTAGAGAGATAAAGTGTCTTTGATTAGATTCCAGAGATAGGGATGTATATAGGGTTACGGATCGTTACATGGCCTATGCTGATCAGGGTGCATGATTCCAGGATGTGGTACATTTATCAACAGTTGTGGGATCTGGAGAATATCACAGAGATAGGGAAGAATGTATGGATTGGATAATATTACAGGGAAAGGGAGGGTGGTATGGGCTGGAGAATGTTGCAAGCACATGGAAGATGATATAGACTGGAGAATGTTGCAGGGATAGGGAGGAAGTTGTCCACTGAATACACTTGAAAGGAGAGATGATTTTATGCTCTGGAATGTACTTCAGAGAGAGTGAGTGGCGTGCATGCTGCAAGTTACGACAGGGATAGGGAAGCTTGTAGAGACTGGACGAGAGAGTCATAGAGAGTCTTGCAAGACATCAGATTCACTTATGAGCATAGGATATGCTACAGTGAGCAGAGCCTTTGCAGATATAAACAAGGATACATTGGCCACAAAGCAGTCACACCAATACATAGGTTTATAGGAACTGAAGGTATTGAAGAGATTACACAGACTGGGAGTGTTGTATGCAGTGGATGGTTTTAGAGACTCAACAGCGTTACGAAATAATGAGGGTTGCAATGGTGAGACCAGGTTTAAGCACGTCGGAGGATATCGACCTGAAGGAGCTTTCACAGATAGCAATGGCTTTCGGGTCTGTTGGGGGCTGCAAAGTAAAGGGGATTGTAGAGACTGGAGGTATTTACACAGATAGGGAGAGTATTAGTGATTGGCAGAATTCACAAAAACGGGTCTACAGGACAGGACAGAAATTAAAAGGGTTGTATCAACTTGATCGTGTACACAGGCAGGATAGCTTGTGGGGGTTGGAACAGCTCAACATTATAGGGAGGGGCATGGAGACTGGAGATGTTGCAGAAAGATTACTATGTTTAATTCTATAGAACTCCACATAAGTCTGTCCTGGTTCCTTCTTTATGTTCCTGAACCGCTGTCGATACGCTTCTGGTACTAATCGTTAAGCGCTGAAAATAGCCTGTTTGACATGTGCATAATCTCTTGACCACTCATGAGACAGCGCTGCAGATACCTCATTGGCTCTGCCTAACAGCTTAGACTGAACTAGCTTTACCCACAAGACCTCAGGCCACTCCATCTGTCTATCCAATTTTTCAAATGAAGTACAGAGGTCCTTGAAAGTAGAGTCACAGGTAGATAAGATAACAAAGAAGGCACTTGGTATGCATTCCTTTATTGGTAGGAGTATTGAGCACAGGAGTTGGGAGGTATGTTCTGGCTGTACAGGACATTCAAAAAAGGGAATAGGGATAACCCCGGGAATTACAGGCCTGTTAGTCTTACTTCTATGGTAGGCAAAGTAATGGAAAGGGTACTGAGGGATAGGATTTATGAGTATCTGGAAAGACACTGCTTGATTAGGGACAGCCAGCACGGATTTGTGAAGGGTAGGTCTTGCCTTACAAGTCTTATTGAATTCTTCGAGGAGGTGACCAAGCATGTGGATGAGGGAAGAGCAGTGGATGTAGTGTACATGGATTTTAGTAAGGCATTTGATAAGGTTCCCCATGGTAGGCTTATGCGGAAAGTCAGGAGGCATGGGATAGAGGGAAATTTGGCCAATTGGATAGAAAACTGGCTAACCGGTCGAAGTCAGAGAGTGGTGGTAAATGGTAAATATTCAGCCTGGAGCCCAGTTACAAGTGGAGTTCCGCAGGGATCAGTTCTGGGTCCTGTGCTGTTTGTAATTTTTATTAATGACTTCGATGAGGGAGTCGAAGGGTGGGTCAGTAAATTTGCAGATGATACGAAGATAGGTGGAGTTGTGGACAGTGAGGAGGGCTGTTGTCGGCTGCAGAGGGACTTAGATATGATGCAGAGCTGGGCTGAGGAGTGGCAGATGGAGTTCAACCCTGCCAAGTGTGAGGTTGTCCATTTTGGAAGAAAAAATAAGAATGCGGAATACAGGGTTAATGGTAGGGTTCTTAGTCAGGTGGCGGAACAGAGGGATCTTGGGGTCTATGTACATGGATCTTTGAAGGTTGCCACTCAGGTGGATAGAGTTTGTAAGAAGGCCTATGGAGTATTATCGTTCATTAGCAGAGGGATTGAATTCAAGAGTCGTGAAGTGATGTTGCAGCTGTACAGGACTTTGGTTAGGCCACAGTTGGAGTACTGTGTGCAGTTCTGGTCGCCTCACTTTAGGAAAGATGTGGAAGCTTTGGAGAGGGTGTAGAGAAGATTTACCAGGATGTTGCCTGGAATGGAGAGGAAGTCGTACGAGGATAGGTTGAGAGTTCTCGGCCTTTTCTCGTTGGAACGGCGAAGGATGAGGGGTGACTTGATAGAGGTTTATAAGATGATCAGAGGAATAGATAGAGTAGACAGTCAGACACTTTTTCCCCGGGTACAACAGAGTGTTACAAGGGGACATAAATTTAAGGTGAAGGGTGGAAGGTATAGGGGAGATGTCAGGGGTGGGTTCTTTACCCAGAGAGTGGTGGGGGCATGGAATGCGCTGCCCGTGGGAGTGGTAGAGTCGGAATCATTGGCGACCTTTAAGCGGCATTTGGATAGGTACATGGATGGGTACTTAATCTAGGTTAGAAGTTCGGCACAACATCGTGGGCCGAAGGGCCTGTTCTGTGCTGTATTGTTCTATGTTCTATGTTCTATGTTCTATGTTCTATGACATTGTTAGGCCACTTTTGGAATACTGAGTGCAATTCTGGTCTCCTTACTATCAGAAGGATGTTATGGAACTTGAAAGGGTTCAGAAATGATTTACAAGGATGTTGCCAGGATTGAGCTACAGGGAGAGGCTGAATGGGCTGGGGCTGTTTTCCCTGGAGCGTCAGAGGTTGAGGGGTGACCTTATTGAGGTTTATAAACTCATGACGGGTGACCTGATAGAGGTTTATAAAGTCATGAGGGGCATGGATAGGATAAATAGGCAAAGTCTTTTTCCTGGGGTCGGGTGTCCAGAACTAGAGGGCATAGGTTAAGGTGAGAGGGGAAAGATATAAAACAGACCGAAGGAGCAACCTTTTCACACAGAGGGTGGTACGTGTTTGGAACGAGATACCAGAGGAAGTGGAGGAGGCTAGTACAATTGCAACATTTAAAAGGCATCTGGATGGGTATATGAATAGGAAGGGTTTAGAGGGAGATGGGCCAGGTGCTGGTTGGTGCGACTGGATTGGCATGGACAAGTTTGAGCGAAGGGTTTGTTTCCATGCTGTACATGTCTATGATTCTCTGTCTCTAATCGCCGAAATTTCAAATCACTGCAGGCAGTTAGAGCCTGACATAGAATTGTTCGGTCTTTTGGAGGTTCCACAGTTCGGGAGGATTGCAGGGACTTGATGTTGAAAATGGAAGTAAAGTTATAGGGACTGAAGCTGGGAACACAGATAGAGAGACGCGCAGGGGATTACAGAGATATGGTGGCCAGTGGTCTCTGGTGGAAGTTCCATGTTGAGGGATGGGTTTTGGAACCGTTGGACTTTGCAAAGATAGGTAGATTTGGAGGGGCTGGAGGGGTTTACAGATGCATGGAGAAATGTAGTGACTGGAGCATACAGAGATGGTGAGGGCTGTAGGAGATGCAATAATTTGGATGGACTACAGAAGCTGGAGGGGTTCTCACAGAAAAGGAGGATTGTAGGAATGTCAAGATTTTACAGAGATAGGGTTTTGGAGCATTCTCACTAATTATTGGTTTGGAGCACTGTCCAGACTGTGGAGGCTTCAGAATGATGATGGGGTCGAGCAAAAGGAAGTGCTCGCAAAAATTATAGAAAATAAACATGTCACTTCGGTGCTGTGCCACTGAGAGTCATCAGGACGTCAGTCTTCCTCATTAAAATGTACAGATCCTCAGGGGAATGGACAGGGTGGATGCTGAAAGGATGCTTCCTTTTCCTTATGGGAGAGAGACAAACAAGTAGACTCTGTTTGACAAAGGTGGAGAAAGGGGTGTTGTCTTTTTCTTCCAATTGCCCAAACCCACTTCAGGTTTGTTCCCACACAGCTCGAAGGAATGCAGTGTGACAACAAAGAGCAAGGTCGTTTGGGACTGCAGGAGATACGAGACGAAGGCCAGTTTGGACGGGCTGGAGGGAGTGAGAGAGAAAGGAATGTTCAACAGCTGAAAGGGTTTACAGGGAGTGGACACTGGCAGAACTGAAGAACATGTCACGCTCTCCCATGAGAGGGAGATAACGATATGGCACAAGGTCAAACACAGCAGGAGGATCCCAAGCTCCGTACCTGTCACTTACTCAGGGAGCTGCTCTCACCCAGTCTGGTGCCAAGCTCCACATGCAAACAGCATGAGGTTTCCCAATTTCTGGTGCTCAGAGCCCAGTGCACTCACCCCTTAACGGGTCGGTGAAGTATTTACACAGTTGTACATTCTCCAGCAACACTGTGTCCGAGCCGACATAAACTGGTAAATTCACACTCTACCAGGCAAAGACCATCTGCACTCAGATTCCCTGGTGATACAACCCACTGAGTGATAGTCTGCAGAGAACAACAGAATACACGAATCCCCATTGCATGGGTCAGGGTTAATGACAAAAGTTTCATTCTTTCAAAAATGACAACTCCTCAATTCCTGCATCTCACAAAACTGCCATTTAAAAATATTAAAATAAAGAACATTCTAAATGAATGATTCGGAGATGCCGGTGTTGGACTGGGGTGTACAAAGTTAAATATCACACAACACTAGGTTATAGTCCAACACGTTTAATTGGAAGCACACCAGCTTTTGGAGTGAATCACCTGATGAAGGAGCGTCGTTCCGAAAGCTAGTGTCACATTAAACCTGTTGGACTATAACCTGGTGTTGTGTGATTTTTAACATTCTAAATGAAGGCATTGATGAGATGAGCTTGGGTCAGTCCTGTAGATCTGGATGTTACAAGATGCACAGAGAGTGCTTTCTACCAGAGCTGCACCATGTCAGTGTCAGGCACACGGACAGAACGGGCAAATAGATTCACACCTGAATTCACGTCTCCCAGCCTGCCAATCTGAAGTTGTGCTCACCATTCCGGTAAAGATCTCTAGAAACAGGACATCAGAGCCAGAAAACTGGAGGTTGGCTATCGTGTTGCTACTATTTAAGGAAGGCAGTAAAGAAAAGCCAGGGAACTATAGAATGGTGAGCCTGACATCGGTGGGCACGTTGTTGGAGGGAATCGTGAGGAACAGGATGTACATGTATTTGGAAAGGGAAGGACTGATTAGGGATAGTCAACGTTGCTTTGTGAGTGGGAAATCATGTCTCACAAACTTGATTGCTATTTCTTCAAAAATCTCAAAGAGGATTGATGAGGGCAGAGCGGTGGATGTGATCTATATGGACTTCAGTAAGGTGTTCAACAAAGTTCCCCATTGGAGACTGGTTCGCAAGGTTAGATCTCACAGAATACAGGGAGAACTAGCCAATTGGTACAGAACTGGCTCAAAGGTAGAAGACAAAGTGTGGTGGTGGAGGGTTGGGTTTTCAAACTTGACCAGTGGAGTGCCACAAGGATCGGTGCTGGGTCCAATATTTTGCATGGTTTACATAAATGATTTGGATGTGATCATAAGAGCTATAGTTAGTAAACTTGCAGATGACAATAAAATTGGAGGTGTCGGGGTCAGCGAAAGAGGTTACTTCCGATTACAATTGGATCTTGATCAGATGGGCCAATGGGCTGAGAAGTGGCAGATGGAGATTAATTCAGATAAATGCGAGGTGCTGCATTTTGCGAAAGCAAATCTTTGCTGGACTTTTTCACTTAATAGTGAGGTTTGACGGAATGTCGCTGAATATAGAGATATTGGAGTGCAGGTTCATAGCTCTTCAAAGCAGAGCCGCAGGTACGTAGGATAGTGAAGGCGGCATTTGGTATGCTTTCTTTCATTAGTCAAAGTATTGAGTACAGGAGTTGGGAGGTCATATTGTGGCTGTACAGGACATTAGTTAGGTCACTTTTGGAATACTGTGTGCAATTCTGGTCACCTACCTATCGGAAGGATGTTGTGAAACTTGAAAATGTTCAGAAAAGATTTACAAGGATGATGCCAGGATTAGAGGGTTTGAGCTAGAGAGAGAGGTTGAATAGGCTGGGGCTGTGTTCCCTGGTGCATTGAAGGCTGAGGAGTGACCTTATAGATGTTAATAAAATTATGAGGGGCATGGAAAGGATAAAGAGACAAAGTCTTCACCGCAGGAATGGGAGTCCAGAACTGGAGGACACAAGTGTATGGTCAGAGTAGAGAGATACAAAAGAGACTAAAGGGGCAATGTTTTTCACGCAGAGGGTGGTACGTGTATGGAATGAGCTGCCAGAGGAAGTGGTGGAGGCTGATACAAAGACATTTGGATGGGTGTATGAATAGGAAGGGTTTGCAAGAATATGGGTCAGATGCTGGTAGGTGGGACGAGATTGGATTGGGATATCTGGTCCGCATGGATAGGTTGGACTGAAGGGTCTGTTTCCATGCTGTACATCTCTTTGACTCTAAGATCGGCTGAATGGTCCAAGCAAAGATGATCTGTGGTTCAAATCGTAACATCCTTCAGGCTCCACAACCCATTCTCGGTAACATCCTGCAGGGTCTATAAATCCCACACCGTCTAACCTCCTGCAGAATCCACGTTCCTTCCTACATTAGTACCATCCTCCAGGTTCTGCAGCCCTCCCTACCTCTGTAACATGGCCCGGTCTCCACAAATCTTTCTTCCTCTGCAATGTTCCCCAGAAGGGCACTGGAGGCCGGTGGCATTTACAGAGTTAAGGAGGGATCTCGGGACTGGAGGATTTTGCAGGCATTAAGAATATAGGGACTTGAGGAGGTTTCACAGTTTATGAGTGTTGTAGGGACTGTAGCAAGTTACAAAGATAGGGATGGTTTCAGATTGGAGGATTATGCAGAAACACTTTACATGGTTAAAGGTAGGATCCTTAGCAGTGTGCATGAACAGAGGGTTCCTGTATCCCTGAAGTTACCACCCAAGTTGAGAGGGTGTTAAGAATGCGTATAGTGGGTTGGCTTTTATTATCAGATATGGCAAAGGCCCTTAACATTTTTTCCCCTCCAGAACGTACTGTGGACACAGACTGGGGATCTCAGGGAATAAGAGTAATGCGTTCGACCACAATTGGGGTTCTCTGCAATTCCAGTCTCCCTGCTATAGGAAGGATGTTGTGAAATTTGAAAGGGCTCAGAAAAGATTTACAAGATGTTGCTGAATGAGCTGGTGTTATTTTCCCTGGGGCGTCAGAGACTGATGGGTGACCTTATAGAGATTTATATAAACATGAGGGGCATGGATTGGGTAAACATTCAAGGTCTTTTCCCAGGGGTCGGGGAGCCCAAAACTAGAGGACATCGGTTTCAGGTTAGAGAGCAAAGGTTTAAAAAGGGACTGAAGGGATAGCGTTTTCACGCACATGGTGATGTGTGTATGGAATAAGCTGAGAGAGAAAGTAATGTAGACTGATACAATTACAACATTTAAAAGGTATCTGGGTGGATATATGGATAGTCAGTGTTTAACGGTACATGGGCCAAATGCTGGTAAATGGGATGAATTTATTTACATCTTCTAGTCAGCATGGATAAGTTGGACTGAAGGCTCTGTTTCCATGCTGTACACCTCTATTACTTGAATAGAGTGCATGTTATAGAAGAGGTGGTGCTGTTGGTTTTAAAACACAAAAGTATGGAAAGCTCCAGGACCTGATTAAGTGTAACACAGGACATTGTGGAATGCTAGGGAAGAAATTGTGGAGCTACTATCAAGGGTATTTGTACCATTGACAGTCATGTGTGATTGGCTGGAAGGCTGGAGGGTTGCATAGTAGACAGTGAAGGAAGTTTTTTGAGATTACAAAGGGATCATGATGTAATGGGTGAATGGGCTGAAAAACTGCAGATGGAATTCAATATGAATAAATGCGAGGTAATGCATTTGGTGAAACAAACAAGGGTAGAGCTTAAACAATTAACGTTAGGGCCTTGGTTAGTGTTTTAGAGCAGAGGGACCTCCGGGTTCAGGTACATAACTCTTGGAGCTTGCATCACAGGATGGATAAGACAGTGCTTGGCAGGCCTGACTATTGCTCAGTCCATTGAATATAGGATTGGGACGTCATTATGATATTGTACGGACATTGGTGAGGCCTCCTCTGCAATACTCTGTCCAGTTCTGGTCGCCCAGTTATAGGGAGGATATTATTAACTTGAAGGGTGTTCAGAAGAAACTTACCAAGACCTTGCAGGTGCATGGAGAGGGGAAAGTCTGAAGGGATATGGGCCAAACAGAGGCAAATGCCACTCGTTCAGTTTTGGGAAAATGGTCAGCATTGATGACTTGGACTGAAGGTTCTGTTTCCAGCTGTATAACCCTGTACCCAGTTAAAAAGGAGGAGAATACTGAGATAAGGCATGTTGTAGACACTGAAGCAAGCTATAGCCATAGCGATGGTAGTCTGGAATGGGGTACATTTCGAATATGTGGAGGGCCTATATGGAAAGAAGGAGGTTACAGAGATAGGAACTGTTATAGGAGTTAAAAATTATTGAAGACACTGATCCACAAGACATACCATAGGTAGAGTGTTGGAGAGAGAACACAGAACGGAAAGATCCAGGCAGCATTCCCACCCTCTCATGGGAAACCTGCTTTCCCCTCTGTTGTACTGATGCTCACGAAGAGAGCACACGCTTGGATTGGTAACTGTGAACTCTCTATGCTGTCTCAACGCAATGTAAGTTAAAGTAGTCGTGGTGATTGAGCTAGACGTGTGTCTGCAGTGTGTTCCCCCTCCAGCACTGTGTCATGTCCTATTAGCTGATGTTTGGAGCTCTCTCATTGCTGTGTTCTTTGTGCACTGTGAGTGATCTTACCTCACTGCAGGATTTAGTGAAGGCTCCAGATCTCCCTGCCCTTTGTCTCTGTGGCTGATCAACCATCTTCAATGTGGTCATGGACAAGACACTCCGCAGTTGGGAAGTCTATTGCGTCAGGACCTCCCTGAGTACCTACAGGAGACAGACAAAAAGACAGAATGGAAAATTATACTGATGTAGTGAAGGTTACACATGTAGAATGGCATTGAGTCCAACAGAGATTTGGAAAATCCCAGACTCCACCCCTGGTCTGTGCAGTTGCATCTCTCTGGAGTGGCGAATTCTGTTAGCTCAGGATCTGGAGTAGCTGCAAGAGTGAGAGGCACTGACAGAGGCAACAATTAGACCCACACAGTAAGGGATACCACATGGAGAGATACTGAGTGATATCACCAGAGTGCAGGAAGGTATCAGGATCAAACAACTGTGACAAAAGAATAGCTTTAGCTTCATGATGCACTGCTCTAACTGGTCAAGGAGTGAGACGAAGTGATGGCCTAGTGGTATTATTGCTAGAGAATGTATCCTAAACCTCAGCTAATGTTCAGGGGAGATAGGTTTGAATCCCACTATCTGAAATGGCAGAAATTGAAATCAATAAATTCAAATATCAATAAATTAACAATCCATAAATATGTATGAAGCTATTGCTGATTACATAAAACCTAAACACTTGTCCTTTCGAGACGGACATCTGCCCATCCTCACGTGGTCTGCACGACATATCCAAGCAAAGTGTTTTACAAATCCAAATAGAAAAGGTGATGCATCGGAACAGCATGGGGATGTGGCTGAAGACAAGCAGAAAGGAACAGGATGGTATAAGTTTTAACTAAAACTCTACCTTCGCGTATTGGTTTCTGGTAGGAAATTGTGGGAAAGAGTACAGTTTTTTTTTCTGTTTCGATAAAGTTTCTTCCATAAAGTAGCTAGATTTGTGACACAGAGATGAAAGAGATTTAGACATCAGAGAGAAGTGGCTAACAGGGTGAACAAAATGTGGAACATAGATATTCAATGTTTCACAACCTTGTGGAAACTCAGACAAAATGGACGACGCTAACAATGATGGGTAACAAAGGCATTAGATAGAAAGCGGGGGTGGGGGGTAGGTTCCTTAAATATGAACAGGCAAACAATGGTCACAAAATATCCTTAGCAGATAATATTAAGGATAAGGCACAAGATATTTAATAAGTACAGTTAGAGTAAGAGGATCCCCAACTAACCGCTGGGGCCTGTTAGAAACCAAAGGGACAATCAGTGCATGGAGCCAAAGTAGGTGAGATCTTCAATAAATACTTCACATCTGTATTCACACAGGAGAAAGACATTGTAGCCGGGGATTTCAATTGGAATGGTGAGGTTCGGGAAGATATTAAGATCAATGAGAAGGAGGCGTTAAATGTATTCACAGGCAAAGGTGCAGAAATTCCAAGTAACAATAAAATATATCCCAGGCAGTTATGGGAGGTAATGGAGGAGATTGTTGGGGCCCTGGTGGATATATTTAACACTTTGCTGGCCACAGCTGAAGTGCTGAATGACTGGAGGATCGCGAATGTGGTTCCTTTGTTCAAGAGCAGCAGGGATAGGCCAGGTAATTACAGAGCGGATAGTCTGACAGAAGGGGGAGGGAAAATATTGGAAACAATTGTGAGGGACACGATGAATCAACATTCGAAAGGATCGGAATACATTAGGGATTGTCTGTGTGGATTTGGTAGAGGACTGTTCTCTGATATTGATGAGGGCAGTGCAGATGATGGGGGTTACATGGTGTTTATTAAGTTCTTTGACAAGGTCTCACATGGCAGGCTGGTCCAAAAGGGAAGAGCCCATGGGATCCAAGGCAAGCTGGCAAATTAGATCCACAATTGGTGGAGCCGTTTTTTCATCATTGGAAACCTTTGCCCAGCGGATGGACCACAGGGCTCTGTACAGGAACCATGGCTGGTTATTATGTACATTAACATATCGGATGTGAAAGCAGAAGGTATCATTGGTAGGTTTGCAGATGACATGAAAGGTGAGGGTGTTGTCCACAGTGAGGAACATGGTCTCAGGCTGTAGTCTGATATCGATCAGATGATAAACTGAGCAGAGTCATGGCAGATGGAGTTTATTTCTGATCACTGTGAGGTAATGCACTGTGGGAAGTCTAATAAACGAATGATATACATCATGAATGGTAGGTCCGTTTGGAGGACTGAGGAACAAAGGGACCTTTTGGACAAGTCCCTGGATGTCTGAAGGTGTCAGCACAAGTAGACAGGGTGGGGAATACACCTGAACTGGGAGCAGGAGAGGGACCCACATCCTGGTGGGCAGAGTTGCTGGAGCGGCTCGAGAGGAATTAAACTCGTCTGGAAGGGGTGTGGGACCCCAAAGACTCGTAAGGCCAGAAAGAAGTTTGAGGCTGGTATAGATGTTCAAAAGAGCAATTTAAATAGACAAGGCAGGTAAGAACATAGCAGGCAATGAGGGAAAAATGATTAATTAAACTGCATTTATTTCAATGCAAAGGGCCTGACAGATAAAGCAGATGGAACCAGAGCTTGGATGGGAACGTGGGACTGGGATGTTGTAGGTATTACAGAAACACAGCTGAGGGAGAGACAGGACCGGCAGCTCAATGTTCCAGGGAATAGAAGCTACAGGAAGGAGAGAACAGGAGGCAAAACAGGAGGAAAGCTGGTGGTTTTGATTGGGGGAAACATCCCAGCAGTACCTAGAGAGAATATTCATTCACAATCGCCCAGTTTCGTGATATTCGTGGAACCGAGAATAAAAAAAATTGGTTATCAGTTTGCTATGACTGTACTACAACGATAAGCAATGGGAGATGAAGGAGCAAATATGTCAGGAGATCTCAGATATCTGTTAGAATAATAGGGTCGTAATGGTAGGGGATTTTAACCTTTCCCAACCTGGACTGGAATTGCTACTGTGTTAAGCATTTGGATGGAAGGAATTTGTTAAGTGTGTTCCAGAAGCTCCCAATCAATCTGTGAATGGCCCAACTGGAGAATCGGGCTAAACCTGACCTCCCTTTGGAAAACAAGGTCGGGAAAGGGACTGAGGTGTTAGTGGGGGAGCACTTTGGAAAGACACCACAATTGTATTACTTTGAAAATAGCAATGGAAAAGCACAGGCCTGGTCCACAAGTTCAAGTTATACAATGGAGCATGATATTTATAGACAGGAATTTTTAAAGTAGGTCTGGGGAGGCTATTTGCAGGTAAAGTGAAGTCTGGCAAGTAGGAATATATTAAATCCGAGATAAAAGGAGCGTTCAGCCCATAGCTGGCTGACTCAAGGGAATCCCTTCAGGAGCATCGCGGCTATAGAACTACACTTAGGATGGAAATCAGGAATGCAAAAATGGGACATGAGATAGCTTTGGCAGAGAAAGTTAAGTAGAATCCAAAGAGTTTCTACAAGTGTATTAAGAGCAAAAGAAGAGCTAGGGACAAAACCGGTCTCCATAATGATCAATGAAGCCATCGATGTGTGAAACTACAAGATCCAAAACAAATATTTCACTTTGGAACTTACTGTGGATAAATACTGGGGAGCTCAGGGGACTAAACAGTGTTTGGCCTGACTACTATTGGAATACCGTGTGCAATCCTGGTCTCAATGCCATAGGAAGGATGTTGTGGAACATGAAAGTGTTCAGATGACCAAGGATGTTGCCAGGGTTGGAGGGTTTGCGCTGCAAGGAAAATTTGAATAGGCTGGGGCTGTTTTCACTTGAACATGGGAGGCTGAGGAGTTACCTGATAAAGGTGTTTAAAATCATGATGGTAATCGATAGGGTCGATAGACAAGGTCTTTTCTCCAGGCTGCGGGATTCCCAATTGATAGGGCATAGCTTTAAAATGCGAGGGGAAATTTTCAAAGGGACCTAAAGGACAATTGGTTCCTGCAGAGTGTATGGAATAAGCTGCCAGAGGAAGTAGTGGAGGGTGATAGAAATTCATTTAAAAGGCATGTGGATGGGTATACGAATAGGAAGGGTTTCGAGGGATATTGGCAAAATTCTGGCAAATGTGACTAAATACATCATGCAGGAGTTGGTCCAAAGGCCCTGCTTCCATGCTGTACATCTCTATGACTCAATGTCTTGAAATGAGTCCACATTATCGAAGAGGAGGTGCTGGAGGTTTTAAAACACAAAGGTAGATAAATCCCCAGGACCTGGTCAAATGTATATCAAGACATTGTGGGAAGCTGGTGAAGAAATTGTAGGGCCCCGAGCAGAGATATTTGTACCATAGAGAGCTATGCGTGATAGGCTGGTGGACTGGAGGGTGGTATTGTGGACAGTGAAGATGGTTTTCTGAGATTACAAAGGGATCCTGATGAAATGTGTGAACGGCTGAAAAACTGTAGATGGAGTTCAATCTGAATAAATGTGAGGTAATGCATTTGGTGCAACAAACACGGGCAGGGCTTATACAATTAATGGTAGGACCTTCAGTAGTGTGTTGTAGAACTCGGGGTTCAGGTACATAATTCTTTGAAGTTTGCAACATGGAGAGACAAGATGGTCAAAAAAAGGTGCTTGCCACACTTCATTTCATTGCTCAGTCATTTGGATATAGGAGTTGGGAAGTCACATTGAGATTATACAGGCAATTGGTGAGACCTCTTCCGGAATACTATGTCCAGTTCTCGTCGCCCAGGATATTGGAAGGATATTATTAAGCTGGAGAGGGTTCAGAGGAAATTTACTGGGACGTGGCTGGGTATGGAAGATTTCAGTTATAAAGAAAGGCTGAAAAGGTTAGTATTTTTTCATTGAAACCTGAATGGTGACAAATGCCTTTATAGAAGTTTATAAAATCGTGAGGGTGTTAGATAGAGTTAATGGGAGTTGTATTTCCCCCATGGACAGGGGAGTTTGAAGACAAGGCACTACATTTTTAATTTTAGAGCAGAGACATTTAAAAAGAAATGGGGGCACATTGTTACACAGAGGGTAGGTTGTGTGTGGAATGAAATTCCAAAGGAAGGGGTGAATGTGGGGACAATTACAATGTTTAAAATTAATTTGGATAGTACTTGAATGGGAAAAGTTTGAAGGGATATGATCCAGGAACAGGCAGGTGGGGCGAGATCCGTTTTAGAGTATGGTTAGCGTTAACCGAACAGTGCGGTATGACTCTGACTATGATTATAATGTTGTATATTAATTAAGGAAGGATGCATGAGAAAGCCAGGGGTATATAGACTGATCAGCCAGATATCAGGGTGGGTCAGTTGTTGGAGGTCATTCTGAGAGGTATGACTTACATGCAATGGGAAAGGTAAGGACTGATAACAGGCAGCCAGCATGGCTTTGTGCGTGGGAAAACATGTCTCACAAACTTGAATGCAGTTTGTTCAAGATGTGACTAAGAAGACAGACGAAGGCAGAGCAACAGATGTTGTTTCTGCCTTCCGCAAACCCTTGGTCAGTGTGTCGCATGAAACATTGGTTAGTAACGGTAGATCACAAGGGATTAGGGAGAACTCGTCAACTGGATACGCAATGGAATGACAGTGGGAGACAGAAGGTGGTGGGAGAGGGTTATTGTTCAGACTGGGGCCTATGACCAGCAGTGTGCTTTCAGGATTGGTGCAACATTTACATAAACTATTTGAGTGAAAATATAGCAGTCCTGTTAGTATGTTTGCGGATTACAAGATTAGTGGAAGAGTGGGCAGGGAATATAGTTATCGAAGGGGATGTTAATGAAATGGGCCAGTGGGCCAAGGAATGAAAGATGGAGTTCAATTCAGGGGTTGGACAAACCATGGAGGACTAACATAGTTAATGGTCGGGCCCTGGACTGTGTTGTCGAACAGAGACAGACAAAGTGGTGTAGTTACATTGTTCCTTTGAAGTGGCATCACAGGGGGACAGGGTGGGGAAAGCGGCATTTGGGACACTTGTCTTCATTGGTCAGAGCATTAAGTACATGAGTTGGAGATATTTGCAGCATTGTCGTCAATATTTCTCCTGGGCAGAGGAGGCCACGGGGTAACCTTATAAAGGTTTAGGAAACCATGTAGGGCCTAAGTAAGGTGAAAAGCCAAGGGTAGGTGAGTCCAAAGCAAGAGGTATAAACATGAGGTGAGAGAGCAAGGATTTAAAGAGGGAGCTGAGGGGCAAAAATTTCCACAGAGGATGGTGCATAGACGGAATGGACTGCCAGAGGAAATGGTAAAAACAAGTACAGTTACAACATGGAAAAGACACTTGGGCAGATACATGGAGAGGAGAAGATTGGAAGGGATATGAGCCAAACACAGGCAAATGCAACTCCTTCCATTTTGGAAACCTCAGCCGAAGAGTCATGCAGCACAGAAACAGACCCAGTGTCTCCAGTTATTGGAGGGGGAGACTATCGAGACAAGGCACGTTGTACAGACTGAAGCAAGTTACATCTGGACTGGAGGTTTCAAATATGTGAAATAATTGGTAAGAGGGGAGGGGATGACAGATATAGGAACCGTTATAGGAGTTAGAATGATTGAAAACACTGGTCCACAAGACAAGCCATAGAAACAGTGGTGGAGAAGGAATAGGGAACAGAAAGATCCCAGGACGTATTACCACCCTCTCGTGGGAGGCCTGCTTTCTCCTCTGTTGTCCGGATGCTTACCAAGACAACACACGCCTGGATTGAAAACTGGGAACTCTTGATGTTGTCTCAGTATAAAACAAAACTTAAAGTAGGGGTGGTGACTGAACCTGTGGTGTGTCTGTACTGTACTCCCTCTCCAGCACTATATCTATGTCATGTCTTGATAGCTGATGTTTGGAGCCCTCTCATTGCTCTCTGCTCTGTGCACTGGAATGATCTTACCTGGCGGCAGCATTTATTGAAGGCTCCCGACCTCCCTGACCTTTGTCTCTCTGGCTGACCAACCATCTTCCCAACTAACAGTTGGCAAGTGTATGGAGTCAGGAACTCCCTGAGTACTGGAGAAAACACAGAAATAGGCAGAATTGGAAATGAGACTGATGCTGTGAGGGTTATAAGACCATAAGACATAGGAGCGGAAGTAAGGCCATTCGGCCCATCGAGTCCACTCCGCCATTCAATCATGGCTGATGGGCATTTCAACTCCACTTACCCGCATTCTCCCCGTAGCCCTTAATTCCTTGTGACATCAAGAACTTATCAATCTCTGCCTTGAAGACATTTAGCGTCCCAGCCTCCACTGCACTCTGCGGCAATGAATTCAACAGGCCCACCACTCTCTGGCTGAAGAAATGGCTCTGCATTTCTGTTCTGAATTTACCCCCTCTAATTCTAAGGCTATGTCCACGTGTGCTAGTTTCCTCGCCTAACGGAAACAATTTCCTAGCGTCCACCCTCTCCAAGCCATGTATTATTTTGTAAGTTTATATTAGATCTCCCCTTCATCTCCTAAACGCCAATGAATACAATCCCAGGATCCTCAGCCGTTCCTCATATGTTAGACCTACCATTCCAGGGATCATCCGTGTGAATCTCCGCTGGACACGCTCCAGTGCCAGTATGTCCTTCCTGAGGTGTGGGGCCAAAGCTGGACACGGTACTCCAAATGGGGCCTAACCAGAGCTTTATAAAGTCTCAGTAGCACAACAGTGCTTTTATATTCCAACCCTCTTGAGATAATTGACAACATTGCATTCGCATTCTTAATTATGAACTCAACCTGCATGTTTACCTTGACAGAATCCTCAACTAGCACTCCCAGATCCCTCTGTACTATGGCTTTACGAATTTTCTCACCGTTTAGAAAGTCGTCCATGCTTCTATTCTTTTTTCCAAAGTGCAAGACCTTGCATTTGCTCACATTGAATTCCATCAGCCATTTCCTGGACCACTCCTCCAAACTGTCTAGATCCTTCTGCAGCCTCCCTACTTCCTCAGTACTACCTGCCTGTCCACCTAACTTTGTATCATCGGCACTACAAAGTATACATGTAGAACGGCACTGAGCCCCACAGAGATCTGGAAAATCCCAGTCTCCAATCCTGGCCTGTGCTGCCTCATCACTCTGGAGTGGAGAATTATGTTGGCTCAGGATCTGGAGTAGCTGCAAGAGTGAGTGACACTGACAGAAGGAGCAATTAGACCCACACAGTGAGGGATACCACATGGAGAGATACTGGGTGATATCTTCAGAGTTCAGAATCAAACAATTGTGCATGAAGAAAGGGTTTTGATTTATTCAAAGTTTGTGCGAAGATTTGTAGCTCGGGTGCTCGTCGTTGTGGTTCTGTTCGCCGAGCTGAAAGTTTTTGTTGCAAACGTTTCGTCCCCTGGCTAGGCGACATCATCAGTGCTTGGGAGCCTCCTGTGAAGCGCTTCTTTGATGTTTCCTCCGGTGTTTATAGTGGTCTGTCCCTGCCGCTTCCGGTTGTCAGTTTCAGCTGTCCACTGTAGTGGTTGGTATATTGGGTCCAGGTCGATGTGTTTGTTGATGGAGTTTGTGGATGAATGCCATGCCTCTAGGAATTCCCTGGCTGTTCTCTGTCTGGTTTGCCCTATGATAGTAGTGTTGTCCCAGTCGAATTCATGTTGCTTGTTGTCTGCGTGTGTGGCTACTAAGGATAGCTGGTCGTGTCGTTCGTGGCTAGTTGATGTTCATGTATGCGGATTGTTAGCTGTCTTCCTGTTTGTCCTATATAGTGTTGAGTGCAGTCCTTGTATGGTATTTTGTACACTACATTCGTTTTGCTCATGTTGGGTATCAGGTTCTTCGTTCTGGTGAGTTGTCTGAGCGTGGCTGTTGGTTTGTGTGCCATTATGATTCCTAGGGGTCTCAGTAGTCTGGCAGTCAGTTCCGAGATGCTCCTGATGTATGGTAATGCGGTTAGTCCTTTTGGTTGTGGTATGTCCTCGTTCCGTGGTCCTTCTCTTAGGCATCTGCTGATGAAGTTGCGCGGGTATCCGTTTTTGGTGAATACCTTGTATAGGTGTTCCTCTTCTTCTTTTTGCAGTCCTGGTGTACTGCAGTGTGTTGTGGCCTTTTTGAATAGTTTCCTGATGCAGCTTCGTTTGTGTGTGTTGGGGTGGTTACTTTCATAGTTTAGGACTTGCTCTGTGTGTGTGGCTTTCCTGTATACTCTTGCAGTGAAATTGATTTATGTTGCAGTGGAATGCGCAACCTGTGAGCAGGTGAAGTGTTGGCCTAGTGGCATTATTGTGAGACAATTTATCCAGAAACTCAGCAAATGTTCTCTGGACACAGGTTCAAGTCCCACAATTGCAAATGTTTGAATGTGAAGTAAATGCTTCAAAAAAATGTAATTAAAAACCTGTAAATGAGTATGAAACAAGTGCTGATGTTAAGAAAAATCCAACGGGTGCATTCCTGTCTTTAGTGAAGTAACCTAAGGTGGGACTGCGGTATCACAGGTATTACAGAACCACAGCTGAGGGAGGGACAGGACAGACAGCTCAATGTTCCAGGGGACAGATGCAGCAGCAAGGACAGAAGGGGAGCTGAGAGAGGAGGAGAGCTGCTGGTTCTGACTGGGTGAAACATCCCAGCAGGACTGAGAGAGGATATTCCTGCGGGACCGCCCAGTGACACTGTGTTCGTGGGATTAATCAGTAACAATGGGTCTTCCCTTTCCTCTGATTGTTCTACAGATCCCGAGAGCCCCGTCCTCCTGCACCTTGACCTTCTCAAGATGGCGGCCCTCAGGCCCGCCCTCCCTCTTCCCTCAAACAAATGGCGGCCGTGACCCTGGGCCGCTTCCCTGATCAGAGACTGTCACCCGGGCCTGGAGGGTCTTTTTGAGTTATTTTTAACCTGTATCCAGGACTTGTGAATTCTCTCTGCTCCTTTCTCCCAGCGAGGCTCCCGCACACCAGCTCTGAAGCCGATCGCAGCCGCTGCCGGAGAAATCAGCTCCACGTCTCTCTCTCTCTCTCTCTCCTGATCAATGTGACACTGCGCATGCTCTACATAGAAACCAAACTGCGCGTACGTCTGAGATAATCGGTGAGTTCATAGAGAATATTCATATTTGCAAAGGATCATGGGTGAAATATTAGTCATTAACAATTACTCTTTCGAGTTACAGTCATTGAGATGCTTAATATTTAATTAGATTGTTCGGTCCAACTTAACCATACCGGCCAGGTATGTAAATTACCAATCGTTCTGGGAGTTTGAAAATAAATTTCTTACTCGAGTTGTGTAAACCGACCTGTGAATTATTCACACCGACCTGTGAATTATTCTCAGCTCGACCCCTACACTATTGCAAAATCACCCATGTGTATATCTAAGGATTGTTTAAATCTCTCTAATGTACGTTATCAGGCTTACATCTCAACTATTTCTTAAAAATCTCACATTGATTCATGAGAGAGGTTTAATGCTCCACTATGTAGTGAGAATGATCAATCCTACAAAATAGTTTGCTTTCTGACCAATCGTGAAGCGTTCACTCCCCGAGAATGCTTTGGCCCCGCTCCTCACTCACTCTGGTTGGCGGACCGGCCGCTGCTCGGTGCTTCTGTTCCGCCTCTTCCTCCCAATTGAAGAGTTGATTCAGGCGTGACTCAGCAGGCTGAGGGACAAGCGAAGTTAGAGTCGATGCCTTGTGATGTGGTGAAAATATCCCGAATCTTGGATCGAGAGGCCTGAGTTCATTTCACAGCTTGTGCAGGTGTGCGTAATAATAATTTTATTAAGAAAATACAAGGGAAGGCAGGAACAGAGTAAAAACAATAGAACATTATTTTTAATAATGTTTGTCTTTGACAGTGTAGTGGCACTGCTGAATCATCCAGACTCTGTCTTGTGCAATTCCTAGGTAAAAACAATGACTGCAGATGCTGGAAACCAGATTCTGGATCAATGCTGCTGGAAGAGCAGAGCAGTTCAGGCAGCATCCGAGGAGCAGTAAAACCGACGTTTCGGGCAAAAGCCCTTCATCAGGAATAAAGGCAGAGAGCCTGAAGCGTGGAGAGATAAGCTGGGGGGCGGGATGAAAGTAGCATAGAGTACAATAGGTGAGTGGGGGAGGGGATTAAAGTGATAGGGCAGGGGGAGGGGGGAGTGGATAGTGGAAAAGAAGATAGGCAGGTAGGACAAGTCATGGGGACAGTGCTGAGCTGGAAGTTTGGAACTGGGGTGAGGTGGGGGAAAGGGAAATGAGGAAACTGTTGAAGTCCACATTGATGCCCACGGGTTGAAGTGTTCTGAGGCATAAGATGAGGCGTTCTTCCTCCAGGCGTCTAGTGGTGAGGGACCAGCGGTGGAGGAGGCGCAGGACCTCCATGTCCTCGGTAGAGTGGGAAGGAGAGTTGAAATGTTGGGCCGCAGGGCGGTAGGGCTGATTGGTGCGGGTGTCCCGGAGATGTTCCCTCAAGCACTCTGCGAGGAGGCGTCCAGTCTCCCCAATGTAGAGGAGACTGCATCGGGAGCAACGCATATAATAAATGAAATTAGTGGATGTGCAGGTAAAACGTTGGATGTGGAAGGCTCCTTTAGGGCCTTGGATAGACATGATGGAGGAGATGTGGGCGCAGATTGTGCAATTCGTGCGATGGCAGGGGAAGGTGCCAGGTTAGGAGGGTGGGTTGTAGGGGGGCGTGGACCTGACCAGGTAGTCGCGGAGAGAACGGTCTTTGCGGAAGGTAGAAAGGGGTGGGGAGGGAAATATATCCCAGGTGGTGGGGTCTTTTTGGAGTTGTTGGAAATGTCGGCGGTAGATTTGGATATTTTCAAAGGTTGGTGGGGTGGAGGGTGAGCACCGGGGTGTTCTGTCCTTGTTACTGTTCGAGGGGTGGGGTCTGAGGGCAGAGGTGCAGGATGTGGACGAGATGCGTTGGAGGGCATCTTTAACCATGTGGGAAGGGAAATTGCGGTCTCTAAAGAAGGAGGCCACCTGATGTGTTCTGTGGTGGAACAGACGCTTCTGGGAGCAGATACGGTGGAGGCGAAGGAATTGGGAATACGGGATGGCATTTTTGCAAGAGGTAGGTTGGGAAGAGGTGTAATCCAGGTAGCTGTGGGAGTCAGTGGGTTTGTAAAAAATGTCAGTGTCAAGTCGGTCGTCATTAATGGAGATGGAGAAGCCCAGGAAGGGGAGGGAGGTGTCAGAGATGGTCCAGGTAAATTTTAGGTCAGGGTGGAATGTGTTGGTGAAGTCGATGAATTGCTCAACCACCTCGCGGGAGCACGAGGTGGCGCCAATGCAGTCATCAATGTAGCTGAGGAAGAGGTGGGGAGTGGTGCCGGTGTAACAACGGAAGATCGACTGTTCTATGTCGCCAACAAAGAGACAGGCATAACTGGGGCCCATACGTGTTCCCATGGCTACCCCTTTGGTCTGGAGGAAGTGGAAGGATTCGAAGGAGAAAGTAAGGGTGAGGACCAATTCGGCCAAACGAATGAGAGTGTCGGTGGAAGGGTACTGTTGGGGACGTCGGGAGAGGAAAAAAAACGGAGGGCTTGGAGGCCCTGGTCATGGCGCATGGAGGTGTAGAGGGAGTGGAAATCCATTGTGAAGATGTGGTGTTGGGGGCCGGAGAAACATAAGTCTTAGAGGCGGTGGAGGGCGTGGGTGGTGTCTGGAAAGTGTGTGGGGAGTTCCTGGACGAGGGAGGATAGGGCAGTGTTGAGATAGTTAGAGATGCGTTCAGTGGGGCAGAAGCATGTTGAGACAATGGGTCAGCGAGGGTGGTCAGGCTTGTGGATCTTGGGAAGGAGGTAGAGCCGGGCAGTGCGGGGTTCCCGGACTATAAGGTTGGAAGCTGTGGGTGGGAGATCTCCTGAGGTTATGAGGTTCTGTATGGTGTGGGAGATGATGGTTTGGTGATGGGGGGTGGGGTCATGGTCGAGGGGGCGGTAGGAAGAGGTGTCCTCGAATTGGGTTTGGCTTCAGCGGTGTAGAGGTCAGTGCGCCAGACTACCACTGCGCCCCCTTTATCTGCTGGCTTGATGGTGAGGTTGGGATTGGAGGGCTGCGCGTTGTGAGGGTGAGAGGTGGGAGTGGGGGAGGGGGGTAGACAGGTTGAGGCAGTTAATGTCCCGGCGGCAGTTGGAAATGAAGAGGTCGAGGGCAGGTAATAGGCCAGCGCGGGGTGTCCAGGTGGATGCAGTGTGTTGGAGGTGTATAAAGGGGTCCTCGGAAGGTAGGAGGGAGTCCTGATTGTGAAAGTAAGCTCGGAGGCGGCGGAAGAATTGTTTGACGTTATAGCGTGCATTAAATTCATTGGTGCATGGACAGAGGGCGATTGAAGGTGAGGCCTTTGCTGAGAACTGATCTATCGTCCTCAGTGAGGGGAAAGTCTGGAGGGATGGTGAAAACTCGGCAGGGCTGGGAGCTGGGATCTGGTGAGGGTGTGGAGCTGGGAGTGGGGGCGGAGCCTGTAACTGGAGTGGGGGGAATGGGGGTGGAGTCATGAGCAGGGTTCCACCCCTATTCCCCCACGCTGACGTCATCATCCTAGGAAAAAGACTTCCAAAGTCTACCTTTCTAATCCTCTGATCATCTTGTATGTCTCTATCAAATCCCCTCTAGCCTTATTCTTGCCAATGAGAAGAGTTTCAAGTCTCTCAGCCTTTCCTCACAAGACCTTCTCTCCAGACCAGGCAACGTTCTGGTAAATCTCCTCTGCACCTTTTCCAATGTTTCCAGATCCTTCCAGAAATATGGGCACCAGAACTGAACACAATATTCCAAGTGTGGCTGCACCAGAGTTTTGTATAGTTACAGTATAGTATTTCAACTTCGGAACTCAATCCATCCACGAATGAAACCTAACAAACCGTTTGCCTTCTTAATAGCACTATCAACCTGGGTGGCAACTTTCAGGGATCTGTGTACATGGACTCAAAGATCCCTCTGCACACCACAATACCAAGAATCTTTCCATTGATCCAGTATTCAGCCTTCCTGTTATTCTTCTCAAAGTGCATCACCTCAGATTTAGTTGTATTGAACTCTATATGCCACCTCTCAGCCCAATTCTGCAGTTTATCCAAGTCCCCTTGCAACCTGTAACATTCTTCCACACTGTCCATGACTACACTGACTTTAGTGTCGTCTGCAAATTTCCTAATCCATTCACCTTTACCTGCAGTGGTCCCAAACAGATCCTGGTGGCACATGACTAGGAACTGGACTCCTGGCTGAATATTTCCCATCAACTACCACTCGCTGCCTTCTTTCAGAAAGCAAGTTTCTAATTCAAACTGCTAAATTACCCTCAATGCCATGCCTCTGCATTTTCTCCTACAGCCTACCATGTGGAACCTTGTCAAAAGCTTTACTTTTGTCCATGTGTACCACGTCAAATGCCCTACCCTCATCTACAAGCTTGGTGACCTTCTCAAAAAAATTCAATGAAGTTTGTGAGACATGACCTGCCCTTGACAAAACCAAGTTGACTATCTGAAATCAAATTGATGTTTGCCAGATGATTAACAATCTTATCTCTCATAATCCTTTCCTAAACCTTTCCTACAACAGATGTAAGGCTCACTGGTCTATAATTACCTGGGTCATCTCTACTGCCCTTCTTGAACAAGGGCACAACATTTGCAATCTTCCAGTACTCTGGTACCACATCTGCAGACAATGACAACACAAATATCCAAGCCAAAGGCTATGCTACCTTCTCCCTAGCTTCCCAGAGAATCCTCGGATAAATCTCATCCAGCCCAGGGGACTTGTCTATTTTCACTCGTTTCAGCATTGATAACATCTGTTCATAACTAACCTTGATCATATCTAGTCTAATATCTCATACCTCATTCTCCTCCTCTACAATATTCTCCTTTTCTTGAGTGAAAACCGATGAGAAATGTTCATTTAGCATCTCTCCGATCTCCACAGGGTCAACACTCATCTTCCCATTCTGTCTGTGATTGGTCCTATTCCTATCGTAATCATCTTTTTATTCCTCACATACCTATAGAAAGCTTTAGGGTTCTCCTTTATTGTATTTGTTAAAGACTGCTCATGTCCCCTCTTTGCTCTTTTTAACTCTCTCTTTAAATTCTTCTCAGCTGATCTGTAATTCTCCATTGCCTCATCTGAACCATCTTGCCTTATCAACACCTAAGCCACTTTCCTCTTCCTAACAAGAGATGCAGTTTCCGCAGTAAACCACGGTTCCCTTACCTTATCACTTCCTCCTGCCTGACAGGGACATACCTATCAAGGACATACAATATCTGTTCCTTAAACCAGCTCCACATTTCTATTCTCTGCATCCCCTGCATTTTGCTACCCCATTCTGTGCATCTAATTCTTGCCTAGTAGCATTATAATTGCCCTTGCCCCATCAATAACTCTTGACCTGTGGCATCTACTTATTCCTTTCCATCGCTAAACTAAACTTAACTGAATTATGTTCACTCTCTCCAAAGTGCTCACCTACAACTAAATCAAACACCTAGTCTGGTTCATTACCAAGGACCAGATCCAATGTGGCCTCCCCTCTTGTCGGCCCTTTGACATACTGTGTCAGGAAACCCTCCTGGACACATTGGATAAAAACCGATTCATCCAACGTATTAGAGTTATAGCATTTCCAGTCAATTTTGGGGAAGTAAAAGTCCCCCATATTGACCACCCTGTTACTTTCACTCCTATCCAGAATAAATTTGCTAATCCTCTCTTCCACCTCCTTGGAAGTCTGCAAAGGCCTATTAAAAAAAAAACTCCAAGCAGTGTGATCTCTCCTCTCCTGTTTCTAACCTCAGCCCAAACTACCTCAGGAAACTAGTCCTCATCAAAAGTTCTCTCAGCGACCGTTATACTCTCCTCGACTAACGTGACATGCATGGACCCATTGCAGTGCTTCAAACTCCATGAGGCAGCCATACTCTCTGACAGACAGACTCAGTCTGAAACCTCCTCTGTCCTTAAGACCTTATGAACTGCCTGTGCTCCTCCATTTCCCCTTTGCATATTCCCTTTCCAACCCACCCCACCTGCAGCACTCCACGAATGGTGCTGTCAAGGGCAGAAGTCTGTGGAATACCCTCCCTAACCTTCTCTATCCTCCTTTAAGATGTATTTTAAAATCATTCTCTTTAATCAACGTTTTGATCATCTATGAAGCACCAGAGGAGATTTGCCATTGTGAAAGATTCCATACAAAGCAAGTAGTTGTTGTTAGTGCTGTACATTAGGAGAAACAGGAATGATGCATTCAAAATTCTAACAAGAAAGTCACTGACAGGTGTAGTGTGCAGGCCACCAAATAATAACATCACATTGGGATGGGCAATAAACAAAGAAGTAACTATTGCCTGTAAAAATGGTACGGCTATTACCATAACTGATTGTAATCTACATGTAGATTGATCGAACCAGCTCAGTCAGGGTAGCCTTGAGTTTCTTAAGTGTATCCATGATAGTTTGCTTGAACAGTTGAAATGGAACTGACAAGGGAGCAATCTATCCAGCATCTGGCCCTGTGCAATGAGACAGGAATAATTAATGACCCCAGAGTTAGGGATCCTCATGAAAGAAGTGATCACTGTATGGTTGAATTTAGAATACATATGGAGAGCGTAAAGATAAAATCTAATACCTGGGTCCTGTGCTTCAACACAGGGAACTACAATAGAATGAGGGAGAACCTGGATAACGTAGACTGGAAACAAAGATTTTATGGAGGGACAGTTGATGAGCAGTGGAGGATTTTCAAAAGCACTTTACAAAGTGCTCCGCAATGGTATATTCCAGTGAAAAGGAAGGATTGTAAGAAAAGGCATGCTCTGTGATGGGTATCTACGGAAAGCGATCAAATTGAAAGAGAAGGCATGCAAAGTGGCCAAAAACAACCTGAAACTAAAACTGGGAAAACTTTAAAGGTCAACAGAAAGCCACAGAAGAGCTATAAAGAAAAGTTAGATAGAACATGAGAAAAATAAACTAGCACAGACTATAAAGACAGCTAGCAAATTTTTATATTGAATGAGAAAAGAGTGGCTAAAGTAAATGTTGGTCCTTTGGAAAAGGAGAAGGAACATTTAATTATGGGATATCACAGTGGAGGACACTAATATCTTGCCAATAATTAGCAAAGAGACAAAGATAGGTGAGGATTTGGAAACGATCATTATTACGGAACAGCTAGTGTTGCACTGTTGGAGTTAATTGAGCTAATGACAGAAATGTCTTCTGACCCTGATGGAATGCATCCCAGGTTACTAAAGGAGATGCCAGGAGAAATAGCAAATGCACTGGCAGTAATTTTCCAAAATTCACTGGAATCTGTGGCAGTCCCAGCAGATTGGAAAGCAGCAAAAGTGATGCCACTTTTTTAAAAAGGAGGTGGAGAAAATGTGGGGAATTATACACAAGTTAGCTTATTCTCTGTAGTGGGAAAGATGCTTGGATCTATTATCAAGGAAGAAATAGCAGGGAATCTCGATAGAAATTGCCCCATTGTACAGACACAGCATGGGTTCATGTAGGGCAGGTCATGCTTCACAAATCTTTTGGAATTGTATGAAGACATTTCGATCAAGGTGGACAACGGGGACCCAGTGGATGCGGTGTACCTGGATTTCCAAAAGGCCTTCAACAAGGACCTGTGCAAGAGGCTGTTGCATAATATAAAGGTGCATGGTATTAGGAGTAGAGTATTAGCATGGATAGAAGATTGCTTCCTGTTATTCAACCAAAGCATGGGGATAAATGAGTACTATTCTGGCTGGCTATTAATGACTAATAGTGTGCCTCAGGGATCAGTGTTAGGACTGTGATTATTTAGAATTCATACAGATGATTTGGAGTTGGCGACCACATGTAGGGTATTAAAGTTTGCATATGAGACTAAGATGAGTAGCAGAACAAAGAGTGCGGAGGACTGTGAAACTTTGTACAGGAACATAAATACATTGAGTGAGTGGGCAATGGTTTGGCATTTGGAATAGAATGTTCATAAATATAAAGTCATACTGTTTGGTTGGAGTAACATTAAAAAAAGAGATTATTACTTGAATTTTAAAAAGTTACATCATTTGTTAAGCAGGGGCATCTGAGTATCCTTCTGCATGAAGGCTGGTTACCAGGTACAACAATCAATTCAGAAGGCAAATGGAATTTTGGCCTTCATTGCTGAAGGGATTGTGTTTAAAAGCAGAGTTTATGTTCCAGCTGTATTGAGTGCTGGTGAGGCTACACCTGGAGTACTGCATGCAGTTTCTGTCTCCTTACTTGCTCAAGGATGTACTGGCACTAGAGGGGGTGCAGAGGAGGTTAACTAGGTTGATTCCGGAGTTCAGGGGGTTGGCTTAACAGAGAATGAGTAGATTGGGATTATATTGATTGGAATTCAGAAGAATGGGAAACATATAAAATAATGAATGGAATGGATAAAATAGAAGTAGAGAGAATGTTTCCACTGGCAGATGAAGCCAGGACAAGAGAGCATCACCTCAAGATTAGAGGCAGCAAATTTAGGACTGAATTGAGAAGGGACTTCTTGACCTCTATGGAATTCATTGCCCAGGGAAGTAGTTGATGCTAGTTCAACAAACATTTTTAAAGCTAAGGTAACTTTTTTTAAAAGAAATAACTAATTAATTAAGGGATATGGTGAGAACGTTGGTAAATGGTTGTGCGTCCACGAAATGATCAGCCATGATCTTATTGAATGGCAGAGCAAGCTCAAAGGGCAGGATGGCCTTCTCCTGTTCCTAGTTCTTTTGTTGTTATGTTTTGCATTCCTCCCGCACTCTTGACTTTCAGGTGCTGGTGTTGGATTAGGATGGACAAAATTAAAATTCAAAGAACACCAGGTTATAGTCCAGCAGGTTTATTTGGAAGCACTCGCTTTGCAGCTTCTTCATCAGGTGGTTGTGTGATTTTTAACTTTGTGTCTCACTCTTGTAACTGATAAACAGCAACAATAGCCGTGAAGCAGTGCGCATGCTCCAGGCAACAATGGGCCCCGGGTGATTGATGTCAGCGGAAGACCAATGGAAAGGCAGGGACAGAACTGGAGGACCTGGCGGGGCATTTGGTCCTCTGACCAATCAGAGTGTATGAGGGACGGGACTAGACTATACCACGTGATCGACCTCATGGTGGGCGCGGATGTGCGGGATGTGTGGATGGAGAGCTGTTGGTAAGGAAAGAAATAAACAGCAGGAAGTGGGACGGAAATGGTGTTGGTATGGGCTGAGAGGTTTTACAAACATTTAATGCACATCGAAAAATACAAATTTGAAACTTACAGTCCCATTTTTGCAGTAAACTGGAAAATAACCTCATCGTGTGACCGCCGCCATCTTTATTCGGGGCAAAGAATCACTGGACACGTTCGCGGCCGCCAGCGTTGTAGGGGGCAAAGTTCAGAGGTGTGATGTGCAGCCCTCCCTGGTAGAGAGTCACAGGGCAGGATTTACACAGAGCACATTCAAACCCAGAGGAATGGACGATTTTTTTTTTTTTGATTTTTTTTCTTCATCCATTTAAATGATTTGGATGTGAACAGAGCCGGTACGATTTGTAAGTTTGCAGAAGACACCACTGTATTATGGACAGTGATATAGGTTGTCACAGAGTACAATGGGATATTGATTCGATGGGCCAATGGGCTGCGGAGTGGCAGATAGGGTTTAATTTAGATAAATGTGAGGTGCTGCATTTTAGAAAAGCAAATCAGAGCAGGACTCACTGAATTGTAAGGTCTTGGAGAGTCTTGCTGAAAAAAGAGACCTTGGAGTGCATGTTCATAGTTCCTTGAAAGTAGATAGGATAGTGAAGAAATTGTTTGGGATTCTTCCCTTCGTTGGTCAGAGCATTGAGTAAAGGAGCTGGACAGGACATTGTTTAGGCCACTTTTGGAATAGAGTATGCAATTCTGGTCTCCCTCTTATCAGAAAGAGGCACTGAAACATGGAAGGTTTGAGAATTGATTTTTTAAGGATGTTGCCAGGGTTGGAGGATTTGAGTTGCAGGGAGAGGCATAATAGGCTGGGGCTATTTTCCCTGGAGTGTCATAGGCTGCGGTGTGATGTTGAAGAGGTTTATAAAATCGTGAGGGGCATGGATAGCGTAAATAGACAAGGTGTTTAACCTGGGGTGGTGGAGCCCAGAACTAGAGGATATAGGTTTAGGGTGAGAGGGGAAAATTCAAAAGGAGCCGAAAGGGCAACCAAAATTGTAACAGTTAAAAGGCAATTGAATAGGAAGGGTTCAGAGGGATGTCGGTCAAGTGCTGGCAAATGGGAATAGTTGAGGTTAGAATATCTGGTTTGCATAGATGGGTTGGACTGAAGGTTGGACTGTTTTTGTGCTAGACATCTCTGACTGTGGGATCATAAAAGTGAACACTGCTCTGATTCACCTCTGGGCTCCTTGATGTCCACTTGTTCGTTATCTAGTTTCCTCAGTCTCACATGTGTATTTTTGCCATGTTTAATATTTTACTACTACGTTCACAGACCTTTCTGTAAATGGATTGTCCACTGCTGCCCGAATCCTGACCGTATGCTGCTCCATTATCAGGTTATTTTTTCCACAATATCTTTGACAGTCAAGAATTCTTTTTTCCAATAGTGAGTGGATTTTTCTTCCATTTCTGACAGTCAAATTCTGCGTCGTTTTCATTCCCTATAATTCATATTGCACTCCCTGAAACATCATGTGTATTTCTCCTTCCATAGACACCAGTGATCATTGCCAAAGCCGTCTTGCCTGTGGAGTGGGTGATATTTGACTTCCTTGTACAGCTTCAGTTTGAATGGTGAAGGCGCTCCCACAACATGTTGGGTAAGAGACATTACAGATTATTCACTCAGCGATAGTGAAAAGTAGAAGATATCTGTACAAATCAACATGTTTTTAATTTAAATATTGAGAACTTTTGACATAAGGCCACAGCTGGAGAATATTATGTCCGTTGACCAAAACCATTGCCAAATAAGCAATTTTTCAGGAATGCCTGAAAGGAAGAAAGCAGATCTTAGAGGGTGGGAATTCCAGACCGTGTTGCCTTGGATTCTATAGAAATAATCACACAGCTGAACTCAAAAATAAACACATCATTGGGAGTCTAAACTAAAATGAGTTATTGAGATATGAAAGGGTGTGTGGTGCAGGGAGATAGGAATGCTTACAACCAGGAATTAAGTCAAGGGTGTGAAAGTAAATTGTTGTTGCTTATAAATGGGAGTCCTTTGATGGATCAGCAAGTTCTGGTACAAGTGAGCACTTGGGCGGTAGAGTTTTCAATATTCTGGATATTATAGGGAGGGTGATTGTGGGATGCTGGCCAGGAGTGGGTTTAGATAATGAAATCTAGAGTTAACAAAAGGAATGAAAGGGAATTTCAGTAAATGAGCTGAGACTGTGGTGAGGTCAGGTGATATCGCTGAAGTCGAAATCGTGGTCTTGGAGTGGGACTAGGCTATCACCCTCACCTCACCTCTGGAATTAAGCTGTTTGTCAGTTTGTGAATCAAGTCTATAACAAGCTCAGAAGCTGATTGACCCTTGCAGAACCCAAACTGGGCGTCACTGAGCAGGTTATTGTGATCATGTGCTTGACAGCACTGTTGATGACAACTTCTATCACTTCACTGCTGAGCGAGTGTGGACTGATGGAGGGAAGTTGGATGTGTCCTGCGTTTTTGTGTTGAACAACACAGGGAAACATTTCCCAATGTCGGTAGATGCCAGTGCTGGAGCAGTACTTGCCTTGGGCAGCAAGTTCTGGAGCACAGCCATCGGTATTATTTCCACAATACTGGCAGGGCCCATAGACTTTACACTACTTGTCCATTTCTTGATCTGATTTGAAATGAGTTTTCAACCCTATCGAATCACATCTGTGATGTCAAGGACCAATGGCGAAGGCTCATCCACTTGGCACTACTGGCTGAAGATTGCTGCAAATGCTGTTGTCTTATCTGTTGCATGGATGTGTGAGACCCCTCCATCAGTAAGGGTGGGGATATCTGTGATGCAGTGAGTTGTTTAATTGTCCATCACCATTCGTGACTTGGTGTGGCAGAACTGCAGAGCTTAGATCTGATCCATTGGTTGTTGGATCACATAGTTCTATTTGGTGTTGCTTGCACTGTAGCTTCACCAGGTTGGCACCACATTTTTAGGTATGTCTGGTATTGCCCCTGGCATGCCCTGCAGAAGTCTCCATTGAATTAGGGTTGAGTCCCCTGGCTTGATGTGAATGGTTGAGTGGGGGATACACCAGGCCATGAGATTTCATATTGGGCTGGAGTACAGTTCTGCTGCTGTTGTTGGCCCACAGTGAGGCGGAAGTTGCAGGGTCAAGAGGGCTGATTGTGTGGTTGTATTTTCTGGTGTATTGCTAGATGTAATGTGGTCCATCCAGTTTCATTCCCTGTTTGAGACTGTGCAGTGATTAATACACTGAGTGTTTTGGTGGGCCACTGTCAGGAATGCAACTTTTAAAAAAAGGTTTTGTGATTTACACATGAAAGAAGTGAAACTATCATGGTATTCGAACAGATGAATGATTCAACAGACAATCAAGGTATTTTTCAATGGATAACTTCAGTTACATCACACTGTAAAGTTTTGCTATAAATTCTGTGTCTTAGAATTATGCCCTGCACACACAATCACCTGATGAAGGAACGGCGCTCCGAAAGCTAGTGTGCTTCCAATTAAACCTGTTGGACTATAACCTGGTGTTGTATTAACTGAGAATATTACAGCACTACTAACAGGGCTGCATGTAAACAGGCTCAGTCCAGTTAATCAATACATTCGGAAGGATTTCCTCCAAGTGTGATGACACACTATTAGTCAAAACCGTCAACTTCAACCTGCAATGTTGTCATTAACAAAAACCTCAGGCTGACACAAAGCTCCCCACCCCACTGCAATGTGGTAACTGGGCCCGGCCCAGGAATTGGAACTGGGACATTTGTGGACTGTGATCTCAAAGGAAGGGAGCAAACACAATTCTGACAGATTAGTCCTCAAGGATGAGTAGCAGGTTTGAGACAAGGCAGGTAGTATACCATCTTGCACTTAGCTTAATTGCATTTCTTATTTACAGTCGTGTTTTGCAAAGTATAAAGAACCAGTTTATTTTCCGTGGTTGGGGAGTTTTATCCTCGTTGATCACAGTTGCTGCCTCTCGCTCCCCAAGTCAAATCATAGGATCGATAGCAAAACAATAAACTGTAGGTGCTGGCGATCTGAATCCCAGAAACAAAGTGCTGGAGAAACTCAGCAGTTCCGAGGGCATCGGTGAAGAGAAAAAATGATACATTTCAAGTTCACTGACTCTTTGTCTGAACGGACAAAATGTCATGAGACTTTGAACTTATAATGTTTTATTCCCCTCAGAGATGCTGCTGGACCTGCGGTTCTCCAGCACTGTGCTTTCTATAGTGAACTTTATTTACAAAACAGATCGGAAAAATACTAATCTCCAAAAGTCAAAGGTTTATTGCAAACATGAGCATAGTTTCCACACTTGAGTTACACAAGCACGCCTCAGTTTAAAAACAAGATTTAACTCTGAGTAACATTCCATCTCAAAATTAGCCGAGTTACACCAGTAATAAAGCTCATCCACCCAATGAGGCACTTCAGCACAACATCCTGCAGTGTTGCACACAGCCACACTTACCAAAGAATGATCACATGTCACAAAAATGAAGGCCAAGAGCATGTCTGTTCAAAGGAGCTGAAGTCAAACTCAATTCTTTTGAAGGAATTTTATTAAACCTGATTGAACATTTAAATCTGAGCATAATCTTTGCTTTTTTAAACAAAGTTTGTGGGAAAGATCCCACATCTTGCTAAAGGTTCAGTTCGGCCTGATACATAGAGCCAAAGGTCAAGCAAACATTACACTTTGCACTCGCTTCTACACATTGTTTGTAAAATCATTAGTCACATTAAAGAACTGGACAATAAATGTCATTGTTTGAAATTAGAGTGAAGCCTGTGACAGCCGATTGAGCTTTGGAGGGCAGTGTGTGCGCTTTCTAAATTCTGGGAGCACTTTGGGAGACTGCTCCCAGATGGTGATTGTTAGCATATCTGGAATGCACTGTTTAGATTTTGGAATCATTGGGAGACAATCTGTGGTTTCAATAGTACTTGGCTTGCGTTGTTGGTGTACAGTAAGCAATTCATAAAGTTACTTATGTATTGTTGTTGACTACCTGAATGGTATTCAAATCTGCCAGGTTGCCTTGAATAGTGTGAATGCATCTATTGTAAATATTTGGAATATTCCAGAACTGCCCAGTGCTTGGCAAATTCAGGGGGGACAAAAAAATCACTGAGTAATTTGAAATTAAGAATTCAAGAGGACGAAACCACTATAGTTATATGGATTGCTCACAATTAAAATACCTGTGATCCAGAGAAATGGATGGACTGACAGAATTGGGAATAAATTCCTAGCTGGGGCATGTGAAATGTGCTTTGATAAAGTCACCTGCATTTACCAACAATAATTTGGCAAGCTCGGAAATTTAAAAAACAATACGAGCTTCATTGCTGCTCCAGTCAGGTCCCAAGCTCTGTGAAAAAATAACAATGTTCAGGTTTATTGCATACACTCTGAAACAAGTGTTTCTTCTACAGATCCTGAAAGTATCACCAATGAGCATAGTCCATCCAAATGATGTTGCTAATTTAGGCCAACTCGTTTCTTTCCGAGCCTCTATAACCTGAAGAGTGACCAGAAGCAATTACTCCCCATATGTGGGAACATTACCGACGAGGATTTTTTCCTTCAGAATTGACTTCCATATATTCAGTGCCCAGAACAGATAAAAAGCTTGTTACCTTTTATACAGCAATGATTCAATGGGAGTAAAACACCAACCTTTCCTTGCTTAACAATCACGCTGCCTAAATTTTAAACATGAATATTTCTTAATAGTTCACCCGATCCGAACGAAATATTTTGTGTGAAACAAATCACATGATACATAGTTATTCAGATAACAAAACAGGTTTGTTCATTGAAGAACCCAGAGGAAAAGGTCATGAAATAATGTGAGTTTGATATACCTCAATCATCATTTCAAGTGCATTCTCTGCAGAAATTCTCCTTTTCCTCATTCAACTTCTTGAATAATTGAGAGAATAAAGTCACAGTTGTACTACAGAAAATCAGACCCTTCAGTCCAACTTGCCCATGTTGACCAGATATCCAAAATTAATCTAGTCCTATTTGCCAGCGTTTGTTGCATATCTAACTTAAACCCTTTCGACTGATTATCAGTTTATTTTACGTTATCAGCACTTAAAATACTGACTTTTTTTTTCTCCCAACATTAGTTAAAGAAATCATAAGTTCATTCATCTAAGTTAATTTTGTAATCTTTCACAAAGAAACAAGTGAGAACAACATATAGCTGAGTGCAAAACAAAATACTGCAGCTGCACGATATCTGGAAACACTCTAAAGGTGAGGCACTGATACTGCACAAGTTTGTCAGCACGGTTTCAATTACTGACAATAATTTAGTAATTTCTTAGCCTTCACATAGTTAAGGTAAATGTGAGATATCTGAATTTCATGAATTTGTTCCTATTGCACTTTGATCAACAAAAATTATTCTTGGTTTAATCTTCTCAAAGGAGAAAGTGACGACCAAAGAAGCTGGACATCAGAGTCGAAAAGTGTCATGCTGGAAAAGCACAGCAAGTCAGGCAACATGCGAGAAGTAGGAGAGTTAATGTTTCGGGCATAAGCCCTTCATCAGGAATCACAGGCTTCAGAAGAATAACTGGCATAGACTTATGCCAATACATATGTAGAAGTTCAGAGCATGTTAGTATCGGATTAGAGACTAATTTCAGATTTGGTACCATTCAGTGCAATATTTTAGTATGATCTTTACATATGTACCTAAAAGAGAAGTTGTCTAAAATAACAAGCTCTAGGATGATTATAGAATTAAACCTGGAAATAAAGCTGGTGAACAAGAATGGCAAAGTGAAGTCCCATCAGTATCGCCTTGGGCAGTGTCAAGTAAGAATTTGAGAGCAGAGTTGCCACTTTGGTGTAACCTACAGTCTGGCCAAATTGCAGCAAAAATCTGTTCAATTTTATCTGCAAACTATTGAATGCAAAATCCTCCTTGCACAATAATGAGGCAGCATTTTGGGATGTCATTTTTAAAATATATTATTTTCAAAGTTACTTACAATTAAGAGTGATCACTTGGTGCTGTCTGCATAACACAGTACAAAAAGGAGTTAACAGAAAAAAACATTATAACCCAAATTCAGAGTCACTAATTCATTGATATTGCATGGGTCCAGCATTTATAATAATAAAAAAATAAAAATAAATACAGATACATTTACTAACTATACTGGAGCACAGTCAAATTTCTTACTGAACAGTGACAGGATTGGACAGAGTCCGCATGGATTTAAGAGAGGGGAATCATACTTAGCAAATCTACTGAAAGAATCTACAGAGTCGAATATTAAAGTAAGAAATTGCAGGACATTTAAAAAAGCTTATCATTAAACATGGTAGACTGGGTTTTGTGAAAGAGAAACCATATTTGACAAATTTGCGACAGTTCATTGAGGAGATAACAAGCAGGGCTGATAAAGGGCTAATCCAATGATGTTCTGTATTTGGATTGTTAAAATGCAAATGATAAGGTGCGACATAAAAGTTAATTGCACAACTAAGGAGCTCATGGTAACGGCATAATGTATTAGCGTGGATGGAGGATTGATTAACCACACTGGCTGTTGCTGAGTCCTCACTTGCAGTGCTGTATAGAATGTTAGCTCCCATATTTAATAAAGGATAAACCAACATCGGAGACTATTCAAAAAAGATTCATTTAGCTGCTTCGAGGACAAAACGTTTGACCTATCAAGAATAGATAAGCAGGGGTGATCGAATGGAAACAAGATTCTGAGGAGCTTGACAGGGTAGATGTTGACTAGATCTTCTAGCACCAGTGAAGTCTCAAACCAGGTGACATTACATAAGGGAATATTCATTTTAGAAAAAGTAAAGAATCTTTTCTCTCAGTGAATGGCTAGAATTTTCTCGCCCAAACAATTGTGAAAGTTAAATGTGGGAGGGGAATGGTTCAGTTACTCTTCGGAGGGTTGCTCTGGCTTGTTGGGCTGAAGGGCCCGTTTCCACATAGAATCACAGATTCCCTACTATCTTAAATTATTTTAAAAGAGGGCAGATAGATTTTTGAAATATTGAGCAGATGAGGGCTATGCGGATCAAGCACAAAAGAGGTGTTGAGGTCTGGGTTGGCCCAGCCATGATCTGATAGAATGGGGGAACAAGCTGAAGGCGATGAATGCCCTACTCCTGCTCCGATTCCTTGAGGCTCTATTTCATGTTTTTTTTTTTTGTTTCCAAAGAAGAGCGTGATACAATGTGCTAAAGATCTCAGATGTTGTGAAAATGGGGTGTTTAAGTACTGATTCAGATGGCATTGATTCATCAATCACAGCTAAACAGTCATGAGTAGGAAGGCAATTTCCTCCATGAATAAAGGAAATCTACTGCAGAGCTCACACAAAGGGAATTCTAACCCTCAGTAAACTCTCCCATCACATTACTCAACATAACAGCGAAAGCAGGACGCACTGCACATGCTCTAGCCAACAAAATGACCCGCGGGTTGATTGGCTAGATTGATGTCAGGAACGGACCAATGAAAGGACGGTGGGCGGATCTGGATGACCTAGCAGAATGTTGGTCCTCCAACCAATCAACGTGAATGAAGGGCGGTTTTAAACTAAACCATGTGATCACCCCCGCGCGCGGCGCAGAGTCGCTGTAATGAATGCTCGGGAAGTTATGGAGAGAAAGGATATGATAAGGAAAGAAATAAACAGGGAAACGGGAGAAAAACTGTGTTGCTATGAGCGGAGAGGTTTTACAAACAAATTGTGCACGTCGAAAAACAGATTTGAACGTCCCAGTCCCGTGTTTGCAGTAAATGAGGAATTGCCTCAGCGCGGCTGCAGGCCTGAGTGAGCGCCGCCATCTTTATTCAGGACAACGATTCACTGGAAACCTGCGCGGCCGCCATCTTTGTAGGGGACAAGGTGCAGCCAGGCGCATGTGCAGTCTTTCTCTAGTATAGAGTCATTGTGATCATCGCTGCTCTGAATCACCTCGAGGCTCCCTCATGACCACTTTGTCAATATCCAGCTTCCTCAGTCTCGAACAATGGGTGTATTTTTGGTCTGTTTACTACTGTATTATGACTTTTATAGACCCTTTGTAAATGAGTTTTTTCACTGCGGCCCAGCCCCTGACCATGTGCTGCTCTATTATCAGATTACATTTTTCTTGAAAATTTTTGACAGTCAAAAACTCTTTTTTTTCCCCCAATAAGCAAGTGTATTTTCCTTCCATTTCTGACTATCAAATTCTGCACCATTTTCATTCCCTGTAATCCATTTTGCACTCCCTCAAACATCAACTGTGTTTCTCCTTCCACAGATACCAGTGATTAATGCCAAAGCCCTGTTGCCTGGGGAGAGGGTGATGTTTGACTTTCTTGTACAACTGCAGTTTGTGTGGTGAAGGTGCTCCCACAATGTGGTTGGGTAACAGACATTAAAGATTATTCATTACAGCAACAGTGATGATTTGAAGATAATGTCCAAATCAAGATCAGTTTGTAGTTTTATTATCATGCTTATAATTCCACAAAAATACTATTGAGAACTTTAGATATAAGGCCAGAGATGGAGATATTAGGTCAGGTGACCAAAAGCATTGTCAAAAAGCAGGTTTTGAGGGATGTCTTAACGGTGGAAAGCAGACCTGTGAGGTTTTGTCTGCAAATTCCAGACCATGTTGCTTTTGCAACTGTAGAATCAGCCACACAATTGGAGTAAGGAATTAACAAATTGTTGGGAGTCTCGAAGAAAATGGATCTCAAAGGATATGTGGTGCAGGGAGCTAGGGATGATCACAGCCAGGAATTAAATCAAGAATGAGAATTTTAAATTGTTGTTGCCTATGAATAGGAGCCTTTTGACGGATCAACATGTCTGGGGAGAAATGAGCATGTGGGCGATAGAACTTCCAATTTTTCTTGAGACTAAAGGGAGGTGGATTTTGGGAGGCTAGCCAGGAGTGTGTTTGGATAATTAAGTCTGGAGATAACGCACAATGGATGAGAGTTTCAGTATATGAACTGAGATTAGGGTGGAATCAGCGAGAAATAGTGGTATTGGAGTGCGACTGGGCTGTCACTCTCACCTCACCTCTGGGATTCAGCTGGTTGTCAGGTTGTGAATCAGGGCGGTAACACAATCGGGAGCTGAGTGGCCCTGGTGAAGCCTAAAGTGAGTGTCGCTCAGCTGGCTGTTGCTGAGCAGCTGCTGCTTGATAGCCCTGTTGATGACTACTTCCATCACTTTACTGCTGATCGAGTGTGGACTGACAGAGGGAAATTGTCTGAGTTGGATTTGCCCTGTGTTTTTGTGTTGAACATCCCTGGGCAATGTTCCACATTGTCGGTCGATGCCAGAGCTGGAGCGGTACGTGGCTTGGTGGGTGGCAAGTTCTGGAGCACAAGCCATCAGTACTATTGCCAGAATGTTAGCAGGACCCATAGCCTTTACACTACGTCACCATTTCTCGATATTGTTCGAACTAAATTGAACTGGCTTAAAGCTCACATCTGTGACGTTAGGAACCACTGGAGATGGCTGAGATGGATCATCTCACTTTGCGTCTGGCTGAAAATTGCTGCAAATGCTGTCATCTTATCTTTTGCATGGATGTGTGAAACCCCTCCATCAGTAAGGGTGGGGATATCTGTGGTGCTTCCTGCAATGAGTTGTAGAATTGTCCATTACCATTCACAACTGGGTGTGGCAGAACTGCAGAGCTCTGATCTGATCCATTGATTGTGGGGTCACTTAGCTCTGTTGCTTGCTGCTGATGCTGTTTGATATGCAGATAGTCCTGCTTAGTCGCTTCTCCAGGTTGGCACTTCATTTTTAGGTATGCCGGGTGCTGCTCATGGCATGCTGTCCTTTCCTGTCCATTGTGATGGGTGAGTGCGAGATTTACAAACCCAATAGATTACAGATTGTGCTGGAGTACAGTTTTGCTGCTGTTGTTATCCTACAGTGCCTTAGAGATATCCAGTTTGAGTTCCTACATCTGTCCCATTTAGCACGGTGATAGTACCACTCAGCATAATGGAGGTTTTTCTCAACTTTAAGGTGAGGCTTTGTCTCCAAAAAGACTGTGGGATGGTCGCTCTTACCGATACTGTAATGGACAGATGCATTTGTAGCTGGTAGATTCATACTGATAAGATCTAGTATGTTTTTCCCTCTTGCTGGTTCCGTTACCGCCTGCTGCAAACCCAGTTGAGCAGCTATGTCCTTGAGGACCCGACCAGCTCAGTCAGTAATCCTGCTGCTGAGCTACTCTTGGTAGATGACGTTGGAATCCTGTACCCAGAGTAGGCTTATCACCATTTTATTGCCTCAGTGCTTCCTCCAAGTTTTATTCAACATGGAGGAGCACTGATTCATCAGCCGTGGGAGCAATGTACGTGGTAATCAGCAGGAGCCATGAGACTTCCTGGTGTCCAAAGACAATGCTGAGTACTCCCAGGGCAAATGGTTTCTGTGTGTACACTACTGTGCCATCACCTCTACCTGGTGTGTCCTGCTGGTGGGACAGGACATACCCAGAGATTTCAGGAGAAAGTGAAGACTGCAGATGCTGGAGATCAGAGATGCTGCTCGAGAGTGTTGTGCTGGAAAAGCACAGCAGATCAGGCTGATGTAGGGCTTAGGCGCGAAACGTCGATTCTCCTGCTCCTCTGATGCTGCCTGACCTGTTGTGCTTTTCCATCATCACACTCTCAATATCTAGGGATGGTGATGGTGGTATCTGGCCATTATCTGTCAGGGATTTCTCTGAGTATGACTATGTCAGGCTGTTCCTTGACTAGTCTGTGAGACAGCTCGCCATGTTTTGGCACAAAACAAAACAGATGTTAGTGAGCAGGATGTTGCAGAGTCGAGAGGGCTGATTCTGTGGTTGTATTTCCCTAATGCCTTGTTAGATGCCAAGTGGTCCATTCAGTTTCATTCCTTTGTTGAGACTTTGCAGTGATTAATACAGTGAGTAGCTTGTTGGGTGACTGTCAGGTTGGCAGGATTTTTTTCGCCATTGACAATGGTTCCATGGAGATCAGGAGATTCCTAATTCTGGTTATTTTTTCTTGAATTCAGATTCCACCATCTGCCGACCTGGGATTCAAACAAGGACTTCAGTTGTACATTTTAATATTCTGGATAAAAGTTAAATACGTTAGGTTTGTTCACTCATTTTAAATATCACTAACCTTGGTTTTGTTTCTTTGTAAAACCCCGTCCATCATCCTGTCTCCTTCATCCTTACCTCCAACAACAAAAGCAAGGAGCGCATTGAGTTTCTCTGTCACTAAGACTGAGACAATCCGATCAGCTGCCTCTGCTGCTTCCCTCCCTCCCACCAGCCCACCGAGGCAAACTGCCTCACATGGTGTTCCTGGTTTTTGTCCCAAATTTACACCTTTCTCCAGCCTCTTGTCAAGCCTTATCAGAGCTCATCTTGATCTTTTACTAGTCTCGCTAAACTACAGACATTCCAACTCTGTTTCCTCCTCATCACTCCCCCTCGCCAATTCACACGTATTGTTCCTTGTTCTGTCTGTCTGTCTTTTCTGGTTATTTCCTTCTCATCCATTCTGCAAAAAAGCTAACATTTGACCTCACCATCATTTGTAAATCCTGCTCCATCTCCACTCTCCCTTTCCTTTCTGAATTCCTTGTATTTGGTGTCCCTCAAGGATCTATCCTTGCTCTCTCCTGTATCTCACTGACACAGTGCCAGGAGGTGACATTGTCCAAAAGCACAGTGTGAGGTTTCACATGTACACTGACAATGCCCAGCTCTCCATCCCTATCATCCCTCTCCATTGCTCCACTGTTACTCAGCTACCAAACTGCTTATCACATTCCCACTATTCAATTAACTGCAATTTTCTCCAATGAAACATTGTTTTGGTTAAACCCATTACCTTCAGTTGCTATTACAAATTCCTTTCCCTTACTGCTGTGTCCCTCCCTCTCACTGGGTGCAGTCTGAGGTGGAACTACACTCTTCACAATATTGTTGTCATATCTGACCTCAAGGTGACCTTCTGATCAGACATCTACACAATCACAAACACCAGGAATTCTAACCTCTATAATGTTGCTTGTCTCCACCTCACCCCAGCTCCATTGCTACTGAAACCCCATACCCGTGTCGTTGTTGCCTTAAACTTGGTGAGTCTGAAATAGAACCCTTGATTTCGTGACTGTCCCAGAATCTGCTAGCTTTCAGTGTTTCCTGCACAATGACCACCCCTCCCCCGGCCCCTTTGTGCTGCAGCTTTCTACAGTTTCCACCATGTAAATAGCACTCTGTTCTCTTATTATCCCCTTCAAACTGACCAACTTCACATCTTCCCAAATTATACTCCATCTAGCAACTTGTTGCCTCTTCTCCTGTGCATCTCTCTCTTCACAATCTTCTTAGAACTTTACAATTATGCCTTTTTATAGAAACCCCCCCCCCCCCAATTCTTCTAAACATTTACTGAGAGCACTGGGCAGTGTGAAGCAGGCAGAGTTGCTCTATTTTTAGAGATACTCTATGGGAGGAGCTTGCTGCCAATTGGTCAGAATGGAGGCAATTTGCCCATCGAGCTGCATGAGCCTTTCACTCCCCATGTCTTATTGATGAGGCACAGCGGCAGCACGGAAAGAAAAAAAAGAAGCAAATCCTGCTCTCCACATCTCACTGACTCTTGGAATATTCTGTCCCATGTGTCAAAGATCTGCCCTGTTCAGTCACATGACGTTCCACGGTAGAAACTCCTAGAAACCCATATAGATTTCCCTCTGAACTGACTGCTGACCTCCACAAGGGGTAATGTGTCCAGTCATCCTGGACCAGGAGGAGGGGATGGTGCGAGTTTCTAACCTGAACTGACAGTGATGGATTTTATAAACATGTATTACAGGATACTACAGGTGGACATTCAGATGGTAATCTCAGTCATTGTAACATCTAACTCTGATTGAATTAGTCAATTCATCAGGACCTGGATATTTGCATTGTGTGTGAGTATTGTATTCCATCTGAATCTCATTTGCTGCATAAAAGTTCGCCTTTGAATCTTCCCAAACCTTTAATGTGTGTCCTGTAATCCTTGTATAATGAGCTGATGTGTGTAAGGTTTATTATTATAACGTGTAACTTTTCTCAATCCCTCTGTCACAGCTCCTCTCAATTGCCTTTGCTACAAGGAGAAAACCTCAGTTTCCCCAAACCCCTGATTCCCCAATGTCTGTTTGCTCTCTATAAGGTACACATCAGGATTGTGTTGGAACATTCTCCACTTGCCTGCATCAGTGCACCCCCAACACTATTAAAGAAAGTGAACATCCTCCAGGACAAAGCACTGTACCTGAGTGATGTCCCATCCACCACCTTCAGCATTCCCTCTCCCCACCCCAGAGACACAGTGGCATCACTGTGTAAAAGGTAAAGGCAGCATTGTCCAACAGACCATAGGGCTGCTCTCTCATTAGGGAGGAAACTGGAGCACCTGGAAGAAACCCATGAAAAAATTGGAAGAATGTGCAAGTCCTACAGAGACAGTGGTCCAAAACTGGAATCGAACTTGGGGCCCTGGCAGCAGTGCTAATCAGTGAGCCACTGTGCCACCCTAAAATTGTAATTTGATTCACAACTACCACTTCCTCTGATACTTCATTCCACACATAAACCATTGTCTGAACAAAAATAAAACAAAAATCTCGAACGCCTTTTTAAAGCCATTCTGCCGTCGCCTTAAAAGGTATCTACCCAGTCTTGAATCGCGTCCCTTCCTGGAAAGGACACCTGCTGTTCACATTACTGATACCACCCCTCCATGATTTGAGAAACATCTAATAAGGTCACTCCTCAGCCTCCTGCGCACCAGTGAAAGAAGTCGCAGCCTATCCAGCCTCTGCTTATAATTCAAACTATCCATTCCCATCAACATCCTGGTAAATCTCTTCTGAATCCGCTTCAACTACATAATGTCCTCCCGATATCAGCATGACCAGAACTGGACACAGAATTCCAGAAAAGGCCTCCGCAACATCCAAAATAACGTCCCAATTCGTGTACTCAAAGGTCTGTGCAATGAAGGCAAGTGTGCTAAGCACCTTCTTAACCACCCTGTCTACATGTGACAGACCTGAAAGACCCGAACCCCTCGGCCTCTTTGTTCCATATCACTACTCGAGGCCCTGTTTTTAATTAGTGTAAGTCTGCCCTCGTTTGTTTTATCAAGATGTAATATTTTGAATTTATTCAATCCAAAACTCTCAATAAACCCTGAGCATTAAAGACAGTAGAGAGAAAAATCAGGAGGGCAAAAAGGGGACATGAGAAAACTTTGGCCAATAGGGTTATGAATCATCCCAAGGGTGTTTATAAATACATTAAGAACAAAAGGATAACTCGAGAGAGAATAGGGCTCGTCAAAGATCAGTAAGGTAGCCTACGTGTGGAGCCGCAGGAGATGGGAGAGATACTAACTGAATATTTTGCATCAGTGTGTACTGTGGAGAAGGACATGGGCAATATAGAATGTGGGGAAATAGATGTCTACATGTTGAATATGTCCATCTTACAGAGGAGGATGTGCTGGATGTCTTGTAACCAGTAAAGCTTGGTTAATTCCCAGAACCTGATCAGGTGTACCCTAGAACTCCGGAAAGCTGGGAATGTGATTGCTGGGCCTCTTGCTGAGATATTTGTATCATCGATTATCATAGGTGAGATGCCGAAAGACTAGAGGTTGGTTAATGTGGAACCGCTATTTAAGATAGGTGGTAAGGACAAGCCAGGGAACTATCGACCGGTGAGCCTGACATTGATGCTGGGCAAGTTGTTGAAGGGAATCCTGAGGAACAAGATGTGCGTGTATTCTGAAAAGCAAGAACTGATTAGTGGTCGTCAGCATGACTATGTGCGTGGGAAATCATGTCTTACAAACTTGATTGAGTTATTTGAAGATGTATCAAAGAGGATTGATGAGGGCAGAGAGGTGGACATGAGCTATGGAATTCAGTCAGGCGCTCGACAAGGTTCCCCATGGAAGACTTGTTAGCAAGGTTAGATCTCATGGAATACAGGGAGAAGTAGCCGTTTGGATACAGAACTGGCTCAAATGTAGAAGGCAGGGTGGTTGTAGAGGGTTGTTTTTCAGATTGGAGGCATATGACCAGTGGAGTGCCGCAAGGATCAGTGCTGGGTCCACTACTTTTCCTCATTTATATATATGATTTCGATATGAGCATAGGAGGTATAGTTAGTAAGTTTGCAGATGACACCAAAATTGGATGTATAGTGGACAGCGAAGAGGGTTACCTGAGATTACAACATGATGTTGTTCAGATGGGTGAGAAGTGGCAGATGGAGTTTAATTCAGATAAATGTGACGTGCTGCATTTTGGAAAAGCAAACCTTAGCAGGACTGATACACTTAGTGGCAAATTCCTAGATAGTGTTGATGAACAAAGATATCTTGCAGCGCAGGTTCATATTTCCTTGAACGTAGAGTTGCAGGTCGATAGGATATTGAAGAAAGTGTTTGGAATACATTCCTTTATTGATCAGAGCATTGAGAATAGAAGTTGGAAGGTCTTGTACAGGACATTGGTTAGGCCTCTTTTGTAATATTGTGTGCAGTTCTGTTCTCCGTCAGTCGGAAGGATGTTGTGAAACATGAAAGGGTTCAAAAAAGATTTACAAGGATATTGCCAGGTTTGGAGGGTTTGAACTGCAGGAAGAGAGCAAAAAGGCTGGGTCTTTCTTTCCCTGGAGCTTCAGAGACTAAGGGGTGACCTCCATAGAGGTTTATAAAATCATTACTAGCATGGATAGGGTAAACAGGCAAGGTCTTTTCACTGAGTAGGAGTCCAGAAATAGTGAGCATAGGTTGAGGGTGAGAGGGGGAAGATATAAAAGGGAACAAAGGAGCAACTTTTTCATGCAGAGAGTGGTGCGTGTATGGAATAAGCTGCCAGAAGAAGTGGTGGAGGCTGACAGTTATAGCATTTTAAAGGCATTTGGATACTTGACATGAATAGGAAAGATTTAGAGGATATGGACCAGGTGCTGGCAAGAGGGATAAGATTAGGTTCGGATATCTGGTCAGCATGGACAAATTTGACCGAAGGTTCTGTTTAGTGCTGTTCATCTGTGACTCTCAGCTCAGTGGGTTTCGGTCTCTCCAAAGGTAAATCTTAGTCTGTTTTATTTTAGTAAAGCTACAACATTCAGTCGGGTAATGGATTATTTCTTTAAATACCCATCTTATGATGCTTTGATTAAGATTTATAAGATTTAAATATTGGTCCTAATTTATTCTAGAGTAGTGTTTTGTAAAGCTGTAAGACTGTGTGCCTTTTTCTGGGTCTGTGGACTGTTAAGGTGCAGAGATGGCCATTCGTACAGTGATGTGCTCTTCCTGTTAGATTTAGGAGATTAAGGAAAGTTTCAGTGATCTTGATTGTTTGTAGGAAGTGAGGATGCAAAACCTGTAGGATTTCATGGATCAGATGGAGCGATGATTAAAGGTAATGAAGAATTTACAGGAGCCGGGGGGTGTGATAGGTGGCAGTTTCAGAAAGTTAGGAAAACTGCAGATCAAGTCAGGTAGATGGGTTTCCTCTCGGAAAGGGAGGAGGAGAGGGCAAGTAGTGCAGGAGTCTCCTGTGGTTATTTCCATCTCAAACAAGTATACTGTTTTGGAAAGCGTCAGGGATCATACTCTCAGGGGAATATCGCACTGACAGCCAAGTTACTAGTGTAATGATTCTAGAGTAATGTGAGGTAGATCATGTTCCACGCGATCGATGGTCTCTCTCGTCTGCAGCACAGACTGCAGTTTCTGCAGCTAACAGTGAGATATCAGAATGGGGTGGTGCCTCCCTACTGGCTGGGTGAAGGATGGCTCTGAGGGTACAGAATATTCTGAAAGGGGAGAATGATCAGTGGGAGGTCGCTGTACATTGGTACCAATGACATAAGAGAAAAGGATGAAGTCCTGATGAGAGAATATAGCAAATTAGCCTGGATGATAATAAGCAGGTCCTTGTGGGTAGTAATATCTGGATTACTCCCAGTGCTACATGCTAGTGAGAGTAGGAATAGCAGGGGAGAGGAGATGAATGCGTGGCCAAGGATCTGATACAGGGGAGAAGGATTCACATTTTTGGATCATTGGAATGTCTGTTGGGGTAGAATTGACGTGCATAAGAAGGATGGAATACACCTGAATTGGAAGGTGTCTAATATCCAAGCAGGGAGATTTGCTAGTGTTAGACGGGAGGCAGTAAACCAGCGAGGTCGTGGGGTAAACCTAAAGATATGGTGAGAAAGGAGGTATGTCTAAGGCTGGTACAGTTTAGAAGTTAGACAGGCAAGGCAGGCAAGGGCAAGGCACAGAATGAGGTAGGACTGACAAGGTACAAAAGACATTAGGTGCAGGAATAGGCCATTCTGCCCTTTGAGTCAGCACCACCATTCATTATGATCATGGCTGATCGTCCACAATCAGTATTCTGTTCCTGTCTTATCTCCGTAACTTGATTGCATTATCTTTAACAGCTCTATTATCTCTTTCTTGAAAGTATTCAGAGATTTGGCCTCCACTACCTTCTGGGACAGAGCATTCCATAAACCCACCACTCTATGGGTGAAGACGTTTCTCCTCAACTCTGTTCTAAATGGCCTCTCCCTTATTTTAAAACTGTGTCCTCTGGTTCTGGACTCACCCATCCGTGGAAACATGCTTCCTGCCTCCAGAGTGTTCAACCCTTTAATAATCTTGTAGGTCTCAATCAGATCCCCTCTCATTCTTCGAAACACAAGTGTATACAAGCTCAATCGCTCCAATCTTTCAACATATGATCATTCCGCCATTCCAGGAATTGTCCTCGTGAACCTACCCAACGCTCCCTCAATAGCCACAATGCTCTTCCTCAAATGTGGAGACCAAAACTGCACACAATACTCCAGGTGCGGTCTTAGCAGGGCTCTGTACAGCTGCAGAAAGACCTGTTTGCTCCTATACTCAATTCCTCTTGTTATGAGGGCCAGCATGCAGTGAGCTTTCTTCACTACCTGCTGTACCTGCATGCTTGCTTTCATTCACTGATGTACAAGAATACCGAGATCTCGTTGTACTTCCCCTTTCCCAAACTTGACTCCTTTTAGATAGTAATCTGCCTTCCTGTTCTTGCTTCCAAAGTGGATAATCACACATTTATCCACATTAACCTGCATCTGCTCTGCATCCGTCCACTCACCTAGCGTGTCCAAGTTAACCTGTATTCTCATAACATCCTCCTCACATTTCACCCTGCCACCCAGCCTTGTGTCATCAGCAAATTTGCTAATATTACTTTTAATATGTTCATCTATATTATTAATGTATATTGTAAACATTGTGGTCCCAGCAGCGAACCTTGTGGTACCCCACTAGTCACTGCCTGCCATTCCGAAAGGAAGCGTTTATCACTACTCTTTGCTTCCTGTCAGCCAGCCAATTTTCAATCCAAGTCAGTATATTCCCCTTTGTAAATTCATGCTGACTCTGACGAATCCTATTACTGCTATCCAAATGAGCCATAATTTCATCTTTCATAATTGACTCCAGCATCTTTCTCACCATTGACCTCAGGCTAACCGGTCTATAATTACTTGTTTTCTCTCTCCCACCTTTCTTGAAAATTGGGACAACATTAGCCACCCTCCAGTGTGACTCTACATCTCCTGGCTCTGTGTCTCCCCCTTCGCAAGGGGCTGAACGTCATCCCTCACCAACAGGGCCATACCACCCCCTCTGCCCATCAGACTGTCCTTTTGATAGCACTGCACTGCATTTATTTCAATGTAAGAGGTTTGACAGGGAAAGCAGATGAGTTTAACATATGGTTTTGAGCATGGGACTGGGATATAGTGGGTATTACAGAAACGTGCTTTAGTTTGGACAGGACAGGTAGCTTAATGTTCCAGGGAATAGATGTAAGAGGAAGGATAGAAAGGGGGTTAAGAGAGAAGGTGGAATGGTGTTTTTGATTAGGGATAACATTATTGTTATATTTGGGAGGATATTCATGGGGGTTCACCCGGTGAACTGGGAAATAGGAACAGGATGATCACATTATTGAGGTTGTCTGTGTGGGTTTCGTCCGGGTTCTCTGGTTTCCTCCCACAGTCCAAAGATGTGCAGGTTGGGTGGATAATCCAGGTTGAATTGGCCATATTGTTCAGAGATGTGCAGGTTGGGTGAATTGGCCATGTGAAATTGCCTACAGTTGTTCAGGGATGTGCAGGCTAGGGGAATTGGCCATGGGAAGTGCAGCGTTACAGGGGTAAGATAGGAGGCTCTGAGGGTCCGTGTGAATGTGATGGGCCGAATGGCATGCTTCCACACTTGGGATTCTCTGACGATAATTCTACTAGTTTTAAAATAGTTGCAGAAAATAATAGACCAGATCTAAAAGTTGGTGTTCAAAGTTGGACAAAGGTGAATTTTGAATGTACAAGGCGAGAACTTCCAATATTTTTTGCAACGCCCAGGTAAAGGGACGGCTGGAAAGTGGGAACATAAGAACAGAACGAAAAGGAGCAGGAGTACGCCATCAGGCCCCTCAAGCCTGCACTGCCATTCAATAAGGTCAGGGCTGAGCTTTTCATGGCCTCAGCTCAACTTCCCTGCTCTCTCACCATAACCCTTAATTCCTTTCATGTTTGCAAATCTACATTTTGCCTTAAAGGCATTCAAGTTGATAACGTCAACTGCTGCACTCAGCAGGGAATTCCACAGATTCATAACCCTTTAGCTGAAGAAGTTTCTCTTCAACTCTGTCCTAAATCAGATACCCTCTGATTTTGACGCTATGCTCTCTAGGCTGACCCGCCCCGACACCCCATGGAAATAAGCTCCCTGCTTCTATCTTACCTATTCCCTTCTTAATTTTAGTTTTTCCAATACAACCTTCCATTCTTCTAAATTCCAATTAGTATAGTCCCAGTCTATTCAGTCTCTCCACATACACCAACCTTCTCAACTCCCGACTCAAACTTGTGACTCTCCTCTGCACCCCCTCCAGGATCAGTACATCCTTGCTGAAGTAAGGAGATCAAACCTGCTCACAGTACTCCAGGTGTGGCCGCACCAGCACCCTGTACAGCTGCAGCATAACCATCCCTCTAGCAAGGAAGGACAAACGACGATTCACCATCTCTTTTAGTCCCCTGGGATGCATTCCATCACGGCCAGGAGACCCATGTTCTTTTGGGCTGTTATTTTTCCCAACACTACCTCTTTACTGAGAATGACTGTTCCCATGTCCTCATCTGCCATTGCCTCCATAGGCCTGTGAATATGAGACAACAAGAGTACATAGACAGTATGTTCCTGTTATTGCCAAGTCTGGTAAGTATAGAGAATGCTGTGTGTCTGGAGAAATTGAGGGTCTGGTCAAAAAGATGAAGGAGGGATATGGCAGGTACAGACAGCTGGGTTTGAGTGAATCCCTTGGAGTGTAGGGGCAGTAGGAGTACACTTGAGGGAAAACAGGAGGGCAAAAAGGATACATGAGATAGCTTTGGGGGGAAAGCGGTTTAAGGACAATCCAAAGAGATTCTACAAAACACTAAGGACCAGGCAGAGAATACGGACCCTCAAAGATCAACAAGGCTGTCTGTGGAACCACAGAAGGTGGGAGAGATACTATCTGAGGATTTAATGTCAGCTTTTACTGAAAGAGGATATGGAAGCTAGAGACTTTGGAGAAATAAATAGTGATAACTTGACAACTGTCCATATTACAGAGGAGGTTGTACTGGATGTCATATACATAAAGCTGAGTAAATCTGTGGGACCTGATCAGGTGTATCCCAAATCTTTGTGGGAAGTTAGGGAAGTGGTGGCTGGGCCCCTCGCTGAGATATTTCTATCACTGATAGCCACAGGTGTGGTGCTGCAAGACAGGCACCATTATTTGAGAAAGGTGATGAGGAAAGGCCAGGGAACAATACTCTGGTGAGCCTGAAGTTAGTGGCAGACAAGGTGTTGGAAAGAATTCTAAAGGACGGGTTTATATGTTATTGGAAAGGCAAGAAGTGATTAGGGATAGTCAGCTTGGCTTTGTACATAAATCACTAACTTGGACTTCAGAAAGACATTCAAAAAGGTTCCACATAACAGACTGGTTAGCAAGTTAGACACCATGAGATGCAGAGAGAACCAGCTATTTGGATACAAAATGGCTGGAAGGTTGGAGATGGAGGGTAGTGCTTTTCGGACTGGAGGCCTGTGATGAGCAATATGGTGTAAGGATCGGTGCTGGGTCCACTGCTTGTCATCATTTATATCAATGATTGATATGTGAATGTATGAGGTATAGTTAGTGGGTTTACAGTAGACATCAAAATTGGAGGCGCACTGGACAGCGAAGAAGGTTACCTCAGAGTACAATGGGACTTCAATCAAATGGGCTGAGGATTGTCAGATCGAGTTTATTTCAGATAAATGTGAGGTGCTCCATTTTGGAAAAGCAAATGAAAGCAGGAAATATACACTTAATGGGAAGGTCCTGGGGAGTGTTGCTGAACAAAGAGACCTTGGAGTGCAGGTTCATAGTTCCTTGAAAGTGTAATCATAGGCAGGGTAGTGAAGAAGGTGTTTGGTGTACTTGCCTTTACTGGTCAGTGCATTGAGTGGTGGAGTTGGGACGTCATTTTGCGGCTGCACAGCACATTGATTCAGCCACTTCTGGAATTCTGTTTTCAGTCCTGGTCACCCCGCTATCGGAATGATATTGTGAAACTTGATGGGGTTTGGAAAAGATCCGCAAAGATGTTCCAGAGTTGAGGGTTTGAGCTATATAGGTAAAGGCTGAAATAGGCTGGGGCTGTTTTCCCTGAAGCATTGGATACAATTGTGAGGGGCATGGATAGGGTGAAATCCCAGGTTCTTATTCCGAGGATATGAGAGTCTAAAGCTTGGGGGCACAGGCTTCAGGTGTGAGGGAAAAGAATTAAAAGGGAAATAAGGGGCAATGTTTCCAGCTGAACATGGTACGTTTATGGAATGAGCTGCCAGAGGAAGTGTGGAGGTTGGTACAATTACCCAATTATGCCTTTGTGATGTTGTATGTGATTAGCAAAAGTTTATCTCACCCCATATTAGCTGGCATATGGGGTGAGATTAATTTAGGATATCTGATCAGCATGGACAAGTTGGATCGAAGGGTCAGTTTCTCTGCTGTACATCTTTATGGCACTAGTAAAATTAAGATGGGTTTCTCTTTTATGGAGAGTTAGCAGAAGGTCAGATAATTCTCCTTGGAGCTGAGAAGGTTAGGCAGTGATTTCGACCAGGAGCAGATTTGTTTCCAGGATATTTAAGTTAAAGAGCGACAGAGGGAGAAATTATTAACGTCACAATTTTAGTAACTACCTTCAGGTAACTGGCAAATAATGCCGGTTAAAAATGTGAAGATTATTTTACTCATTAAGTTCTGAGCATCTGGAACAGTTTGACCGACAGCTGGATGCAGATTCAGTAGTTATTGTCAAAACAAATTTGGAATTTAACTTTTTAAGGAAGCATTTAGAGGGCTACAGACAAATGGGAGGTGAGTTGGGATAGACTGACACCATCTCTAGAGGGACAGAGTACAGCCCCATTGGGCTGAATAGCCCCAAACCCCTGTGCTCTGTGTTACTGCCCCATTCACTGTGAATGATGAAGCTCATCCCAGGCCAGAGTCATAGAGACCTACAGCATGGAATTAGACCCTTTGGTCGAACTGGTCCATGCCGACCAGATATCCCAACCTAATCCAGTCTCATTTGCCAACACTTGGCACATATCCCTCTACAACCTTCCTATTCACATACCCATCCAGATGCCAAATGGTGTAATTGTACCAGCCTCCACCACTTCCCTGAACAGAAGATTCCATGCACGCACCAATGTCAGTGTGAAAAAAGTTGCCTCTTGGGTCCCATTTAAATCTTTCCCCTCTCACCTTAAACCTACACCCTCTCGTTCTAGACTCCCCCACCCCAGGGAAAAGACCTTGCCTTTTTTTCCCATCCATACTCCTCAGGATTTTATAAAGCTCTGAGGTCACCCCTCAGCAACAGATGCTCTTGGGAGGAGCCCACTCATGTCACAGTGGGGCCCGGGTGATTGACAGCAGCTTCAGACCAATAGCAGAATTGGCGTGATCCTCCAGCCAATGGGATTGAATTGGGGTGGGTCCAGCAGGCCAACACGTGGCCATGAGCTGTGCAGGCGCAGTGTCACGGTGAGGGGAGACCTCGTGAGTGTGAAGGGAGTTGGAGAGACTGCAAAGACTGTGGAAGAAATGGAGCTATTTTGACTGGGAGGGTTTATAAACGCACAGTTTTAGGCTGCTAGACCTGAATTAGAAATTCCTGGTAAATTAGAACCAAAAGAACTGCGGATGCTTTAAATCTCTCACAACAACCAAAAGGTACTGGAAAAGCTCAGCAGGTCTGGCAGCATCTGTGAAGAGAAATCAGAGTTAATGTTTTGGATCCGCTGACCCTTCCTCAGAACTGATATTACTGAAAAGAAATGTCGGTTTATATGCAGAAAGTAGGCGTTAAGGAGTAAATGATAGGTGCTGATAGAGTCGAAAGAGATGGGAGCAGTTGGACAAAGGAGTGGATAATGATCTGGCTGGGGGAGGGTGAATAGCTGTTTATGGGGACTGTTAGTGGCTAACCATAGGTAATGTGTAATGGTAGGCTGTAATAACAAGGCCTGGTATGTGGGTTAAGAGGCTAGGGCGCTAGGACATTGGAGCGTTCAGGACCTAAAATTATTGAATTTGATACTGGGGATAGAGGTGTGCAGGGTCCCCAAGTCGAAGATGAGGTATTGTTTTTCCAACTTGCATTAACATGTGGCGCTGGAAAAGCACAACAGGTCTGGCAGCATCTCAGGAGCAAGAGAATCGACGTTTTGGGCATATTCCTTTCATCAGGAATGCAGGCAGTGGGTGGGGTCGTTGAAGTGGTCGGCCACAGGATGGTGGGGTTGGTTGGTGTATGTGTCCCAGAAATGTTCCCTGAAAAATTCTGCAAGTTGGTGTCCTGACTCCCCAGTGGAGAGGAGACCACATCGAAAGCAAAGGCCATAATAGGTGAGGTGTATGGATGTGCAGGAAAATCTATGCTGGATGTGGAAGTGTCCTTTGGAGGTGAGGGAGGAGGTGTGGGCACAGGTTTTACACCTCTTGCAGTGGCAAGTGAAGGTGCTGGGAGTGGAGGGTGGGTTGGTGGAGAGCATGGATCTGACTAGGAATTCACAGGAAATGGTCTCTGGAATGCTGAAAGGAATGGAGAGGGAAATATACCCCTGGTGGGATCTGATTGTAGGTGGTGGAAATGGCGGAGGATGATGCGTTGTATCTGGGTGGAAGGTGAGGACTGGGGGTTTCTATCCTTGTTGCAGTTGGAGAGGCGCGGTTCAATGGCAGAGGTGTGGGAACTGATAGAGATCCACTGGAGAGTGTTATTGACCACATGGGAGGGGAAATTGCAGTCCTTGAAATACGGGGCGTTTTGGTGTGTTCTGGAATGTTCTGTCAGCTTGCATCAAGCTTCACTGGAACACTGCAGTATGCATGAGACAGAGATGTTGGCCAGGGAACAGACTCGTGTGCTAAAGTGACAGGCAACTGGAAGCTCAGGGTCTGTTTTGCAGCAGAACGTAGATCATCAGCTGCCATTTCCAGCACCTCCACTGAGATGCTGCCAGACACAGGTTCCTGTCCCCACCATTAACAGCTATGCACCCTCCCAGCCAGATTGTTATCCACTCCCTTGTCTTTACAAATGTTACCATTTCTTTTGGGCTCTGTCCTCACCTATTGTCTACTCTTTCTACTACTATCTCCTGCAGTCCAAAGATATGCAGGTTGGGTTAAATGGCCCAGCTAAATTTCCCGTAGTGTTAAGGGATTTAGAGGTTAGGTGCATTATTCAGGGGAAATGTAGAGTAATAGGGTCGGGGAATGAGTTTGGTTGAGAAACTCTCTAGAGGGTGGGTGTGGACTTGTTGGGCCGGATGGCCTGTTACCACACTGTAGGGATTCTAATTTTCCCAGCTGCCATCGGTTCTGAGGAAGGGTCAGTGGACCCGGAATGACCCTGGGTGTGTGCAGGAGGAGGAAACGGGAAAGGGGAGTTGGATCCAGTTTAGACTGGGAGGGTTTAATTACACTCTCTACAGGTAGTTAGGCCTGAATTAGAAACTCTTGGTCCCACGTTTACAGCAAATGGGAAAATGGCTGTGGCCCTCAGGCGGTGATAGGTGCTGGGTTATGGCCGCCATCTTTATTGGGGGCAAGGTACAGTGGGGCACATGGACATGTCCTCTTCCTGGGTGGGGGCGGGGTGATTGAAAGAGGAGCATTTACACATCAATCCTATACCAAGAGAAATATTTGTCTTTACTGTTCAGCCTGCACTGACTGTGAGTTTTGTTTTGTCAATTCATTTTATAGGATATTAATTGAGAATAATTGAGACAGGGATCTCAAAAGCAATTTTCTATCGTCAGCAGGGTCATCAGGATCTGAATACCATTGACATTTAACTGTGGAAGGAGAAAGGTGTGTCTGTTCTCTCTGTGGGAAAGTATCTGTTTTTGTTTCAAGCAAAAGACAGAAAGATATTCAAATTTGTGGTTGGATCACCCTTGGGGTTTGTGTTCAATTCTGGGCCCTGCTGATGTGGAAGGAGGTATTGGCCTGAGAGGGAGCACAGATTTATCCAAATTACACCTCGTCTCTTTATAGGAACTGTCAGATTTAGACCCAATCACCCACTTCATGATGTTAATCTGTAAACTCCTTATTTTCAATTCCTGCAAACTTCTCATTAAAATTCCTTATGGACCCAAATTCCAGCACCATTTCGGGTAGGATGTTCCAGGTTCTGACAACTGTTCATTCAGAAACTGCTGAAGTCCTTGTTGACTCTGAATTAACAAAGGGCTGAATTGAGAGATGAGATGCTGTTCCTGAGCTCCCATTGAGATGCATTGGAACAGTACAGGAGGCTGGGGCAGTGTAGGTAAGAGCAGACAATGAAAATGATAGGGCTGCACTGTGGGTGATGCTTGGCTCAATGAGCGTGTTTTGGAGTTGATTGTAAACAGAGCGAGGTGAGACCGGGAGAATGTGAACCACAGCTTCAGTTTTAGTGCAGGCCATTCATAAATTCACATGATCTCAATGGGAACAGCCAAGTTGTAATCGATACCTGCTGAGTTTTTTTTAAAAAGAGTTTTTACAGAATAAAATGTCAGCTTAAGTAACGATCGTGGCTTTTGATTATAATGGAAATGTTTGAAGAGAAGGAAGGTTGCTAGCTCATTTAAATTCTCCTAATGGGAGTAACTAACTGAAACGAGAGAGACATTGTGATCGGAGACCTCAGACCTGTGGTGTGCTCCTCTTGCACAATGTGGGAAATAAGGGACACTTCCTGTGTCCGTGACGGCTATGTGTGCAGGAAGATTGCCCATCTGCAGCTACTGGAAAACTGCTTTTCAGAGCAGGAGATTAGAGTGAACTCACTGTTGAGCAATACTGAGCATGTTATGGACAGCACGTTCAGTGAGTTAGTCACACTGCAGGTGAGGGTTACATAGAACATAGAACATAGAAGAACACAGCGCAGTACAGGCCCTTCGGCCCTCGATGTTGCGCCGATCCAAGCCCACCTAACCTACACTAGCCCACTATCCTCCATATGCCTATCCAATGCCCGCATAAATGCCCATAATGAGGGAGAGTCCACCACTGCTACTGGCAGGGCATTCCATGAACTCACGACTCGCTGAGAAAAGAACCTACCCCTAACATCTGTCCTATACCTACCCCCGCTTAATTCAAACCTATGCCCCCTTGTAATAGCTGACTCCATACGTGGAAAAATATTCTCACTGTCGATCCTATATAAACCCCTAATCATCTTATACACCTCTATCAAGTCACCCCTAAACCTTCTTTTCTCCAATGAAAACAACCCCAAGTGCCTCAGACTTTCCTCATACGATCTTTCTACCATACCAGGCAACATCCTGGTAAACCTCCTCTGCACCCGTTCCAGTGCCTCCACATCCTTCCTATAGTATGGCGACCAAAACTGCACACAAGACTCCAGATGTGGCCGCACCAGAGTCTTATACAACTGCAACATGACCTCAGTACTCCGGAATTCAATTCCTCTACCAATAAAAGCCGGTACGCCATATGCCTTCTTCACCGCACTGTTTACCTGGGTGACAACTTTCAAAGATTTGTGTACATGGACACCAAGATCCCTCTGCTCATCCACACTACCAAGTATCCGACCGTTAGCCCAGTACCCCATCTTTTTATTACTCTTACCAAAGTGAATCACCTCACACTTAGCTGCATTGAACTCCATTTGCCACCTTTCTGCCCAGTTCTGCAGCTTATCTATATCCCGCTGTAACCTGCCACATCCTTCGTCACTGTCTACAACTCCTCCGACTTTCGTATCATCCGCAAACTTACTCACCCAACCTTCTAACCCCTCCTCCAGGTCATTTATAAAAATGACAAACAGCAATGGTCCCAAAACAGATCCTTGCGGAACACCGCTAGAGACGGCACTCCAAGATGAACCTTTGCCATCAACTACTACCCTCTGTCTTCTTCCAGCCAGCCAACTCCTAATCCAAACCTCCAACTCACCCTCAATGCCATACCTCCGTATTTTTTGCAGTAGTCTACCATGGGGCACCTTATCAAACGCCTTACTAAAATCCATATACACCACATCTACTGCTTTCCCCTCGTCCACCTCCTTAGTCACCTTCTCAAAGAATTCAATAAGGTTTGTGAGCCACGACCTGCCCTTCACAAAACCATGCTGACTATCCTTGATCACATTATTCCTATCCAGATGTTCATAAATCCTATCCCTTACAATTCTCTCTAAGATTTCGCCCACAACAGAAGTGAGACTCACCGGCCTATAGTTAATAGGGTTATCCCTACTCCCCTTCTTGAACAAGGGAACCACATTTGCTAGCCTCCAATCTTCTGGCACTACTCCTGTAGACAACGAGGACATAAAAATCAAGGCCAATGGCTCTGCAATCTCCACCCTTGCTTCCCAGAGAATCCTAGGATAAATGCCATCAGGCCCAGGGGACGTATCTATTTTCACCCTTTCCAGAATTTCCAACACCTCTTCTCTACATACCTCAAAACTATCCATTCTACTTAATTGTGACTCAGTACTCACATTGACAACAATGTCCTGTTCCTGATTGAATACTGACGAAAAGTATTCATTCAGTGTCTCCCCAATCTCTTCAGCCTCCACACGCAACTTCCCACTATTATCCTTGACTGGACCTATTCCTACCCTAGTCATTCTTTTATTCCTGACATACCTATAGAAAGCCTTAGGGTTTTCCCTAATCCTACCAACTAAGGACCTTTCATGTCCCCACCTTGCTGCTCTTTGCTCTCTCTTCAGGTCCTTCCTGGCGACCTTATAACTCTCAATCTCCCCACTTGAACCTTCACGCCTCATCTTTACATAGGCCGCCCTCTTCCATTTAACAAGGGATTCCAATTCCTTATCAAACCACGGCTCCTACACAGGCAGAAAGGGAATGGGGGACCATCAGATCAAGTAAAAGGCTCAGGAAGGAAGTGCAGGACTCCCCAGTCATCATTCCCCTTCTCAAACAGATATTGTGCACTGCTTGGGATTCTATGGGGTGGCGGGGGGGGGGGGGGGGGGAGTGTATTTATCCTCTCCCTGTAGCTCAAATCCTCCAACCCTGGCAAAATGCTTGTAATACTATTCTGGCCACTTTCAACTTTCACAATATTGTTTTGATAGGAAGGAGACCAGAATTGCACGCAATATTCCAAGCGTGACCTAACCAATGTCCTGTACAGCCGCAATATGATCTCCCAACTCCTATACTCAGTGCTCTGACCAATAAAGGAAAGCATACTAAACACCTTCTTCACGATCCTATCTACCTGTGATTCTGCTTTCAAGGAGCTATGAACCTGCACGCCAAGGTCTCTTTGTTCATCAGCACACCCGAGGACCTTACCATTAAGTGTATACATCCTGCTAATATTTGCTTTCCCAAAATGCAGCACCTCAGATTTATCTAAATTAAACTCCATCTGCCTGTCCTCAGCACATTCAACTATCTGATCAAGATCCTGTTGTAATCTGAGATAATCCTCTTCACTGTCCACTGCACCTCCAATTTTGGTGTCATCTTACTAACATTACTTCTTATATTCACATCCAAATCATTTATATAAATTATGAAAATTAGTGGATCCAGCACTGATACTTTGTGACACCCCACTGGTCACAGGTCTCCAATCTGAAAAGCAACCTTCCACCACCACCTGCTGCTGCACTGCTCTGACTTCTACCTTTGAGCCAGTTTTGTATCCAAATGGCTAGTTCTGTCTGTATTCCATGAGATCAACCTTGCTAACCAGTCTCCCATGGGGAACCTTGTCGAACGCCTTACTGAAGTCCATGTAGATCATTTCCACTGCTTTGCCCTCATCAATCCTCTTTGTTACTTCAAAAAAATTGACTCAAGTTCATGAGACGTGATTTCTCATACACAAAGCCATTATTAATATCCAGGACTTAACTCTGTACGCTGGGGTCTGTGTCACCCAGTTATGGGTGTTAATATTCTGGATAAAGTTCAAGTACACCAGCTTTATGTTCCTGACTGTGTTGAGTCTTGCTCATATCACCCACACAGGTAAGTTCCATTTGAAAGGCAGTCCCTATATCCCTAACCCCGCTTTCATCCCCACCGTAGACAGTAAGTGGGAGGAGCGCATGGAGTTTCCATGTGAGAGAGATTGAGAAAATCTTCCCTTCTTTCCACTGGCCCACCAGGAAATGGTGGTAGTGTCCTTATCTCTGAACCAGGAGGATCGGGCTCAGAGTTGGGTAACAGCATCTTTGAAAAGGCTGATTGGAAAACGTGCCCAAGCCACCAGGCCATACCGTCTCCCAGCTGTCCCCGCCTGAGCCTCAACAGAACCTTCCTGTAGTTTCTCTCCTGTCAGACTCTCCCATTGCTCAGTTTGTCCAGGATCCCATCTGCTGCTGCACTGCTCCTGTCCCTCACGGACCTGTCCACCCTCCAGGGTCCTCCACATTCATTCAATGTTTACAATCCCCAGCCCTGCCCCCTCCACCCTATTGGGCAGCTGCTGCTGTCAATCACCCAGCTTCGTGTGTGATCTGGAGCATGTGGTGTAGGAGGGGAGACCAGTGCACGGGCGCAGTGCTGGTCAATTGTTGGCGTACGTGCAGTATGGGTCAGTGCCAGGGAGGCTGTGGGTGTGTGGGATTAATCTGTCATTCGCAGTTTCCTCCCTCTGTGAACAGGACCCAGGGAAATGGCCCCTGCCCTGATATCGTGACAAGTGGTCGGCTATCAGTGGGGGGAGCATTTTGCAGAAAGTTATCAGAACTCGTGTGAAGATTCAGGAATGTTATGGAAAGGAACACAGATGGGCCTGCAATTAAAGTTCTAATTTGGTTCACCTTAGTTCACTCAGATATGACTTGGCCAGTGTGTGCAGGACGGTTCTCATCAGAGGGTGCGTGTGGGGGAAATAAATAAAATTTTCCAGATTGGGGGAAAAAAAATCAGTTTGGTTCTGACCAGGAAGGAAGCCCTGGGAGGTGGGGGAAGGATTCACCAACATCCAGGAGGCTCCGAGTCAGACTCATTGATTTGATTAGATTCGATTTCCTACAGTGTGGAAACAGGCCCTTCGGCCCAACCAGTCCACACCGACTGTCGGAAGAGTAACCCACCCAGACCCATTTCCCTCTGACTAATGCACCTAACGTTTTGGACAATTTAGCATGGCCGATTCACCTGAGCTACGCATATTTGGATTGTGGGAGGAAACCTTTTTTTGGTTCTTAGTCTGCAGGCAGGAGCTAGGAAGCTGATTTCAAAGAGGAGAGAGAGTGTGTGTGAGAACTGGGTGTGGAGGAAAAAGGGGTGAGGAGATTGGTTTGGATTTCAGTTTACAGAAGAGAGCAATTGTGAGACTGAGATTTAAAGCTTTGGGGGAACAAAGAAACTACAATTTAATACTCTCACTGTCTTATGAATTTCCATCCTGTGTTAACGGTGGTGACCTGTTTTCTCTGTTGTGGGGTTCTGAAAGGGCGGATTTGTGGATGAGAAATTCAAATTGAACTTCATGTTCCGTTTTAATAGTTACTTGATCCGTGCCGATCTGAATATAATTTGGCCTTTTCATGTGGAAGGAAAGGAGTGTATTCTGTCCATAGGCGAATATTTCAAATGTCAGTTTTTCTGGAAACATTACTGAGACAAAGCCAAGTCCATGTTAGCATGGTGACTGTGGAGAGAGATTTCATTTGTTGTTAAAAGTCTGAAAAAAACATGGCACATTTTCCAGGAACTATTAAGCTACAGATTTGTTTTGTATGAGGACAATTTTTTAATTAACCATGCCAACCGGAAAGACACAAGGATACCTGCAGCATGGAAAATGCTATGAAAACAGGATTGTTGTAAAGGAGTTAATTATCGATCATGGATTGTAATCCATTCGCGTTGTCACGTCGGTTCCAGTGCCATGGGGAAACACTGGAAATGTGATGAGTGCAGTGTAGTTATCAGTTATTAAACTGGAAAAAGTGCATAAGAAATTTCCAAGAATTTTTGCCAGGACTCAGGGGTCTGAATTATAGGGAGAGGTTGGACAAGCGAGGATTTCTTTTTGTTTAGAGCAGTGGAAACAGAGGGTGATCTTTTCTGGAAGTATATAAGACCATGAGAGGCTTGGGTATGCTGAATGCACTCCGTCTCTTTCCCAGGGAATCAAGGAGTGGAGGACATCAGTTTAAGGTCGGAGGAGAAATTATGAAAGGGAACCTGAGGGTCAACAGTCCAACACAGAGGGTGGTATGTATATATGGAATGAGGTGCCAGTGGAAGTGGTTGAGGTGGGTACATTAACAACATGTAAAAGACATTTGGACAAATACATGGGTAGCAAAGGGTCAGAAGCAGATGGGCCAAGTGCAGGGAAATGGGGTTCGCGTGGATGGACATTCTGTCGGCATGGGCCAGTTTGGGCCAAAGGGCCTGTCTCTGCTGTAGGACTCTGACTCCAAGTATATTTACTATTTCTCCCGCTATCTCTGGTAGCACCCTGGGATGTATTCCATCAGGGAAAAGAGACTTGTCTACCTTGAGCTCCATTTGCTTGTCCAACTCTAACGCTTTCGTGATAATGATTGTTTCTTGGTCCTCACCTTCCTCAGTCTCCTTATCAATTACTGGCATGTTCTTCGTGTTCTCCACTGTGAAGTCTGACTGCTGTGTACTCATATTCCTGCACCCTGCTGGATAGCAATAACTAGGTACAGAACTCTGAGAGGTCTTCTTTGAGTATTGATGAGACACGGCAGTTACCTGGATAGTGTACATGCAGAACACCTCCAGGTAGCATCAGGTAACTCCCCTCCTGTCCGATGTGCCGCTCCCATACTTATACCTTTGTGGGTTTGGTTTTGAATGGACGCTGTCTCTAAGTATTATCTCCATGGCAACGGCAGTTAAAAAGTAGAGTTCAGCTCAACACTTTGTGGTTAAACCACATACCCCTCCCCCACGGCCCTGTGGCTCAGTCAGGTATCTGACAGGCACTTCAGTTTCAGTGGGGCTGTCTGTCAAGATTCTGATGTGGAAAAGCCAGTGTTGGAGCGGGGTGGACAAAGTTAAAAACCACACATCACCAGGTTATAGTCCAACAGGTTTATTTCGAAGTACAAGCTTTTGGAGTGTGCTGTGAGTTTTAACTTGATCAGGATTATCTCTATGGTAACAATTAAGTGCTTCAACAATTACAGAGGCCATATGTTCCCCACACAATCGGTTCCCCTCTAACAGTGTAAACTGCTATTCTGGCCCTGAGGACAGCTACTCATCACTGTTCTCTCCCAATCCCATCTGGCTTTCGGTTGATCTTTAAGGTTTTTCTAATCTCCCATTTTCTCCATGGTCTTTGCCAATTTGTATGCTTTCTATTTCAATTTGATAGACTCCCTTATTTCCTTAGCCACCCATGGCAGATTACTCCTTTTCCTACAGTCCTTCCTTTTCACTGATATATACTTTTGCTGAGCAGTTTGAAAAATTCTTTGATATTCCTCCACTGTCGGTTAACTGTCCCACCATAAAGTCTTTACTTCCAGTCTACATTAGCCAACTTTTGCCTCATCCTATTGTAGTCTACTTTGTTTAAGCACAGGATCTGGATTGGATTTAATCTTCCAGCTTTCCAACTGTATTCTAAATTTGACAATACTTACCACAAGTCTTTTATCAGATTACGAGGTGAGACGATGTTACCTGGGTGTTTTGGTTTTCATTGTCAAAGACCTTGGCTTTGTAATAAAGTACAGGATAGATATTCACAACGACGTATTCTGGACGCTGTGAATGTCCTACACAATCGAACACCATAGATCTCTGTCTCCCCTCAGTTTAAAATTGCAAAATCATTATCTCCTACATGCTTCCTCATCTTCTAAGTTTGGAACGCTAATCCACCTGACTATCCTGCTTTTCCCGAAAATCTCCTTTGGCGAAGGTGGTGAGTTTTGGATTCAGCTTTCCAGTTATTACCGTATGAAGATAAGCACTGGGCACTGGAGAGGCAATGCAGCTCTTCGAACCAGCTCCACCATTTAATACGGTGATGACTGAGCTCACCTCGGTCTCAGCTGGATTTTCCCGCCTGCTTTCTCTCACCCTTCAACTCATTGCAAATTTAAAATCTATATCGCTTCATTAAATTTGCTCATTGTCCTGGCATCCACCTCATTTTGAATAGGGAATTCCACAAATTCACAACACATTGAGATAAGTACATTCTCCTTCATGAGAATGGAATAGAGTCCCGATAGTGCAGAGTCCACACCAATCCTATGATGAGCATCCCATTCAGACCCACCCATTCCCTGTAACCCTGCATTTCCCGTGGCTAATTTCCTAACCAGCACATGCATGGAAACTGGAAAATTTAGCATGGGCAATCCACCTAATCTTCACATATTTGGACTGTAGGAGGAAACTGGAGCACGGCTGGAAACTTGTTCAGACATGGGGGGGGGGGGAATGTGTAAACTCCACACAGTCGCCTATGGCTGGAATCAAACCCAAGTCACTGACGCTGTGAGGCAGCAATGCTAACCACTCAGCTACCTCTGCTGAAAATCTGCTCCTCTTTATTAACCTCTCTATCACCCAATTTGCTGAATCTATATTCCTCACGTCAGAAATCAGGTCGTGGAAACGAATGTCTCAGTGAAACCCAATGACAGCCCACATGTCCTGTGTGTCTGAATGTAGATTTGATAGACAACACCCTCCAGCCCACAATTTTCATTCACTTTCCAGAGACAGGGCTCAAGTAGCTTCCTGAGGACTACAACTCCCACAATCCCTGAGGCAGGGACCACACGTGTGTGGGGAAACCCGGCACTGTACATGTACAGAATGTGGGCGGATTTTGGAGCGTGTGCTTTGGGGTACCTAGCGGAAAGAACTTCACACTGTGATTGACTGGAGGAGGAACACATCCACTTTTAGGATTGATCTGCCGGGGGGTTAAGGTGTCACCACACCCACGTGGGACCAAGTTCCATCCCCAATGCGTCATAATGCTGGGAATCGACCAATGGGAAACCAAGAAGGATCTAACCCATTCTCCCAGACTGAAGGTTTCTTTTCTGTCCAGGGTCTGCCACCTCGCTTTCTGTTTCCTTTTGTTTCATTCTGCTCTTACATTATTGACTTGCAGCAACTGAAAGGAAAGGAAGTGAACCCAGAAACGGTGCAGAGTCTAACCAGAGACGGGAAGTGGTGGCATGGATCTGTTTCTTAGCAACTCCATGAGAATGGGGAGGATGTACATTAGGGGTAGCAGAGTCAGAATGGAGGGAGAGAGTAAATGGGCTGCAGGGTTAAGCTTTAGGGAAAGACAAGGAAAAAGATGTTCCAGAGAAACGAGAATTGTGTGTTCTGAATTTCTAACCTGTACATATTCCTTTATACAGGGTGCTAGATGGTGAAGATTCACAGACTGAAATATCAAAATCATGTGCAGATCGTGATTAAGTTAACCAGCATTTCACGAACCAAAGACTGAGAGTCAATCAGCCAAAATCCTGCAACACTCTCCCTCAGAGCATTGTCGGTCTATCTGCGCCAAATGAACTGCAAATGGTTCGAGACAGCAGCTCACTACCATATTCTCAAGGGTAACTAGAGATGGGGAATAAATGCTGGTTGAGCCAGTGATGCCCATATCCTGGAAATGGTTTTTATCTCTATTTACTGAAACCTGATTGTTACTGCAGGATGCTGAGGGATGCTGAGTGCATGCTTCAGGAGGCAGAACCATCACATTACCCTTGCCTATACGCACACAGTATTTCAGCAATGGCACTGGAACAAAAGGCAATGAAGCTAAAGGAGGACTTAGATATAGTTCTTAAAAGTTTAGGCATCAAAGGGAATTGGAACACAGCAGGAACAGGAGACTGAGCTGGATGGTCAGCTGTTTCCCATTGAATGGTGGCGCAGGATTGAAAAGCCGAAAGACCCCCTCCTGCCCCTATCTCCCAGGTCTGTATATAACTATAGAGCCCGAGTAGGAAGAAGTGGGCAGGGCTGGGACTCTCCAGGAGATTGCACTTCCACATCAGTTTTCAGTGAGGGATGGTTTGATGGACTTTGTTTAACATTTGTCTTTAATGCAATGTTTGTAAATTTGGTTTTAAAACATATAAGAGTTTATTCCACGATAAATGAAACGAAAAGAAATGAAACAAAACAATCTGAATATAACAGTTTTAAAATTTCAAACGCAGTATAAAACAAAATCCCGACGACTCCCGGACACCATCACTTTCCAGTTACTCAAATTCCAGGGAGATATTCCCCCCCTGTCGGAACCTTTGATTTGATTTAACTGCTTTTCAGTTCTCTTTCTGTGAGCTGTGGAGTTTTCTTTTTTCCCCATTTCTCCGACCCAGAAATGTTATCATAGCAACCGTCCCACCATCAAAATCATCATTACGCCATTATAGCAGTAAACCACCTGACAAACCAATTTAATATTTATAAACAAAGCCCATTATGGGCAAAGCAAACCATTACAAGTGGCAGAGTGGGAAAGGACGAAATAAAAGTAGAGTTGGGGGTGACGGGGTAGCGCTGGAGATAAAGGGGTGCCCACCTCTGTCTACAGGCATCAAGAGCATTGATATGCACCATCTGTTCCTTCTCCAAGGACACCCTGCTGTGTAGTCTTTATCCTCAATCATAGAATAGAATCCCTACAGTGTGGAAGGAGAGCATTGGCCCATCAAATCCCACCAAACATTCGAAGAGCATCCCACCCAGAGCAATCCAGAGAAACACTGCATTTCCCATGGCTGATCCACTACTCTACCCAATCCTCGACACTGTGGGCAATTTAGCACGACTGATCCACCTAACCTGCACATCTTTAGCCTGTGGGAGGAAACCAGAGCACCTGAGAGGGGACCCACAGTATCATGGGGAGAATGTGGGAACTCCACACAGGCCGTTGGCCAAGGCTGGACTCCAACCTTTTACCTGATGCTGTGAAGCAGCAGTGCTACAATCACAATTTAAATCAAAATAGATGGCTCCTGCTCATTGTCACATTGCTGTTTGTGGAGACTTACTGCCCAAAGAGACATCCCAAAGTTCAGAAAGTTGCAATATAAATTCAGTCAACTCCAGCCCAGTTAATGTGATTAACAACCACAACATCAATACTCCAACAGTGTCATAATGTGCAACGTCCAGTCCTGACTCTGATGAACAGTAACATCAGAATCAGAGTCCTGCAGTGATGTGTGAACTCTACCCCACACGGAGCAGGTGGATGACCACTTCCATGTGTGCACCTAATGGGCTGTCAGTCGTGTTGAAGACTCAGCAAATCCCTTGTCACGCAGAGACGATCCTACCCAGTGTGAACGCGCTGGGTTCTCAGGGGACAGGATGAATAACTGAATCCTCTCTCCCACACTGACTATCTGAATGGCCTCTCCCCTGTGTGGGCTCGCTGGGGGCTCAGGAGGTGGGATGAATCACTGAATCCCCTCTCACACACTGATCATGTGAATGGCCTCTCTCCTGTGTGGGCTCAGTGGGGTCTCGGGGGGTGATGCATTTGAGTGAATCTCTCCCCACACACTGGGAGCAAGTGAATGGCCTTTCCCCAGAGTGAGCTCTCTGGGGTCACTGCAGGTAGTGCATTTGAGTGAATGTCTCCCCACACTGTGAGAAAGTGAATGGCCTTACCCCAGAGTGAGCTCGGTGTTTCAGCATTTCAGAGGACCTAGTGTATCCTTTCCCGTACACTGAGCAGGTGAATGTCCTCTCCCCAGTGTGAATACACTGATGCCTCTGCAGGTGAGAGATTTGAATGAAATATTTCTCACACATGGAGCAGGTGAAGGGTCTATATCCTCTGTGCCCTCTCTGGTGCCTCAGCAGATTGTAAGATTGAGTAAGTCCCTTCCCATACGTGGGGCAGGTGAATGGTCTTTCCCCAGTGTGACTGTGTCGGTGTGTGTCCTGCTGGGAGGGGTAAGCGAATTCCTTCCGACAGTCCCCACGTTTACATACCCTAGCCCTGGTCCCGTCCCATTGGTGTCTTCGCAAATCACATGACCGGTTAAATATTCAACTGCATGCAGAGCACAGGAATTATTTCTCTGGGCTAGGCACGCTGCTTTCCCTTTCCATATTATCAATAAGGATCAGGACCTGCGGAATTGGACGACCCTGAAGTTGATGTGATGTTAAAGCTGAGTTTCCCATGTGGAACTTTCCATAAAACAAAAAAGGTTCTCCATATCATTACGACAACTCCCAACACCAGCTCTCCCTTCAGTTCTCCTGAATTTCTAATTTTGGACTAATGCAATGACCTCAGTAATGTGCCTTTCTCTCACTTGTTTCTGAAAGTAAATTAGGACCATTTTGAATAACTTTACAAGAAGGACCCACACCTATTCTATCATGTACGAGTTCTAATCCATGGGAAGTTTGTTGCCAGCTCCGATGACAGTCATAATGCTCTGACCACTTCGCCAGAGCCAGTGCAAGTCAATTCTAACAATTATCAATAGATTTTATCGAAACAGGATGCCCCCACAATAGACACTCAATGCCCGCAAGTTAAGTTTTTTTTTTCTTAAAGCCCCTCATGTGTCCGGCAATCTGGCAATACAATTGAAGATATTTTATACAGTGACCTTACAGTCTCAATTGTCAGTTCCAGTCCATGAAGCAGCCAGTAAAATGCCGCAGTGAATTGAATTCTAACAGCAGCATTGCCCTGGCAGGAGAGATTGCAGAGCATGAAACTGTCTTCTCTGGAGTATCTAAAATGAAACACTTGAAATGAACAAAATTCTTCAAGAGCTCAATGGGATAAATATAGCAAGGATGTGCTCCCTGGCTGGTGTGTCTGGAATGAAATAAGCGCTAACTGTGGTATCTTTACCCAGCATCTCCTTCAGCTGCATACATGTTTAAGATTTATTTGCTGCTCTAATTCCACTCTCTTATTGAATCCCATTTGTAACTGCTGTAATGTTGGTGGCCATGCAAATTGATAACATTTGATTCAATCCATCCCAAAACCTTTCTGTATCTGTGTCTCACTTTTGTTCACCAAGACCCTCATTCAATCTGACCTCTTTACAAACTCTGCCCTGATATTTCCTTAGAGGGCTCAGAATTAATTGTTCACAGAAATATTACCGTGCAAAAGGAGGCTGATTGGCTCATCAGTTCTCCAAAGGATCACCTCACTGAATGCTATTCTTCTGCCTTTACCCCATAAACCTTCCCATTCATCCTCTTCCAATGACTGTTCAATTCTATCCTCTTCATTGTATCTGACTCCACCACACTCTTTGGCAGTGCATTCCTGACCATAAACCTTCTCTGCATGAAAACATTTTGTCTCATGTCCCATCTGCTTCTTTTGTCAATTCCTTTACATCGGTGCCTCCTCATTACTGATTCTTTCATGCATGTGAACAGTTTGTCCTGATCTACTCTCACTTGATCCCTTTCGGAGATATCTTTACTCACCATACCCTGGGATAGTGTCTACATCTCTCCCGTTCACAGGAGAGCAGTGCGAGACCATTCAGGTGCTCTCAATCTGGGATTGGGTTCAGGACATTATTCAGCCTCACTGTACTCCAGTGAATACACAACAGGGAGAGACCATTCACCTGCTCTCAGTGTGGGAAGCAATTCACTCAGATACCCAGCTTGATGAAACACCGGCGAGTTCAGAAGTAACCACAGCGATTGGATTTATTTTGTTTGTTCATGGGATCGTGTCATCACTTCCTGGGGCAGCATTTGTCATCCATTCTAACTGCCCAGAAGATGGTTCAGAGGCAACCCCCATTATTCAGGGTCTGGATTCACATGCCGGCTGGACCAGGTCAGAAGTAACAGTTTCCTAGACCCAGTGACGTTAAGAGTTGATTTATGGTCTATTATCCTATTTTTGAAATGATAATGAATAATATTTGCAGTTGAATTAAAAGTGCAAGACCAAAATGGGTTTTAGCGCTGAAAATGTGTTGCCGGAAAAGCGCAGCAGGTCAGGCAGCATCCAAGGAGCAGGAGAATCGACGTTTCGGGCATGAGCCCTTCTTCATTCCTGAAGATCATCTGCAGACCTCACTTTTTCCAAAATGGGTTTTATTCTAATTGAGCATGCCCTCCTGTTTTCTCAGTTGCTATTGACAATCTCATCCCCCTCTCACAGACAACCTGTTCCAGAGAGTGTTACAGAAAAGGCAGAATGGTCAGCTTCAGCTGGTCACCTGACCCCAAAGGTTCACTCTCCACAGATGCTACCAAATCTGCTGAATTTTTCCAACGATTTCTGTTTTTGTGTCTGATTTACCAGTATTTGCAGATCGTTAGTTTTTCAATGTTGATCTTGTCTGTTGCAGAGGAGTTTATTGATGAGTTTGGAGAGTTTTGAAAATTGCAAGTTAGGCCAGAAATCAGCCATGATCTATTGAATGGCAGAGCAGGGTTGCAGGGTTGAATAGCCTCCTCCTGTTCCAATGAAATTTGCCCATCTGCAGCTTTCGGCAACATTTCCCCTCACTGCTCACTTCACTTCCATGTCTAACATACTTACTGACTGAACAAAACTCCTGTGTTTGAGCTAAACCTGCTAATGTTCAGTGGTCCCTCTCCTGCCATCCGGGATTAACTATCATCATGGAATGTTGTCTCGTATTACTGCGGGAATGCCCACAAAGGACCCAGCCTGGAGTCTGGATCCCCTGGGATCCACAAACCCGGTTTATTTCCTTCTTCCTCTTTCATTTTGACTTTGAACTCTCGGTTTAATCCATTCTCCTGTCATGCTCTTTAACATGCCCATGTGGGTGGGCTAGAGACAGCTGGGATTTAATGGAGTGAAGTGGGGATTAGGCGGAAGCACGAGGAGAGGCGACAGCAAAGACAGTTCTCATTGTAACGGCAGAGTTTCTCAATGACCCAGTGAGTGGTGAGGCACCTGAGATTGTGGGGGAGGAAGATTCAATCAGGGATTTGGGAAAACACTCAGACACTGACCTGTCCATCTGATTCTGTCTCTCAGACTCCTCTTTTCTTGAGAAAAGCGTTTTGAGCTGTTCAGCATTTCCTGGTGGTTATAATCTCTATGCTCCTGTAAGTTTCGTGACTGAACTTTTATTTTCCTGTTCCTTGTGAGTGACGGCAGCAGCAGAAACAGGTCCTGACCTGTGGGTGGTTTTGGTTGGAATATTTGTATTTACAAATTCATTCTCAGCCTCACCTACAGTGAGAAATTGATGTAAACAGAAGAAAAGGAGTGAGTGAGCGTCCACAGAAACACAAAGGCAGCATGTGTACCTGAGCTGAATGAACCGGGCATCAGGAAAATGTGATGACAATCACAACTCGTTCGAATCCCTGAGGTGCAGAAAGAGGCTACTCAGCTCATCGAGTGTGCAATGACCTGCTCTCCCACTCTATCCCCATAACCCCACATTTACCATGGCTAACCCAACCCACCTAACCTGCACACTACAGACCATGTTAGCACAGCCAATAGAGCAAACCTGCACATCTGTGGGAGAGTCACAGATTACATCCAAATGCTTGGAATTGTTGATGAATTCTCACAAATACTTGAAAATAAAATCTGGGGGAAACTGCAGCCAGAAAGATTTCCGATTATCTCTGGAGGAAGAGAACTCAAAACTCGTGCCATTGTCCCAGGGGGCGCAGTGAAAGTTACAGAGGCCTGGGAACCATCAGAATTGTAACAGGTTGTGAGTAAGGTGAGGGTGAGACAAAGACAAAATGAAAATCTGTCACACGGGGGAAGGCAGGAGAGATTAAATAGCAGAAATGGTAGTGCCTCAATGCCATGGGGAATGGAGTTAGGGCTGGGAAACAAATAAGGAAACAAGGTTTGCAGCTGTCAATGAAAAAACAGATTATAACATAAAAGGCCGAATTCAGAGTCTGAAATTATTGCTCTCAGAATGCTGTAAAGCCTGGGTAGTTCTAATACAGCCAGCACAGGCAAGGACTGATTAGGGATAGTCAACATGGCTTTGCGCATGGAAAATCATGCCTCATAAACTTGATTGAGTTTTTGAAGAAGTAACAAAGAGGATTGATGAGAGCAGAGCAATAGATGTGATCTCTTTGGACTTCAGTAAGGCATTCGATAAGGTTGCCCATGGGAGACTAATTAGTAAGGTTAGATCTCATGAAATACAGGGAGAACTAACCATTTGGATAAGAACTGGTTCAAAGATAGAAGACAGAGGGTGGCGGGAAGGGTTGATTTTCAGACTGGAGGCCTCTGACCAGTGGAGTGCCACAGGAATCGGTGCTGAGTCCTCTACTTTTTGTAATTTACATAAATGATTTGTGGAGAAAGTGAGGTCTGCAGATGCTGGAGATCAAAGTTGAAACTTTATTGCTGGAACAGCACAGCAGGTCAGGCAGCATCCAGGGAACAGGAGATTCGACGTTTCGGGCACAGGCCCTTCTTCAGGAATGAGCAGAGAGTGTTCAGCAGGAGAAGATAAAAGGTAGGGAGGAGGGACTTGGAGGAGGGGAGTTGGAAATGTGATAGGTGGAAAGAGGTCAAGGTGAGGGTGATAGGTCGGAGTAGGGTGGAGGCGGAGAGGTCAAGAAGAAGACTGCAGGTCAGGAAGGCGGTGCCGGGCTGGAAGGATCCGGCTGAGACAAGGTGGGGGGAGGGGGGATGAAGAAACTGGTGAAGTCCAAGTTCATCCCCTGCGGTTGGAGGGTTCCCAGTCGGAAGATAAGACGCTCCTCCTCCGACCGTCGGGTTGTTGTGGTTTGGCGGTGGATGAGTCCAATGACCTGCATATCCTCGGTGGAGTGGGAGGGGGAGTTGAAATGCTGTGCCACAGGTTGGTTGGGTTGGTTCGTCCGGGTGGCCCAGAGGTGCTCCCTGAATCGCTCCGCAAGTAGGCGGCCTGTCTCCCCAATATAGAGGAGGCCACACCGGCTGCAGCGGATGCAGTAGATGATGTGGGTGGAGGTGCAGGTGAATCTGTGGCGGATATGGAAGTTTCCCTTGGGGCCTTGGAGAGAAGTGAGGGGGGAGGTGTGGGCGCAAGTGTTGCACCTCCTGCGGTTGCAAGGGAAGGTGCCGGGAGTGGTGGTTGGGTCGGTGGGGGGTGTGGATCTGACAAGGGAGTCGCGGAGGGAGTGGTCTCTACGGAAAGCTGATAGGGGAGGGGAGGGAAATATATCCTTGGTGCTGGGGTCTGTTTGGAGGTGGCGGAAGTGACGGCGGATGATGCGCTGTACATGGAGATTGGTGGGGTGGTAGGTGAGGACCAGTGGGGGCATAAGAGGTACAATTAGTAAGTTTGCAGATAACAACAACATTGGAGGTGCAGTGGAGAGCGAAGAGGGTTACCTCAGATTACAGCAGGATATGGACCAGATGGGCCAATGGGCTGAGAAGTGGTGATGGAGTTTAATTCAAATAAATGCGAGGTGCTGCATTTTGGGAAAGCAATTCTGAGCAGGACCTATTCACTTAATGATAAGGTTCTAGGGTGTGTTGCTGAACAAAGAGACCTTGGAGTGCAGGTTCATAGCTCATTGAAAGTGGAGTCGCAGGTAGATAGTGTAGTGAAGAAGACTTTTGGTATGCTTTCCTTTCTTGGTCAGAGTACCGAGTACAGGAGTTGGGAGGTCATGTTGCAGCTGTACAGTACATTGGTTAGGCCACTGTTGGAATACTGCACGCAATTCTGGTTGCCTTCCTATCGGAAAGATGTTGTGAAACTTGAAAGGGTTCAGAAAAGATTTACAAGGATGTTGCCAGGGTTGGAGGATTTGAGCTTTCGGGAGAGGCTGAACAGGCTGGGTCTGTGTTCCCTGGAGTGTCGGAGGCTGAGGGTTTACCTTATGGAGGTTTACAAAATTATGAGGCGCATGGATAGGATAACTGGGCAAAGTCTTTTCCCTGGGGTTGGGGAGTCCAGAACTAGAGGGCATAGGTTTAGTGTGAGAGGGAAAAGATATAAAAGAGACCTAAGGGGCAACGTTTTCATGCAGAGGATGGTATGTGGATGGAATGAGCTGCCAGAGGAAGTGGTGGAGGCTAGTACAATTGCAACATTTAAAATGTATTTGGATGAGTATATGAATAGGAAAGGTTTGGTTGGACTCGATTGGGTTGGGATATCTGGTCGGCATAGATGAGTTGGACCCAAGGATCTGTTTCCATGCTGACATCTCTATGTCTCTATGCCTGTATGGATAGAGAGAGGGCCGGCATTGGGTGGGATGACCCACCACCCTGTAAAGTCCAGAAGGCCGTGTCTATGGCACCGCCTGGCATCAAAACTCAAACTTGGACAGACAGGAGGGGGCAACAAAGGGAACTGACAGAAACCAAACCCGAACCGTTTACCCGGCTGAATGACAGATGCTGGTGAATGAACACCCAGCCTGATAGAGAAATTGTTATAATGGGTCTTTTTGGGAGAATATGGATGAATTAATTGAAATACCCAATCTCACTAATAAGGATGTCAGGCAAAAACCTTTCAGTCCAAGATGCCCTGACGTGTACAGCAGAATCTGTCGCTGCAATGAGAGGGTGAGGGTGTGAGCTGGTTCCCCCCAGTGCACAGCCGATCAGTGCCTCCAGGCATTTACAGATATTACAGGGACACACTGGGAAGGGGACAGGCTGAATGGGCTAAATTAACCTTAGTGACTCAGGGCCCCAAGGGTAATATGAAGGATCGTACAGAGAGGAAGATTGAGGTGTATAAGGACCACGGGGGATCACCAAACCCCAGCCTGTGATGAAATTTGTTTGATTTATTTAAAAGATGACATGGGACCCCATGTAACTGTAATTACAAACATGGGACTCCCAGTGGGAGATAATTCTAAACAAATTCTGAATTGGGCCATGAGAGCTGAGGCAAACTCAGAAACACAAGGGAATAGCTGCAGTACAGGGAGGGGAACCAGACTCGCAATGTTGCAAGGGAAGCAGAAAAGTGCATATAGACAAGGAACATAGGCAGAGAGAGGGAGATAGGTGCTCACATTGTGTGTGGCCTGTGTTCACGTGTGCACATGCATAGCCCATGAATATTTATTGACATGCTGTTAGGGCTCCAGCAACACATGATGTTAACACAGGAGCATCTATATCAGTTACCGATATGGATTTACCCCTCACCCTCTCAACTACTAAAATGAGAGCAGTCGGAGTGGGAACTGAGGAAGCTGGATGAAGCTGGAGGAACCAGTGCCGATGTAGATCAGGATCAAAATGCATTCAGATATGGGAGTGTGAAACTGAGGAAAGGACCATTCTGGGAGTTGGCATTTTAGAACAATTATGAGCAACTATTGATGTAGAGACCTGGACTATAACATCGGGACGCTCCAGCCAGTAATGGGACAGGAAGAAAATAATTGGCGACATCACCAAAGTAGCTGAATTGCAGGGAGAGTGTGACAGTCAGGGAATCTTGGAAGTTACAGCTAGGACCCACTCAGCGGTGTGGGTAACCCAAACAGGAATGTGGGTTATTATCTGTAGATCTTGTAAAGATCGAGGGCCCTCTCACTCCCCATACAAACAGGATCCCATCAAAGCTGGGGCTGAGGAGGCAGTAATCGTGACAGTGACAGATGGAGAGAAGCAGAGAATCGTCAGACTGACAGTATCCCTTATTAATTGACAGAAGCCGGATAGCTGTCTGACTAAACAGTACACCTTGATGCAGTTACCTCAGGAATCCCACAATATTCCAGTATTTCCCACTGGTATATAGCTGATGGAGTTAGTCAAATTGATCTTACCAACACCTTATCATCTCAGTCGGTGATATAGGACATATCTGGATATTAAACAGAGTATTGGGTCAGGTCATCCAGGCCGGGCTTAAAATTAACTCACAGAGAGTGCAACTGGGAAGGTAGGGATATCATACTGGGGAGATCAAATCATGAAGCGTGAGGAGACAGTCCCAGCTGAACCAAAAACTATGATATTAAAACTGTCCACCCACACACCGTGAAGGGCGTAAGGCAGACCTTAGGATTGTTCAACTACTGTGGGAATTTTGTAAGTAATATCCAGAATTGTCAGAGCCATCTAAAGCCCTGAAAGAAGCACTGGCATTAGCCAGGAGACAGGGAGGAAGCATGTACACAGCATGTCTTTGACATCGTTCATGACCATGTGTTGGCCTGGGCTCTGTGAGGGTACATCACCCTCTGGGGGCCACATAGAGCATGAGGAACAGGTCAGAGAGTTAGTGGAAACAGCTAAATTTCCCAGTGAAGCAACAATGATGAAGATAAGAGCTTACAAAAGTAGAAACTCCACACCAACAGGGCAGTGAGCATGTGGGTAAGACAGGTAAAATACTGACTGAAACAGTGCAGACATTTGGGGAAGTGGCAGTGACAGTAGCTACAGAAGCGAGAAAGGAAAGTTTAAAGACATTCTTAGAAACAATCACACAACTGGAGAAACAGGAACAGGAAAAGTGTGGGGCAATAATAGGACAAGGCAGAGTCTGGATGATCCAGCAGTGCCACGACACTGTATAAGACAAACATTATTAAAAACATATCATGGGCTGAACCATATTGGGCAGGATACCATGCAATATCAGATGACCCACTACCGGGGTGGCCTGGAACAGGGAGAGGTTTTGTCGAAGGTGTGTAGTCTGTACACTATGTGAGCCAGAGAAAGCAATCAGGATAAAGTGGATCGAGCAGCTGAGACCCAGAAGCACATGGGAATAATTACAGGTGGATTTTACATACACCTCCATCCCAAGCCCAGGGAAGGAAATCCTGCTGGGTCTTAATAAATAGGTTTATGCAGTGGGTGGAAGCATTCCCCTGCAGATTCTGACCAAAGGACACGTAGTTAAACACATATGTGCCCTGTTTGATACTGAACAGAAATCCCATCTCCCACACCACCCCCAGAGCTCAGGTACAGCAGAAGGAATGAAGCAGACACTGACAGCTAGTCTGACTAAGGCCCTGACAGAGACAGGCAGGGATGGGTTAGAGTATTTCCCATCATCCCAATGAAACTGAGGGCAAGCCCAGCAAAGGGAACGGGGCTGTTCACCTTTGAATTAGTGACTGTATGGACTAAGCAGCTGCCAGAGGGTGTGGCAGTGGGAGGGCACGAGATGTACAATGGGAAAGATAGGGTTAAACAATTTGTGAAAGAACTGGCCAAGCAACTGCATGAGCTGAGAGGAGAAGTTGCAGAACGGTAGTGAATCAGAAACTGGAAAAGGGAGCAGAGAAACCTCCAAGCTGACATCTCAACCTCAGGAGATTGTGTCAGGGGGGATATATTACCGGAACGTATGAAGGAAATGCAGCAAAATGCTGGACTTGGCTGGGGGAGCCAGAGAGGGAACTCTCCCATCATGCATTAGTAAGGAGCTCTGAATTAACGTCGGTCGTGCTGCACAGCACAGAACTGAAGGCTCCTCTTTGATATTTCTCTCAACAACAGTTGTGCAGGGGTATGTTGCCGGCTGGAGGTCTGTGGCTAGTGCTGTTCCACAAGGATCAGAACTGGGACATCTGTTGTTTGTAATATATAAATGATTAGTTTGAAAATGTAAACGATTTAATTATCAAGTTTGTAGATTGTACAAACTCACGAAGTTGTGAATCATGAAGAATGTTGTCAAAGGATACAGCAAGGAAGAGGTCAGTTGGAAGATTATGTGGAGAAATTGCATATAGATTTTAATTCAGATAAGTGTGAGGTGATACATTTTGGGAGGCTCATTGTACGAGGAATGTATACACTAAACGGAAGGGTCCTGAGCAGCATTGATATACAGAGGGATCTTCAGGTGGAAGTTCACGGCTCCCTGAAAGTGGTGAAGGAGGTGGATGGCAGGCTTGCCTTCTCCTGGACGAGTGGTGCTGGAAGAGCACAGCAGTTCAGGCAGCATCTGAGGAGCAGTAAAATCGACGTTTCGGGCAAAAGCCCTTCATCAGGAATAAAGCTTTCTTCTGTCAGGGGAGTGAATATAAAACTGTCATTAGGCCACCTTTGGAGTATTTTGTGCTGTTTGGATCACCACGTTATAAGGAGGATGTAGAGGCTTTGGAGAGGGTGGAAACAGGTTTACCAGGATGTTGCCTGGATTGGGAGAGGTTGGAAAATCTTGAATTGCTGTCTTTCGAAAGTCAGTGGCTGCGGAATAATCCAAGAGACACAGACAGATTGAATAATCTGAATCTTTTTCCATGGTGGAAATGATAAATTCTCGAGGCCATAGATTTAAGGGGAGAGGGGGGAGTTCAAAGGAAATGAAAACCGAAAGAACAGCAGATGTTGTAAACCAGAAAGAAAAACAGAAGTTTCTGGAAAAAACTCAGCAGTTCTATCAGCACCTGTGAAGAGAAATCAGAGTTAATGTTTCTGTTGAAGGGTGACCAGAACCGAGACATTAACTGCGTTTTCTTCACAGATGCTGCATGACCTGCTGAGCATTTCCAACAACATCTTTGCAAGTTTAAAGGAAGCTGTGTCAGACAAGTTTCTTGAGCAGAAGGTGGTGAGTGACTAGAATGTACTCTCCTGGGAGTTGGTAAAAGCAGAAACAATCACAACGTTCAAGAGGCATTTGAACAGACACATAAGCAGGCATGGGTTGTCAGGAATATGGATCATATACAGGGAGATTGAATTAGTTTGGAATAGCATCATGATCCGTACAGACGTAGTGGGCCGATTATTCCTGTGCTGTGCTGTTCTGTTTTCCAGGGGGTAGAATGTGTGGAACGAGAGATAATATTTTGAATGGAATATGTTTCTTGCAAGTTGATGCATTTTTTAGATTAGATTAGATTACAGTTTAGATTAGATTAGATTAGATTAGATTACAGTGTGGAAACAGGCCCTTCGGCCCAACAAGTCCACACCGACCCGCCGAAGCGAAACCCACCCATACCCCTACATTTACCCCTTACCTAACACTATGGGCAATTTAGTATGGCCAATTCACCTGACCCTGCACATCTTTGGACTGTGGGAGGAAACCGGAGCACCCGGAGGAAACCCACGCAGACACGGGGAGAACGTGCAAACTCCACACAGTCAGTCGCCTGAGGCGGGAATTGAACCCGGGTCTCTGGCGCTGAGGGGCAGCAGTGCTAACCACTGTGCCACCGTGCCGCCCACGAAGCAATGTAGAAAGGGAATATATAATTTGAATGGCACAGATACAGAAAGCATGATAGCAGGAATGGGGAACAAATCATTAACGGAGAGAGAACATACGTTTTTTTGAGGAAAACATATGGGATGCTCGACTTCATTAATAGAGGGAATTATAACAAACTCACGGAAAAGTTGTGATTTGGAAATGCCTGTGTTGGACTGGGGTGTACAAATTTAAAAATCGCACCAGGTTATAGTCCAACAGGTTTAATTGGAAGCAAACAAGCTTTCAGAGTGACGGTCCTTCATCAGGAGCCCTCCACTATCACCTGATGAAGGAGCGTCGCTCCGAAAGCGAGTATGCTTCCAATTAAACCTGTTGGACTATAACCTGGTGTTGTGTGATTTTTAACTTTGTACACGGAAAAGATGCTAACCCTTGACAAAGCTCTAGTTAGGTCACAGTGATTCATTGCATCCAATTCTGGTCAACAGATTCCTGATCAGAATGAGGAAGTTAAAATACCACAGAGGGGCCAGTTCCATAATTTGCTTCTCTTTCAGGACATGTGGATTCCACCATATCCCCAGACAGACGAATTTGCCCTTGCCAGACAAGACTGAGAGTCCTGGGTACAAGCCTGTTAAACTGCCTCCTGGTCCCATTATCTTACATTCCCTCCATATGAGCATAGGTAAGTGAATCCCCCATTAACTGAAAGAAGAACCCTTCTGCCTTAATCTCTTCCCATCAACACATAAACATGAACAATACGATAATCAGTTTCTGTAATCCATCACACGTTATCACATGACATCGCCATTCATCAAGCTTTGTAAGGTCATAATTACCTACTTTAAACTATCTGTTGACAATCGCCCATGTGACTGATTTGCCTTTGTCTAATTCCTATTAAATATACTGTCTCTGTGGGTAAGGCAGAGATTCAGGAAGAACAGCCTCTGCAAGTATACACTCAGCTACTTTAGAGATGCTTCGAAACTCTCGCCGGCTGTCCAATAATAAAGCTACTGCTGTTGTGCAGAAAACTTGCGTCGTCTGGATTTGTGGAACAAAATAGACATCAACAATGAAGGACATGAGTGATCTTCAGAGTGTGGAGTACAGGCTTACTGGAGTGGTTCACTGATGAAGAAAATGCTGTCACTGGATTGATTTGAAGAAATTGCTATTTTCTTTGAAGTGAAGATGTAGAATATATTTTTGATAGAGCTGTATAAGATTACAACAGACCTACAGATAGCAGACAAAAATATCTGTATTCGATGGGTGATGGCATAAGAATTAAGATCAGATGTAAGGTTTTGAGACAGCGGGAGTTGAAAGATGTGGTGCTGGAAACACACAGCAGGCCAGGCAGCATCCGAGGAGCTGGAGAGTCGACGTTTTGGGCATAAGCCCTTCTTCAGGAATGATACTAGTGCGCCAAGCGGGTTGAGAGAAGAGGTAGCGGGGAGGGAATTTGAGGGAGGCGTGCTGGGAATGCGATAGGTGGAAGGAGGTGAGGGTGACGGTGATAGGCCGGAGAGGGGGTGGGGCAGAGAGGTCGGGAAGAAGATTGCAGGTCAAGAAGGCAGAGCTGAATCCGAGGGTTGGGACTGAGATAAGGTGGGGGGGGAGGGGAAATGAGGAAGCTGGAGAAATCTACATTCATCCCTCATGGTTGGAGGATGCCTAGGCGGAAGATGCGATGCTCTTCCTCCAGGCGTCGTGTGGCCAGGGTGTGATGATGGGGGAGGGCAAGGACCTGCATGTCATTGGCGGAGTGGAAGGGGGAGTTAAAGTGTTCCACCATGGGGCGGTTGGGTTGGTTGGTGTGGGTGTCCCAGAGGTGTTCCCTGAAATGTTCCGCAAGTAGGCGGCCTGTCTCCCCAATGTAGAGGAGACCACATCGGGTGCAGCGGATACAGTAAATGTTGGACGCGAAGGTGAATTTGCGACAGATATAGAATGATCCATTGGGACCTTGGAGGGAGGTGAGGGGGGAGGTGTGGGCGCAAGTTTTGCACTTCTTGTGGTTGCAGGGGAAGGTGCCGGGAGTGGAGGTTGGGTTGGTGGGTGGTGTGGATCTGACGAGGGAGTCGCGGAGGAAGTGGTCTCTCCTGAATGCTGATAGAAGTGGAGAGGGAAATATATCCCTGGTGGTGGGGTCTGTCTGGAAGTGGCAGAAATGACGAAGAATGATACGATGTATCCGGAGGTTGGTGGGTGTTTTAAAAAATTCTCAAGGTCAGGTTCGTAGGAGAGTAGTCTGACACAGAACAAACGACCAAGAGGCGAGTCTGCTAGAATATGGGCATTTTATTCCCCGCAGCGTCGCCAGAACGGGTCTGGCTTATACTCACTCTACATGTTACCAAAACTGGGAGCCGTCAGTTCTCGTAGAGCGGTTGCCAACAACCCACGCTCGGCGGTTAAACGTAACCCCGGAGCAGACTCACCGAACTGGAGACTTCTCCAGCTGATATACTCTTTTCCAGATATAAACATTCATGTGAACAGCAGAGCAAGGCTAAAAAACACATTCCATTCTGGTTACATACAGATAAGAAGATTCACACGGGGAGGTGTGTAATAAGATTCACACGGGACTAAGCAACACCTCCATTCCGGTTAGATTCACACATGTATTGGGACATAATTTTTTAACCGTTTCACCACATTCAACTGCTTGGAACTTTACACCACATTCCACTGCTTGGCCCAATACATGTGTTACATTATGCTTAATTCAGTTCAATTCGTTTCAGTTAATTTCAGTTCAGTCAATTCAGTGTAGTTCAATTCAGCTCAGTTCAGGTCTGTTCAGTTCAATTTAATTGTGTTCAATTCAGTTCCGTCCATTTCAATTCAATTTAGCTCAGTTCCATTTTGTTCCGTTCAATTTGATTCACTTCAGTTCCACTCAGTTCAGTTCAGTTCAATCCCATTCAATTCTGTTAACTCCGCTTACATGCCCACATCCTCCGCTGTACCCCAGGCAAGGGGTTCTTCGGCAGGACTGGGATCCTCTCTCAAACAAACTGCCACGTACATGCCCACATCCATGCCATCCCGGGACGGTCGGGACCTCCACAGTTTGTTCTTCTGGTTTCTTAGTCTTTTTCCAAAACATTGTTCTGTATCAAAATCTCTCCTCAATTGCGATTGACCCTGCTCGACTACGCCAAATGTTTTAAAAAATTCTCAAGGTCAGGTTCGTAGGAGAGTAGTCTGACACAGAACAAACGACCAAGAGGCGAGTCTGCTAGAATATGGGCATTTTATTCCCCGCAGCGTCGCCAGAACGGGTCTGGCTTATACTCACTCTACATGTTACCAAAACTGGGAGCCGTCAGTTCTCGTAGAGCGGTTGCCAACAACCCACGCTCGGCGGTTAAACGTAACCCCGGAGCAGACTCACCGAACTGGAGACTTCTCCAGCTGATATACTCTTTTCCAGATATAAACATTCATGTGAACAGCAGAGCAAGGCTAAAAAACACATTCCATTCTGGTTACATACAGATAAGAAGATTCACACGGGGAGGTGTGTAATAAGATTCACACGGGACTAAGCAACACCTCCATTCCGGTTAGATTCACACATGTATTGGGACATAATTTTTTAACCGTTTCACCACATTCAACTGCTTGGAACTTTACACCACATTCCACTGCTTGGCCCAATACATGTGTTACATTATGCTTAATTCAGTTCAATTCGTTTCAGTTAATTTCAGTTCAGTCAATTCAGTGTAGTTCAATTCAGCTCAGTTCAGGTCTGTTCAGTTCAATTTAATTGTGTTCAATTCAGTTCCGTCCATTTCAATTCAATTTAGCTCAGTTCCATTTTGTTCCGTTCAATTTGATTCACTTCAGTTCCACTCAGTTCAGTTCAGTTCAATCCCATTCAATTCTGTTAACTCCGCTTACATGCCCACATCCTCCGCTGTACCCCAGGCAAGGGGTTCTTCGGCAGGACTGGGATCCTCTCTCAAACAAACTGCCACGTACATGCCCACATCCATGCCATCCCGGGACGGTCGGGACCTCCACAGTTTGTTCTTCTGGTTTCTTAGTCTTTTTCCAAAACATTGTTCTGTATCAAAATCTCTCCTCAATTGCGATTGACCCTGCTCGACTACGCCAAATGTTTTAAAAAATTCTCAAGGTCAGGTTCGTAGGAGAGTAGTCTGACACAGAACAAACGACCAAGAGGCGAGTCTGCTAGAATATGGGCATTTTATTCCCCGCAGCGTCGCCAGAACGGGTCTGGCTTATACTCACTCTACATGTTACCAAAACTGGGAGCCGTCAGTTCTCGTAGAGCGGTTGCCAACAACCCACGCTCGGCGGTTAAACGTAACCCCGGAGCAGACTCACCGAACTGGAGACTTCTCCAGCTGATATACTCTTTTCCAGATATAAACATTCATGTGAACAGCAGAGCAAGGCTAAAAAACACATTCCATTCTGGTTACATACAGATAAGAAGATTCACACGGGGAGGTGTGTAATAAGATTCACACGGGACTAAGCAACACCTCCATTCCGGTTAGATTCACACATGTATTGGGACATAATTTTTTAACCGTTTCACCACATTCCACTGCTTGGAATTTTACACCACAGTGGGTAAGGTGAGGACCAGAGGGGTTCTGTCCTGGTGACGATTGGAGGGGTGGGGTTCAAGGGCGGAGGAGCGGGAAGTGGAGGAGATGCGGTGGAGAGCATCGTCGACCACGTCGGAGAGGAAATTGTGGTCTTTGAAGAAGGAGGCAATTTGAGTTGTTCGGTATTCGAATTAGTCCTCCTGGGAGCAGATGTGGCAGAGATGAAGGAATTGGAAATATGTGATGGCGTTTTTACAGGGGACAGAGTGGGAGGTGGAGTAATTTAGGTAGCTGTGGGAGTCGGTCGGTTTATAGTAAATGTCCGTGTTGAGTCAGTTGCCCAAGATAGATTTGGAGAGGTCTAGGAAGGGGAGGGAGGAGTCTGAGATGGTCCAGGTGAATTTGAGGTCGGTGTGGAAGGTGTCAGTAAAGTGGATGAACTGTTCAACCTCCTCGTGGGAGCAGGAGGTAGCACCAATACAATCATCGATGTAGCAGAGGAAAAGGTGGTGGGGTGGTGCAGTGTAGCTGCGGAAGATGGACTGTTCCACATTTCTGATGAAGAGGCAGGTATAGCTGTGGCCCATGCGGGTGCCCATGGCTACTCCTTTGGTTTGGAGGAAGTGGGAGGATTGGAAGGAGAAGTTGTTAAGAGTGAGGACCAGTTCAGTCAGTCGAAGGAGGGTATCAGTGCAAGTGTGCTGGTTGGGTCAGCGGGAAAGGAAGAAGTGGAGGGCTTGAAGGCCTTCGTGATGGGGGATGGAGGTGTATAGCAACTGGATGTCCATGGTGAAGATAAGGCGTTGGGGGCCGGAGAAGCGAAAATCATGGAGGAGGTGGAGGGCTTGGGTGGTGTCCCAAATGTAGGTGGGGAGTTCTTGGACTAAGGGGGACAGGACCGTGTCGAGGTATGCAGAGATGAGTTCAGTGGGGCAGGAGCAGGCTGAGACAATGGGTCGGCCGGGGCAGTCACATTTGTGGATATTGGGCAGGAGGTAGAAACGGGCGGTGCGAGGTTGTGGGACTATGAGGTTGGAGGCGGTGGATGGGAGATCTCCTGAGGTGATGAGATTATGGATGATCTGGGAGATGATGGTTTGTTGGTGGGAGATGGTGGGGTCATGGTCAGGGGGGCAGTAGGAGGAGGTGTCTGTGAGCTGGAGTTTAGCCTCAGCGGTGTAAAGATCAGTGCGCCAAACTACCACTGCGCCTCCCCAACCTCACCATCAAACCGGCAAAAACGCCACCCCGACTTTGAGACAGTGGGAGATGAGCCATTGTTTCTGCTGTCTGTATTGGCTGGAAATATGCAGAACATACTGCCTATTATGGTGGTGCAGGCAGAGGAGAAGATGAATAATTGATAAAAACAATTATATCAGATCTGAGGGAAGTAAACATGCAGAGTTTGGGGGACGTATAGGGAGTGAGAATATGGGATTCTGCTACAGAGAGCCAGTTTGGATTTGATGGGCTTCTTTCTGTGCGATAATGCATTTTATCTGGACTTGCTTAACGTGCTCTGGTCACCGATTACATTGTCATTTAGGTAAATCTGCTCAATGTTCCTACACAGACTAATACAGTCTGTCCTTCCACAGCAAGAGATAATGTTTATAGTTTTATACTGGGTTCGGGTGTGGGGGAGGGGAGGGGGGTGTAACAGTGTGTATAACAGTCTGCCAGCACTGAAATGGCAAAACACCAGTGCAGCCACACTAGGGACCGACTCTGGAAATGTGGGGAATGCCAGAAGGGAATTCTTTACCCATCCCACCTGGAAACTGGCCAAACCAGTCAGACTGGGGAGAAGCTGTTCACCTGCTGTGTGTGTGTGTGTGTGTGTGTGTGTGTGTGTGTGTGTGTGTGTGTGTGTGTGTGTGTGTGTGTGTGTGTGTGTGTGTGTGTGTGTGTGTGTGTGTGTGTGTGTGTGTGGGGTGGGCGGTGGGAAGGGATTCACTCAGGCATCCATCCTGCTGAGACACCAGTCAATTTACTCATAACCACAAGTTGAAGGATTTTTTTTCTCTTGTTCACACCAAGTAATGAACAATGGTTTTGGCAGTTCATAAAGTTTTGCATATAGTGAACTTAGTTTTGGAAATGTTCACAACATCATTGAACATGCAGATTCACACTGGGTGGAGACTTTTATTTTCCTTTATTCATTGCAAGAGTTGGATGTCGATGGGCTATTGACATCCATCTCTGAACCATGTATTCTGGGGTTTGTTTCTAATGCCTTGTTATCATTTGGGGATAAAAACAGTTTCAATTAGCTTTCTGTTAAATGCATGGCAATCAAGTCAATCCCATAACTCTCAGGCAGATTAGTTTCTTTTGAAGGGCTCTCCATCTCCCCAACCTCCTCCATCCTCACCCCCAACAGTACAATAATCTCACCGAGTCTCTTTGTGACTCTGAATGAGACAATCTGATCAGCTGCCTCTTTCCATACTCCTATGTCGGGTTGGATCTTAAACTCCCCTTGCTGCAATTGTGATCCTGCATCAATGTGCAGAGTTGCTCATATTTCATGTCTTAGCCTTTCAGTGTTCATGATACTGCATGTAGCTTCTTGTGTATGGGGCCGAAAGTGTAAGAGTTTAGCTCTTTCCTTCCACCAACAGCAGTAAAATTGTACTCCAACAAAACTTACAGTAAAAGCAGCATGAATACCTAAAAATGAGGTGTCAACCAGATGAAGTTACCAAAGAGGACTACTTGTGTGCCTAACAGCAGAAGCAGCAAGTGATAGACAGAGTGAAGCAATCCGGGAAACAACAGAACAGATCGAAGATCTGCAGTCCAGCCATGGACTGTTGTCAATGAAGTCAGAGCACAGCTGGAGTTCTGAGGACTATTCTTTTCAAGATATTAACCAACAAGAATGTCAGACTGGATTAATTATCATAAAACTCAAGTACTTTTGATATTCATATATTTACAATCAGTGTTCAATTCACCAAATGTAGCTGAAGGTAAAGATAATCTTCAAGTGATTTAACAGTGGAGACATCTGAATACTTGATCAGCAAATTAAAGCCTGTTGTGTTTAGATAGTAATAGTTTTAAAGATATTTTTAAAAAGTAGGGTGACTTGAGTATAATGGAAGAAGTCGATTGGTGGGTAGCTGATAATCTTGTTTTAATCTGAAGTTAATTTAGGATTAGTTAACAAATAAACACATGGTACAGAATCCCAGCCTCGTGGAGTGTACATCCAGTTCCATGTGGGAAATCCAGGACACTTCTTGTCTGAGCGACAACCACAAGAACACGGAGGTGACACGGGAGATGTCAGGAACACTCGTTTGACCACAGTTAAAGTACTGCACACATTTCTGATCCCCACATTCCAGGGTTGATGTGATCACACCAGAGAGGGTACAGAGGAGATTGATAAGAATGTTTCTCCAATTGGAAATTTCTGCTCTGAGGAAACGTTGGATAGGCTGGGGATGATTTCCGAGGAGGATGAGCTGAGATTTAATTGAAGTGATAAAATGCTGAGGAATCCAGATCGATTGGATAGGGAGGAGCTATTCAGTAACAGAGAGGTCAGAAACGGAAGGTTTTAGATTGAAACTATTTCTCAGAAGTCTGTGACTTAATTTCACTCGGAGATGGTGAGGAGCAGGAACTCACTGATGGGGTGGCAGAGGCAGTAACCAGGATCACATTGGGACAAAAGGTTATGGATGTAACTGAGATGCTGGAACATGCAGGGCTGCGGACTAAAGTCTGCAGAATGAGATCAATGTGATTTATTTGACATTTCTCCGGCATATTAAACTCAAGTAGAATTTGAGAATTTATGAGCTTCATCAGACTTGATATCCAAATGTCGGAATAAATTTATCAGAAAGTTGCAGCACAGATCGCGGCCACTTGGCCGATCCTGTATGTGTTGGCTATAATAGAACTATCCAGGCTTTACAGAATTCTGTACTCACCATTGACAGCAACAATTTCAGACTGTGAACGCTGCCCTCTATGTTCTTATTATCTGTTTTTCAATGTATTTCTTTGACAGCTGCACACCTTGTTTCCTAGTTTCAATCCCAGCCCGAACTCTATTCCCTGTGGCCTTGAGGGACTACCATTTCTACTGTTTAATCTCTCCTGCCTTCCCCTGTGTGACAGACTGTCTTTTTGTTCTTGTCTCACCTCCACCTTGCTCACAACCTGTTACATTTCTGATGGTTCCCAGACCTCTGTAACTATCACTGTGTTCCCTGGGTCAATGGCCCGAGTTTTGAATTCTCTTCCTCCAGAGATAATTGGAAATCTGTCTGGTTGCAGTTTGCCCTAGATTCTATTTTTAAAAACAGAGCATTTGTATCAGAGTCAAATATTCGTGAGACATCATCCACAATTCCGAGCATTTGGATGTAATCTGTGACCCTCCCACAGATTGTGCAGGTTTGCTCTATTGGCTGTGCTAACATGGCCTGTAGTGTGCAGGTTTAGCCGGTTGGGTTAGCCATGGTAAATGTGGGGTTAAGGGGATAGGGTGGTAGAGCAGTTCATTGCAGGCTGGTGGACCGAATAGCCTGTTTCTGCAACTACGGGATTCTGTGATTATAACTAGTTGTGATTGTCGTCACGTTTTCCTCATGCCAGGTTCATTCAGCTTCGGTACACACGCTGCCTTTGTGTTTCTGTGAGTTCTCACTCAATCCTTTCCTTCTGTTTTACATCAATTTCACACTGTACGTGAGGGTGAGAATGAATTTTTAAATACAAATACTCCAATCGAAACCCGCACAGGTCAGGAACTTTTTCTGCTGCTGGCATCACTCACCAGGAACAGGAAAATAAAGGTTCAGTCACAAATCTTATAGGAACACAGAGGAGAAACTGCTCTCTTTCATGAAAGAATCAATAATGAGGAGGCACCGATGTCAAGGGATTGACAAAAGAAGCACATGTAACATGATACAAAGTGTTTTCATGCAAAGGAAGTTTATGGTCAGGAATGCACTGCCAAAGAGTACAATGTGAGCCAGGTATAATGAAGAGAATAGAATTGAACAGAACAGTTATTGGAAGAGGACGAATGGGAAGGTTTATGGAGTAAAGGTAGAATAGCATTCGATGAGGTAATCCTTTGGAGAGCTGATGAGCCAATCAGCCTCCTTTTGTGCAGTAACAATTCTGTGGACATTTAGTTCTGGGTCCTCTAGGGAAATATCAGGGCAGGGTTTGTAAAAAGGTCAAATTGAATGAGGGTCTTGGTGAACAAAAGCGAGACACAGATACAGAGAGGTTTCAGGATAGATTGAATCAAATGTTACCAATTTGCACGGCAACCAACATTACAGCAGTTACAAATGGGATTCAATAAGAGAGTGGAACTAGAGCAGCAAATAAATCTTGAACATTTATGCAGCTGAAGGGTAAAGACACCGCAGTTAGTGCTTATTTCATTCAAGACATATCAGCCAGGGTGCACATCGTCCTATATCTATCCTTTTGAGCTCTTGAAGAATTTTGTTCATTTCAAGTGTTTCATATTTCAGTCCTCCAGAGAAGACAGCTTCATGCTCCTCAATCTCTCCTGACAGGACAAATCTGCTAATAGAATTCAATTCACTGGGGAATGTTACTGACTGCCTCATGGATTTGAATTGGCAACTAAGACTGTAAGGTTACTGTATAAACTATCTTCAATTGTATTGCCAGATTGCCAGACACATGTGGGGCTTTAAGAAAAAGAACTTAACTTACGGGCTTTGAGTGTCAGAGCGCCTACTGTTGCGTGGGCATCCTGTTTAGATACAATCTATTGATAATTGTTAGAATCAACTTATACCGACTCCATAGAAGTGGTCAGAGCATTATAACGGTCATCGAAGCTGGTAACACATTTCCCATGGGTTAAAAGTCGTATATGATAGAGTAGGAACGAGTTTGGCTCGTAAAGTCCAGTTATTCAAAATCATCCTAATTTACTTTCAGAAACAAGTGAGAGAAAGCCACATTATTGCATTAGTCCAAATTTAGAATTTCAGGACAACTAAAGGGAGAGTTGGTGTTGGGAGCTGTAGTAATGACGGAGATAAATTTGTTTTACAGAGAGAGTTCACAGATGGGAAACTCAGCTTTAACATCACATTTAACGGAGCCAATTCCACATGTCCCGAACATTATACATAATATGGAAGGGGAAAGCAGCATTCCCAGCCCAGAGAAACCATTCCTATTGTGCATGTGGTTGAGGATTTAACTGGTCATGTGATCTGGGAAGACACCATTATGACGGGACCAGGATGAGGTTGTGTAAACGTGAGGACTGTGGGAAGGAATTCACTTACCCCTCCCAGTGGGACACTCACTGACACAGTCACACTGGGAAGAGGCTGGTCACCTGCCCCATGTATGGGAAGGGATTTACTCACTCTTGCAATCTGCTGAGGCACCAGAGAGGGCACAGAGGATATAGACCCTTCACCTGCTCCATGTGTTAGAAAGGATTCATTCAAATCTCTCTCCTGCAGAGACATCAGTGCGTTCCCACCGGGGAGAGGCCATTCACCTGCTCCATGTGTGGGAAAGGATTCACCCAGTCTTCTGATCTGCTGAGACCCCACTCTGGGGAAAGGCCATTCAGATGCTCAGCGTGTGAAAAGGGTTTCAGTGATTCATCCCTCCTGCTGATACACCAGAGGGTTCACACTGGGTAGGAGTTGTTTACCTCAGTGTGATAAGGGATTTGCTGCATCTTCAACATGACTGAGAGAACAGTGAGTGCACACAGGGAAGTGGTCATCCCTCTGCTCCGTGTGGGGTAGAGTTCACACATCACTGCAGGACTCTGATTCTGCAGTTACTGTTAATCAGAGTCAGGACTGGACCTTGTACATGATGACACTGTTGGAATATTGATGTTGTTGTTGGTGTTAACCACATTAACTGGGCTGGAGTTGACTGAATTTATATTGCCACTTTCTGAACCTCAGGATGTCTCTCTGAGCACACGGCTACACAAACAGCAATGTGACAATGAGCAGGGATCATCTGTTCTGATTAATATATTGGGATTGAAGCACCTCTGCTTCAAAGCACCAGGTACAAGGTCGGAGGCCAGCCTTGGTCCACGGCCTGTGTGGAGTTTCCACATTCTCCCCACGATAGTGTAGGTCCTCTGGTTTCCTCCCACAATCAAAAGATGTGCAGGTTATGTGGATCAGTCGTGCTACATTGCCCATGGTGTCCAGGAATGTGCAGACTAGGTGGATCAGCCATGCGAAATGCAACGTTACAGGGATGGAATGCAGTGGGTGGGATGTTCTTCAGATGGTCAGTGGGATTTGATGGGCCAATGCTCTCCTTCCACACTGGCGGGATTTTATTCTATGATTGAGGATAAACGCTACACAGCAGGGTGTCCCTAGAGAAGAAGCATGTGGTGTGTATCAATGCTCTCAATGCCTTTAGATAGAGGTGGGCACCGCATGGAATACGTGCTTTATCTCTGTCGCTGCCCTCTCCCTACAACTCTACCTTGATTTAGTCCCTTCTCACTTTGTCACTTGTAATGGTTTGCTTTGCCTGTAAGGGGTCTTGTTTGGAAATATTCAATTGGTTACATGGGTGGCTTACTGCTGGTAACAAAAAGCAAAATGGCGTAATGATGATGTTGATGGTGGGAAGGTTGCACAGCTGTGTGAGATAACATTTCTGGGGAGGAGAAATGGGGGGAAAAGAACGCTTCACAGCTCACAGAACTGAAAAGCAGTTAAATCAAACCAAAGGTTCAGACAGGGAGGGAATATTTCCCTGGAGTTTGAGCAACTGGGAAGTGATGGTATCCGGGAATAGACAGGATTTTGTTTTACAGGGCATTTGAAATTTTAAAAACTGTTATATTCAGATCGTTTCAATTCTTTTACTTTTAAACGTGAACACAAGGTTTGCATTTTTTTTAAATGTAAAAGATAAATATTAAATAAAATCCATCAAACTTTCCCTCACTGAAAACTGATGTGTAGGTGCAATCTCCTGGAGAATCCCTGCCCTGCCTACTTCTTCCTACTCGGGCTCCACGGCGAGAGACATACCTGGGAGATAGCAGGAAGCAGCTATTCCGCTTTTCAATCCTGCTCCACCAACCAATGGGAACCAGCTGACCATCCAGCTCAGTCTCCTGTTCCTGCTGTGTCCCAATCCCCTTAGATATAGTTCTTCGAGGTAAATTCATCGAAGTGCTCCTTTGGCTTCACCACCTTCTGTTTCAGTGACGTTGCTGTGTTACTGTGTGGGTGTAGGCAGGGGTAATGTGATGGTGCTGCCTCCTGGAGGATGCACTCAGCATCCCTCTTCATTCTGCAGGAACATCAACCGAGGTTCAGCAACGAGAGAGAGAACCCATTTCCAGGATATGGGCATCACTGGCTCAGCCAGCATTTATACCCCATCTCTAGTTACCCTTGAGAAGATGGTAGTGAGCTGCTGTCTTGAACCATTCACAGTCCATTTGGTGCAGATAGACCGACAATGCTGGGAGGGAGCGTGTTCAGGATTTTGGCCGAGTGAGTCTCAGTCTTTGGTTCTTCAAACGCTGGGTAACTTAATCACGATCTGCACATAATTTTTAGATTTCAGTCTGCAAATCTTCACCATCTAGCACCCTGTATAAAGGAATATGTACAGATTAGAAATTCAGAACAGACAATTCTAATTTCTCTGGATTATTTTTCCCCTTTCTTCCCCCAAAGCTGTAACCCTCCAGCCCACTTACTCTCTCCCACTGTTCTGCCTCTGCTACCCCTAATGTACACCCTCCACATTCTCATGGAGTAACTGATAAACAGATCCATGCCACCACTTCCCGTCCCTGGTTCGACTCTGCACACTTTCTGGGTTCACTTCCTTTCCCTTCAGTTGCTGCATGTCAATAATGTAACAGCAGAATGAAACAAAAAGGAACAGAAAGGAAGGTGGCAGATCCTGGACAGAAGAGGAACCTTCAGTCTGGGGGGTGTCAGATCCTTCCTCGTTTCCCATAGGTCGATTCCCAGCATTACAACAAGTTGGGGATGGAACTTAGTTCCACGTGGGTGTGATGGCACATTGACCACACCCCCCCCAACCGATCAATACTATAAGTAGATGAGTCCCTTCTCCATCCAATCAGTGTGAAATGCTTTCCGCCAGTTACCCAAAACAAATGCTCCAAAACACGCCCACATTCTGTACATGTACAGTGCCGGGTTTCCCCACACGTGTGGTCCCTGCCTCAGGGATTGTGGGAGTTGTTGTCCCCATGAAGCCTCTGGAAAGTGAATGAAAATTGTGGGCTGGAGGGTGTTGGATCCCCATTCAGACACACAGGACATGTGGGCTGTCACTGGGTTTTACTGAAACATCTGCTTAGACAACCCGAGTTCTGACGTAAGGAATATACATTCAGCCAATTGCGGGGTGGGGAGGTTAATAAGGGGCAGCAAATTTTAAGAGAGATGGCTCAGTGGCTAGCACTGCTGCCTCACAGCGTCAGAGAGCCGGGTTTGATTCCAGCCTTAAGCGACTGTGTGGAGTTTACGCATCCTCCCTCTGTCTGCGTGGGTTTCCTCTGGGTGCTCCGGTTTCTTTCCAAAGTCCAAAGATGTGCAGGTTTGATGGATTGGCCATGCTAAATTGCCCACAGGGTCCACGCATGTGCCAGTTAGACAATTAACAACAGGAAATGCAGGGTTACAGGGAATGGATGGGTCTGAATGGGATGCTCACTATAGGGTTGGTGTGGACTCTATGGATGAACACCCTGTTTCTGCACGAAAGGGACTCTTTTCTATTCTCATGAAGAAGAATGCACCTATCTCAATGTGTTCTGAATCTGTGTAATTCCCTATTCAAAATGCAGTGGATGCCAGGGCAATGAGCAAACTTAATGAAAAGATACAGATGTTTCATTTGCAATGAGTTGAAGGGTGAGAGAGCGCAGGCGGGAAAATCCAGCTGAGAGCGAGGTGAGCTCAGTCATCATCGTATTAAATGGTGGAACTGGTTCGAAGGGCTGCATTACCTCTCCTGTGCCCAGTGCTTATCTTCTTACGGTAATAACTGGAAAGCTGAACCCAAAACTCACCACCTTCAGAAAATGCAGGATACTCAGATGGATTAGCGTTCCAAACTTAGATAGTGAAGAAGCGAGGAGGAGATAATGATTTTGCAATTTTAAACAGAGGGGAGACAGTGATTTATGGTGTTCGACTGTGTAGGACATTCACAGCGTCCAGAATATTCTGTTGGGAATATCTATCCTGTACTTTATTACAAAGCCAAGGTCTCTGACAATGAAAACCAAAACACCCAGGTAACATCGCCTCACCTCGTAATCTGATAAAAGACTTCTGATAAGTCTGGATGAATTTAGAACACAAATGGAAAGCGGGAAGATTAAATCCAATCCCAAGATCCTGTGTTTAAACAAAGGAGACTACAATAGGATGAGGCAGGAGTTGGCTAATGTAGACTGGAAGCAAAGACTTTACGGTGGGACAGTTGACAGACAGTGGAGGAATATCAAAGCAATTTTTCAAAGTGCTCAGTAAAAACATATATCAGTGAAAAGGAAGGACTGTCGGAAAAGGAGTAATCTGCCTTGGGTGGCTAAGGAAATAAGGGAGTCTATCAAATTAAAATAGAAGGCACAAAAATTGGTAAAGACCAAGGAGAAAATGGGAGATCAGAAAAACTTCAAAGATCAACAGAAAGCTTGATGGGATTCGGGATAAAATGTAATGAGTAGCTATCTCCATGGCCAGAATAGCAGTTTACACTGCTGGAGGGGAACCTATTGTGTGGGGAACATATGGCTTCTATAATTGTTGAAGCATTTAACTGTTACCATCGGGATAATCCTGATCAAGTTAAAAATCACAGCACACTCCAAAAACTTGTATTTCCAAATAAACCTGTTGGACTATAACCTGGTGTTGTGTGGTTTTTAACTTTGTCCATCCCACCCCAACCCCGGCTCCTCCACATCAGAATCCCGATAGACAGCCCCACTGAAACTGAAGCGCCTGCCAGATACTTGAGGGAGCCAAAGGGGCGTGGGGGGAGGGGTGTGTGGTTTAACCACGAAGTGCTGAACTGAACTAGACTTTTTAAACTGCTGTTGCCATGGAGATAATCCTGAGAGATAGTCTCTATTCAAAGTCACAAACCACAAAGGTAGAAGAATGGGAGCCGTACACCGGACAGGCGGGGAGTTACCTGATGCTGCCTGAAGGCATTTTGCACGTAAAATATCCAGGTAACTACAATGTCTCATCAATAAAGACTCAATGAAGACCTCTCAGAGTTCCGTGCCTAGTTATTACTACCCAGCAGGGTTCAGGAATATGAGGACACAGCAGTCAGTCTTCACAGTGGAGGATACGAAGACCATGCCACTAATTGATAAGGAGACTGAGGAAGGTGAGGACCTTCGAAAGACCATTATCATGAAAGAGTTAGCGCTGGGCAAGCTAATGGAACTAAAGGTAGACAAGTCTCCTTGCCCTGATGGAATACATCCCAAGATACCAACAGAGTTAGGGGGAGAAATAGCAAATGCACTTAGTCATAGAATCCTACAGCAGAGACAGGCCCTTTGGCCCAAACTGGCCCATGCCGACCAGAATGTCCATCCACGCTAACTCCATTTCCATGCACTTGGCTCATCTGCTTCTGAAACATTCCTATCCATGTATTTGTCCAAATGTCTTTTACATGTTGTTAACAGACCTGCCTCAACCACTTCCACTGGCAGCTCAGTCTGTACACATACCACACTCTGTGTAGAACAGTTGCCCCTCAGCTTCCCTTTTATTCTTTCTCCTCTAACCTTAAACTGATACCCTCCAGTCCTTAGTTCCCTGGGAAAAAGACTGAGTGCATTCACCTTACCCAGGCCTCTCATGATCTTATACACTTCTTTAATATATTCCCCCTCGGTTTCCTCTGCTCTAAACAAAAAAGTCCTCGCTTGTCCAACCTCTCCCTGTAACTCAGACCCTTGAGACCTGGCATCATCCTTGTAAATTTCTTCTGCACTTTTCCAGTTTAATAACTGAAACATACACTGCACCCATCACATTTCCCGTGTTTCCCCACTGTGCTGGAATCGACGTGACAACGCCAATGGATTACAATCCATGATCGATAATGCACTCCGTTACAACAATCCCATTTTCACAGCTTTTTCCATGATGCAGGAATCCTTTTGTCTTTCTGGTTTCATGGTAAATTGCCCTCATACAAAACCAATCTGTGGCTTAACTGTTCCTGGGAAATGTGCCATGATTTTTTAGACTTTCAAAAACCAATAAAATCTCTCTCTACAGTCATCACACTAAGACGGACTTTGCTGTCTCAGTACTTTTTCCAGCCACACTGACATTTGAAATATTCGTCCACGGACAGAATGCACACCTTTCCATCCAGATGAAAAGGCCAATGATATTCAGATTGGCACGGATCCAGTAACAGGAAGTTCAATTTGAATTTCTCAACTGCAAATCCCCCCTTTCAGTACTCCACAACAGAGAAAACAGAAAGTGCTGGAGATCCTCAGCAGGTCTGGTAGCATCTGAAATGGTGACAGATGCAGGAAACATTGCAGCTTTGAAGACGTGTTCAGATGATTACACCAGGTACGTGCGCTTGATGACCGTATGGAGAAGATGGAGGCATTGAGTTCAACAGTTTTATACCAGAGATTCTGACCCCATTTTATTCCGTGTTTCTCTAAGATTCCCTCTTGTGGGAAGCAGTGGAGAATGTAAATGATGTGTGACCTTCCTAGTGACAGGATTCGAGTACCGGAGCAGGGATCCCTTTCTGAGAACACACCTGGAGTACTGCGTGTACCTTTGTTCCCCTTTCCCAATGAGAGCTATCCTGGTTATTGAGAGAGAGTAAAGGAGGGTCACCAGCCTGAGTCCTGGGATGTGGAGATTGTTAAGGGCTGCAGATGCTGGAAGTCAGAGTTTATACAATGTTGATCTGGGGAAATGCAGCAGGTCAGGCAGCATCAGAGGGGCAGGAAAGTTGATGTTTTGGGTCAGGACAGTTTGTCAGTCCCGATGAATAGTCCTGACCCGAAACATCAACTTTCCAGCTCCATCGTATTCATGCTGGTCATCAAGCGCCTATTTATTCTAGTCCCACGTTCTGGCACTCAGCGTGTAACCAATATTGTAGTGTTTGGTGTGATCATATTGACACTTCTGCAAGGCTGCAATGTTTCCGGCATCTGTCACCATTTCAGATACTGACAGATTTGCTGAGGATGTCCAGCAATTTATGTTCTTATTGCAGATTTCCACCATTTTGCTGAAGCACATAGAGTCATAGATATGTACACAGCTCCATATTTTGTTGACTCACATTTCTGAGATGGCAGGACTGATGGCTGAAGAGGGACTCAATCCTCGTTTAATCCTCCTTTTCTTTGGCATTCTGAGCTGCTGACTACATCACTTATATACTACCTCCCATTCCCTGACCTGAATCGTACCCATCTAAGCCGACACTTTAGTTCCCAACCCCCTGCTAGACGAGTTAAAACCTCACCAATGGAACTGCAAAAGCCCCCATCAGATTTGTCTCATCTCTGTCCAAGGATAACTAGTCAGGCTGGTATAGGTCCCACCAAATCCGAAACAGTCCCAGTGCCTGAAGAATCTAAACCCTTCTCTGGTACACCTATTCACCAGCCACACATCCAGCTGATCTACCCTTTTATTCCTGCTCTCACTCGTACATGGCACTGGGAGTAAGTCTGACATTATTACATTTCAGGAGCTACATTCTAATGCATTTCTGCTCTCCCTATATCTAGCTTTCAGGCCCTCATCCCTCTGTTTAGCGATGTCGTTGGTATCTGTGTGTTCCACCACCACGGGCTGTTTAACCTCCAGCTCCTGAAAGTCCTGCAGCCGCTCCATGATATCGCGGATCCTAGCTTTATGGAGGTAACATACCATCCTGGATTCACGTCTGTGGTCACAGCAATGCCCGGCCTAACCCTGAGCATTGACTCCCCTGTCACTATAGCCGTGTTTCCTCTCTTTCCTCCCACTTTGTGCAGCTGGTGCTGATTTCCCGAGAAGCTACCCCACCCATTCCCGCCCTTACAGAATCCCAAGCGGGATACAGTATCTGTATGAGAAGGGGATGACCACTGGGGACTCCTGCACTCCCTTCCTGAGCCTTTTCCTTGATCTGATGGTCACCCATTCCCTTTCTGCCTGTGTAGCCCTCACCTGCAGTATGACTAACTCACTAAACGTGCTGTCCATAACATTCTCAGATGCTCCACAGTGAGTCCACTCACAGCTCCAGGTCTGAAAAGCAGTATCCCAGTAACTGCAGATGGACACACTTGCAGCTCACATAGCCGTCAGGCACACTGGAAGCGTCCCTTATTTCCCACATTGTACAAGAGGACCACACGACGGGTCTGAGGGCTCCTATCACAACATCTCTCTGCATTCATCTCGTTACTCCCATTAAGAAAATTTAAATGAGTGAACAACCTTCCTTCACTTCAAACATGTACATTATAATAAAAAAAATCTTTACTTCAGGAGATATGTCATACTTTAAAACCTTAAATACTCCGCAGGTATCACTGACAAATTGGCTGTTCCCATTGGGACCACGTGAATTACTGAATGGCCTGAACTAAACCTGAGTTTCAGCTTCACCTTCTCCCGGTCTCACCTCCCTCTGTTTACACGCAACTCCAAAACACTCTCATTGAGCCAAGCAGCACTCTCAGTACAGCCTTGTCATTTTCATTGTTTGCTCACATCTACATTGCCCTCAACCTCCTGTACTGTTCCAATGCATCTCAATGGGAGCTCAGGAACAGCATCTCACCTTTCAGTTCAGCCCTTTGCAACCCCAGAGTCAAAATGGACTTCAGCAGTTTCTGGATGAACAGAATCTGGAACATTTCACCTGAAATGGTGCTGGAATTTGAGTCCACAAGGAATTTCAATGAGAAGCTTGCAGGGAATTGGAAGTAGGGAGTTTACAGGTTAACATCATGAAGTGGGTGATTGGGACTAAATCTGGCATTTGGATAAATCTATGCTCTCTCTCAGGCCAATACCTCCTTCCACAGCTGCAGGGCCAAGAAATGAACACAAACCCAAAGGCTGATTCGAACATGAACTTGAACATCTTTCTGATTTTTGCTTGACAAAACTATTGGTGATATTTTCCCAGGCTGAACAGACAAACCTTTTTCGTTCCACAGTTAAATGCCAATGATATTCAGATCCTGATGACTCCGCTGACTGTAGAAACTTATTTTTGAGATCCCAGTCTCAATTATTCTCAATTAATATCCTATAAAATGAATTCACAAAACAAAGCTCACAATCAGTGCAAGGTGAATAGTGAAGGCGAACACTTCTCTTGGTATGTGTTTGATGTGTGAACGCTCATCTTCAAATTGCCCCGCCCTCCCCAAAAGCGGACATGTGCATGCGCCTTGCTGTACCTTGCCCCAAATAAAGATGGCGGCCATAACCCAGGACCTCTCACTGCCTGAGGCCCACAGCTGTTTTTCCCTTTGCTGCAAACGTGGGACCAAGATTTTCTAATTCAGATTTACGACCTGCACAGAGTAAGACTAAATCCTCCCTGTCTACACTGATACATCTCATCCGGAATCTGCTGCCACTCTCCCCTTTCCGCCTCCTGCAAACACCAAGGGTCATGACGGGTTCCGTGACCCTTCCTCGGAAGCAATGACAGCTGGGAAAAGTAGAATCCCTACAGCGTGGAAACGGGCTCTTCGGCCCAACAATTCCACACCCACCCTCCGAAGTTCATCCCACCCAGACCCATTCCCCACCCTATTACTCTCCATTTCCCCGGACTAATGCACATCCCTGAACACTACGGGAAATTTAGCTGGGCCAATTCACCGAACCTGCACATCTTTGGACTACAGGAGATAAGGGTTAAAGAGTAAATAATAGGTGGGGACAGAGTGCAAAGAGAGACAGGAACATTTGGAAAGACAAAGGAGTGAATAACGATCTGGTGGGAGGGTGGAAAGCTGTTAGTGGAGAAGACAGGAACCTGGTCGCATCTCAGTGGCAGTGGTGGAAATGGTGACTGATCAGTTACATTGTGGCTGCAAAAAAATCCCGGACCTTCAAGTTGACCGTCACTTTAACACACAAGACTGTTCCCTGTCCAACATCTCTGTCTCATGCTTACTGCAGTGTTCCAGTGAAGCTTGATACAAGCTGGCAGAACACTCCAGAACATGCCAAATGGTCTCCTATTTCAAGGACTGCAATTTCCCCTACCATGTGGTCAACAATGCCCTCCAGTGTATCTCCTCCCCTTCCCACACTACTGCCCTTGAACCCAACCCTTCCAACCCCAACAAGGATGGCATCCCCCCACTCCTCACCTTCTACCCAGATATAACACCTCGTCCTCTGCCATTTCCACCACCTACAATCAGACCCCACCGTCAGAGATATGTTTCCCTCCCCTCCCCTTTGAGCATTCCACAGAGTCTATTCCCTCTGTGACTTGCTCGTTAGGTCCACGCTCCCCACCAACCCATCCTCCACTCCCAGCACCTTCGCTTGCCACTGCAAGAGGTGTAAAACCTGTGCCCACACCTTCCCCTCACCTCCGTCCAAGGCAACAAAGGATCCTCCCACATCCAGCAGAGAATTCCTTGCCCACCCAAAACACCTCAACTATTGTGTCCTTTGCTCTCAATGTGGTCTCCTCTACACTGAGGAGTGAGGACGCCAACTTGTGGAATATTTCAGGGAATATTTCTGGGACACATGCACCAACCAACCCCATCACCCTGTGGCCGACCACTTCAGCTACATCCCCTCCGCCGCCACGCTGCCAAGGACATGCAAGTCCTGGGTGTCCTCCACCCCCAAATCCAAGCCACCCGACGCCTGGAGGAAGAACACCTCATCTTCTACCTTGGAACATTTCAACCACACTGCATCAAGGTTTCCTCATCTCCTCTTCCCAACCTTATCACAGATTCAACCCTCCAACTCGGCACTGGCCTCCTGAACTATCCCACCTGTCCATCTTCCTTCCCAATTGTCCATTCCAGCCTCTCACCACTACGCTCCATCTACAACCACCTATTGTCTCCCTAGCTCTCTTCCCCAACCCCAAACACCCCTCCCTATTTATCTCTCAGCCCTTTTCCCCCACCTCCCGCATTTCTGATGAAGTGCTTACATGCCCAATACGCCAATTCTCCTGCTCCTTGGATGCTGTCTGACCTGCTGTGTTTTTCCAGCGCCACACTTTAACACAAGCTGGAAGAACAACACCTCATCTCCCAGTTGGGGACCCTGCAATCCTCTGGCTTCAACATCGAATTCAATAATTTTAGGTCCTGAACTCTCCCACGTTCTAGTTTCTTTGCCCCCTACCCCACATACCAGGCCTTGTTATTTCATACCCTGCTATTACACACTACCTATGGATAACCACGAACAATCCCCATAAACAGCTATTCACCTCCCCCCCCCCCCACCCCCCCCAGCCAAATCGTTATCCACTCCTTTGTCCAACTGCTCCTATCTCTCTCTTTGGACTCTATACCCCCTATCATTTACTCCTAAACCCTACCTTCTGCATAAAAACCGACATTCTTTTCTCAGTAGCATCAGTTCCTGAGGATGGGTCACCGAATCCAAAATGCGAACCGATTTCACTTCACAGATGCTGCCAGATCTGCTGAGCTTTTCCAGTACTTCCGGTTGTTGTGTATGATTTACAGCATCCACAATTCTTTCAATTTACCCGTAGTATCTAATTCAGGTCTAGCAGACTGAAACAGTGTTTATCAACCCTCCCAGTCCACACTAACTCCATCTCTCTCCCAGTCTCTGCTGTCTCTCCCACTTCCTTCACACTCACTGAGTCCCCCCTCACAGTGACACTGCGCCTGCAAAGCTGATGGTCATGTGTTGGCCTGCTGGACCCACCCCCTCATTCACTCCCATTGGCTGGAGGATCACGCCAACTCCCCTATCGGTCTGAAGCTGTGTCAATCAGCCAGGCCCCATTGTGACCTGAGTGGTGGGATCCTCCCAGGTGCATCAGAGGCTGAGGGGTGACCTCATAGAGGTTTATAAAATCAGGAGGGGCATGGATAGGATAAATAGACAAGGTCGTTTCCCTGGGGTGGGGGAGTCCAGAATGAGAGGGCATAGGTTTAAGATGGGAGGGGAAGAATTTAAAATGGATCTGATGGGCATTTTTTTTTCCCCACTGAGGTTGGTGCGTGTATGGAATCTTCTGTCAGGAAGTGGAGGATGTTGGTACAATTATGCCATTTGGCATCTGGATGGGTATATGAATAGGAAGGGTGCAGAGTGATATGTGCCAAGTGTTGGCAAATGGATCTCGATTAGGTTGGGATATCTGGTCAGCATAGACCAGTTTAACCAAAGGGTTTATTTTCATGCTGTACGTCTCTATGGCTCTGCCCTGGGATGAGCTTCATTATTCACAGTGAATGAGGCAGTATCACAGAGCACAGGGGCTGGGGGCTATTCTGCCCATTGGGCTGTACTCTCTCCCTCTGGAGATGGTGCCAGTCAGTCCCAACTCACCTCCCATTTGGACATAGCCCTCCAAATCCTTCCTTAAATTTCAAATTTGTTTTGACAATAACTATTGAATCTGCATCCAGCTGTCTTTCAAACTGTTTCAGATGCTCAGAACTTAATGAGTAAAATAATCTTCACATTTTTCTTTGCATTATTTGCCAGTTACCTGAAAATAGTAACTACAAATTGTGACGTTAAAGATTTCTCACTCTGTCTCTCTATAAATGAAATACCCTGGAAACAAATCAACTCCTGATCAAAATGACTGCTTAACCTTCTCAGCTCCAATGAGAATTGTCTGACCTTCTGCTAACTCTCCATAAAAGAGAAACCTATCTTAATTTTACTTTATTAGTGCCATAGAGATGTACAGCACAGAAACAGACCCTTCAGTCCAACTTGTCCATGCCGACCAGATATCCTAAATTAATCTCGTCCCATATGCCAGCACATGGCTCATAGCCTTCTAAACCTTTCCCAATCACATATCCAATGAGATGCCTTTTAAATGTTGTAACTGTACCAGCCTCCACACTTTCTCTGGCAACTCATTCCATACACGTACCACGTTCAGCTTGAAATTTTGCCCCTAATATCCCTTTTCAATCTTTTCCCTCACGCCTGTGCTTTCTAGTTTTGGACTCACCTAAACAGGAATAAGACCCTGGCTGTTTACCTTATCCATGCCCCTAACGATTTTATCAACCTCTATGGTCACCTCTCAGCATCCGATTCTCCAGTGAAAACAGCCTCAGTCTATTCAGCCTCTCCCTATAGCTCAAACCCTCAACCCTGGCAACATCTTTGCATCTTTTCTGAATCCTTTCAAGTTTCACAATATCATTCCAATAGCGGGGAGACCAGGACTGAAAGCAGAATTCCAGAAGTGGCTGAATGAATGTCCTGTACAGCCCCAAAATGACATCACAACTCCTGTACTCAATGCACAGACCAATAAAGGCAAGCACACCAAACACTTTCTTCACTACCACACCAATCTATGATTCCACTTTCAAGGAACTATGAAACTGCACTCCAAGGTGTCTTTGTTCAGCAACACTCCCCAGGACATTCCCATTAAGTGTATAAGTCCCACCCTGATTTGCGTTTCCAAAATGCAGAACCTCACATGTTTTTAAATTAAACTTCATCTGCCACTCCTCAGCCCATTTGATCGGTGTCTCATTGTACTCTCAGGTAACTTTGCTGTCCATTGCACCTCCAATTTTGGTGTCTATTGTAAACCTACTAACCATAGCTCCTATATTCACATAGAAATCATTTACATAAATGGCAAAAAGCAGTGGATCCAGCCTGACAGCATATTGCTCATCACAGGCTTCCAGTCCAAAAAGCATCTTCCACTATGACACTGACTGCTCAGCAAGGTTCGAGCTCATGGCATACAGGGAGAACTAACCATTTGGATACAGAACTGGCTCAAAGGCAGAAGACAGAGGGTGGTGATGGAGGGTTGCTTTTCAGACTGGAGGCCTGTGACTAGTGGAGTGTTACTAGGATCAGTGCTGGATCCACTACCTTTCGTCATTTATATCAATGACTTGGATGTGAACATAGGAGGTATAGTTAGTGAGATGACACCAAAACTGGAGGTGTAGTGGACAGTGAAAAAGATTACCTCAGAGTACAATGGGATCTTGATCAAATGGGTGAATGGGCTGAGGAGTGGCAATTTGGGAAAGCAAATCTTAGCAGGATTTATACACATAATGGTAAGGTCCTGAGGAGTGTTACTGAACAAAGAGACCTTGGAGTGCAGGTGGATAGGATAGTGAAGGCGGCATTTGGTATGCTTTCCTTTATCGGACGAAGTTTTGAGTACAGGAGTTATGAGATCATGTTGCGGCTGTACAGGACTTTGGTTAGGCCACTTTTGGAACGTTGCGTATAAATCTGGTCTCCCTTCTATTGGAAGGATGTTGTGAAACATGAAACAATTCAGAAAAGATTTACAAGAACGTTGCCAGCGTTGGAGGATTTGAGCCAAGCTGGGGGTTGAATAGAGGTTGAATAGACTGGGGCTGTTTTCCCTGCAGCGTCGGAGGCTGAGAGGTGATCTTATCTATGTATATAAAAACACGAGGTGCATGGATAGGATAAATAGACAAAGTATTTTCCCTGGCGTGGAGGATCCCAGCACTAGAGGGCATAGGTTTGTGGTATGACGGGAAAGACTTTAAAGAGACTTGAGAGGCAACGTTTTCACACAGAGGGTGGTACGTGCATGGAATGAGCAGCCAGATGAAGTGGTGGAGGCCATTACGATTGCAGCATTTAAAAGGTATCTTCATGTGTATTTGAATGGGAAGGATATGGGCCGGGTGCTGACAGGTGAGACTAGATTGCATTCGGATATCTGATCAGCATGTACTGGTTGGACCGACGGGTCTCTGTTTCTGTGCTGTCCATCTATGACTCTTTGACCTTCCAGCCAATTCCGTATCCAAACAGCGAGTTCCGCCAGAATTCTATGGTGTTGAACCTGCTAACCAGTGTGTTATGTGAAACCTTGTGTCTTTCTCAAGTCCAAGTTAATGATTTCAATGCACAAAGCCATGCTGACTCTCCCTAATCATTTCTTGCTTTTCTAATGACATGTAAATCCTGTCCCTGAGAATCCCTTCCAACAACTTCACTGCCACTGACTTCAGGCTCACCGGTCTATAGTTCCCTGGCTTTTCCTTACCACTTTTCTCAAATAATGGCACCAGTCTTCCAGCACTTCACCTGTGGCGATCGATGATACAAATATAGCAGCGAGGGACCCAGCAAATACTTCCCTAATTACCCACAAAGTTCTGGGATATACCTGATCAGATTCCAGGGATTTATCAGCCTTTATGCGTTTTAAGACATCCAGTACCTCCTCCTCTGGAATATGTACACTTGCCAAGTTATCACTGTTTATTTCTCCAACTTCTCTAACTTCCATATCCCCTTTCAGTAAAAACTGACATGAAATACTTACAGAATCTCTCCCACCTCCTGCTGTTCCATAGACAGTCTTGTTGATCTTTGAGGGTCGCTATTCTCTGCCTAGTTATTCTTTTGTCTTTAGTGTATTTGTAGAATCTCTTTGGATTCTCCTTAAACCTATTTCCCAAAACTATCTCATGTCCCATTTTTTGCCTCCTGGTTTCCCGCGAGTATATTCCTACTGCCCTTATAGTCCTCTAGGGATTCACACAAACAGTGGTCTGTACCTGCCATATCCTTCCTTCATTTTCTTGACCAGAGCCTCAATTTCGCAGGTCATGCAGCATTCTCGACGCCTCCCAGTCTTGGCCTTAACAGGAACATACTGTCTGTGTACTCTCATTGTCGCAAGCCTATGGAGGCAATGGCAGATGAGGACAGAGAAACAATCATTTATCAGTAAAGAGGTAGTGTTGGGAAAACTAACAACTCATCCTTATCTCTATAATTCCTCTCTAGCCTCAGAACTATCACTATCTCTGCATCAAAAACATCTCAATCTCTGCAACATCCTCCAATCTCTAATCTCCTCCAGTCTCAACACCCTATCTTTAATCTTGTCCACCCTCACAAATCTCTATGATGTGCCTTTCTTTAATTCCAGCCTTCAGGATAACCCATTTTTATTTCTGATTCCTGCACCCAGAGCTCCACAATGTCCCGCTTAACCTCTGTCACATTTTCCTCCAAAAAACATTAATCAATCACGTATCATCTATTCTAACATCACCTTCTCTGACCTCAGTTTCTATTGTGGCTTGTCATATTCCTATATTACGCGTCTGTGGTCTACATGACAGAAAACGGTTTTGTGGTCCATTGGGTTTATGCTGTAAAGAAATCTCCCAGCTAACTATTTTAATCCCATTTTCCAGCACAGAGCCCATAGACCTGTCAGCCTTGAGCTTGCAAGTGTGTTCCTAAATAGATTTTAAACGCCATCGTGATTTCTGTCTCTCATTCTCTTCCAGATAGTGAGGTTTAGTGCAACTGTTGCTCTATGCTATCACCCACAGGGTTCAGAGCAGCTGGGTCTGTGCGAACCACAGGTCGCCCACTCATTGTGAAGGATGGCAGGGTCCCTGAGAGGGGGGCACTGGAGATTTACCAGGTTGGTTCAAGGAAAGGGGGATTTTAGTTGCAGAATTTGTGGGGCTTTTTTAACATTAATCGTTCACGTGACATGTGTGTTGCTAATACACATTTAGAATAACCATCCACAATTAATGGACTCTCCTTTTCAACCTCTCCCCTTGCCTGCGCTGTAGTAATATTCAGGTTAACCACTACCAGACATCTCTCTCTAATGAGAGAGCAGTCCTATGGTCGGGTAGGACAATGCTGACTTCATCTTTTACACAGTGATGCCACTGTACATCGGGGTGGGGAGAGGGAATGCTGAAGGTGGTGGATGGGAAACCACTCAGGTACAGTGCTTTATGCTGAGGATGTTCACTTTCTTTAATATTGCTGAGGGGGCGGGGGGGGGGGGGGGGGCGGGCGGGCGGTGTGCACTGATGCAGGCAAGTGGAGAATGTTCCAACATAATCCTGATGTGTACCTTATAGAGAGCAAACCGACATTGGGGAATCGGCGGTTTGGAAAAACTGAGATTGTTCTCCTTGTAGCAAAGGAAATTTGGGGAGCTGTGACAAAGCGGTTTACAAAGGTTACACGTTATAATAATAAACCTTACACCCATCAGCTCATTATACAAGGATTACAGGACACATGTTGAAGATTTGGGAAGATCTATTGAGAGGATGGTTTGATTCAAAGGAGAACTTTTATTCAGCAAATGGTATTGATCTGGAACACAATACTCTCACACAATATGAATATCCAGGTCCTGATGAATGGAGTAATTCTGTCAGAGTTTGGCATTACAATGACTGAGATTATCATCTGAATATCTGCCTGTAATACAAGTTTATAAAATCCGTCACTGTCAGTTCAAGTTTGAAACTCATACAATCTCCTCCTCCTGGCCCAGGATGACTGTACGCATTACCCCTGGTGGAGGTTAGCAGGGCAAATCTATGTGGGTTTCTTTGAGTTTCCACCTTGGGACTTCATGTGACTGAACATGGGACAGAATGTCCCAAGAGTCAGTGAGATATGGAGAGCAGGATTTGCTTCCTTTTCATTCCTTCCGTTCTGCCACTGTGCCTCGTCAATAAGATATGGGGTGTGAAAGGCTCATGCAGCTTGATGGGCAAGATGTCTCCATTCTGATCAATGGGCAGCAAGTTCCTCCCAGTCATGAAACAGAGTATCCCTGAAAGATAGCAACTGCGCATGCTTCCCACTGCCCAGTGCTCACAGTCCATGTTTCGAATAATGAGGGGGGAAATCTCCTAGAAAAGGCATAACAGGAAAGTTCCAAAAGGATTATAAACAGCTTACAGAGAGACATTCACAGGAAACGTGGACAACAAGTTGGCAAATAGAGTATAACTTGGGATAAACTGTAGAAAGTTGCACCACAAAGAGACTGGGGGAAAATGAGCAGGAAACACAGAAAGCTAGCACAGTTACAACATTGAATCAGGAAGGGAAATATAATGCTGTCCCTTATTTCAAAGAGTTTGCCATATAAGAGTTTGGAGTATATACCTTAGGATAACTAAACAAATGGCGAGTGAGACCACATCTGGAGTAACGTGAACAGATTTGGTCGCTTTAGTTAATGAAATAGAGCAGTTTTTTGGAGGCATTTCAAAGAAGATCCATTGGGATGATCCCTGTTTTGAAGGGTTTATCCTGTAAGCAAAGGCTGAATAAGTTGGGAATCTACTCACTGGACTTTGGAAGAATGAGAGGTGATCTCTTTGAAACATAAAGGATTCTGGCGAGGTTTGACGGTGTAAATATGGAGAGGATGTGTCACATTACGGGTGAGTCTTGAACCAGATTCTGGGTCAGTCGCGGAATCAAGGGTTCTGTTTCAGATTTGTCAAGTTAAAATCAACACCGACAGAGGTTAGGGTTTCAGTAGCAATGGAGTTGGGGTAAGAAGGAGACAAGCAACGTTTTAGCGATTGGAATTCCTGTTGTTTGTGATTGTGTAGATGTCTGATCAGAAGGTCACCTTGGGGTCAGATATGAAAGCAATATTGTGAAGAATGCAGTTCTGCCTCAGACACTTCCCAGTGAGAGGGAGGGACACAGCAGTAAGGGAAATGAATTTGGAGTATCAACTGAAGGCAATGGGTTTAACAATTACAGTGTTTCATTGGAGTGAATTGCAGCTATTCAAAGCGTGGTAAGCAGTTTGATAACTGAGTAATAGTGGAGTAATGGAGACGGATGATGGGGAGGGAGAGCTGGACATTGTCAGTGTACATGTGAAACCTAACACAGTGCTTTTGGGCGATGTTACCTCCTGGCAGTATGTAGGTGAGAAACAGGACGGACCAAGGATAGATCCTGGAGGGACACCAAATACTATGAATTCAGAAAGGAAAGGGAGAGTGGAGATGGAGCAGGACTTTCCAATGATAGTGAGGTCAAATATTAGGTTTTAGCAAAATGGGAGAGAAGGACATAACGAGAAAAGACAGACAGACAGATCATGGAACAATATCTGTGAATTGCAAGGGGGGGGGGGCGGTGACAAGCAGGGGGATGAGACAGAGATTTGGAATGTCCATGATTTAGTTACACTAGGGTAAATGTTCAAGATGACCTCTAATAAGGCTTGACAAGAGACTCTAGGAAATGCAAGTTTAGGACTAAAGTGAGGAGCACCCTTGTGAGGCAGTTTGGCTCGGTGGGCTAGTGGAGAAGGAGCGAAGAAGCAGAGGCAGCTGATCGGATTGTCTCAATGCTATTGACAGAGAAACTCCATGTGCTCCTCACTCTTGTTGTTGGAAGGGAGGATGGAGGAGACAGGATAATGGACATTTATTTATTTCCAAAACAATAAACAAAACCTGTGACAGTGATTCTGAAAATAAGTGATCAAACCTGTCGTATTTATCATTTATCAAGAATATTAAAATATATAACTGAAGTTCAGTTTTGAATCCCAAATTGGTTGAGGGTGGCTCTGAAGTCAAGAAAAAAATAACTGGAATGAAGAATCTACTGTTTGCCATGGAACCACTGGAGATGTTTTTCTGCCGTTGACAATGTCCTTGAGGGAAAGAAACCAGACAGTGGCCCATCAAATCACGCACTGTAATAATCACTGCACAGTCTCAACAAAGGAATGAAACTGGATGGACCACATTACATCTACCAATGCACTAGCAGAAACAACCACACAATCAGCCCTCTTGACCCTGCAACTTCCGCCTCACTGTGGGCCAACAACAGCAGCAGAACTGTACTCCAACCCAATCTGAAACTCATGGCCTGATACCCCCACTCAACCATTAACATCAAGCCGGGGAATCAACCCTGGTTCAATGGTGAATGCAGGAGGGCATGCCAGGAGCAGTACCAGGCATACCTAAAAATGAAGTGCTACCAAACCTGCATGCCGAACAGCACAAGCAACACCAAATAGAACTAAGTGATCCCATAACCAATAGATTAGATCTGAGTTCTGCCACACCGAGTCAAGAATAGTGATGGACAATTAAACAACTCACTGGAGGAAGTATCATGGATATCCCCACCCTTACCGATGGAGAGGTCTCACACATTCATGCAACAGATAAGAGGACAGCATTAGCAGCGATTTTCAGCTAGCAGTGCCAAGTGGATGAGCCTTCTCCACTGGTCCCTGACATCACAGATATGAATCGATTTGGTTGAAAACTCATTTCAAATCAGATCAAGAAATGGATAAGCAGTGTAAAGGTATGGGCCCTGCCAATATTCAGGCAATAATACTGTTGGCTGTGCTGCAGAACCTGCTGCCCACCAAGGCAAGTACTGCTCCAGCACTGGCACCTACTGACTTTGTGGAACATTGCTCAGGGATGTTCCATCACAAAAACACAGAGCAGATCCAACCCAGCCAATTCCCCTCCATCAGTCCACACTCGCTCAGCAGTGAAGTGATGGAGGTGTCACCAACAGTGCTGTCAAGCACCTGCTCAGCAATAACCTGCTCAGCGATGCCCAGTTTGGGTTCTGCCAGGGCCACTCAGCTCCTGAGCTTGTTACAGACTTGATTCACAAACTGACAAACAGCTAAACGAGGTGAGGATGACAGGCCAGACCCCCTCCAAGACCACTATTTCGACTTCAGTGATATCATCTGACCTTACCACAGTCTCAGCTCATTTGCTGAAACTCAGTCATTCCTTTTTTTTACTCTAGATTTCATAATCTAAACCCACTCCTGGCCAGCATCCCACTTTCGCCCTCCCGATAATCTCAAGAATATTGAAAACTCTACTGCTGAAGTGCTCACTTGTACCAAAAGTTGCTGATCAATCAAAAGACTCCCATTTATAAGCAACAACAATTTACTTTCGCACCTTTGAATTAATTCCTGGCTGTACTCATTCCTATCTCCCTGCACCACACACCCTTTCATATCACAATAACTCATTTTAGTTCAGACTCTCAATGATGTGTTTATTTTTGAGTTCACCTGTGTGACTGTTTCTATAGACTCCAAGGGAACATGGTCTGGAATCCCCACTCTAACCCTCTAAGATCTACTTTCTTCCTTTAAGGCATTCTTGAAAAACTGCTTATTTGGCAGTGGTTTTGGTCACTGGACACAATATTCTCCATCTGTAGCCTTATGTCAAAAGTTCTCAATAATATTTTTGTGAAATTAAAACCATGATGATTTGTACAGATATCTTCTACTCTTCGATATCGCTGAGTGAATAATCTGTAATGTCTCTTAGCCAACCACGTTGTAGGAGCACCTTCACCACACAAACTGCAGCCGTACAATGAAGTCAAACATCACCCTCTCCACAGGCAACAAGGATGTGGCATTGATCACAGGTTTCTGTGGAAGGAGAAGTCATATTGCAGTTGATGTTTGAGGGAGTGCTATATGAATTACAGGGAATGAAAATGGTGCAGACTTTGACGGTCAGACATTGAAGGAAAATGCACTCGCTTATTGGAAAAAAGAATTCTTGACTGTCAAAGATATTGTGGAAAAAATAACCTGATAATGGAAGAGCATATGGTCAGGAGCCAGGCAGCAGTGGACAATTCATTTACATTCCTGAAGAAGGGCTTATGTCCGAAACGTTGATTCTCCTGGTCCTCGGATGCTGCCTGGCCTGCTGTGTTTTTCCAGCTCTACATTTTTCAATTCATTTACAAAACAGCTGTGAAAGTAATGGTAAAATACTATACAGAGCAAAAATACACCCATGAGAGACTGAGGAAGCCAGATAATGAACAGGTGGACATCAGAGAACCCAGAGGTGAACCAGAGCAAAGTTCACTTTTATGATCCCACAGTCAAAGATGTCTAGCACAGAAACAGACTTCTTCGGTCCAACCTATGCCAACCAGATATCTTAACCTAATCTATCGAAATTAAATCCTATCTGCCACTCCTCAGCCCATTGGCCCATCTGATCAATATCCCATTGTATTCTGAGATTGTCCACAATTCCAACTGTTGGCTGGAGCATGCGCACTGCTTCGTGGCTTTTGTTGCTGTTTCTCAGTTACAAGCGTGAGGGACAAAGTAACAAATTACACAACCACCTGATGAAGGACCAGCAAAGTAGTGCTTCCAAGTAAACCTGTTGGACTATAACCTGGTGTTCTGTGAATTTTAATTTTGTCCATCCTAATCCAACACCAGTACCTCCAAGTCACGAGTGAGGGAGGAATGCATAACATAAGAACAAAAGATCTTGGAACAGGAGAAGGCCGTCCTAACCCTTCGAGCCTGCTCTACCATTCAATAAGATCATGGCTGATCATTTTGTAGATGCAGAACCATTTACCCACGTTCTCACCGTATTCCTTCATTAATTATTGCTTTTTAAAAAAAAAACTAACAGCTTTAAAAATGTTCATTGAACTAGCATCAACTACTTCCCTGGGCAATGCACTCCATCGATGTCAAGACGTTCCTTCTCAATTCACTCCTAAATTTGCTGCCTCTAACCTTGTGGTGATGCCCTCTTGTCCTGGCTTCACCTGCCAATGGAAACATCCTCTCTACTTCTATTTTATCCATTCCATTCATTATTTTATATCTTTCCATTCTTCTGAATTCCAATGAATATAATCCCAATCTACCCAGTCTCTGTTAAGCCAAATCCCTCACCTCCAGAATCAACATAGTTAACCTCCTCTGCACCCCCTCTAGTGCCAGTACATCCCTGAGCATGTAAGGAGATAAAAACTGCATGCAGTACTCCAGGTGTGGCCTCACCAGCACCCACTATAGCTAGAACATTAACCTCTGCTTTTCAACACAATCCCTTCAGCAATGAAGGACAAAATTCCATTTGCCTTCTGAATTGATACCTGGTGACCAACCCTCCTGCAGAAGGATGTTCAGGTGCCTCGGCATAGCAAATAATGTAACTTTTTTAAAAAGTCAAGTAATAATCTTTTTATTAATGTTACTCCAACCAAAGAGTATGACTTTACATTTATGAACATAATATGCCACTTGCCAAACCATTTCCCACTCACTCAATGTATCTATGTTCCTCTGCAAAGTTTCCCAGTCCTCCGCACACTTTGTCCTGCTACTCATCTTAGTCTCATATGCAAACTTTGACACCCTACATGTGGTCCCCAACTCCAAATCATCTGTATCAATTCTAAATAATTGCAGTCCCAACACTGATCCTAGAGGCACACTACTAGTTCCTGATTGCCAGCCAGAATAAGGCTTATTTATCCCCACTCTTTGCTTCATGTTAGTCAACCAACCTTCTATCCATGCTAATACTCTATCCCATGCACCCTTATATAATGCAACAGCCACTTGCGTGGCACCTTGGTGAAGGCCTTTTGGAACTCCAGGTACACTGCATCCACTGGGTCCCTGTTGTCCACCTTGCTCGAAATGTCTTCATAGAATTCCAAACGATTTGTCAAGCATGACCTGCCCTTCATGAATCCATGCTCTGTCTGCCCAATGGGACAATTTCTATCGAGATTCCCTGCTATTTCTTCCTTGATAATAGACCCAAGCATCTTTCCAACTACAGAGAATAAACTAACTGGTGTAGAATTCCCTCTCTTTTGTCCACCGCCTCTTCTTACAGTCCTTCCTTTTCACTGGAATATGCCTTTGCTGAGCACTTCCTAAAATGTCTTTGAAAATCTTTCACTGCTCATCAACTGTCCCACCATAAAATCTTTGTTTCCAGTCTACTTTACCCAGGTGCTCCCTCATTCTATTTTAGTTCCCCGTGTTCAAGCACAGGACCAAGGTATTAGCTTTTATCTTCACACTCTCCATATGTATTCTAACTTCAACCATACAGTGATCACTTCTTCCAAGAGGATCCCTAAGTCTGAGGTCACTAATTATTCCTGTCTCATTGCACAGGAGCCAGATCTTGGATAGCTTGCTCTTTGTCGGTTACATTTCATACTGTTCAAGAAAACTATCATGGATACACTTAATAAACTCAAGGCTACCCTGACTGAGCTGGTTCGCCCAATCTCCATGTAGATTAAAACACCCATGCTAATAGACATGCCATTTTTACAGGCATTAGTTATTTCTTTGTTTATTGCCCATCCCAATGTGATGTTATTACTTGGTGGCCTACACACTGTGCCTATCAGTGACTTTCTTGTTAGAATTTTGAATGCATCATTCCTGTTTCTCCTAATGTACAGCAATAACAACAACTACTTGCTTTGTATGGAATCTTTCACAATGGCAAATCTCCTAAGGTGCTTCATGGATGATCAAAACATTGATTAAGGAGAATGATTTTAAAATACATCTTAAAAGAGGATAGAGAAGGTTAGCGAGCGTTTTCCACAACCTTCTGCCCTTGACAGCTCCAATTGAGAAGTGATGCAAGTGGGTTGGGTTGAAAAGGGAACATGCAAAGGGGAAATGGAGGAGTGTAGGCAGTGCATAAGGTCTTAAGGATAGAGGAGGTTCCAGACTGAGTCTGTCTGTCATAGACAGTATGGCTGCCTCATGGAGTTTGAAGCACCGCAATGGGCCCATGCATGTCATGTTAGTTAAGGATAGTATAACGGTGGCTGAGAGAACATTTGATGAGGACTTGTCTACTGAAGTAGTGTGGGCTGAGGTTAGAAACAGGAGAGGGGAGGTCACACTGCTTGGATTTTTTATAGGCCACCACAGAGTTCCAGGGAGGGGGAAGAGAGGATTAGCAAAATTACTGTGGGTAGGAATGAAAGTAACATGGTGGTCATTATGGGGGACTTTAACTTCCCCAACATTGACTGGAAATGCTATAACTCTAGTACGTGGGATGGATCAGTTTTTGTCCAATGTGTACAGGAGGGTTTCCTGACACAGTATGTTGAAGGGCCGACAAGAGAGGCCACATTGGATCTGGTGCTTGGTCATGAACCGGACTAGGTGTTTGATTTAGTTGTAGGTGAGCACTTTGGAGAGAGTGATCATAATTCAGTTATGTTTAGTTTAGTAATGAAAAGGGTGAAGTACATGTCACAGGTGAAGACTTATCGATGGGGCAGTGGCAATTATAATGCGATTCAGCAAGAATTAGGATGCATAGGATGGGGTAGCGAAATGCAGTGGATGCAGACAATGGAAATGTGGAGCTGGTTTAAGGAACAGATATTGCATGTCCTTGATAGGTATGTCCCTGTCAGGCAGGGAGGAAGTGATAAGGTCAGGGAACCGTGGTTTATCACAGAAATTGCATCTCTTGTTAAGAAGAAGTCGGAGGCTTATGTGTTGATGAGACAAATGGTACAGATGAGGCGATGGAGACTTACAGATCAGCTAGGAAGGATTTAAAGAGAGTTAAGAAGAGCAAAGAGAGGACACGAGCAGTCTTTAGCGAATAGAATAAAGGAGAACCCTGAAGCTTTCTTTCGGTACGTGAGGAATAAAGGATAGGGTAGGAAGAGGGCCAATCAAAGACAGAAGTGGGAAGTTGAGTGTGGACACTGTGGAAATCGGAGAGGTGCGAAACGAACATTTCTCATTGGTTTTCACTCAGGAAAATTAGAATATTGTAGATAATAATGAGGTAGAAGATGTTAGACTAGAAAGGATCGAGGTTAGTTACGAACAGGTGTTATCAATTCTAGAAGGATTGAAAGTAGACAAGTCCCCTTGCCTGGATGGGATTTATCTGTAGATTGTCTGGGAAGCTAGGGAGAAGATAGCAAAGACTTCGGCTTTGATATTGAGTTGTCATTGCCTACAAGTTAAGTACCAGATGACTGGATGATTGTAAATGTTATGCCCTTGATCAAGAAGGGCAGTAGAGATGACCCAGGTAATTATATACCAGTGACCCTTACTTCTGTTGTAGGAAAGGTTTTGGAAAGGATTATAAGAGACACTATTTGTAATCATCTGCCAAACAACAATATGATTTCAGATCGTCAATATGGTTTCGTCAAGGGCAGGTCGTGTCTCACAAACCTCATTGAGTTTTTTGAGATGGTGACCAAGCATATAGATGAGGGTAGGGCAGTTGACGTGGTATACATGGACTTCAGTAAAGCCTTTGATAAGGTTCCACATGGCTGTTAGAGAAAATGCAGCAACATGGAATTGAGTGTGATTTAGCAGTTTGGATAAGAAACTGGCTTTCTGAAAGAAGGCAGCGAGTGGAGGATGATGGAAAATAATCAGCCTCCAGTGCAGTTATTAGTGGTGTGCCACAAGGACCTGTTTTGGGATCACTGCTGTTTGTCATTTTTATAAAAGTCTTAGACGCAGGCATAAGTGGATGGATTCGTAAATTTGCAGACGACACGAAAGTCTGTGGAGTAGTGGAGAGTGTGGAAGAATGTTACAGGTTGCAGGGGGACTTGGATAAACTGCAGAATTGGGCTGAATGGTGGCAAATGGAGTTCAATGCAGCTAAATGTAAGGTGATGCACTTTGTGAAGAATAACAGGAAGGCAGAGTACTGGGTCAATGGAAAGATTATTGGCAGTGTAGATGTGCAGAAGGATGTTGGAGGCCATGTACATGGATGCCTGAAAGTTGCCATCCAGGTGTACAGTCCTGTTAAGGCGGCATACAGTGTGTTAGGTTTCATTCGTAGATGGATTGAGTTCTGGAGCCGCAATGTCATGCTGCAATATACAAACCACTGGTGCGGCCATATTTGGAATATTGTGTGAAGTTCTGGTGCCCATATTTCTGGAAGGATGTGGAAGCATGGGAAAAGGCGCAGAAGATATTTACTAGGATGTTGTGTGGTCTGGAGGGAAGGTCTTATGAGGAAAGGTTGAGAGACTTGAACGTGTTCTCATTGGCAAGAAGAAGGCTAAGAGAGGATTTGATAGAGACATACAAGATGATCAGAGGCTTAGATAGGGTAGACAGTGAAAGTCTTTTTCCTAGGATGATGACATTAGTGTGTATGAGGCGGCATATCTACAAATTGAGGGGTGATAGATTTAAGACAAATGTCAGAGGCAGGTTCTTTACTCAGAGTGGTTAGGGCATGGAATCCACTACCTACTAATGTAGTTATCTCAGCCACATTAGTGAGATTTAAACAATCCTCTAGAGAAGCACATGGGTGATTTCAGGATAGTGTAGGGGGACAAGCTAAGAATAGTTCACAGGTTGGCGTAACATCAAGGATCGAAGGGACTGTTTTGCGCTGTATTGTTCTCTGACTATTGTGCTACAAGAGATTTTGACTGTCTGAAACAGTGATGGATCTTGTATTGTGGGCTTACGAAGTATCACTGATCTCTACCAAACATGTACGAGGTAGAGAATGCTGCCTGACCTGCTGCGCTTTTCCAGCAACACATTTTTCAGCTCTGATCTCCAACATCTGTAGTCCTCACTTTCTCCATGTACGAGGTAGAGTCAGGGCAATAACAAGAGGCTGCAACAGGGGGGGACAGGTAGCTCCATACAAAACCCGACTCCTTCTCAACTGTTTTCACCACAAAAACCGAGCGCCTTCCAGAAAAGCACCTCTATATCCCACCACTTTGCCCCACAATCGTAGTATCTGGCTGTGCACTAAAAGAAGTGCAACAGTCTGTACTGGGACCCTGAAACGTTTGGTAAAGAGTCAAATCATCTGAGCATTGAGAGCCCCACCACATTGCATGCATTTTCTTTTGTTTTCACTCTGTTCCTGACTTCCTTTGGTTTTCCTAATGAACCTGCTAAAAGTTGTTATTACACATATCTGCACAAGCTGTGAATTGAACCCAGGCCTCTCGGTCCAAGATTCGGGATATTTTCACAGCGTCACAAAACATCGACTCGAATTTCCTTTGTCCCTTGCCTGTTAAGTCACGCCTGAATCAACTCTGCAATTGGGAGGAAGGGGCGGAACAGGAGGACCGAGTCGCGGCCGGTCCTCTAACCAGAGTGAATGAGGAGAGGGGCCAAAGCATTCTCGGGAGTGAACGCTTCAAGATTGGTCAGAGAGCAAACTATTTTGCAGGATTGATCATTCTCATTACATAGTGGAGCATTAAACGTCTCTCATAAATCAATGTGAGATTTTTAAAAAATACTGTAGTTGAAATGTAAATCTGATAACGTACATATTTCCAATCGATTTACACTACTCGAGTAAGAAACTTCTTTTCAAACTCCCAAAACGATTGGTAATTTACCTACGTGGCCGGTATGGTTGATTTAGACCGGACAATTTGCATGTTAGACATCTCTATGACTATAACTCGACAAAGCAATTGTTAATGACTAATATTTTACCCATCAGTCTGTGCTGATATAAATATTCTCTATAAACGCTCTGATCACCTCAGACGCACGCGCAGTTTTGTTTCTATGCAGAGCATGCGCAGTGTCACATTGGTCAGGACACACAGAGAGAGAGAGAGACATGGAGGTGCTTTCTCCGGCAGCGGCTGCGATCGTATTCAGAGAGCGGCACTCAGAGCCGGTGTGTGGGAGCCTCGCTGGGAGAAAGGAGCGGAGAGAATTCACAAGTCCCGGATAGAGGTTAAAAATAACTCGGAAAAGACCCTCCAGGCCCCTGTAAGAATGTGGCGGTCTCTGATCGGGGAAACGGCCCAGGGTCACGGCCGCCATTTGTTTGAGGGAAGAGGAAGCGCTCAGGGCCGCTATCTTGAGAAGGTCAAGGTGCAGGAGGGCGGGGCTCTCGGGGTCTGTAGAACAATCAGAGGAAAGGGAAGACCCATTGTTACTGATTAATCCCACGAACACAGCGTCACTGGGCGGTCCCGCAGGAATATCCTCTCTCAGTCCTGCTGGGATGGTTCACCCAGTCAGAACCAGCAACTCTCCTCCTCTCTCAGCTCCCCTTCTGTCCTTCCTGCAGCATCTGTCCCCTGGAGCATTGAGCTGCCTGTCCTGTCTCTCCCTTAGCTGTTGTTCTGTAATACCTGTGATATCCCAGTCCCATCTTAGATTACTTCACTAAAGACAGGAATGCACACGATGGATTTTTTCTTAACATCAGCAATTGTTTAATATTCACTTACAGGTTTTAATTACATCGTTTTTGTAGCATTTACTTCACATTCAATCATTAGCAATGGTGGAATTTGGACCTGTGTCCAGAGAACACTTGCTGAGTTTCTGGATAAATTGTCACACAATAATGCCACGAGGCCATCACTTCCCCTGCTCACAGTTTGTGTATCCCAGTGCAACATGAATCAAAACTCTTTCTTCCTGCACAATTGTTTGACCCGGCACTCTGGTGATGTGACTCAGTACCTCTCCATGTGGTATCCCTCACTGTGTGGGTCTAATTGCTGCCTCTGTCAGCGTCTCTCACTTTTGAAGCTACTCCAGATCATGAGCCAACAGAATTCTCCACTCCAGAGAGATTAGGCAGCACAGGTCAGGAATGTACACTGGGATTTTCCAGATCTCTGTGGGCTCAGTGCCATTCTATATGTGTAACCCTCAAAGCATTAGTCTAATTTCCCATTCTGCCTATTTCTGTGTCTTCTGCAGGTACTCATGGAGTTCCTGACTCAATAGACTTGCCAACTGCTGGTTGGGACGATGGTTGGTTAGCCAGAGAGACAAAGTCAGGGAGGTCGGGAGTCTTCAATAAATCCTGCTGCCAGGTAAGATCATTCCAGTGCACAGAGCAGAAAGTAATAAGGGTGATCCAAACATCAGCTAACAAGACATGACATAGAGAAAGTGCTGGAGGGGGAGCACAGTACAGATACACCCCAGGCTCAATCACCACGCCTGCTGCAAGTTTTGTTGTAATGAGACAGCATCGGGAGTTCCCAGTTATCAGTCCAGGCCTGTGCTTTCTTAGGGAGCATCAGAACAACTGAGGGGAAAGCAGGCCGCCCACGAGAGGGTGGTAATGCTGCCTATGATCTTTCTGTTCCCTATTCCCTCTCCAACACTGTATCTATGGCTTGTATTGAGGACCAGTGTCTTCAATCATTCTAACTCCTATAACAGTTCCTATCTCTGTCATTTCCTCCCCTCTCACCAATTATTTCACATATTTGAAACCTCCAGTCCAGATGACCATCCTTATCACTGTACCTTGCTTCAGTCTCTACAACATGCCTTGTCTCAGTAGTCTCCTCCTCCAATAACTGGAGACATAGGGTCTGTTTCTGTGCGGCATGACTCTTCGGCCAAGGTTCCCAAAATGGAATGAGTTGCGTTGCCGATGTTTGGCCCATATCCCTTCAAATCTCTTCCTCTCCATGTACCTGCCCAAGTGTCTTTTTCATGTTGTACTTGTTTTTACCATTTCCTCTGGCAGTCCATTCCGTCTATGCACCATCCTCTGTGGAAAATGTTGCCCCTCAGCTCCCTCTTTAAATCCTTGCTCTCTCACCTCACGTTTATGCCTCCGGCTATGGACTCACCTACTCTTGGCAATTCACCTTACTTCGGCCCTGCATGGTTTCATAAACCTTTATAACGTCACCCCATGGCCTCCTCTGCCCAGGAGAAATATAGACGACAATGTTACCAATATCTCCAACTCATGTACTGAATGCTCTGACCAATGAAGACAAGTGTGCCAATTGCCGCTTTCAACACCCTGTCACCCTGTGATGCCAGTCCAAGGAACAATGTAACTGCACCCCTTGGTCTCTCCCTTTTCTACAACACTGTCCAGGGCACAACCATTACCTGTGTTAGTCCTCCCTGGTTTGTCTGAACTAGATCCAACTCCTGAATTAAACTCCATCTTTCATTCCTTGGCCCACTGGCCCAGTTGATTAACATCCCCTTAGATAACTATATTCCCTGCCCACTCTTCCACTCATCTTGATATCCACAAACATACTAACAGGGAGTGCTATCTTTTCACTCAGATTGTTTATGTAAATGGTGCACAACAGTGGTCCCAGCCCCAATCCTTACAGCACACTGCTGGTCAGAGGCCCCAGTCTGAACAACAACCCTCTCCCACCGCCCTCTGTCTCCCACTGTTATCCCATTTAGTATCCAGTTGGCTAGCTCTCCCTGATCACTTGTGATCTACCCTTACTAACCAATGTATCATGCTACATCCTGAACAAGGGTTTGCAGAAGCCAGAAACAACGTCTGTTGCTCTGCCTTCATCTATCTTTTTGGTTACATCTTGAGCAAACTCCAGTCAAGTTTGTGGGACATGTTTTCCCACGCACAAAGCCATACTGGCTGTCCGTAATCAGGCCTTATCTTTCCAAATGCATGTAAGGCCTACCTCTCAGAATGACCTCCAACAACTGGCCCATCCTGATGTCTCGCTCATCAGTCTGTAGTTCCCTGGCTTTCTCTTGCAGCCTTTCTTAATTAATGACACAACGTTATGATCATAGTCAGCGAGTCAGACCGCACTGTTCGGTTAACGCTAACCATACTCTAAAACGGATCTCATCCCACCTGCCTGTTCCTGGATCATATCCCTTCAAACCTTTCCTATTCCTGTACTAATCCAAATGTCTTTTAAACATTGTAATTGTCCCCATGTTCACCCCTTCCTTGGGAAGTTCATTCCACACACAACCCACCCTCTGTGGAACAATGTGCCTCTCGTGTCTTTTTTTTTAAATGTCACTCCTCTAAACTTAAAAATGTAGTGCCCTGTCCTGAAACTCCCCTGTCCATGGGAAAAGACAACTCCCATTAACTCTATCTATTCTCCTCATGATTTTATAAACTTCTATGAGGTCATCTGTCAACATTCAGGTTTCAGTGAAAAATACCAACCTATTCAGCCTTTCTTTATACTGAAGCCTTTCGTACCCAGCCACATCCCAGTAAATCTCCTCTGAACCCTTTCCAGCTTAATAATATCCTTCCTATAACTGGGCGACTAGAACTGGACACAGTATTCCAGAAGAGGACTCACCAATGGCCTGTACAATCTCAATATGACTTCCCAACTCCTATATCCATAGGACTGAGCAATGAAAGCAAGTGAGGCAAGCACCTTTTTTTAAACTATCCTGTCTCTCCATGTTGCAAACTTCAAAGAATTATGTAGCTGAACCCTGAGGTCCCTCTGTTCTACAACACTACCGAAGGTCTTGCCATTAATTGTATAAGTCCTGCCCGTGTTTGTTGTACCAAATGCATTATCTCGCATTTATTCAGATTGAACTCCATCTACAGTTTCTCAGCCATTCACACATTTCATCAGGATCCCTTTGTAATCTCAGAAAACCTTCTTCACTGTCCACAATGCCACCCTCCAGTCTAACAGCCTATCACACATAGCACTCTATGGTACAAATATCTCTGCTAGGAGCCCTACAATTTCTTCACCAGCTTCCCACAATGTCCTGAGATACATTTGATCAGATCCTGGGTATTTATCTACCTTTGTGTTTTAAAACCTCCAGCACCTCCTTTTCTATAGTGTGGACTCATTTCAAGACATTGAGTCATAGAGATGTACAGCACGGAAGCAGGCCCTTCGGAACAACTCCTGCATGGCGTTTCTCGTCACATTTGCCACAATTTTGCCAATATCCCTCTGAACCCTTGCTATTCATACACCCATCCACATGCCTTTTAGATGTATTTCTATCAGCCTCCACTATTTGCTCTGGCAGCTTATTCCATCCACTCTGCGGGAGCCAGTTGTCCTTTCGACCCCTTTGAAAAGTTTCCCTCGCCTGGGGAAATGACCTTGTCTATTGACCCTGTCGATGACCATCATGATTTTAAACACCTTTTATCGGTTAACTCCTCAGCTTCCCAGGTTCAAGTGAAAACAGCCCCAGCCTATTCAGGCTTTTCCCTGAAGCGCAAACCCTCCAACCCTGGCAACATCTTTGGTCATTTCTTCTGAACCCTTTCATGTTCCACGACATCCTTCTGATGGCATTGAGTCCAGAATTGCACACAGTATTCCAATAGTAGTCAGGCCAAACACTGTTTAGTCCCCTGAGCGCCCCAGTCTTTATCCACAGTAAGTTCCAAAGTGAAATATTTGTTTCGGATCTTGTAGTTTCACACATCGTTGACTTCATTGATCATTAAGGATACCGGGTTTGTCCCGAGCTCTTCGTTTGCTCTTAATACACTTGTAGAGTCTCTTTGGATTCTCCTTAACTTTATCTTCCAAAGCTATCTCGTGTCCACTTTTTACATTCCTGATTTCCATCCTAAGTATATTTCTACAGTCCTGATGCTCCTGAAGGGATTCCCTTGAGTCAGCCAGTTAAATCTGACATGTGACCCCTTTTTCCTTGACCACAGCCTCGAAACTCAGCCAGTGTTTCCTAATTCAGTCAGCATTGAGCTGCACACCAACAGGAACACGCTGGCGCTGAACGCTCCTTTTATCTTTGTTTTAAAATATTCCTACTTGCCAGACTTCCCTTTATCTGCAAATAGTCTCCCCAGATCTACTTTAAAAATTCATGTCTAATACTATCTTGCTCCATGAAATAACTTTAACTTGTGGACCAGGCCGTCCTTTTCCATCGCTATTTTCAAACTAATACAATTGTGGTAACTTTCCCAAGTGCACCCCCACTAACATCTCAGTCCCGTTCCTTACCTTGTTTCCCAAGGGGAGGTCAGGTTTAGCCCCATTCTCCAGTTGGGCCACTTACATAATGACTGGGAGTTTTCGGAACTTAACAAATTCCTTCCATCCAAATGCTTAGCTTAGTAGCAATCCCAGTCCAGGTTTGGAACGGTTAAGATCCCCTATCATTACAACCCTATTATTCTAAGAGTCATCTGAAATCTCCTGACGTATTTGCTCCTTCATCTCCCATTGCCTATCGCTGTAGTCCGACCGTAGAAAACTAATGGCCAATTTTTATTTCTCGGTTCCACTAATATCGCTTAACCGGGCGATCCTACATGAATACTCCCTCTAGGTACTGCTGGGATGTTTCCCCCCCAAAAAAGCCACCAGCTCTCCTCCTGTTTTGCCTCCTGTTCTATCCTTCCTGTAGCATCTGTCTCCGGAACATTGAGCTGCTGGTCCTGTTGCTCCCTCAGCTGTGTTTCTGTAATACCTATGGTATCCCAATCCCATGTTCCCATCCATGCTCTGGGTTCATCTGCTTTATCTGTCTGGCTCTTTGCATTGAAATAACTGCAGGGTAATCCACCAGTTTTCCCTCATTGTCTGCTATTTTCCTGCCTGCCTTGTCTACTTATATTGCTCTCTTGAACATTTGTACCAGCCTCAACTTTCTTTCTGGCCTTAAGACTCTTTGGGGTCACACAGCCCTGCCAGATGAGTTTGAATCCTCTCGAGCAGCTCCAGCAACGTTCCCCACCAGAATGTGGGTCCCCCTCCTGCTCCCAGTTCAGGTGTATTCCCCACCCTGTCTATCTGTGCTGACACCTCCAGACATCCAGGGACTTGCCCACCAAGGTCCCTGTGTTCCTCAGTATTCCAGGAGGTCCTACCATTCATGATGTATATCATTCGTGTATTAGACATGCCACAGTGCACTACCTCACAGGGATCAGAAGTAAACTCTGTCTGCCATTACTCTGCTCAGTTTATCATCTGATCGATAGCAGACTGCAGCCTGAGTCCATCCCCCTCACTGTGGACAACACCCTCACCTTTCATGTTATCTGCAAACCAACTAATGATTCCTTCTGCTTTGATATCCAAGTTATTAATGTACGTAACAGCCAGCAATGGTTCCAGCACAGATCACTGTGGTACACACGCTGGACAATGGCTTTCTATCACAAAAACAACCCTCCATCAATTGAGGACCCAATTTGCCAACTTGCCTTGGATCCCATGGGCTCTTCCCTTTTGGACCAGCCTTCCGTGTGGGACCTTGTTAAAGACCTTAATGAACTCCATATAAACCACATCATCTGCACTGCCCTCATCAATATCAGAGGACAGTCGTCTCGCAGACCCATACAGACAATCCCGAATGAAATTGCGGGGGTATCCATTTTTGACGAATACATTGTATAGGTGTTCCTCTTCCTCTTTTTGCAGTTCTGGTGTACTGCAGTGTGTTGTGGCCCTTTTGAACAGTGTCTTGATGCAACTTCTTTTGTGTGTGTTGGGTGGTTGCTTTCGTAGTTTAGGACTTGGTCTGTGTGTGTGGCTTTCCTGTATACCTTTGTGGTGAATTCTCCGTTTGGTGTTCTCTGTACCATCACGTCTAGGAATGGGAGTTGGTTGCCCTTTTCTTCCTCTCTCGTGAATCGGATTCCTGTGAGTGTGGCGTTGATGACCCGGTGTGTGTTCTCTATTTCTGTGTGTTTCATGATTACAAAGGTGTCAACCACATATCTGACCCAGAGTTTGGGTTGAATTTGCGGTAAGACTGTTTGTTCTAATCTTGGTATTACTGATTCTGCTCTGAGTCCAGAGATGGGTGAGCCCATGGGTGTGCTGTTGAAATGTTCATATATTTGGTTGTTGAATGTGAAGTGTGTTGTGAGGCACAAGTCCAGTAGTTTGAGTATACCGTCTTTGTTGATAGATTCACCATCCTGTTTTCTGTTCTGTATGTCCAGCAGGTTGGCTATTGTTTCTCTGGTTCGGGTTTTGTCGATAGAGGTGAACAGTGCTGTTACATCGAATAAGACCATAGTTTCTTCCTTGTCTATGTGCGCGTGTCCCCCTCACTGTGTGTGTGCGTGTCCCTCCCTCGCTGTGTGTGTGTGTGTGTGTGTGTGTGCATGTCCCACTCTCGCGGTGTGTGCGTGTCCCTCCCTCGCTGTGTCTGCGTGTCCCTCCCTCGCTGTGTGCGTGCGTGTCCCTCCCGCGCTGTGTGCGTGCGTGTCCCTCCCGCGCTGTGTGTGTGCGTGTCCCTCCCTCGCTGTGTGTGTGTCTGTGTGCGTGTGTGTGTGTGTGTGTGCGTGTCGCTCCCTCGCTGTGTGTGCGTGTCCCTCCCTCGCTGTGTGTGTGTGTGTGTGTGTGTCCCTCCCTCGCTGTGTGTGTGTCCCTCCCTCGCTGTGTGTGTGTGTGTGTCCCTCCCTTGCTGTGTGTGTGTGTGTGTGTCCCTCCCTTGCTGTGTGTGTGTGTGTGTCCCTCCCTCGCTGTGTGTGTGTGTGTGTGTGTGTGTCCCTCCCTCGCTCTGTGTGTGTGTGTCCCTCCCTCGCTCTGTGTGTGTGTGTGTCCCTCCCTCGCTCTGTGTGATTGTGTGTCCCTCCCTCGCTCTGTGTGTGTGTGTGTCCCTCCCTCGCTCTCTGTGTGTGTGTGTCCCTCCCTCGCACTGCGTGTGTGTGTGTGTCCCTCCCTCGCTGTGTGTGTGTGTGTGTGTCCCTCCCTCGCTGTGTGTGTGTGTCCCTCCCTCGCTGTGTGTATGTGTGTCCCTCCCTCGCTGTGTGTGTGTTTGTCCCTCCCGCGCTGTGTGTGTGTCCCTCCCTCGCTGTGTGTGTGTGTGTGTGTGTGTGTGCGTGTCCCTCCCTCGCTGTGTGTGTGTGTGTGTCGCTCCCTCCGTCTGTGTGTGTGTGTGTGTCCCTCCCTCGCACTGAGTGTGTGTGTGTGTGTCCCTCCCTCGCTCTGTGTGTGTGTCCCTCCCTCGCTATGTGTGTGTGTGTGTGTCTCTCCCTCGCTATGTGTGTGTGTGTGTGTCTCTCCCTCGCTGTGTGTGTGTGTGTCCCTCCCTCGTTGTGAGTGTGTGCGTGTCCCTCCCTCGCTGTGTTTGTGTGCGTGTCCCTCCCTCGCTGTGAGTGTGTGCGTGTCCCTCCCTCGCTGTGTGTGGGTATCCCTCCCTCACTGTGTGTGTGTGTGCGTGTCCGTCCCTCGCTGTGTGTGCGTGTCCCCCTCACTGTGTGTGTGCGTGTTCCTCCCTCGCTGTGTGTGTGTGTGCGTGCGTGTCCCTCCCTCGCTGTGTGCGTGCGTGTCCCTCCCTCGTTGTGAGTGTGTGCGTGTCCCTCCCTCGCTGTGAGTGTGTGCGTGTCCCTCCCTCGCTGTGAGTGTGTGCGTGTCCCTCCCTCGCTGTGTGTGGGTATCCCTCCCTCACTGTGTGTGTGCGTGCGTGTCCCTCCCGCGCTGTGTGTGTGCGTGTCCCTCCCTCGCTGTGTGTGTGTCTGTGTGCGTGTGTGTGTGTGTGTGTGCGTGTCGCTCCCTCGCTGTGTGTGCGTGTCCCTCCCTCGCTGTGTGTGTGCGTGTGTGTCCCTCCCTCGCTGTGTGTGTGTGTCCCTCCCTCGCTGTGTGTGCGTGTCCCTCCCTCGCTGTGCGTGTGTGTGTCCCTCCCTCGCTGTGTGTGTGTGTGTGTGTCCCTCCCTTGCTGTGTGTGTGTGTGTGTCCCTCCCTTGCTGTGTGTGTGTGTGTGTGTGTGTCCCTCCCTCGCTGTGTGTGTGTGTGTGTGCGTGTCCCTCCCTCGCTCTGTGTGTGTGTGTGTCCCTCCCTCGCTCTGTGTGTGTGCGTGTGTCCCTCCCTCGATCTGTGTGTGTGTGTGTCCCTCCCTCTCTCTGTGTGTGTGTGTGTCCCTCCCTCGCTCTGTGTGTGTGTGTGTCCCTCCCTCGCTCTGTCTGTGTGTGCGTGTGTCCCTCCCTCGCTATGTGTGTGTGTGTGTGTGTGTGCGTGTCCCTCCCTCGCTGTGTGTGTGTGTGTGTGTCCCTCCCTCGCTCTATGTGTGTGTGTCCCCCTCCCTCGCTCTGTGTGTGTGTGTGTGTGTCCCTCCCTCGCTGTGTGTGTGTGTGTGTCCCTCCCTCGCTCTGTGTGTGTGTGTGTCCCTCCCTCGCTCTGTCTGTGTGTGCGTGTGTCCCTCCCTCGCTATGTGTGTGTGTGTGTCTCTCCCTCGCAGTGAGTGTGTGCGTGTCCCTCCCTCGCTGTGAGTCTGTGTGTCCCTCCCTCGCTGTGTGTGCGTGTCCCTCCCTCGCTGTGTGTGTGCGTGTCCCTCCCTCGCTGTGTGCGTGTCCCACCCTTGTTGTGTGTGCGTGTTCAGCCCTTGCTGTGTGCATGCGTGACCCTCCATTGCTGTATGTGTGTGTGTCCCTCCCTCGCTGTGGGTGTGTGTTCCTCCCTCGCTGTGTGTGTGTGTCCCTCCCTCGCTCTTTGTGTGTGTCCCTCCCTCGCTGTGTGTGTGTGTGTGTCCCTCCTCGCTCTGTGTGTGTGTGTGTCCCTCCCTCGCTCTGTGAGTGTGTGTGTGTCCCTCCCTCGCTCTGTGTGTGTGTCCCACCCTCGCTGTGTGTGTGTGTGTGTCCCTCCCTCGCTCTGTGTGTGTGTGTCCCTCCCTCGCTGTGTGTGTGTGTGTGTGTGTGTGTGTCCCTCCCTCGCTGTGTGTGTGTGTGTGTGTGTGTCCCTCCCTCGCTCTGTGTGTGTGTGTGTCCCTCCCTCGCATTGCGTGTGTGTGTGTGTCCCTCCCTCGCTGTGTGTGCGTGTGTGTGTGTGTCCCTCCCTCGCTGTGTGTGTGTGTCCCTCCCTCGCTGTGTGTGTGTGTGTCCCTCCCTTGCTGTGTGTGTGTATGCCCCTCCCTCGCTTTGTGTGTGTGTGTGTGTCCCTCCCGCGCTGTGTGTGTGTCCATCCCTCGGTTCTGTGTGTGTGTGTGCGTGTCCCTCCCTCGCTGTGTGTGTGTGCGTGTCTCTCCCTCGCTGTGTGTGTGTGTGTCCCTCCCTCGTTGTGTGTGTGTGTGTGTCCCTCCCTCGCTCTGTGTGTGTGTGTGCGTGTCCCTCCCTCGCTGTGTGTGTGTGTGTGTGCGTGTCCCTCCATCGTTGTGGCTGTGTGTGTCCCTCCCTCGTTGTGTGAGAGCATGTCTCTCACTCTTGCAATGTGTGCGTGTCCCCCTCACTGTGTGTGAGCGTGTCCCTCCCTCGCTGTGTGAGCATGTTCAGCCCTTGCTGTGTGCGTGCGTGACCCTTCCTTGCTGTGTGTGTGTGTGTCCCTCCCTCGCTGTGAGTGTGTGTTCCTCCCTCGCTGTGTGTGTGTGTGTGCGTGTGTCCCTCCCTCGCTCTGTGTGTGTGTGTGTGTCCCTCCCTCGCTGTGTGTGTGTGTGTGTGTCCCTCCCTCGCTCTGTGTGTGTGTGTGTCCCTCCCTCGCTCTGTGTGTGTGTGTGTGTGTCCCTCCCTCGCTGTGTGTGTGTGTGTGTTCCTCCCTCGCTGTGTGTGTGTGTGTCCCTCCCTCGCTCTGTGTGTGTGTGTCCCTCCCTCGCACTGTGTGTGTGTGTGTCCCTCCCTCGCTGTGTTTGTGTGTCCCTCCCTCGCAGTGTGTGTGCGTGTCCCTCCCTCGCTGTGTGCGTGTCCCTCCCTCGTTGTGTGTGCGTGTCCCTCCATCGTTGTGGCTGTGTGTGTCCCTCCCTCGTTGTGTGAGTGCATGTCTCTCACTCTTGCAATGTGTGTGTATCCCCCTCACTGTGTGTGAGCGTGTCCCTCCCTCGCTGTGTGAGCATGTTCAGCCCTTGCTGTGTGCGTGCCTGACCCTCCCTTGCTGTGTGTGTGTGTGTCCCTCCCACGCTGTGTGGGTGTGTGTTCCTCCATCGCTGTGTGTGTGTGTCCCTCCCTCGCTGTGTGTGTGTGTGTGTGTGTGTGTGTGTCCCTCCCTCGCTGTGTGTGTGTGTCCCTCCCTCGCTGTGTATGTGTGTGTCCCTCCCTCGCTGTGTGTGTGTGTTCCTCCATCGCTGTGTGTGTTTGTTCCTCCCTCGCTGTGTGTGTGTGTCCCTCCCTCGCTGTGTGTGTGTGTTCCTCCCTCGCTGTGCGTGTGTGTGTCCCTCCCTCGCTGTGTGCGTGTGTTCCTCCCTCGCTGTGTGTGCGTGTCCTTCCCTCGCTGTGTGTGTGCGTCCCTCCCTCGCTGTGTGTGTGTTTGTCCCTCCCTCGCTGTGTGTGTGTGTCCCTCCCTCGCTGTGTGTGTGTGTCCCTCCCTCGCTGTGTGTGCGTGTCCTTCTCTCGCTGTGTGTGTGTACCTCCCTCGCTGTGTGTGTGTGTCCCTTCCTCGCTGTGTGTGTGTGTCCATCCCTCGCTATGTGTGCGTGTCCCTCCCTCGCTGTGTGTGTGTGTCCCTCCCTCGCTGTGTGTGTGTGTGTTCCTCCCTCGCTGTGTGTGTGTGTTCCTCCCTCGCTGTGTGTGTGTGTTCCTCCCTCGCTGTGTAAGTGTGTCTCTCCCTAGCTGTGTGTGTGTGTTCCTCCCTCGCTGTGTGTGTGTGTTCCTCCCTTGCTGTGTGTGTGTGTTCCTCCCTCGCTGTGTGTGTGTGTTCCTCCCTTGCTGTGTGTGTGTGTCTCTCCCTCGCTGTGTGTGCGTGTACTTCCCTCGCTGTGTGTGTGTGTCCCTCCCTCGCTGTGTGTGTGTGTCCCTCCCTCGCTGTGTGTGTGTGTTCCTCCCTCTCTGTGTGTGTGTGTTCCTCCCTCGCTGTGTGTGTGTGTTCCTCCCTTGCTGTGTGTGTGTGTTCCTCCCTCGCTGTGTGTGTGTGTGTCCCTCCCTCGCTGTGTGTGTGTGCCCGTCCCTCGCTGTGTGTGTGTGTGTCCCTCCCTCGCTGTGTGTGCGCATGTCCCTCCCTCGGTCGGTGTGTACGCCTCCCTCCCTCCCTCGCTGTGTGTGAATGTGTCCCTCCCTCGCTGTGTGTGTGTGTCCCTCCCTCGCTGTGTGTGTGTGTTCCTCCCTCGCTGTGTGTGTGTGTTCCTCCCTCGCTGTGTGTGTGTGTTCCTCCCTCGCTGTGTGTGTGTGTTCCTCCCTTGCTGTGTGTGTGTTTTCCTCCCTCGCTGTGTGTGTGTGTGTCCCTCCCTCGCTGTGTGTGTGTGTCCGTCCCTCGCTGTGTGTGTGTGTGTCCCTCCCTCGCTGTGTGTGTGCGTGTCCCTCCCCCGCTTTGTGTGCGCATGTCCCTCCCTCGCTCTGTGTGTGCGTCTCCCTCCCTCCCTCGCTGTGTGTGTGCGTGTCCCTCCCTCGCTGTGTGTGTGTGTGTGTGTCCCTCCCTCGCTGTGTGTGTGTGTCTCTCCCTCGCTGTGTGTGTCCCTCCCTTGCTGTGTGTGTGCTTGTCCCTCCCTCGCTGTGTGTGCGTGTCCCTCCCACGCTGTGTGTGCTTGTCCCTCCCTCGCTGTGTGTGCGTGTCCCTCCCTCGCTGTGTGTGCTTGTCCCTCCCTCGCTGTGTGTGCGTGTCCCTCCCTCGCTGTGTGTGAATGTGTCCCTCCCTCGCTGTGTGTGTGTGTCCCTCCCTCGCTGTGTGTGCGTGTCCCTCCCTCGCTGTGTGTGTGTGTCCCTCCCTCGCTGTGTGAGCGTGTCCCTCCCTCGCTGTGTGTGAATGTGTCCCTCCCTCGCTGTGTGTGCGTGTGTCCCTCCCTCGCTGTGTGTGCGTGTGTCCCTCCCTCGCTGTGTGTGCGCGTGACCCTCCCTCGCTGTGTGTGCGTGTCCCTCCCTCGTTGTGTGTGCGTGTCCCTCCCTCGCTGTGTGTGCGTGTCCCTCCCTCGGTGTGTGTGCGCATGTCCCTCCCTCGCTCTGTGTGTGTGCCTCCCTCCCTCCTTCGCTGTGTGTGAATGTGTCCCTCCCTCGCTGTGTGTGAATGTGTCCCTCCCTCGCTGTGTGTGCGCATGTCCCTCCCTCGCTCTGTGTGTGTGCCTCGCTCCCTCCCTCGCTGTGTGTGATTGTGTCCCTCCCTCGCTCTGTTTGTGCGCCTCCCTCCCTCGCTGTTTGTGAATGTGTCCCTCCCTCGCTGTGTGTGAATGTGTCCCTCCCTCGCTGTGTGTGCGCATGTCCCTCCCTCGCTCTGTGTGTGTGCCTCGCTCCCTCCCTCGCCGTGTGTGAATGTGTCCCTCCCTCGCTCTGTGTGTGTGCCTCCCTCCCTCCTTCGCTGTGTGTGAATGTGTCCCTCCCTCGCTGTGTGTGAATGTGTCCCTCCCTCGCTGTGTGTGCGCATGTCCCTCCCTCGCTCTGTGTGTGTGCCTCGCTCCCTCCCTCGCTGTGTGTGATTGTGTCCCTCCCTCGCTCTGTTTGTGCGCCTCCCTCCCTCGCTGTTTGTGAATGTGTCCCTCCCTCGCTGTGTGTGAATGTGTCCCTCCCTCGCTGTGTGTGCGCATGTCCCTCCCTCGCTCTGTGTGTGTGCCTCGCTCCCTCCCTCGCCGTGTGTGAATGTGTCCCTCCCTCGCTCTGTGTGTGTGCCTCCCTCCCTCTCTCGCTTTGTGTGTGCGTGTCCCTCCCTCGCTGTGTGTGTGTGTGTGAGTCCCTCCTTTGTCTGTGTGTGTGTCCCTCCCTCGCTCTGTGTGTGTGTGTCCCTCCCTCGCTGTGTGTGTCCCTCCCTCGCTGTGTGTGTGCTTGTCCCTCCCTCGCTGTGTGTGTCCCTCCCGCGCCCTGTGTGTGTGTGTCCCTCCCTTGATGTGCTTGTCCCTCCCTCGCTGTGTGTGTGCTTGTCCCTCCCTCACTGTGTGTGTGCGCCTCCCTCCCTCCCTCGCTGTGTGTGTCCCTCCCTCGTTGTGTGAGAGCATGTCTCTCACTCTTGCAATGTGTGCGTGTCCCCCTCACTGTGTGTGAGCGTGTCCCTCCCTCGCTGTGTGAGCATGTTCAGCCCTTGCTGTGTGCGTGCGTGACCCTTCCTTGCTGTGTGTGTGTGTGTCCCTCCCTCGCTGTGAGTGTGTGTTCCTCCCTCGCTGTGTGTGTGTGTGTGCGTGTGTCCCTCCCTCGCTCTGTGTGTGTGTGTGTGTCCCTCCCTCGCTGTGTGTGTGTGTGTGTGTCCCTCCCTCGCTCTGTGTGTGTGTGTGTCCCTCCCTCGCTCTGTGTGTGTGTGTGTGTGTCCCTCCCTCGCTGTGTGTGTGTGTGTGTTCCTCCCTCGCTGTGTGTGTGTGTGTCCCTCCCTCGCTCTGTGTGTGTGTGTCCCTCCCTCGCACTGTGTGTGTGTGTGTCCCTCCCTCGCTGTGTTTGTGTGTCCCTCCCTCGCAGTGTGTGTGCGTGTCCCTCCCTCGCTGTGTGCGTGTCCCTCCCTCGTTGTGTGTGCGTGTCCCTCCATCGTTGTGGCTGTGTGTGTCCCTCCCTCGTTGTGTGAGTGCATGTCTCTCACTCTTGCAATGTGTGTGTATCCCCCTCACTGTGTGTGAGCGTGTCCCTCCCTCGCTGTGTGAGCATGTTCAGCCCTTGCTGTGTGCGTGCCTGACCCTCCCTTGCTGTGTGTGTGTGTGTCCCTCCCACGCTGTGTGGGTGTGTGTTCCTCCATCGCTGTGTGTGTGTGTCCCTCCCTCGCTGTGTGTGTGTGTGTGTGTGTGTGTGTGTCCCTCCCTCGCTGTGTGTGTGTGTCCCTCCCTCGCTGTGTATGTGTGTGTCCCTCCCTCGCTGTGTGTGTGTGTTCCTCCATCGCTGTGTGTGTTTGTTCCTCCCTCGCTGTGTGTGTGTGTCCCTCCCTCGCTGTGTGTGTGTGTTCCTCCCTCGCTGTGCGTGTGTGTGTCCCTCCCTCGCTGTGTGCGTGTGTTCCTCCCTCGCTGTGTGTGCGTGTCCTTCCCTCGCTGTGTGTGTGCGTCCCTCCCTCGCTGTGTGTGTGTTTGTCCCTCCCTCGCTGTGTGTGTGTGTCCCTCCCTCGCTGTGTGTGTGTGTCCCTCCCTCGCTGTGTGTGTGTGTCCCTCCCTCGCTGTGTGTGTGTGTGTCCCTCCCTCGCTGTGTGTGCGTGTCCTTCTCTCGCTGTGTGTGTGTACCTCCCTCGCTGTGTGTGTGTGTCCCTTCCTCGCTCTGTGTGTGTGTCCATCCCTCGCTGTGTGTGCGTGTCCCTCCCTCGCTGTGTGTGTGTGTCCGTCCCTCGCTGTGTGTGTGTGTGTTCCTCCCTCGCTGTGTGTGTGTGTTCCTCCCTCGCTGTGTGTGTGTGTTCCTCCCTCGCTGTGTAAGTGTGTCTCTCCCTAGCTGTGTGTGTGTGTTCCTCCCTCGCTGTGTGTGTGTGTTCCTCCGTCGCTGTGTGTGTGTGTCCCTCCCTCGCTGTGTGTGTGTGTCCCTCCCTCGCTGTGTGTGTGTGTTCCTCCATCGCTGTGTGTGTGTGTTCCTCCCTTGCTGTGTGTGTGTGTCTCTCCCTCGCTGTGTGTGCGTGTACTTCCCTCGCTGTGTTTGTGTGTCCCTCCCTCGCTGTGTGTGTGTGTCCCTCCCTCGCTGTGTGTGTGTGTTCCTCCCTCTCTGTGTGTGTGTGTTCCTCCCTCGCTGTGTGTGTGTGTTCCTCCCTTGCTGTGTGTGTGTGTTCCTCCCTCGCTGTGTGTGTGTGTGTCCCTCCCTCGCTGTGTGTGTGTGCCCGTCCCTCGCTGTGTGTGTGTGTGTCCCTCCCTCGCTGTGTGTGCGCATGTCCCTCCCTCGGTCGGTGTGTACGCCTCCCTCCCTCCCTCGCTGTGTGTGAATGTGTCCCTCCCTCGCTGTGTGTGTGTGTCCCTCCCTCGCTGTGTGTGTGTGTTCCTCCCTCGCTGTGTGTGTGTGTTCCTCCCTCGCTGTGTGTGTGTGTTCCTCCCTCGCTGTGTGTGTGTGTTCCTCCCTTGCTGTGTGTGTGTTTTCCTCCCTCGCTGTGTGTGTGTGTGTCCCTCCCTCGCTGTGTGTGTGTGTCCGTCCCTCGCTGTGTGTGTGTGTGTCCCTCCCTCGCTGTGTGTGTGCGTGTCCCTCCCCCGCTGTGTGTGCGCATGTCCCTCCCTCGCTCTGTGTGTGCGCCTCCCTCCCTCCCTCGCTGTGTGTGTGCGTGTCCCTCCCTCGCTGTGTGTGTGTGTGTGTGTCCCTCCCTCGCTGTGTGTGCGTGTCCCTCCCTCGCTGTGTGTGTCCCTCCCTTGCTGTGTGTGTGCTTGTCCCTCTCTCGCTGTGTGTGCGTGTCCCTCCCACGCTGTGTGTGCTTGTCCCTCCCTCGCTGTGTGTGCGTGTCCCACCCTCGCTGTGTGTGCTTGTCCCTCCCTCGCTGTGTGTGCGTGTCCCTCCCTCGCTGTGTGTGAATGTGTCCCTCCCTCGCTGTGTGTGTGTGTCCCTCCCTCGCTGTGTGTGCGTGTCCCTCCCTCGCTGTGTGTGTGTGTCCCTCCCTCGCTGTGTGAGCGTGTCCCTCCCTCGCTGTGTGTGAATGTGTCCCTCCCTCGCTGTGTGTGCGTGTGTCCCTCCCTCGCTGTGTGTGCGTGTGTCCCTCCCTCGCTGTGTGTGCGCGTGACCCTCCCTCGCTGTGTGTGCGTGTCCCTCCCTCGTTGTGTGTGCGTGTCCCTCCCTCGCTGTGTGTGCGTGTCCCTCCCTCGGTGTGTGTGCGCATGTCCCTCCCTCGCTCTGTGTGTGTGCCTCCCTCCCTCCTTCGCTGTGTGTGAATGTGTCCCTCCCTCGCTGTGTGTGAATGTGTCCCTCCCTCGCTGTGTGTGCGCATGTCCCTCCCTCGCTCTGTGTGTGTGCCTCGCTCCCTCCCTCGCTGTGTGTGATTGTGTCCCTCCCTCGCTCTGTTTGTGCGCCTCCCTCCCTCGCTGTTTGTGAATGTGTCCCTCCCTCGCTGTGTGTGAATGTGTCCCTCCCTCGCTGTGTGTGCGCATGTCCCTCCCTCGCTCTGTGTGTGTGCCTCGCTCCCTGCCTCGCTGTGTGTGAATGTGTCCCTCCCTCGCTCTGTGTGTGTGCCTCCCTCCCTCTCTCGCTTTGTGTGTGCGTGTCCCTCCCTCGCTGTGTGTGTGTGTGTGAGTCCCTCCTTTGTCTGTGTGTGTGTCCCTCCCTCGCTCTGTGTGTGTGTGTCCCTCCCTCGCTGTGTGTGTCCCTCCCTCGCTGTGTGTGTGCTTGTCCCTCCCTCGCTGTGTGTGTCCCTCCCGCGCCCTGTGTGTGTGTGTCCCTCCCTTGATGTGCTTGTCCCTCCCTCGCTGTGTGTGTGCTTGTCCCTCCCTCACTGTGTGTGTGCGCCTCCCTCCCTCCCTCGCTGTGTGTGTCCCTCCCTCGCAGTGTGTGTGTGTGTGTGTGTGTGTGTGTGTCCCTCCCTCGCTCTGTGTGTGTGTCCCTCCCTCGCTGTGCGTGTCCCTCCCTCGCGGTGTGTGCGTGTCCCTCCCTCGCTGTGTGTGCTTGTCCCTCCCTCGCTGTGTGTGCGTGTCCCTCCCTCGCAGTGTGTGAATGTGTCCCTCCCTCGCTGTGTGTGCGTGTCCCTCCCTCGCTGTGTGTGCGTGTACCTCCCTCGTTGTGTGTGCGTGTCTCTCCCTCGCCGTGTGTGAATGTGTCCCTCCCTCGCTGTGTGTGTGTGACCCTCCCTCGCTGTATGTGCGTGTGTCCCTCCCTCACTGTGTGTGCTCGTGTCCCTCCCTCGCTGTGTGTGCGTGTCCCTCGCTCGCTGTGTGTGCGTGTCCCTCCCTCGCTGTGTGTGCGCATGTCCCTCCCTCGCTCTGTGTGTGTGCCTCCCTCCCTCGCTGTGTGTGATTGTGTCCCTCCCTCGCTCTGTGTGTGTGCCTCCCTCCCTCGCTGTGTGTGAATGTGTCCCGCCCTCGCTATGTGTGTGTGTCCCTCCCTCGCTGTGTGTGTGTGTGTCCCTCACTCGCTGTGTGTGCGCGTGTCCCTCCCTCGCTGTGTGTGCTCGTGTCCCTCCCTCGCTGTGTGTGTGTTTGTGCGTGTCCCTCCCTCGCTGTGTGTGTGCGTGTCCCTCCCTCGCTGTGTGTGCGCGTGTCCCTCCGTCGCTGTGTGTGCGCGTGTCCCTCCCTCGCTGTGTTTGCGCGTGTCCCTCCGTCGCTCTGTGTGCGCGTGTCCCTCCGTCGCTGTGTGTGCGCGTGTCCCTCCCTCGCTGTGTGTGCGCGTGTCCCTCCGTTGCTGTGTGTGCGCGTGTCCCTCCCTCGCTGTGTGCGTGCGTGTCCCTCCCTCGCTGTGTGCGCATGTCCCTGCCTCGCTGTGTGTATGCGTGTCCCTCCCTCGCTGTGTGTGCTTGTCCCTCCCTCGCTGTGTGTGCGCGTGTCCCTCCCTCGCTCTGTGTGTGTGCCTCCCTCCCTCGCTGTGTGTGAATGTGCCCCGCCCTCGCTGTGTGTGATTATGTCCCTCCCTCGCTGTGTGTGAATATGTCCCTCCCTCGCTGTGTGTGCGTGCCCCTCCCTGGCTGTGTGTGTGTGTCCCTCCCTCGCTGTGTGTGTGTGTTCCTCCCTCACTGTGTGTGTGTGTTCCTCCCTCGCTGTGTGTGTGTGTTCCTCCCTCGCTGTGTGTGTGTATTACTCCCTCGCTGTGTGTGTGTGTTCCTCCCTCGCTGTGTGTGTGCTTGTCCCTCCCTCGCTGTGTGTGTCCCTCCCGCGCTCTGTGTGTGTGTGTGTCCCTCCCTTGCTGTGCGTGTCCCTCCCTCGCTGTGTGTGTGCTTGTCCCTCCCTCACTGTGTGTGTGCGCCTCCCTCCCTCCCTCGCTGTGTGTGTGCGTGTCCCTCCCTCGTAGTGTGTGTGTGTGTGTGTGTGTGTGTGTGTGTGTGTGTGTGTCCCTCCCTCGCTCTGTGTGTGTGTCCCACCCTCGCTGTGCGTGTCCCTCCCTCGCTGTGTGTGTGTGTGTGTGTCCCTTCCTCGCTGTGTGTGCATGTCCCTCCCTCGCTGTGTGTGCGTGTCCCTCCCTCGCTGTGTGTGCGTGTCCCTCCCTCGTTGTGTGTGCGTGTCCCTCCCTCGCCGTGTGTGAATGTGTCCCTCCCTCGCTGTGTGTGTGTGACCCTCCCTCGCTGTGTGTGCGTGCGTCCCTCCCTCACTGTGTGTGCTCGTGTCCCTCCCTCGCTGTGTGTGCGTGTCCCTCGCTCGCTGTGTGTGCGTGTCCCTCCCTCGCTGTGTGTGCGCATGTCCCTCCCTCGCTCTGTGTGTGTGCCTCCCTGCCTCGCTGTGTGTGATTGTGTCCCTCCGCTCTCTGTGTGTGTGCCTCCCTCTCTCGCTGTGTGTGTGCGTGTCCCTCTCTCGCTGTTTGCGCGCGTGTCCCTCCCTCGCTGTGTGTGTGTGTGTGCGTGTCCCTCCCTCGCTGTGTGTGCGCGTGTCCCTCCGTCGCTGTGTGTGCGCGTGTCCCTCCCTCGCTGTGTGCGTGTGTGTCCCTCCCTCGCTGTGTGTGTGTGTGTGCGCGTCCCTCCCTCGCTGTGTGTGTGTGTGTCCCTCCCTCGCTGTGTGTGCGCGTGTCCCTCCCTCGCTGTGTGTGTGCGTGTCCCTCTCTCGCTGTTTGCGCGCGTGTCCCTCCCTCGCTGTGTGTGTGTGTGTGCGTGTCCCTCCCTCGCTGTGTGTGCGCGTGTCCCTCCGTCGCTGTGTGTGCGCGTGTCCCTCCGTCGCTGTGTGGGCGCGTGTCCCTCCCTCGCTGTGTTTGCACGTGTCCCTCCGTCGCTGTGTGTGCGCATGTCCCTCCCTCGCTGTGTGTGCGCGTGTCCCTCCCTCGCTGTGTTTGCGCGTGTCCCTCCGTCGCTGTGTGTGCGCGTGTCCCTCCCTCGCTGTGTGTGCGCGTGTCCCTCATTCGCTGTGTGTGCGCGTGTCCCTCCGTCGCTGTGTGTGCGCGTGTCCCTCCCTCGCTGTGTGTGCGCGTGTCCCTCCCTCGCTAAGTGTGTGCATGTCCCTCCCTCGCTGTGTGTGTGTCCCTCCCTCGCTGTGTGTGTGTGTGTGTGTTCCTCCCTCGTTGTGTGTGTGTGTGTCCCTCCCTCGCTGTGTGTGCGCGTGTCCCTCCCTCGCTGTGTGTGCGCGTGTCCCTCCCTCGCTGTGTGTGCTCGTGTCTCTCCCTCGCTGTGTGTGCGCGTGTCCCTCCCTCGCTGTGTGTGCGCGTGTCCCTCCCTCGCTGTCTGTGCGCGTGTCCCTCCCTCGCTGTGTGTGCGTGTGTCTCTCCCTCGCTGTGTGTGCGCGTGTCCCTCCCTCGCTGTGTGTGTGCATGTCCCTCCCTCGCTGTGTGTGCGCGTGTCCCTCCGTCGCTGTGTGTGCGCGTGTCCCTCCCTCGCTGTGTGTGCGCGTGTCCCTCCGTCGCTGTGTGTGCGCGTGTCCCTCCCTCGCTGTGGGCGCGCGTGTCCCTCCCTCGCTGTGTATGCGCGTGTCTCTCCCTCGCTGTGTGTGTGCGTGTCCCTCCCTCGCTGTGGGTGCGCGTGTCCCTCCCTCGCTGTGTGTGCGCGTGTCCCTCCGTCGCTGTGTGTGCGCGTGTCTCTCCCTCGCTGTGTGTGTGCGTGTCCGTCCCTCGCTGTGTGTGCGCGCGTCCATCCCTCGCTGTGTGTGTGTGTGTCCCTCCCTCGCTGTGTGCGCGCGTGTCCCTCCCTCGCTGTGTGCGCATGTCCCTCCCTCACTGTGTGTATGCGTGTCCCTCCATCGCTGTGTGTGCTTATCACTCCCTCGCTGTGTGTGCGCCTGTCCCTCCCTCGCTCTGTGTGTGTGCCTCCCTCCCTCGCTGTGTGTGAATGTGCCCCTCCCTCGCTGTGTGTGAATATGTCCCTCCCTCGCTGTGTGTGAATATGTCCCTCCCTCGCTGTGTGTGAATATGTCCCTCCCTCGCTGTGTGTGTGTGTTCCTCCCTCGCTGTGTGTGTGTGTTCCTCCCTCGCTGTGTTTGTGTGTTCCTCCCTCGCTGTGTATGTGTGTTCCTCCCTCGCTGTGTGTGTGTGTTCCTCCCTCGCTGTGTGAGTTTGTGTCCCTCCCTCGCTGTGTGTGTGTGTCCCTCCCTCGCTGTGTGTGTGTGTTCCTCCATCGCTGTGTGTGTGTGTTCCTCCCTTGCTGTGTGTGTGTGTCTCTCCCTCGCTGTGTGTGCGTGTCCCTCCCTCGCTGTGTGTGTGTGTCCCTCCCTCGCTGTGTGTGTGTGTCCCTCCCTCGCTGTGTGTGTGTGTTCCTCCCTTGCTGTGTGTGTGTGTTCCTCCCTCGCTGTGTGTGTGTGTTCCTCCCTTGCTGTGTGTGTGTGTTCCTCCCTCGCTGTGTGTGTGTGTGTCCATCCCTCGCTGTGTGTGTGTGCCCGTCCCTCGCTGTGTGTGTGTGTGTCCCTCCCTCGCTGTCTGTGCGCGTGTCCCTCCCTCGCTGTGTGTGCGTGTGTCTCTCCCTCGCTGTGTGTGCGCGTGTCCCTCCCTCGCTGTGTGTGTGCATGTCCCTCCCTCGCTGTGTGTGCGCGTGTCCCTCCGTCGCTGTGTGTGCGCGTGTCCCTCCCTCGCTGTGTGTGCGCGTGTCCCTCCGTCGCTGTGTGTGCGCGTGTCCCTCCCTCGCTGTGGGCGCGCGTGTCCCTCCCTCGCTGTGTATGCGCGTGTCTCTCCCTCGCTGTGTGTGTGCGTGTCCCTCCCTCGCTGTGGGTGCGCGTGTCCCTCCCTCGCTGTGTGTGCGCGTGTCCCTACGTCGCTGTGTGTGCGCGTGTCTCTCCCTCGCTGTGTGTGTGCGTGTCCGTCCCTCGCTGTGTGTGCGCGCGTCCATCCCTCGCTGTGTGTGTGTGTGTCCCTCCCTCGCTGTGTGCGCGCGTGTCCCTCCCTCGCTGTGTGCGCATGTCCCTCCCTCACTGTGTGTATGCGTGTCCCTCCATCGCTGTGTGTGCTTATCACTCCCTCGCTGTGTGTGCGCCTGTCCCTCCCTCGCTCTGTGTGTGTGCCTCCCTCCCTCGCTGTGTGTGAATGTGCCCCTCCCTCGCTGTGTGTGAATATGTCCCTCCCTCGCTGTGTGTGAATATGTCCCTCCCTCGCTGTGTGTGAATATGTCCCTCCCTCGCTGTGTGTGTGTGTTCCTCCCTCGCTGTGTGTGTGTGTTCCTCCCTCGCTGTGTTTGTGTGTTCCTCCCTCGCTGTGTATGTGTGTTCCTCCCTCGCTGTGTGTGTGTGTTCCTCCCTCGCTGTGTGAGTTTGTGTCCCTCCCTCGCTGTGTGTGTGTGTCCCTCCCTCGCTGTGTGTGTGTGTTCCTCCATCGCTGTGTGTGTGTGTTCCTCCCTTGCTGTGTGTGTGTGTCTCTCCCTCGCTGTGTGTGCGTGTCCCTCCCTCGCTGTGTGTGTGTGTCCCTCCCTCGCTGTGTGTGTGTGTCCCTCCCTCGCTGTGTGTGTGTGTTCCTCCCTTGCTGTGTGTGTGTGTTCCTCCCTCGCTGTGTGTGTGTGTTCCTCCCTTGCTGTGTGTGTGTGTTCCTCCCTCGCTGTGTGTGTGTGTGTCCATCCCTCGCTGTGTGTGTGTGCCCGTCCCTCGCTGTGTGTGTGTGTGTCCCTCCCTCGCTGTGTGTGCGCATGTCCCTCCCTCGCTCGGTGTGTGCGCCTCCCTACCTCCCTCGCTGTGTGTGAATGTGTCCCTCCCTCGCTGTGTGTGTTCGTGTCCCTCCCTCGCTGTGTGTGTGTCCCTCCCTCGCTGTGTGTGCGCGTGTCCCTCCCCCGCTTTGTGTGCGCATGTCCCTCCCTCGCTGTGTGTGAATGTGTCCCTCCCTCGCTGTGTGTGTGTGTGTCCCTCCCTCGCTGTGTGTGCGTGTCCCTCCCTCGCTGTGTGTGCGAGTCCCTCCCTCGCTGTGTGAGCGTGTCCCTCCCTCTCTGTGTGTGAATGTGGCCCTCCCTCGCTGTGTGTGCGTGTGTCCCTCCCTCGCTGTGTGAGTGCGTGTCCCTCCCTCGCAGTGTGTGTGTGTGTGTGTGTGTCCCTCCCTCGCTCTGTGTGTGTGTCCCTCCCTCGCTGTGCGTGTCCCTCCCTCGCGGTGTGTGCGTGTCCCTCCCTCGCTGTGTGTGCATGTCCATCTCTCGCTGTGTGCGCGTGTCCCTCCCTCGCTGTGTGTGCGCGTGTGCCTCCGTCGCTGTGTGTGCGCGTGTCCCTCCCTCGCTGTGTGTGCGCGTGTCCCTCCCTCGCTGTGTGTGTGTGTGTGTCCCTCCCTCGCTGTGTGTGCGTGTCCCTCCCTCGCTGTGTGTGCGAGTCCCTCCCTCGCTGTGTGAGCGTGTCCCTCCCTCGCTGTGTGTGAATGTGTCCCTCCCTCGCTGTGTGTGCGTGTGTCCCTCCCTCGCTGTGTGTGCGTGTGTCCCTACCTCGCTGAGTGTGCGCGTGACCCTCCCTCGCTGTGTGTGCGTGTCCCTCCCTCGTTGTGTGTGCGTGTCCCTCCCTCGCTGTGTGTGCTTGTCCCTCCCTCGGTGTGTATGCGCATGTCCCTCCCTCGCTCTGTGTGTGTGCCTCCCTCCCTCCCTCGCTGTGTGTGAATGTGTCCCTCCCTCGCTGTGTGTGAATGTGTCCCTCCCTCGCTGTGTGTGCGCTTGTCCCTCCCTCGCTCTGTGTTTGTGCCTCGCTCCCTCCCTCGCTGTGTGTGATTGTGTCCCTCCCTCGCTCTGTGTGTGTGCCTCCCTCCCTCGCTGTGTCTGAATGTGTCCCTCCCTCGCTGTGTGTGAATGTGTCCCTCCCTCGCTGTGTGTGCGCATGTCCCTCCCTCGCTCTGTGTGTGTGCCTCGCTCCCTCCCTCGCCGTGTGTGAATGTGTCCCTCCCTCACTCTGTGTGTGCCTCCCTCCCTCTCTCGCTGTGTGTGAATGTGTCCCTCCCTCGCTGTGTGTGTGCGTCTCCCTCCCTCCCTCGCTGTGTGTGTGCGTGTCCCTCCCTCGCTGTGTGTGTGTGTGTGTGTGTCCCTCCTTCGCTCTGTGTGTGTGTCCCTCCCTCGCTCTGTGTGTGTATCCCTCCCTCGCTGTGTGTGTCCCTCCCTCGCTGTGTGTGTGCTTGTCCCTCCCTCGCTGTGTGTGTCCCTCCCGCGCTCAGTGTGTGTGTGTCCCTCCCTCGCTGTGCGTGTCCCTCCCTCGCTGTGTGTGTGTTTGTCCCTCCCTCACAGTGTGTGTGCGCCTCCCTCCCTCCCCCGCTGTGTGTGTGCGTGTCCCTCCCTCGCAGTGTGTGTGTGTGTGTGTGTGTGTGTGTGTGTCCCCCTCCCTCGCTCTGTGTGTGTGTCCCTCCCTCGCTGTGCGTGTCCCTCCCTCACGGTGTGTGCGTGTCCCTCCCTCGCTGTGTGTGCATGTCCATCTCTCGCTGTGTGTGCGTGTCCCTCCCTCGCTGTGTGTGCGCGTGTCCCTCCCTCGCTGTGTGTGCGCGTGTGCCTCCGTCGCTGTGTGTGCGCGTGTCCCTCCCTCGCTGTGTGTGCGCGTGTCCCTCCCTCGCTGTGTGTGTGTGTGTGTTCCTCACTCGTTGTGTGTGTGTGTGTCCCTCCCTCGCTGTGTGTGCGCGTGTCCCTCCCTCGCTATGTGTGCGCGTGTTCCTCCCTCGCTGTGTGTGTGTGTGTGTCCCTCCTTCGCTCTATGTGTGTGTCCCTCCCTCGCTGTTTGTGTCCCTCCCTCGCTGTGTGTGTGCTTGTCCATCCCTCGCTGTGTGTGTGTGTGTCGCTCCTTCGCTCTGTGTGTGTGTCCCTCCCTCGCTCTGTGTGTGTGTCCCTCCCTCGCTGTGTGTGTCCCTCCCTCGCTGTGTGTGTGCTTGTCCCTCCCTCGCTGTGTGTGTCCCTCCCGCGCTCTGTGTGTCTGTGTCCCTTCCTCGCTGTGCGTGTCCCTCCCTCGCTGTTTGTGTGCTTGTCCCTCCCTCACTGTGTGTGTGCGCCTCCCTCCCTCCCTCGCTGTGTGTGTGCGTGTCCCTCCCTCGCAGAGTGTGTGTGTGTGTGTGTGTCCCTCCCTCGCTCTGTGTGTGTGTCCCTCCCTCGCTGTGCGTGTCTCTCCCTCGCGGTGTGTGAATGTGTCCCTCCCTCGCTGTGTGTGAATGTGTCCCTCCCTCGCTGTGTGTGCGCATGTCCGTCCCTCGCTCTGTGTTTGTGCCTCGCTCCCTCCCTCGCTGTGTGTGATTGTGTCCCTCCCTCGCTCTGTGTGTGTGCCTCCCTCCCTCGCTGTGTCTGAATGTGTCCCTCCCTCGCTGTGTGTGAATGTGTCCCTCCATCGCTGTGTGTGCGCATGTCCCTCCCTCGCTCTGTGTATGTGCCTCATTTCCTCCCTCGCCGTGTGTGAATGTGTCCCTCCCTCGCTCTGTGTGTGCCTCCCTCCCTCTCTCGCTGTGTGTGAATGTGTCCCTCCCTCGCTGTGTGTGTGCGTCTCCCTCCCTCCCTCGCTGTGTGTGTGCGTGTCCCTCCCTCGCTGTGTGTGTGTGTGTGTGTCCCTCCTTCGCTCTGTGTGTGTGTCCCTCCCTCGCTCTGTGTGTGTGTCCCTCCCTCGCTGTGTGTGTCCCTCCCTCGCTGTGTGTGTGCTTGTCCCTCCCTCGCTGTGTGTGTCCCTCCCGCGCTCAGTGTGTGTGTGTCCCTCCCTCGCTGTGCGTGTCCCTCCCTCGCTGTGTGTGTGCTTGTCCCTCCCTCACTGTGTGTGTGTGCCTCCCTACCTCCCTCGCTGTGTGTGTGCGTGTCCCTCCCTCGCAGTGTGTGTGTGTGTGTGTGTCCCTCCCTCGCTCTGTGTGTGTGTCCCTCCCTCGCTGTGCGTGTCCCTCCCTCGCGGTGTGTGCGTGTCCCTCCCTCGCTGTGTGTGCATGTCCATCCCTCGCTGTGTGCGCGTGTCCCTCCCTCGCTGTGTGTGCGCGTGTGCCTCCGTCGCTGTGTGTGCGCGTGTCCCTCCCTCGCTGTGTGTGCGCCTGTCCCTACCTCGCTGTGTGTGCGCATGTCCCTCCCTCGCTAAGTGTGTGCATGTCCCTCCCACGCTGTGGGTGCGCGTGTCCCTCCCTCGCTGTGTGTGTGTGTGTGTTCCTCCCTCGTTGTGTGTGTGTGTGTCCCTCCCTCGCTGTGTGTGCGCGTGTCCCTCACTCGCTATGTGTGCGCGTGTTCCTCCCTCGCTGTGTGTGTCCCTCCCTCGCTGTGTGTGTGTGTGTGTTCCTCCCTCGTTGTGTGTGTGTGTGTCCCTCCCTCGCTCTGTGTGTGTGTCCCTCCCTCGCTCTGTGTGTGTGTCCCTCCCTCGCTGTGCGTGTCCCTCCCTCGCTGTGTGTGTGTTTGTCCCTCCCTCACAGTGTGTGTGCGCCTCCCTCCCTCCCCCGCTGTGTGTGTGCGTGTCCCTCCCTCGCAGTGTGTGTGTGTGTATGTGTGTGTGTGTGTGTGTGTGTCCCTCCTTCGCTCTGTGTGTGCGTCCCTCCCTCGCTGTGCGTGTCCCTCCCTCGCGGTGTGTGCGTGTCCCTCCCTCGCTGTGTGTGCATGTCCATCTCTCGCTGTGTGCGCGTGTCCCTCCCTCGCTGTGTGTGCGCGTGTGCCTCCGTCGCTGTGTGTGTGCGAGTCCCTCCCTCGCTGTGTGAGCGTGTCCCTCCCTCGCTGTGTGTGAATGTGTCCCTCCCTCGCTGTGTGTGCGTGTGTCCCTCCGTCGCTGTGTGTTCGTGTGTCCCTCCCTCGCTGAGTGTGCGCGTGACCCTCCTTCGCTGTGTGTGCGTGTCCCTCCCTCGTTGTGTGTGCGTGTCCCTCCCTCGCTGTGTGTGCGTGTCCCTCCCTCGGTGTGTATGCGCATGTCCCTCCCTCGCTCTGTGTGTGTGCCTCCCTCCCTCCCTCGCTGTGTGTGAATGTGTCCCTCCCTCGCTGTGTGTGAATGTGTCCCTCCCTCGCTGTGTGTGCGCTTGTCCCTCCCTCGCTCTGTGTTTGTGCCTCGCTCCCTCCCTCGCTGTGTGTGATTGTGTCCCTCCCTCGCTCTGTGTGTGTGCCTCCCTCCCTCGCTGTGTCTGAATGTGTCCCTCCCTCGCTGTGTGTGAATGTGTCCCTCCCTCGCTGTGTGTGCGCATGTCCCTCCCTCGCTCTGTGTGTGTGCCTCGCTCCCTCCCTCGCCGTGTGTGAATGTGTCCCTCCCTCGCTCTGTGTGTGCCTCCCTCCCTCGCTGTTTGTGTCCCTCCCTCGCTGTGTGTGTGCTTGTCCCTCCCTCGCTGTGTGTGTGTGTGTGTGTCCCTCCTTCGCTCTATGTGTGTGTCCCTCCCTCGCTCTGTGTGTGTGTCCCTCCCTCGCTGTTTGTGTCCCTCCCTCGCTGTGTGTGTGCTTGTCCCTCCCTCGCTGTGTGTGTGTGTGTGTGTGTCCCTCCTTCGCTCTGTGTGTGTGTCCCTCCCTCGCTCTGTGTGTGTGTCCCTCCCTCGCTGTGTGTGTCCCTCCCTCGCTGTGTGTGTGCTTGTCCCTCCCTCGCTGTGTGTGTCCCTCCCGCGCTCTGTGTGTCTGTGTCCCTTCCTCGCTGTTCGTGTCCCTCCCTCGCTGTGTGTGTGCTTGTCCCTCCCTCACTGTGTGTGTGCGCCTCCCTCCCTCCCTCGCTGTGTGTGTGCGTGTCCCTCCCTCGCAGTGTGTGTGTGTGTGTGTGTGTGTGTGTGTGTGTGTGTCCCTCCCTCGCTCTGTGTGTGTGTCCCTCCCTCGCTGTGCGTGTCCCTCCCTCGCGGTGTGTGAATGTATCCCTCCCTCGCTGTGTGTGAATGTGTCCCTCCATCGCTGTGTGTGCGCATGTCCCTCCCTCGCTCTGTGTTTGTGCCTCGCTCCCTCCCTCGCTGTGTGTGATTGTGTCCCTCCCTCGCTCTGTGTGTGTGCCTCCCTCCCTCTCTCGCTGTGTGTGAATGTGTCCCTCCCTCGCTGTGTGTGTGCGTCTCCCTCCCTCCCTCGCTGTGTGTGTGCGTGTCCCTCCCTCGCTGTGTGTGTGTGTGTGTGTCCCTCCTTCGCTCTGTGTGTGTGTCCCTCCCTCGCTCTGTGTGTGTGTCCCTCCCTCGCTGTGTGTGTCCCTCCCTCGCTGTGTGTGTGCTCGTCCCTCCCACGCTGTGTGTCCCTCCCGCGCTCAGTGTGTGTGTGACCCTCCCTCGCTGTGCGTGTCCCTCCCTCGCTGTGTGTGTGCTTGTCCCTCCCTCACTGTGTGTGTGCGCCTCCCTACCTCCCTCGCTGTGTGTGTGCGTGTCCCTCCCTCGCAGTGTTTGTGTGTGTGTGTGTGTGTGTGTGTGTGTGTGTCCCTCCCTCGCTCTGTGTGTGTGTCCCTCCCTCGCTGTGCGTGTCCCTCCCTCGCGGTGTGTGCGTGTCCCTCCCTCGCTGTGTGTGCATGTCCATCCCTCGCTGTGTGCGCGTGTCCCTCCCTCGCTGTGTTTACGTGTGTGCCTCCGTCGCTGTGTGTGCGCGTGTCCCTCCCTCGCTGTGTGTGCGCCTGTCCCTACCTCGCTGTGTGTGCGCATGTCCCTCCCTCGCTAAGTGTGTGCATGTCCCTCCCACGCTGTGTGTGCGCGTGTCCCTCCCTCGCTGTGTGTGTGTGTGTGTGTTCATCCCTCGTTGTGTGTGATTGTGTCCATCCCTCGCTGTGTGTGCGCGTGTCCCTCCCTCGCTATGTGTGCGCGTGTTCCTCCCTCGCTGTGTGTGTGTGTGTGTCCCTCCTTCGCTCTGTGTGTGTGTCCCTCCCTCGCTCTGTGTGTGTGTCCCTCCCTCGCTGTTTGTGTCCCTCCCTCGCTGTGTGTGTGCTTGTCCCTCCCTCGCTGTGTGTGTGTGTGTCCCTCCTTCGCTCTGTGTGGTGTCCCTCCCTCGCTCTGTGTGTGTGTCCCTCCCTCGCTGTGTGTGTCCCTCTCTCGCTGTGTGTGTGCTTGTCCCTCCCTCGCTGTGTGTGTCCCTCCCTCGCTGTGTGTGTGCTTGTCCCTCCCTCACTGTGTGTGTGCGCCTCCCTCCCTCCCTCGCTGTGTGTGTGCGTGTCCCTCCCTCGCAGTGTGTGTGTGTGTGTGTGTGTGTCCCTCCCTCGCTCTGTGTGTGTGTGTCCCTCCCTCGCTGTGCGTGTCCCTCCCTCGCGGTGTGTGCGTGTCCCTCGCTCGCTGTGTGTGCATGTCCATCCCTCGCTGTGTGTGCGTGTCCCTCCCTCGCAGTGTGTGAATGTGTCCCTCCCTCGCTGTGTGTGTGCGTGTGTGTGTCCCTCCCTCTCTGTGTGTGTGTCCCTCCCTCGCTCTGTGTGTGTGTGTCCCTCCCTCGCTGTGCGTGTCCCTCCCTCGCGGTGTGTGCGTGTCCCTCGCTCGCTGTGTGTGCATGTCCATCCCTCGCTGTGTGTGCGTGTCCCTCCCTCGCAGTGTGTGAATGTGTCCCTCCCTCGCTGTGTGTGTGCGTGTGTGTGTCCCTCCCTCTCTGTGTGTGCGTGTCCCTCCCTCGCTGTGTGTGCGTGTCCCTCCGTCGTTGTGTGTGCGTGTCCCTCCCTCGCCGTGTGTAAATGTGTCCCTCCCTCGCTGTGTGTGTGTGACCCTCCCTCGCTGTGTGTGCGTGTGTCCCTCCCTCCCTGTGTGTGCTCATGTCCCTCCCTCGCTGTGTGTGCGTGTCCCTCGCTCGCTGTGTGTGCGTGTCCCTCCCTCGCTGTGTGTGCGCATGTCCCTCCCTCGCACTGTGTGTGTGCCTCCCTCCCTCGCTGTGTGTGATTGTGTCCCTCCCTCGCTCTGTGTGTGTGCCTCCCTCCCTCGCTGTGTGTGAATGTGTCCCGCCCTCGCTGTGTGTGTGTGTCCCTCCCTCGCTGTGTGTGTCCCTCCCACGCTGTGTGTGTGTGTGTGCGTGTCCCTCCCTCGCTGTGTGTGGGTGTGTCCCTCCCTCGCTGTGTGTGCGCGTGTCCCTCCCTCGCTGTGTGTGCGCGTGTCCCTCCCTCGCTGTGTGTGCGCGTGTCCCTCCCTCGCTGTATGTGCGCATGTCCCTCCCTCGCTAAGTGTGTGCGTGTCCCTCCCTCGCTGTGTGTGTGCTTGTCCCTCCCTCGCTGTGTGTGTCCCTCCCGCGCTCTGTATGTGTGTGTCCCTCCCTCGCTGTGCATGTCCCTCCCTCGCTGTGTGTGTGCTTGTCCCTCCCTCACTGTGTGTGTGCGCCTCCCTCCTCCCTCGCTGTGTGTGTGCGTGTCCCTCCCTCGCAGTGTGTGTGTGTGTGTGTGTGTGTGTGTGTCCCTCCCTCGCTCTGTGTGTGTGTCCCTCCCTCGCTGTGCGTGTCCCTCCCTCGCGGTGTGTGCGTGTCCCTCCCTCGCTGTGTGTGCATGTCCAACCTTCGCTGTGTGCGCGTGTCCCTCCTTCGCTGTGTGTGCGCGTGTGCCTCCGTCGCTGTGTGTGCGCATGTCCCTCCCTCGCTGTGTGTGCGCGTGTCCCTCCCTTGCTGTGTGTGCGCATGTCCTTCCCTCGCTAAGTGTGTGCATGTCCCTCCCTCGCTGTGTGTGCGCGTGTCTCTCCCTCGCTGTGTGTGTGTGTGTTCCTACCTCGTTGTGTGTGTGTGTGTTCCTCCCTCGCTGTGTGTGCGCGTGTCCCTCCCTCGCTATGTGTGCGCGTGTTCCTCCCTCGCTGTGTGTGCGCGTGTTCCTCCCTCACTGTGTGTGTGCATGTCTCTCCCTCGCTGTGTGTGCGCGTGTCCCTCCCTCGCTGTGTGTGTGCGTGTCCCTCCCTCGCTGTGTGTGCGCGTGTCCCTCCGTCGCTGTGTTTGCGCGTGTCCCTCCCTCTCTGTGTGTGCGCGTGTCCCTCCGTCGCTGTGTGTGCGCGTGTCCCTCCCTCGCTGAGTGCGCGCGTGTCCCTCCCTCGCTGTGTGTGCACGTGTCTCTCCTTCGCTGTGTGTGCGCGTGTCCCTCCCTCGCTGTGTGTGCGTGTGTCTCTCCCTCGCTGTGTGTGCGCGTGTCCCTCCCTCGCTGTGTGTGTGCGTGTCCCTCCCTCACTGTGTGTGCGCGTGTCCCTCCGTCGCTGTGTGTGCGCGTGTCCCTCCCTCGCTGTGTGTGCGCGTGTCCCTCCGTCGCTGTGTGTGCGCGTGTCCCTCCCTCGCTGTGTGCGCGCGTGTCCCTCCCTCGCTGTGTGTGCGCGAGTCTCTCCCTCGCTGTGTGTGCGCGTGTCCCTCCCTCGCTGTGTGTGCGCGTGTCCCTCCCTCGCTGTGTGTGCGCGTGTCTCTCCCTCGCTGTGTGTGTGCGTGTCCCTCCCTCGCTGTGTGTGCGCGCGTCCCTCCCTCATTGTGTGTGTGTGTGTCCCTCCCTCACTGTGTGCGCGCGTGTCCCTCCCTCGCTGTGTGTATGCATGTCCCTCCCTCGCTGTGTGTGTCCCTCCCGCGCTCAGTGTGTGTGTGTCCCTCCCTCGCTGTGCGTGTCCCTCCCTCGCTGTGTGTGTGCTTGTCCCTCCCTCACTGTGTGTGTGCGCCTCCCTCCCTCCCTCGCTGTGTGTGTGCGTGTCCCTCCCTCGCAGTGTGTGTGTGTGTGTGTGTGTGTGTCCGTCCCTCGCTCTGTGTGTGTGTCCCTCCCTCGCTGTGCGTGTCCCTCCCTCGCGGTGTGTGCGTGTCCCTCGCTCGCTGTGTGTGCATGTCCATCCCTCGCTGTGTGTGCGTGTCCCTCCCTCGCAGTGTGTGAATGTGTCCCTCCCTCGCTGTGTGTGTGTGTGTCCCTCCCTCGCTGTGTGTGCGTGTCCCTCCCTCGCTGTGTGTGCGTGTCCCTCCGTCGTTGTGTGTGCGTGTCCCTCCCTCGCCGTGTGTGAATGTGTCCCTCCCTCGCTGTGTGTGTGTGACCCTCCCTCGCTTTGTGTGCGTGTGTCCCTCCCTTACAGTGTGTGCTCCTGTCCCTCCCTCGCTGTGTGTGCGTGTCCCTCGCTCGCTGTGTGTGCGTGTCCCTCCCTCGCTGTGTGTGCGCATGTCCCTCCCTTGCTCTGTGTGTGTGCCTCCCTCCCTCGCTGTGTGTGATTGTGTCCCTCCCTCGCTCTGTGTGTGTGCCTCCCTCCCTCGCTGTGTGTGAATGTGTCCCGCCCTCGCTGTGTGTGTGTGTCCCTCCCTCGCTGTGTGTGTGTGTGTGTGCGTGTCCCTCCCTCGCTGTGTGTGGGTGTGTCCCTCCCTCGCTGTGTGTGCGCGTGTGCCTCCGTCGCTGTGTGTGCGTGTGTCCCTCCCTCGCTGTGTGTGCGCGTGTCCCTCCCTCGCTGTGTGTGCGCATGTCCCTCCCTCGCTAAGTGTGTGCGTGTCCCTCCCTCGCTGTGTGTGTGCTTGTCCCTCCCTCGCTGTGTGTGTCCCTCCCGCGCTCTGTATGTGTGTGTCCCTCCCTCGCTGTGCGTGTCCCTCCCTCGCTGTGTGTGTGCTTGTCCCTCCCTCACTGTGTGTGTGCGCCTCCCTCCCTCCCTCGCTGTGTGTGTGCGTGTCCCTCCCTCGCAGTGTGTGTGTGTGTGTGTGTGTGTGTGTGTCCCTCCCTCGCTCTGTGTGTGTGTCCCTCCCTCGCTGTGCGTGTCCCTCCCTTGCGGTGTGTGCGTGTCCCTCCCTCGCTGTGTGTGCATGTCCAACCTTCGCTGTGTGCGCGTGTCCCTCCTTCGCTGTGTGTGCGCGTGTGCCTCCGTCGCTGTGTGTGCGCATGTCCCTCCCTCGCTGTGTGTGCGCGTGTCCCTCCCTCGCTGTGTGTGCGCATGTCCCTCCCTCGCTGTGTGTGTGTGTGTTCCTCCCTCGTTGTGTGTGTGTGTGTTCCTCCCTCGCTGTGTGTGCGCGTGTCCCTCCCTCGTTGTGTGTGTGTGTGTTCCTCCCTCGCTGTGTGTGCGCGTGTCCCTCCCTCGCTATGTGTGCGCGTGTTCCTCCCTCGCTGTGTGTGCGCGTGTTCGTCCCTCGCTGTGTGTGTGCGTGTCTCTCCCTCGCTGTGTGTGCGCGTGTCCCTCCCTCGCTGTGTGTGTGCGTGTCCCTCCCTCGTTGTGTGTGTGCATGTCCCTCCCTCGCTGTGTGTGCGCGTGTCCCTCCCTCGCTGTGTGTGTGTGTGTTCCTCCCTCGTTGTGTGTGTGTGTGTTCCTCCCTCGCTGTGTGTGCGCGTGTCCCTCCCTAGCTATGTGTGCGCGTGTTCCTCCCTCGCTGTGTGTGCGCGTGTTCCTCCCTCGCTGTGTGTGTGCGTGTCTCTCCTTTGCTGTGTGTGCGCGTGTCCCTCCCTCGCTGTGTGTGTGCGTGTCCCTCCCTCGCTGTGTGTGCGCGTGTCCCTCCGTCGCTGTGTTTGCGCGTGTCCCTCCCTCGCTGTGTGTGCGCGTGTCCCTCCGTCGCTGTGTGTGCGCGTGTCCCTCCCTCGCTGAGTGCGCGCGTGTCCCTCCCTCGCTGTGTGTGCACGTGTCTCTCCTTCGCTGTGTGTGCGCGTGTCCCTCCCTCGCTGTGTGTGCGCGTGTCTCTCCCTCGCTGCGTGTGCGCGTGTCCCTCCCTCGCTGTGTGTGTGCGTGTCCCTCCCTCACTGTGTGTGCGCGTGTCCCTCCGTCGCTGTGTGTGCGCGTGTCCCTCCCTCGCTGTGTGTGCGCGTGTCCCTCCGTCGCTGTGTGCGCGCGTGTCCCTCCCTCGCTGTGTGTGCGCGAGTCTCTCCCTCGCTGTGTGTGCGCGTGTCCCTCCCTCGCTGTGTGTGCGCGTGTCCCTGCCTCGCTGTGTGTGCGCGTGTCTCTCCCTCGCTGTGTGTGTGCGTGTCCCTCCCTCGCTGTGTGTGCGCGCGTCCCTCCCTCATTGTGTGTGTGTGTGTCCCTCCCTCACTGTGTGCGCGCGTGTCCCTCCCTCGCTGTGTGTATGCATGTCCCTCCCTCGCTGTGTGTGCTTGTCCCTCCCTCGCTGTGTGTGCGCGTGTCCCTCCCTCGCTCTGTGTGTGTGCCTCCCTCCCTCGCTGTGGGTGAATGTGCCCCTCCCTCGCTGTGTGTGAATATGTCCCTCCCTCGCTGTGTGTGAATATGTCCCTCCCTCGCTGTGTGTGCGCATGTTCCTCCCTCGCTCTGTGTGTGTGCCTCCCTCCCTCCCTCGCTGTGTGTGAATGTGTCCCTCCCTCGCTCTGTGTGTCTGCCTCCCTCCCTCGCTGTGTGTGTGTGTGTCCCTCCCTCGCTGTGTTTGCGCATGTCCCTCCCTCGCTCTGTGTGTGTGCCTCCCTCCCTCGCTGTGTCTGAATGTGTCCCTCCCTCGCTGTGTGTGTGTGCCTCCCTCCCTTGCTGTGTGTGTGTGTCACTTCCTCGCTCTGTGTGTGTGCCTCCCTCCCTCCCTCGCTGTGTGTGAATGTGTCCCTCCCTCGCTCTGTTTGTGTGCCTCCCTCCCTCTCTCGCTGTGTGTGAATGTGTCCCTCCCTCGCTGTGTGTGTGTGTGTGTGTGTGTCCCTCCTTCGCTCTGTGTGTGTGTCCCTCCCTCGCTCTGTGTGTGTCCCTCCCTCGCTGTTTGTGTCCCTCCCTCGCTGTGTGTGTGCTTGTCCCTCCCTCGCTGTGTGTGTCCCTCCCGCGCTCTGTGTGTGTGTGTGTCCCTCCCTCGCTGTGCGTGTCCCTCCCTCGCTGTGTGAGTGCTTGTCCCTCCCTCGCTGTGTGTGTGCGCCTCCCTCCCTCCCACGCTGTATGTGTGCGTGTCGCTCCCTCGCAGTCTGTGTGTGTGTGTGTCCCTCCCTCGCTGTGTGTGTGTGTTTCCCTCCCTCGCTCTGTGTGTGTGTCCCTCCCTCGCTGTGCGTGTCCCTCTCTCGCGGTGTGTGCGTGTCCCTCGCTAGCTGTGTGTGCTTGTCCCTCCCACGCTGTGTGTGCGTGTCCCTCCCTCGCTGTGTGTGAATGTGTCCCTCCCTCGCTGTGTGTGTGTGTGTGTCCCTCCATCGCTGTGTGTGCGTGTCCCTCCCTCGCTGTGTGTGCGTGTCCCTCCCTCGCTGTGTGTGCGTGTCTCTCCCTCGTTGTGTGTGCGTGTCCTTCCCTCGCTGTGTGTGAATGTGTCCCTCCCTCGCTGTGTGTGTGTGACCCTCCCTCGCTGTGTGTGCGTGTGTCCCTCCCTCGCTGTGTGTGCGCGTGTCCCTCCCTCGCTGTGTGTGCGTGTCCCTCCCTCGCTGTGTGTGCGTGTCCCTCCCTCGCTGTGTGTGCGCATGTCCCTCCCTCGCTCTGTGTGTGTGCCTCCCTCCCTCGCTGTGTGTGATTGTGTCCCTCCCTCGCTCTGTGTGTGTGCCTCCCTCCCTCGCTGTGTGTGAATGTGTCCCGCCCTCGCTGTGTGTGTGTGTCCCTCCATCGTTGTGGCTGTGTGTGTCCCTCCCTCGTTGTGTGAGTACATATCTCTCACTCTTGCAATGTGTGTGTATCCCCCTCACTGTGTGTGAGCGTGTCCCTCCCTCGCTGTGTGAGCATGTTCAGCCCTTGCTGTGTGCGTGCGTGACCCTCCCTTGCTGTATGTGTGTGTGTGTCCCTCCCTAGCTGTGTGTGTGTGTCCCTCCCACGCTGTGTGGGTGTGTGTTCCTCCATCGCTGTTTGTGTGTGTCCCTCACTCGCTGTGTGTGTGTGTGTGTGTGTGTGTCCCTCCCTCGCTGTGTGTGTGTGTCCCTCCCTCGCTGTGTATGTGTGTGAACCTCCCTCGCTGTGTGTGTGTGTTCCTCCATCGCTGTGTATGTTTGTTCCTCCCTCGCTGTGTGTGTGCGTTCCTCCCTCGCTGTGTGTGTGTGTTCCTCCCTTGCTGTGTGTGTGTGTGTCCCTCCCTCGCTGTGTGCGTGTGTTCCTCCCTCGCTGTGTGTGCGTGTCCTTCCCTCGCTGTGTGTGTGTGTCCCTCCCTCGCTGTGTGTGTGTGTGTCCCTCCCTCGCTGTGTGTGTGTGTGTCCCTCCCTCGCTGTGTGTGTATGTCCCTCCTCGCTGTGTGTGTGTGTCCCTCCCTCGCTGTGTGTGTGTGTCCCTCCCTCGCTGTGTGTGCGTGTCCTTCCCTCGCTGTGTGTGTGTGTCCCTCCCTCGCTCTGTGTGTGTGTCCCTTCCTCGCTCTGTGTGTGTGTCCATCCCTCGCTGTGTGTGCGTGTCCCTCCCTCGCTGTGTGCGTGTGTCCCTCCCTCGCTGTGTGTGTGTGTTCCTCCCTCGCTGTGTGTGTGTGTTCCTCCCTCGCTGTGTGAGTGTGTCTCTTCCTAGCTGTGTGTGTGTGTCCGTCCCTCGCTGTGTGTGTGTGTCCCTCCCTCGCTGTGTGTGTGTGTTCCTCCATCGCTGTGTGTGTGTGTTCCTCCCTTGCTGAGTGTGTGTGTCCCTCCCTCGCTGTGTGTGCGTGTCCTTCCCTCGCTGTGTGTGTGTGTGTCCCTCCCTCGCTGTGTGTGTGTGTCCCTCCCTCGCTGTGTGTGTGTGTTCCTCCCTAGCTGTGTGTGTTCCTCCCTCGCTGTGTGTGTGTGTTCCTCCCTTGCTGTGTGTGTGTGTTCCTCCCTCGCTGTGTGTGTGTGTGTCCCTCCCTCGCTGTGTGTGTGTGTCCGTCCCTCGCTGTGTGTGTGTGTGTGTCCCTCCCTCGCTGTGTGTGCGCATGTCCCTCCCTCGATCCGTGTGTATGCCTCCCTCCCTCCCTCGCTGTGTGTGAATGTGTCCCTCCCTCTCTGTGTGTGTTCGTGTCCCTCCCTCGCTGTGTGTGTGTCCCTCCCTCGCTGTGTGTGTGCGTGTCCCTACCCCGCTGTGTGTGCGCATGTCCCTCCCTCGCTCTGTGTGTGCGCCTCCCTCCCTCGCTGTGTGTGAATGTGTCCCTCCCTCGCTGTGTGTGTGTGTGTGTCCCTCCCTCGCTGTGTGTGCGTGTCCCTCCCTCGCTGTGTGTGCGTGTCCCTCCCTCGCTGTGTGTGCGTGTCTCTCCCTTGTTGTGTGTGCGTGTCCCTCCCTCGCTTTGTGTGAATGTGTCCCTCCCTCGCTGTGTGTGTGTGACCCTCCCTCGCTGTGTGTGCGTGTGTCCCTCCCTCGCTGTGTGTGCGCGTGTCCGTCCCTCGCTGTGTGTGCGTGTCCCTCCCTCGCTGTGTGTGCGTGTCCCTCCCTCGCTGTGTGTGCGCATGTCCCTCCCTCGCTCTGTGTGTGTGCCTCCCTCCCTCGCTGTGTGTGATTGTGTCCCTCCCTCGCTCTGTGTGTGTGCCTCCCTCCCTCGCTGTGTGTGAATGTGTCCCGCCCTCGCTGTGTGTATGTGTCCCTCCATCGTTGTGGCTGTGTGTGTCCCTCCCTCGTTGTGTGAGTGCATGTCTCTCACTCTTGCAATGTGTGTGTATCCCCCTCACTGTGTGTGAGCGTGTCCCTCCCTCGCTGTGTGAGCATGTTCAGCCCTTGCTGTGTGCGTGCGTGACCCTCCCTTGCTGTGTGTGTGTGTGTCCCTCCCTAGCTGTGTGTGTGTGTCCCTCCCACGCTGTGTGGGTGTGTGTTCCTCCATCGCTGTGTGTGTGTGTCCCTCCCTCGCTGTGTGTGTGTGTGTGTGTGTGTGTGTGTATCCCTCCCTCGCTGTGTGTGTGTGTCCCTCCCTCGCTGTGTATGTGTGTTCCTCCATCGCTGTGTGTGTGTGTCCCTCCCTCGCTGTGTGTGTGTGTTCCTCCATCGCTGTGTGTGTTTGTTCCTCCTTCGCTGTGTGTGTGTGTCCCTCCCTCGCTGTGTGTGTGTGTTCCTCCCTTGCTGTGTGTGTGTGTGTCCCTCCCTCGCTGTGTGCGTGTGTTCCTCCCTCGCTGTGTGTGCGTGTCCTTCCCTCGCTGTGTGTGTGTGTCCCTCCCTCGCTGTGTGTGTGTGTGTCCCTCCCTCGCTGTGTGTGTGTGTGTCCCTCCCTCGCTGTGTGTGAATGTGTCCCTCCCTCGCTGTGTGTGTGTGTCCCTCCCTCGCTGTGTGTGTGTGTCCCTCCCTCGCTGTGTGTGCGAGTCCTTCCCTCGCTGTGTGTTTGTGTCCCTCCCTCGCTGTGTGTGTGTGTCCCTTCCTCGCTCTGTGTGTGTGTCCATCCCTCGCTGTGTGTGCGTGTCCCTCCCTCGCTGTGTGTGTGTGTCCCTCCCTCGCTGTGTGTGTGTGTTCCTCCCTCGCTGTGTGTGTGTGTTCCTCCCTCGCTGTGTGTGTCTGTTCCTCCCTCGCTGTGTGAGTGTGTCTCTTCCTAGCTGTGTGTGTGTGTTCCTCCCTCGCTGTGTGTGTGTGTTCCTCCCTTGCTGTGTGTGTGTGTCCCTCCCTCGCTGTGTGTGTGTGTTCCTCCATCGCTGTGTGTGTGTGTTCCTCCCTTGCTGTGTGTGTGTGTCTCTCCCTCGCTGTGTGTGCGTGCCCTTCCCTCGCTGTGTGTGTGTGTGTCCCTCCCTCGCTGTGTGTGTGTGTCCCTCCCTCGATGTGTGTGTGTGTTCCTCCCTCGCTGTGTGTGTTCCTCCCTCGCTGTGTGTGTGTGTTCCTCCCTTGCTGTGTGTGTGTGTTCCTCCCTCGCTGTGTGTGTGTGTGTCCCTCCCTCGCTGTGTGTGTGTGTCCGTCCCTCGCTGTGTGTGTGTGTGTCCCTAACTCGCTGTGTGTGCGCATGTCCCTCCCTCGATCGGTGTGTACGCCTCCATCCCTCCCTCGCTGTGTGTGAATGTGTCCCTCCCTCGCTGTGTGTGTTCGTGTCCCTCCCTCGCTGTGTGTGTGTCCCTCCCTCGCTGTGTGTGTGCGTGTCCCTCCCCCGCTGTGTGTGCGCATGTCCCTCCCTCGCTCTGTGTGTGCGCCTCCCTCCCTCCCTCGCTGTGTGTGAACGTGTCCCTCCCTCGCTGTGTGTGTGTGTGTGTGTCCCTCCCTCGCTGTGTGTGTGTGTCTCTCCCTCGCTGTGTGTGTCCCTCCCTTGCTGTGTGTGTGCTTGTCCCTCCCTCGCTGTGTGTGCGTGTCCCTCCCACGCTGTGTGTGCTTGTCCCTCCCTCGCTGTGTGTGTGTGTCCCTCCCTCGCTGTGTGTGCGTGTCCCTCCCTCGCTGTGTGTGTGTGTCCCACCCTCGCTGTGTGAGCGTGTTCCTCCCTCGCTGTGTGTGAATGTGTCCCTCCATCGCTGTGTGTGCGTGTGTCCCTCCCTCGCTGTGTGTGCGTGTGTCCTTCCCTCGCTGTGTGTGCGCGTGACCCTCCCTCGCTGTGTGTGCGTGTCCCTCCCTCGTTGTGTGTGTGTGTTCCTCCCTTGCTGTGTGTGTGTGTGTCCCTCCCTCGCTGTGTGCGTGTGTTCCTCCCTCGCTGTGTGTGCGTGTCCTTCCCTCGCTGTGTGTGTGTGTCCCTCCCTCGCTGTGTGTGTGTGTGTCCCTCCCTCGCTGTGTGTGTGTGTGTCCCTCCCTCGCTGTGTGTGTGTGTCCCTCCCTCGCTGTGTGTGTGTGTCCCTCCCTCGCTGTGTGTGCGTGTCCTTCCCTCGCTGTGTGTGTGTGTCCCTCCCTCGCTCTGTGTGTGTGTCCCTTCCTCGCTCTGTGTGTGTGTCCATCCCTCGCTGTGTGTGCGTGTCCCTCCCTCGCTGTGTGTGTGTGTCCCTCCCTCGCTGTGTGTGTGTGTTCCTCCCTCGCTGTGTGTGTGTGTTCCTCCCTCGCTGTGTGTGTGTGTTCCTCCCTCGCTGTGTGAGTGTGTCTCTTCCTAGCTGTGTGTGTGTGTTCCTCCCTCGCTGTGTGTGTGTGTTCCTCCCTTGCTGTGTGTGTGTGTCCCTCCCTTCGCTGTGTGTGTGTGTCCCTCCCTCGCTGTGTGTGTGTGTTCCTCCATCGCTGTGTGTGTGTGTTCCTCCCTTGCTGTGTGTGTGTGTCTCTCCCTCGCTGTGTGTGCGTGTCCTTCCCTCGCTGTGTGTGTGTGTGTCCCTCCCTCGCTGTGTGTGTGTGTCCCTCCCTCGCTGTGTGTGTGTGTTCCTCCCTCGCTGTGTGTGTTCCTCCCTCGCTGTGTGTGTGTGTTCCTCCCTTGCTGTGTGTGTGTGTTCCTCCCTCGCTGTGTGTGTGTGTGTCCCTCCCTCGCTGTGTGTGTGTGTCCGTCCCTCGCTGTGTGTGTGTGTGTCCCTAACTCGCTGTGTGTGCGCATGTCCCTCCCTCGATCGGTGTGTACGCCTCCCTCCCTCCCTCGCTGTGTGTGAATGTGTCCCTCCCTCGCTTTGTGTGTTCGTGTCCCTCCCTCGCTGTGTGTGTGTCCCTCCCTCGCTGTGTGTGTGTCCCTCCCCCGCTGTGTGTGCGCATGTCCCTCCCTCGCTCTGTGTGTGCGCCTCCCTCCCTCCCTCGCTGTGTGTGTGCGTGTCCCTCCCTCGCTGTGTGTGTGTGTGTGTGTGTCCCTCCCTCGCTGTGTGTGTGTGTCTCTCCCTCGCTGTGTGTGTCCCTCCCTTGCTGTGTGTGTGCTTGTCCCTCCCTCGCTCTGTGTGCGTGTCCCTCCCACGCTGTGTGTGCTTGTCCCTCCCTCGCTGTGTGTGCGTGTCCCACCCTCGCTGTGTGTGAATGTGTCCCTCCCTCGCTGTGTGTGTGTGTCCCTCCCTCGCTGTGTGTGCGTGTCCCTCCCTCGCTGTGTGTGCGTGTCCCTCCCTCGCTGTGTGAGCGTGTCCCTCCCTCGCTGTGTGTGAATGTGTCCCTCCCTCGCTGCGTGAGCGTGTCCCTCCCTCGCTGTGTGTGCGTGTGTCCCTCCCTCGCTGTGTGTGCGCGTGACCCTCCCTCGCTGTGTGTGCGTGTCCCTCCATCGCTGTGTGTGAATGTGTCCCTCCCTCGCTGTGTGTGCGTGTCCCTCCCTCGGTGTGTGTGCGCATGTCCCTCCCTCGCTCTGTGTGTGTGCCTCCCTCCCTCGCTGTGTGTGAATGTGTCCCTCCCTCGCTGTGTGTGAATGTGTACCTCCCTCGCTGTGTGTGCGCATGTCCCTCCCTCGCTCTGTGTGTGTGCCTCGCTCCCTCCCTCGCTGTGTGTGATTGTGTCCCTCCCTCGCTCTGTGTGTGTGCCTCCCTCCCTCTCTCGCTGTGTGTGTGCGTGTCCCTCCCTCGCTGTGTGTGTGTGTGTGTGTGTGTCCCTCCTTCGCTCTGTGTGTGTGTCCCTCCCTCGCTCTGTGTGTGTGTGTCCCTCCCTCGCTGTGTGTGTCCCTCCCTCGCTGTGTGTGTGTGCTTGTCCCTCCCTCGCTGTGTGTGTCCCTCCCGCGCTCAGTGTGTGTGTATCCCTCCCTTGCTGTGCGTGACCCTCCCTCGCTGTGTGTGTGCTTGTCCCTCCCTCACTGTGTGTGTGCGCCTCCCTCACTCCCTCGCTGTGTGTGTCCCTCCCTCGCAGTGTGTGTGTGTGTGTGTGTCCCTCCCTCGCTCTGTGTGTGTGTCCCTCTCTCACTGTGCGTGTCCCTCCCTCGCGGTGTGTGCGTGTCCCTCCCTCGCTGTGTGTGCTTGTCCCTCCCTCGCTGTGTGTGCGTGTCCCTCCCTCGCAGTGTGTGAATGTGTCCCTCCCTCGCTGTGTGTGTGTGTGTGTCCCTCCCTCGCTGTGTGTGCGTGTCCCTCGCTCGCTGTGTGTGCGTGTCCCTTCCTCGTTGTGTGTGCGTGTCCCTCCCTCGCCGTGTGTGAATGTGTCCCTCCCTCGCTGTGTGTGTGTGACCCTCCCTCGCTGTGTGTGCGTGTGTCCCTCCCTCACTGTGTGTGCTCGTGTCCCTCCCTCGCTGTGTGTGCGTGTCCCTCGCTCGCTGTGTGTGCGTGTCCCTCCCTCGCTGTGTGTGCGCATGTCCCTCCCTCGCTCTGTGTGTGTGCCTCCCTCCCTCGCTGTGTGTGATTGTGTCCCTCCCTCGCTCTGTGTGTGTGCCTCCCTCCCTCGCTGTGTGTGAATGTGTCCCGCCCTCGCTGTGTGTGTGTGTCCCTCCCTCGCTGTGTGTGTGTGTGTCCCTCCCTCGCTGTGTGTGTGTGTGTGTGTGCGTGTCCCTCCCTCGCTGTGTGTGTCCCTCCCTCGCTGTGTGTGCGCATGTCCCTCCCTCGCTGTGTGTGCGCGTGTCCCTCCCTCGCTGTCTGTGCGCGTGTCCCTCCCTCGCTGTGTGTGCGCGTGTCCCTCCCTCGCTGTGTGTGCGCGTGTGCCTCCGTTGCTGTGTGTGCGGGTGTCCCTCCCTCGCTGTGTGTGCGCGTGTCCCTCCCTCGCTGTGTGTGCGCATGTCCCTCCCTCGCTAAGTGTGTGCATGTCCCTCCCTCGCTGTGTGTGTGCTTGTCCCTCCCTCGCTGTGTGTGTCCCTCCCGCGCTCTGTATGTGTGTGTCCCTCCCTCGCTGTACGTGTCCCTCCCTCGCTGTGTGTGTGCTTGTCCCTCCCTCACTGTGTGTGTGCGCCTCCCTCCCTCCCTCGCTGTGTGTGTGCCTTTCCCTCCCTCGCAGTGTGTGTGTGTGTGTGTGTGTGTGTGTGTGTGTCCCTCCCTCGCTCTGTGTGTGTGTCCCTCCCTCGCTGTGCGTGTCCCTCCCTCGCGGTGTGTGCGTGTACCTCCCTCGCTGTGTGTGCATGTCCATTCCTCGCTGTGTGCGCGTGTCCCTGCTTCGCTGTGTATGCACATGTCCCTCCCTCGCTGTGTGTGCGCGTGTCCCTCGCTCGCTGTGTGTGCGCATGTCCCTCCCTCGCTAAGTGTGTGCATGTCCCTCCCTCGCTGTGTGTGCGCGTGTCCCTCCCTCGCTGTGTGTGTGTGTGTGTTCCTCCCTCGTTGTGTGTGTGTGTGTTCCTCCCTCGCTGTGTGTGCGCGTGTCCCTCCCTCGCTGTGTGTGTGTGTGTGTTCCTCCCTCGTTGTGTGTGTGTGTGTTCCTCCCTCCGTATGTGTGCGCGTGTCCCTCCCTCGCTGAGTGCGCGTGTGTCCCTCCCTCGCTGTGTGTGCACGTGTCTCTCCTTCGCTGTGTGTGCGCATGTCCATCCCTCGCTGTGTGTGCGCGTGTCTCTCCCTCGCTGTGTGTGCGTGTGTCCCTCCCTCGCTGTGTGTGTGCGTGTCCCTCCCTCACTGTGTGTGCGCGTGTCCCTCCGTCGCTGTGTGTGCGCGTGTCCCTCCCTCGCTGTGTGTGCGCGTGTCCCTCCGTCGCTGTGTGTGTGCGTGTCCCTCCCTCGCTGTGTGCGCGCGTGTCCCTCCCTCGCTGTGTGTGCGCGAGTCTCTCCCTCGCTGTGTGTGCGCGTGTCCCTCCCTCGCTGTGTGTGCACGTGTCCCTCCCTCGCTGTGTGTGCGCGTGTCTCTCCCTCGCTGTGTGTGTGCGTGTCCCTCCCTCGATGTGTGTGAGCGCGTCCCTCCCTCATTGTGTGTGTGTGTGTCCCTCCCTCACTGTGTGCGCGCGTGTCCCTCCCTCGCTGTGTGCGCATGTCCCTCCCTCGCTGTGTGTATGCGTGTCCCTCCCTCGCTGTGTGTGCTTGTCCCTCCCTCGCTGTGTGTGCGCGTGTCCCTCCCTCGCTGTGTGTGTGTGCCTCCCTCCCTCGCTGTGTGTGAATGTGCCCCTCCCTCGCTGTGTGTGAATATGTCCCTCCCTCGCTGTGTGTGAATATGTCCCTCCCTCGCTGTGTGTGAATGTGTCCCTCCCTCGCTCTGTGTGTCTGACTCCCTCCCTCGCTGTGTGTGTGTGTGTCCCTCCCTCGCTGTGTTTGCGCATGTCCCTCCCTCGCTCTGTGTGTGTGCCTCCCTCCCTCGCTGTGTCTGAATGTGTCCCTCCCTCGCTGTGTGTGTGTGCCTCCCTCCCTCGCTGTGTCTGAATGTGTCCCTCCCTCGCTCTGTGTGTGTGCCTCCCTCCCTCCCTCGCTGTGTGTGAATGTGTCCCTCCCTCGCTCTGTTTGTGTGCCTCCCTCCCTCTCTCGCTGTGTGTGAATGTGTCCCTCCCTCGCTGTGTGTGTGTGTGTGTGTCCCTCCTTCGCTCTGTGTGTGTGTCCCTCCCTCGCTCTGTGTGTGTGTCCCTCCCTCGCTGTGTGTGTCCCTCCCTCGCTGTGTGTGTGCTTGTCCCTCCCTCGCTGTGTGTGTCCCTCCCGCGCTCTGTGTGTGTGCGTGTCCCTCCCTCGCAGTCTGTGTGTGTGTGTGTCCATCCCTCGCTGTGTGCGTGTGTTTCCCTCCCTCGCTCTGTGTGTGTGTCCCTCCCTCGCTGTGCGTGTCCCTCCCTCGCGGTGTGTGCGTGTCCCTCCCTCGCTGTGTGTGCTTGTCCCTCCCTCGCTGTGTGTGCGTGTCCCTCCCTCGCTGTGTGTGAATGTGTCCCTCCCTCGCTGTGTGTGTGTGTGTGTCCCTCCCTCGCTGTGTGTGCGTGTCCCTCCCTCGCTGTGTGTGCGTGTCCCTCCCTCGCTGTGTGTGCGTGTCTCTCCCTCGTTGTGTGTGCGTGTCCCTCCCTCGCTGTGTGTGAATGTGTCCCTCCCTCGCTGTGTGTGTGTGACCCTCCCTCGCTGTGTGTGCGTGTCCCTCCCTCGCTGTGTGTGCGTGTCCCTCCCTCGCTGTGTGTGCGCATGTCCCTCCGTCGCTGTGTGTGCGCGTGTCCCTCCCTCGCTGAGTGCGCGCGTGTCCCTCCCTCGCTGTGTGTACACGTGTCTCTCCTTTGCTGTGTGTGCGCGTGTCCATCCCTCGCTGTGTGTGCGCGTGTCTCTCCCTCGCTGTGTGTGCGTGTGTCCCTCCCTCGCTGTGTGTGTGCGTGTCCCTCCCTCACTGTGTGTGCGCGTGTCCCTCCGTCGCTGTGTGTGCGCGTGTCCCTCCCTCGCTTTGTGTGCGCGTGTCCCTCCGTCGCTGTGTGTGTGCGTGTCCCTCCCTCGCTGTGTGCGCGCGTGTCCCTCCCTCGCTGTGTGTGCGCGAGTCTCTCCCTCGCTGTGTGTGCGCGTGTCCCTCCCTCGCTGTGTGTGCGCGTGTCCCTCCCTCGCTGTGTGTGCGCGTGTCTCTCCCTCGCTGTGTGTGTGCGTGTCCCTCCCTCGATGTGTGTGAGCGCGTCCCTCCCTCATTGTGTGTGTGTGTGTCCCTCCCTCGCTGTGTGCGCATGTCCCTCCCTCGCTGTGTGTATGCGTGTCCCTCCCTCGGTGTGTGTTCTTGTCCCTCCCTCGCTGTGTGTGCGCGTGTCCCTGCCTCGCTCTGTGTGTGTGCCTCCCTCCCTCGCTGTGTGTGAATGTGCCCCTCCCTCGCTGTGTATGAATATGTCCCTCCCTCGCTGTGTGTGAATATGTCCCTCCATCGCTGTGTGTGAATGTGTCCCTCCCTCGCTCTGTGTGTCTGACTCCCTCACTCGCTGTGTGTGTGTGTGTCCCTCCCTCGCTGTGTTTGCGCATGTCCCTCCCTCGCTCTGTGTGTGTGCCTCCCTCCCTCGCTGTGTCTGAATGTGTCCCTCCCTCGCTCTGTGTGTGTGCCTCCCTCCCTCCCTCGCTGTGTGTGAATGTGTCCCACCCTCGCTCTGTTTGTGTGCCTCCCTCCCTCTCTCGCTGTGTGTGAATGTGTCCCTCCCTCGCTGTGTGTGTGTGTGTGTGTGTGTGTCCCTCCTTCGCTCTGTGTGTGTGTCCCTCCCTCGCTCTGTGTGTGTGTCCCTCCCTCGCTGTGTGTGTCCCTCCCTCGCTGTGTGTGTGCATGTCCCTCCCTCGCTGTGTGTGTCCCTCCCGCGCTCTGTGTGTGTGCGTGTCCCTCCCTCGCAGTCTGTGTGTGTGTGTGTCCATCCCTCGCTGTGTGCGTGTGTTTCCCTCCCTCGCTCTGTGTGTGTGTCCCTCCCTCGCTGTGCGTGTCCCTCCCTCGCGGTGTGTGCGTGTCCCTCCCTCGCTGTGTGTGCTTGTCCCTCCCTCGCTGTGTGTGCGTGTCCCTCCCTCGCTGTGTGTGAATGTGTCCCTCCCTCGCTGTGTGTGTGTGTGTGTCCCTCCCTCGCTGTGTGTGCGTGTCCCTCCCTCGCTGTGTGTGCGTGTCCCTCCCTCGCTGTGTGTGTGTGTCTCTCCCTCGTTGTGTGTGCGTGTCCCTCCCTCGCTGTGTGTGAATGTGTCCCTCCCTCGCTCTGTGTGTGTGCCTCCCTCCCTCGCAGTGTGTGAATGTGTCCCGCCCTCGCTCTGTGTGTGTGTCCCTCCCTCGCTGTGTGTGTGTGTGTCCCTCCCTCGCTGTGTGTGTGTGTGCGTGTCCCTCCCTCGCTATGTGTGTGTGTGTGTCCCTCCCTCGCTGTGTGTGCGCGTGTCCCTCCCTCGCTGGGTTTGCGCGTGTCCCTCCCTCGCTGTGTGTGCGCGTGTCCCTCCCTCGCTGTGTGTGTGTGTGTGCGTGTCCCTCCCTCGCTGTGTGTGTGCGTGTCCCTCCCTCGCTGTGTGTGCGTGTGTCCCTTCGTCGCTGTGTGTGAGCGTGTCTCTCCCTCGCTGTGTGTGCGCGTGTCCCTCCCTCGCTGTGTGTGCGCGTGTCCCTCCATCGCAGTGTGTGCGCATGTCCCTCCCTCGCTAAGTATGTGCATGTCCCTCCCTCGCTGTGTGTGCGTGTCCCTCCCTCGCTGTGTGTGCGCGTGTCCCTCCCTCGCTATGTGTGCGCGTGTCCCTCCCTCACTGTGTGTGCGCGTGTCCCTCCCTCGCTTTATGTAGGCGAGTCCCTCCCTCGTTGTGTGTGCGCGTGTCCCTCCCTCGCTGTGTGTGCGCGTGTCCCTCCCTCGCTGTGTGTGCTCGTGTCCATCCCTCGCTGTGTGTGTGTTTGTGTGCATGTCCCTCCCTCGCTGTATGTGTGTGTGTCCCTCCCTCGCTGTGTGGGCGCGCGTCCCTCCCTTGCTGTGTGTGCGCGTGTCCCTCCCTCGCTGTGGGCGCATGTCCCTCCCTCGCTGTGTGTATGCGTGTCCCTCCCTCGCTGTGTGTGCATGTCCCTCCCTCGCTGTGTGTGCGCGTGCCCCTCCCTCGCTGTGTGTGTATGTGTGTCCCTCCCTCGCTCTGTGTGTGTGTGTCCCTCCCTCGCTCTGTGTGTGTGTGCGTCCCTCCCTCGCACTGCGTGTGTGTGTGTGTCCCTCCCTCGCTGTGTGTGTGTGTGTGTGTGTGTCCCTCCCTCGCTGTGTGTGTGTGTCCCTCCCTCGCTGTGTGTGTGTGTGTGTCCCTCCCTTGCTGTGTGTGTGTATGCCCCTCCCTCGCTGTGTGTGTGTGTGTGTGTCCCTCCCGCGCTGTGTGTGTCCCTCCCTCGCTCTGTGTGTGTGTGTGCGTGTCCCTCCCTCGCTGTGTGTGTGTGTGTGCGTGTCTCTCCCTCGCTGTGTGTGTGTGCGTGTCCCTCCCTCGCTCTGTGTGTGTGTGTGCGTGTCCCTCCCTCGCTGTGTGTGTGTGTGTGTCCCTCCCTCGCTCTGTGTGTGTGTGTGCGTGTCCCTCCCTCGCTGTGTGTGTGTGTGTCCCTCCCTCGCTGTGTGCGTGTCCTTCCCTCGTTGTGTGTGCGTGTCCCTCCATCGTTGTGGCTGTGTGTGTCCCTCCCTCGTTGTGTGAGAGCATGTCTCTCACTCTTGCAATGTGTGCGTGTCCCCCTCACTGTGTGTGAGCGTGTCCCTCCCTCGCTGTGTGAGCATGTTCAGCCCTTGCTGTGTGCGTGCGTGACCCTTCCTTGCTGTGTGTGTGTGTGTCCCTCCCTCGCTGTGAGTGTGTGTTCCTCCCTCGCTGTGTGTGTGTGTGCGTGTGTCCCTCCCTCGCTCTGTGTGTGTGTGTGTGTCCCTCCCTCGCTCTGTGTGTGTGTGTCCCTCCCTCGCTCTGTGTGTGTGTGTGTCCCTCCCTCGCTCTGTGTGTGTGTGTGTGTGTCCCTCCCTCGCTGTATGTGTGTGTTCCTCCCTCGCTGTGTGTGTGAGTGTCCCTCCCTCGCTCTGTGTGTGTGTGTGTCCCTCCCTCGCTCTGTGTGTGTGTGTCCCTCCCTCGCTGTGTTTGTGTGTCCCTCCCTCGCAATGTGTGTGCGTGTCCCTCCCTCGCTGTGTGCGTGTCCCTCCCTCGCTGTGTGTGTGTGTTCCTCCCTTGCTGTGTGTGTGTGCCTCCCTCCCTCGCTGTGTGTGATTGTGTCCCTCCCTCGCTCTGTGTGTGTGCCTCCCTCCCTCGCTGTGTGTGAATGTGTCCCGCCCTCGCTGTGCGTGTCCCTCCCTCGCGGTGTGTGCGTGTACCTCCCTCGCTGTGTGTGCGTGTCCCTCCCTCGCTGTGTGTGCGTGTCCCTCCCTCGCTGTGTGTGCGCATGTCCCTCCCTCGCTCTGTGTGTGTGCCTCCCTCCCTCGCTGTGTGTGATTGTGTCCCTCCCTCGCTCTGTGTGTGTGCCTCCCTCCCTCGCAGTGTGTGAATGTGTCCCGCCCTCGCTCTGTGTGTGTGTCCCTCCCTCGCTGTGTGTGTGTGTGTCCCTCCCTCGCTGTGTGTGTGTGTGCGTGTCCCTCCCTCGCTATGTGTGTGTGTGTGTCCCTCCCTCGCTGTGTGTGCGCGTGTCCCTCCCTCGCTGCGTTTGCGCGTGTCCCTCCCTCGCTGTGTGTGCACGTGTCCCTCCCTCGCTGTGTGTGTGTGTGTGCGTGTCCCTCCCTCGCTGTGTGTGTGCGTGTCGCTCCCTCGCTGTGTGTGCGTGTGTCCCTTCGTCGCTGTGTGTGAGCGTGTCTCTCCCTCGCTGTGTGTGCGCGTGTCCCTCCCTCGCTGTGTGTGCGCGTGTCCCTCCATCGCAGTGTGTGCGCATGTCCCTCCCTCGCTAAGTATGTGCATGTCCCTCCCTCGCTGTGTGTGCGTGTCCCTCCCTCGCTGTGTGTGCGCGTGTCCCTCCCTCGCTATGTGTGCGCGTGTCCCTCCCTCACTGTGTGTGCGCGTGTCCCTCCCTCGCTTTATGTAGGCGAGTCCCTCCCTCGTTGTGTGTGCGCGTGTCCCTCCCTCGCTGTGTGTGCGCGTGTCCCTCCCTCGCTGTGTGTGCTCGTGTCCATCCCTCGCTGTGTGTGTGTTTGTGTGCATGTCCCTCCCTCGCTGTATGTGTGTGTGTCCCTCCCTCGCTGTGTGGGCGCGCGTCCCTCCCTTGCTGTGTGTGCGCGTGTCCCTCCCTCGCTGTGGGCGCATGTCCCTCCCTCGCTGTGTGTATGCGTGTCCCTCCCTCGCTGTGTGTGCATGTCCCTCCCTCGCTGTGTGTGCGCGTGCCCCTCCCTCGCTGTGTGTGTATGTGTGTCCCTCCCTCGCTCTGTGTGTGTGTGTCCCTCCCTCGCTCTGTGTGTGTGTGCGTCCCTCCCTCGCACTGCGTGTGTGTGTGTGTCCCTCCCTCGCTGTGTGTGTGTGTGTGTGTGTCCCTCCCTCGCTGTGTGTGTGTGTCCCTCCCTCGCTGTGTGTGTGTGTGTGTCCCTCCCTTGCTGTGTGTGTGTATGCCCCTCCCTCGCTGTGTGTGTGTGTGTGTGTCCCTCCCGCGCTGTGTGTGTCCCTCCCTCGCTCTGTGTGTGTGTGTGCGTGTCCCTCCCTCGCTGTGTGTGTGTGTGTGCGTGTCTCTCCCTCGCTGTGTGTGTGTGCGTGTCCCTCCCTCGCTCTGTGTGTGTGTGTGCGTGTCCCTCCCTCGCTGTGTGTGTGTGTGTGTCCCTCCCTCGCTCTGTGTGTGTGTGTGCGTGTCCCTCCCTCGCTGTGTGTGTGTGTGTCCCTCCCTCGCTGTGTGCGTGTCCTTCCCTCGTTGTGTGTGCGTGTCCCTCCATCGTTGTGGCTGTGTGTGTCCCTCCCTCGTTGTGTGAGAGCATGTCTCTCACTCTTGCAATGTGTGCGTGTCCCCCTCACTGTGTGTGAGCGTGTCCCTCCCTCGCTGTGTGAGCATGTTCAGCCCTTGCTGTGTGCGTGCGTGACCCTTCCTTGCTGTGTGTGTGTGTGTCCCTCCCTCGCTGTGAGTGTGTGTTCCTCCCTCGCTGTGTGTGTGTGTGCGTGTGTCCCTCCCTCGCTCTGTGTGTGTGTGTGTGTCCCTCCCTCGCTCTGTGTGTGTGTGTCCCTCCCTCGCTCTGTGTGTGTGTGTGTCCCTCCCTCGCTCTGTGTGTGTGTGTGTGTGTCCCTCCCTCGCTGTATGTGTGTGTTCCTCCCTCGCTGTGTGTGTGAGTGTCCCTCCCTCGCTCTGTGTGTGTGTGTGTCCCTCCCTCGCTCTGTGTGTGTGTGTCCCTCCCTCGCTGTGTTTGTGTGTCCCTCCCTCGCAATGTGTGTGCGTGTCCCTCCCTCGCTGTGTGCGTGTCCCTCCCTCGCTGTGTGTGTGTGTTCCTCCCTTGCTGTGTGTGTGTGCCTCCCTCCCTCGCTGTGTGTGATTGTGTCCCTCCCTCGCTCTGTGTGTGTGCCTCCCTCCCTCGCTGTGTGTGAATGTGTCCCGCCCTCGCTGTGCGTGTCCCTCCCTCGCGGTGTGTGCGTGTACCTCCCTCGCTGTGTGTGCATGTCCATCCCTCGCTGTGTGCGCGTGTCCCTGCTTCGCTATGTGTGCGCGTGTGCCTCCGTCGCTGTGTGTGCGCATGTCCCTCCCTCGCTGTGTGTGCGCGTGTCCCTCCCTCGCTGTGTGTGCGCATGTCCCTCCCTCGCTAAGTGTGTGCATGTCCCTCCCTCGCTGTGTGTGCGCGTGTGCCTCCCTCGCTGTGTGTGTGCGTGTGTTCCTCCCTCGTTGTGTGTGTGTGTGTTCCTCCCTCGCTGTGTGTGCGCGTGTCCTTCCCTCGCTGTGTGTGTGTGTGTTCCTTCCTCGTTGTGTGTGTGTGTGTTCCTCCCTCGCTATGTGTGTGCGTGTCTCTCCCTCGCTGTGTGTGCGCGTGTCCCTCCCTCGCTGTGTGTGTGCGTGTCCATCCCTCGCTGTGTGTGCGCGTGTCCCTCCGTCGCTGTGTTTGCGCGTGTCCCTCCCTCGCTGTGTGTGCGCGTGTCCCTCCGTCGCTGTGTGTGCGCGTGTCCCTCCCTCGCTGAGTGCGCGCGTGTCCCTCCCTCGCTGTGTGTGCACGTGTCTCTCCTTCGCTGTGTGTGCGCGTGTCCCTCCCTCGCTGTGTGTGCGCGTGTCTCTCCCTCGCTGTGTGTGCGTGTGTCCCTCCCTCGCTGTGTGTGTGCGTGTCCCTCCCTCACTGTGTGTGCGCGTGTCCCTCCGTCGCTGTGTGTGCGCATGTCCCTCCCTCGCTGTGTGTGCGCGTGTCCCTCCGTCGCTGTGTGTGCGCGTGTCCCTCCCTCGCTGTGTGCGCGCGTGTCCCTCCCTCGCTGTGTGTGCGCGAGTCTCTCCCTCGCTGTGTGTGCACGTGTCCCTCCCTCGCTGTGTGTGCGCGTGTCCCTCCCTCGCTGTGTGTGCGCGTGTCTCTCCCTCGCTGTGTGTGTGCGTGTCCCTCCCTCGATGTGTGTGCGCGCGTCCCTCCCTCATTGTGTGTGTGTGTGTCCCTCCCTCACTGTGTGCGCGCGTGTCCCTCCCTCGCTGTGTGCGCATGTCCCTCCCTCGCTGTGTGTATGCGTGTCCCTCCCTCGCTGTGTGTGCTTGTCCCTCCCTCGCTGTGTGTGTGTGCCTCCCTCCCTCGCTGTGTCTGAATGTGTCCCTCCCTCGCTCTGTGTGTGTGCCTCCCTCCCTCGCTGTGTGTGAATGTGCCCCTCCCTCGCTGTGTGTGAATATGTCCCTCCCTCGCTGTGTGTGAATATGTCCCTCCCTCGCTGTGTGTGCGCATGTTCCTCCCTCGCTCTGTGTGTGTGCCTCCCTCCCTCCCTCGCTGTGTGTGAATGTGTCCCTCCCTCGCTCTGTGTGTCTGACTCCCTCCCTCGCTGTGTGTGTGTGTGTCCCTCCATCGCTGTGTTTGCGCATGTCCCTCCCTCGCTGTGTGTGTGTGCCTCCCTCCCTCGCTGTGTCTGAATGTGTCCCTCCCTCGCTCTGTGTGTGTGCCTCCCTCCCTCCCTCGCTGTGTGTGAATGTGTCCCTCCCTCGCTCTGTTTGTGTGCCTCCCTCCCTCTCTCGCTGTGTGTGAATGTGTCCCTCCCTCGCTGTGTGTGTGTGTGTGTGTGTGTGTGTGTGTGTCCCTCCTTCGCTCTGTGTGTGTGTCCCTCCCTCGCTCTGTGTGTGTGTCCCTCCCTCGCTGTGTGTGTCCCTCCCTCGCTGTGTGTGTGCTTGTCCCTCCCTCGCTGTGTGTGTCCCTCCCGCGCTCTGTGTGTGTGTGTGTCCCTCCCTCGCTGTGCGTGTCCCTCCCTCGCTGTGTGTGTGCTTGTCCCTCCCTCGCTGTGTGTGTGCGCCTCCCTCCCTCCCTCGCTATGTGTGTGCGTGTCCCTCCCTCGCAGTCTGTGTGTGTGTGTCCCTCCCTCGCTGTGTTTGCGCATGTCCCTCCCTCGCTCTGTGTGTGTGCCTCCCTCCCTCGCTGTGTCTGAATGTGTCCCTCCCTCGCTGTGTGTGTGTGCCTCCCTCCCTCGCTGTGTCTGAATGTGTCCCTCCCTCGCTCTGTGTGTGTGCCTCCCTCCCTCGCTGTGTGTGAATGTGTCCCTCCCTCGCTCTGTTTGTGTGCCTCCCTCCCTCTCTCGCTGTGTGTGAATGTGTCCCTCCCTCGCTGTGTGTGTGTGTGTGTGTGTGTGTGTGTGTCCCTCCTTCGCTCTGTGTGTGTGTCCCTCCCTCGCTCTGTGTGTGTGTCCCTCCCTCGCTGTGTGTGTCCCTCCCTCGCTGTGTGTGTGCTTGTCCCTCCCTCGCTGTGTGTGTCCCTCCCGCGCTATGTGTGTGTGTGTGTCCCTCCCTCGCTGTGCGTGTCCCTCCCTCGCTGTGTGTGTGCTTGTCCCTCCCTCGCTGTGTGTGTGCGCCTCCCTCCCTCCCTCGCTGTGTGTGTGCGTGTCCCTCCCTCGCAGTCTGCGTGTGTGTGTGTCCATCCCTCGCTGTGTGCGTGTGTTTCCCTCCCTCGCTCTGTGTGTGTGTCCCTCCCTCGCTGTGCGTGTCCCTCCCTCGCGGTGTGTGCGTGTCCCTCCCTCGCTGTGTGTGCTTGTCCCTCCCTCGCGGTGTGTGTGTGTGTCCCTCCCTCGCTGTGTGTGAATGTGTCCCTCCCTCGCTGTGTCTGTGTGTGTCCCTCCCTCGCTGTGTGTGCGTGTCCCTCCCTCGCTGTGTGTGCGTGTCTCTCCCTCGTTGTGTGTGCGTGTCCCTCCCTCGCTGTGTGTCAATGTGTCCCTCCCTCGCTGTGTGTGTGTGACCCTCCCTCGCTGTGTGTGCGTGTGTCCCTCCCTCGCTGTGTGTGCGCGTGTCCCTCCCTCGCTGTGTGTGCGTGTCCCTCCCTCGCTGTGTGTGCGTGTCCCTCCCTCGCCGTGTGTGCGCATGTCCCTCCCTCGCTCTGTGTGTGTGCATCCCTCCCTCGCTGTGTGTGATTGAGTCCCTCCCTCGCTCTGTGTGTGTGCCTCCCTCCCTCGCTGTGTGTGAATGTGTCCCGCCCTCGCTCTGTGTGTGTGTCCCTCCCTCGCTGTGTGTGTGTGTGTCCCTCCCTCGCTGTGTGTGTGTGTGTGTGCGTGTCCCTCCCTCGCTATGTGCGTGTGTGTGTCCCTCCCTCGCTGTGTGTGCGCGTGTCCCTCCCTCGCTGGGTTTGCGCGTGTCCCTCCCTCGCTGTGTGAGCGCGAGTCCCTCCCTCGCTGTGTGTGTGTGTGTGTGCGTGTCCCTCCCTCGCTGTGTGTGTGCGTGTCCCTCCCTCGCTGTGTGTGCGCGTGTCCCTTCGTCGCTGTGTGTGAGCGTGTCCCTCCCTCGCTGTGTGTGCGCGTGTCCCTCCCTCGCTGTGTGTGCGCGTGTCCCTCCATCGCTGTGTGTGCGCATGTCCCTCCCTCGCTAAGTGTGTGCATGTCCCTCCCTCGTTGTGTGTGTGTGTCCCTCCCTCGCTGTGTGTGCGCGTGTCCCTCCCTCGCTATGCGTGCGCGTGTCCCTCCCTCACTGTGTGTGCGCGTGTCTCTCCCTCGCTTTATGTGCGCGAGTCCCTCCCTCGTTGTGTGGGCGCGTGTCCCTCCCTCGCTGTGTGTGCGCGTGTCCCTCCCTCGCTGTGTGTGTTCGTGTCCATCCCTCGCTGTGTGTGTGTTTGTGTGCATGTCCCTCCCTCGCTGTATGTGTGTGTGTCCCTCCCTCGCTGTGTGGGCGCGCGTCCCTCCCTTGCTGTGTGTGCGCGTGTCCCTCCCTCGCTGTGGGCGCATGTCCCTCCCTCGCTGTGTGTATGCGTGTCCCTCCCTCGCTGTGTGTGCATGTCCCTCCCTCGCTGTGTGTGCGCGTGTCCCTCCCTCGCTGTGTGTGTATGTGTGTCCCTCCCTCGCTCTGTGTGTGTGTGTGTCCCTCCCTCGCCATGTGTGTGTGTGCGTCCCTCCCTCGCACTGCGTGTGTGTGTGTGTCCCTCCCTCGCTGTGTGTGTGTGTGTGTGTGTCCCTCCCTCGCTGTGTGTGCCTCCCTCCCTCGCTGTGTCTGAATGTGTCCCTCCCTCGCTCTGTGTGTGTGCCTCCCTCCCTCGCTGTGTGTGAATGTGTCCCTCCCTCGCTCTGTTTGTGTGCCTCCCTCCCTCTCTCGCTGTGTGTGAATGTGTCCCTCCCTCGCTGTGTGTGTGTGTGTGTGTGTGTGTGTGTGTCCCTCCTTCGCTCTGTGTGTGTGTCCCTCCCTCGCTCTGTGTGTGTCCCTCCCTCGCTGTGTGTGTGCTTGTCCCTCCCTCGCTGTGTGTGTGCGCCTCCCTCCCTCCCTCGCTGTGTGTGTGCGTGTCCCTCCCTCGCAGTCTGCGTGTGTGTGTGTCCATCCCTCGCTGTGTGCGTGTGTTTCCCTCCCTCGCTCTGTGTGTGTGTCCCTCCCTCGCTGTGTGTGTGTGACCCTCCCTCGCTGTGTGTGCGTGTCCCTCCCTCGCTGTGTGTGCTTGTCCCTCCCTCGCTGTGTGTGCGTGTCCCTCCCTCGCTGTGTGTGCGTGTCCCTCCCTCGCTGTGTCTGTGTGTGTCCCTCCCTCGCTGTGTGTGCGTGTCCCTCCCTCGCTGTGTGTGCGTGTCCCTCCCTCGCTGTGTGTGCGTGTCTCTCCCTCGTTGTGTGTGCGTGTCCCTCCCTCGCTGTGTGTGAATGTGTCCCTCCCTCGCTGTGTGTGTGTGACCCTCCCTCGCTGTGTGTGCGTGTGTCCCTCCCTCGCTGTGTGTGCGCGTGTCCCTCCCTCGCTGTGTGTGCGTGTCCCTCCCTCGCTGTGTGTGCGTGTCCCTCCCTCGCTGTGTGTGCGCATGTCCCTCCCTCGCTCTGTGTGTGTGCATCCCTCCCTCGCTGTGTGTGATTGAGTCCCTCCCTCGCTCTGTGTGTGTGCCTCCCTCCCTCGCTGTGTGTGAATGTGTCCCGCCCTCGCTCTGTGTGTGTGTCCCTCCCTCGCTGTGTGTGTGTGTGTCCCTCCCTCGCTGTGTGTGTGTGTGTGTGCGTGTCCCTCCCTCGCTATGTGCGTGTGTGTGTCCCTCCCTCGCTGTGTGTGCGCGTGTCCCTCCCTCGCTGGGTTTGCGCGTGTCCCTCCCTCGCTGTGTGAGCGCGAGTCCCTCCCTCGCTGTGTGTGTGTGTGTGTGCGTGTCCCTCCCTCGCTGTGTGTGTGCGTGTCCCTCCTTCGCTGTGTGTGCGCGTGTCCCTTCGTCGCTGTGTGTGAGCGTGTCCCTCCCTCGCTGTGTGTGCGCGTGTCCCTCCCTCGCTGTGTGTGCGCGTGTCCCTCCATCGCTGTGTGTGCGCATGTCCGTCCCTCGCTAAGTGTGTGCATGTCCCTCCCTCGTTGTGTGTGTGTGTCCCTCCCTCGCTGTGTGTGCGCGTGTCCCTCCCTCGCTATGCGTGCGCGTGTCCCTCCCTCACTGTGTGTGCGCGTGTCCCTCCCTCGCTTTATGTGCGCGAGTCCCTCCCTCGTTGTGTGTGCGCGTGTCCCTCCCTCGCTGTGTGTGCGCGTGTCCCTCCCTCGCTGTGTGTGTTCGTGTCCATCCCTCGCTGTGTGTGTGTTTGTGTGCATGTCCCTCCCTCGCTGTATGTGTGTGTGTCCCTCCCTCGCTGTGTGGGCGCGCGTCCCTCCCTTGCTGTGTGTGCGCGTGTCCCTCCCTCGCTGTGGGCGCATGTCCCTGCCTCGCTGTGTGTATGCGTGTCCCTCCCTCGCTGTGTGTGCATGTCCCTCCCTCGCTGTGTGTGCGCGTGTCCCTCCCTCGCTGTGTGTGTATGTGTGTCCCTCCCTCGCTCTGTGTGTGTGTGTGTCCCTCCCTCGCCATGTGTGTGTGTGCGTCCCTCCCTCGCACTGCGTGTGTGTGTGTGTCCCTCCCTCGCTGTGTGTGTGTGTGTGTGTGTCCCTCCCTCGCTGTGTGTGTGTCCCACCCTCGCTGTGTGTGTGTGTGTCCCTCCCTTGCTGTGTGTGTGTATGCCCCTCCCTCGCTGTGTGTGTGTGTGTGTGTCCCTCCCGCGCTGTGTGTGTGTCCCTCCCTCGCTCTGTGTGTGTGTGTGCGTGTCCCTCCCTCGCTGTGTGTGTGTGCGTGTCTCTCCCTCGCTGTGTGTGTGTGTGTCCCTCCCTCGCTCTGTGTGTGTGTGTGCGTGTCCCTCCCTCGCTGTGTGTGTGTGTGTGTCCCTCCCTCGCTCTGTGTGTGTGTGTGCGTGTCCCTCCCTCGCTGTGTGTGTGTGTGTGTCCCTCCCTCGCTGTGTGCGTGTCCTTCCCTCGTTGTGTGTGCGTGTCCCTCCATCGTTGTGGCTGTGTGTGTCCCTCCCTCGTTGTGTGAGAGCATGTCTCTCACTCTTGCAATGTGTGCGTGTCCCCCTCACTGTGTGTGAGCGTGTCCCTCCCTCGCTGTGTGGGCATGTTCAGCCCTTGCTGTGTGCGTGCGTGACCCTTCCTTGCTGTGTGTGTGTGTGTCCCTCCCTCGCTGTGAGTGTGTGTTCCTCCCTCGGTGTGTGTGTGTGTGCGTGTGTCCCTCCCTCGCTCTGTGTGTGTGTGTGTGTCCCTCCCTCGCTCTGTGTGTGTGTGTCCCTCCCTCGCTCTGTGTGTGTGTGTGTCCCTCCCTCGCTCTGTGTGTGTGTGTGTGTCCCTCTCTCGCTGTGTGTGTGTGTGTCCCTCCCTCGCTGTGTGTGTGTGTGTGTGCGTGTCCCTCCCTCGCTGTGTGTGCGTGTGTCCCTCCCTCGCTGTGTGTGCGCGTGTCCCTCCCTCGCTGTGTGTGCGCGTGTCCCTCCCTCGCTGTGTGTGCGCGTGTCCCTCCCTCGCTGTGTGCGCGCGTGTCCCTCCCTCGCTGTGTGTGTGTGTCCCTCCCTCGCTGTGTGTGAGTGTCCCTCCCTCGCTGTGTGTATGTGTCCCTCCCTCGCTGTGTGTGCGTGTCACTCCCTCGCTGTGTGTGTGTGTCCCTCCCTCGCTGTGTGTATGCGTGTCCCTCCCTCGCTGTGTGTGCTTGTCCCTCCCTCGCTGTGTGTGTGCCTGTCCCTCCCTCGCTCTGTGTGTGTGCCTCACTCCCTCGCTGTGTCTGAATGAGTCCCTCCCTCGCTGTGTCTGAATGTGTCCCTCCCTCGCTGTGTGTGCGCATGTCCCTCCCTCGCTCTGTGTGTGTGCCTCCCTCCCTCCCTCGCCGTGTGTGAATGTGTCCCTCCCTCGCTGTGTGTGTGTGCCTCCCTCCCTCCCTCGCTCTGTGTGTGTGTCCCTCCCTCGCTCTGTGTGTGTGTCCCTCCCTCGCTGTGTGTGTCCCTCCCTCGCTGTGTGTGTCCCTCCCTCGCTCTGAGTGTGTGTCCCTCCCTCGCTGTGTGTGTCCCTCCCTCGCGGTGTGTGCGTGTTCCTCCCTCGCTGTGTGTGCTTGTCCCTCCCTCGCTGTGTGTGCGTGTCCCTCCCTCGCTGTGTGTGAATGTGTCCCTCCCTCGCTGTGTGTGTGTGTGTCCCTCCCTCGCTGTGTGTGCGTGTCCCTCCCACTCTGTGTGTGCGTGTCCCTCCCTCGTTGTGTATGCGTGTCCCTCCCTCGCTGTGTGTGAATGTGTCCCTCCCTCGCTGTGTGTGAATGTGTCCCTCCCTCGCTGTGTGTGTGCGTACATCCCTCGCTGTGTGTGTGTGTCCCTCCCTCGCTTTGTGTGTCCCTCACTAGCTGTGTGTGTGCGTGTCCCTCCCTCGCTGCGTGTGAATGTGTCCCTCCCTCGCTGTGTGTGTGTCCCTCCCTCGCTGTGTGTGCGTGTGTCCCTCCCTCGCTGTGTGTGCGCGTGTCCCTCCCTCGCTGTGTGTGCGTGTCTCTCCCTCGCTGAGTGTGCGTGTCCTCCCTCGCTGTGTGTGCGCATGTCCCTCCCTCGCTCTGTGTGTGTGCCTCCCTCCCTCCCTCGCTGTGTGTGATTGTGTCCCTCTCTCGCTCTGTGTGTGTGCCTCCCTCCCTCGCTGTGTGTGAATGTGTCCCGCCCTCGCTGTGTGTGTGTGTCCCTCCCTCGCTGTGCGTGTGTGTGTCCCTCCCTCGCTGTGTGTGTGTGTGTGCGTGTCCCTGCCTCGCTGTGTTTGTGTGTGTCCCTCACTCGCTGTGTGTGCGCGTGTCCCTCCCTCGCTGTGTGTGCGCGTGTCCCTCCCTCGCTGTGTGTGCGCGTGTCCCTACCTCGCTGTGTCTGCGCGTGTCCCTCCGCCGCTGTGTGTGCGCGTGTCCCTCCCTCGCTGTGTGTGCGCATGTCCCTCCCTCGCTAAGTGTGTGCATGAACCTCCCTCGCTGTGTGTGCTCATGTCCCTCTCTCGCTGTGTGTGTGTGTTCCTCCCTCGTTGTATGTGTGTGTGTCCCTCCCTCGCTGTGTGTGCGCGTGTCCCTCCCTCGCTATGTGTGCGCTTGTCCCTCCCACGCTGTGTGTGCGCGTGTCCCTCCCTCGCTGTGTATGCGCGTGTCCCACCCTCGCTGTGTGTGCGCGTGTTCTCCCTCGCTGTGTGTGCGCGTGTCCCTCCCTCGCTGTGTGTGCGCGTGTCCCTCCCTCGCTGTGTGTGTGTGTGTGCGCGCGTGTCCCTCCCTCGCTGGGTGTGTGTGTGTCCCTCCCTCGTTGTGTGTGCGCGTGTCCCTCCCTCGCTGTGTGTGCGCGTGTCCCTCCCTCGCTGTGTGCGCATGTCCCTCCCTCGCTGTGTGTATGCGTGTCCCTCCCTCGCTGTCTGTGCTTGTCCCTCCCTCGCTGTGTGTGCGCGTGTCCCTCCCTCGCTCTGTGTGTGCATGTCCCTTCCTCGCTGTGTGTGCGCGTGTCCCTCCCTCGCTGTGTGTGTGCGTGTCCCTCCCTCGCTGTGTGAGTGTGTCCCTCCCTCGCTGTGTGTGTGTGTCCCTCCCTCGCTGTGTGTGCGTGTCCCTCCCTCGCTGTGTGTGCGTGTCCCTCCCTCGCTGGGTGTGAATGTGTCCCTCCCTCGCTGTGTGTGTGCGTGTCCCTCCCTCGCTATGTGTGTGTGTGTGTGTGTGTCCCTCCCTCGCTCTGTGTGTGTGTCCCTCCCTCGCTGTGCGTGTCCCTCCCTCGCTGTGTGTGCGTGTCCCTCCCTCGCTGTGTGTGCGTGTCCCTCCCTCGCTGTGGGTGCTTGTCCCTCCCTCGCTGTGTGTGCGTGTCCCTCCCTCGCTGTGTGTGCGTGTCCCTCCCTCGCTCTGTGTGCGTGTCCCTCCCTCGCTGTGTGTGAATGTGTCCCTCCCTACTTGTGTGTGCGTGTGTCCCTCCCTCGCTGTGTGTGCGTGTGTCCCTCCCTCGCTGTGTGTTCGTGTGTCCCTCCCTCGCTGTGTGTGCGTGTGTCCCTCCCTCGCTGTGTGTGAATGTGTCCTCCCTCGCTCTGTGTGTGCTTCCCTCCCTCGCTGTGTGTGAATGTGCCCCTCCCTCGCTGTGTGTGAATGTGTCCCTAAACTAGCTGTGTGTGCGCATGTCCCTCCCTCGCTCTGCGTGTGTGCCTCCCTCCCTCCCTCGCTGTGTGTGAATGTGTCCCTCCCTCGCTCTGTGTGTGTGCTCCCTCCCTCGTTGTGTGTGTGTGTGTCCCTCCCTCGCTATGTTGCGCATGTCCGTCCCTCGCTGTGTGTGTGTGTGCCTCCCTCCCTCGCTGTGTGTGAATGTGTCCCTCCCTCGCTGTGTGTGTGTGCCTCCCTCCCTCGCTGTGTGTTTGTGTGTCCCATCAGGCTCTGTGTGTGTGCCTCCCTCCCTCCCTCGCTGTGTGTGAATGTGTCCCTCCCTCTCTGTGTGTGTGTGTGTCCCTCCATCGCTGTGTGTGCGTGTCCCTCCCTCGCTGTGTGTGCGTGTCCCTCCCTCGCTGTGTGTGAATGTGTCCCTCCCTCGCTGTGTGTGTGCCTCCCTCGCTGTGTGTGTGTGTGTCCCTCCCTCGCTGTGTGTGTGTGTGTCCCTCCCTCGCTGTGTGTGTGTGTGTGTCCCTCCCGCGCTGTGTGTGTGTCCCTCCCTCGCTCTGTGTGTGTGTGTGTGTGTACCTCCCTCACTGTGTGTGTGTGTGTGTCCCTCCCTCGCTCTGTGTGTGTGTGTGTGTGTGTCCCTCCCTCGCTGTGTGTGTGTGTGTGTGTGTCCCTCCCTCGCTCTGTGTGTGTGTGTGTGTGTGCGTGCGTGTCCCTCCCTCGCTGTGTGCGTGTCCCTCCCTCGTTGTGTGTGCGTGTCCCTCCATCGTTGTGGCTGTGTGTGTCCCTCCCTCGTTGTGTGAGTGCATGTCTCTCACTCTTGCAATGTGTGCGTGCCCCCCTCGCAGTGTGTGTGTGTGTCCCTCCCTCGCTGTGTGTGTGTATTCCTCCCTCGCTGTGTGTGTGTGTCCCTCCCTCGCTCTGTGTGTGTGTGTGTCCCTCCCTCGCTCTGTGTGTGTGTGTGTCCCTCCCTCGCTCTGTGTGTGTGTGTGTCCCCCTCCCTCGCTGTGTGTGTGTGTTCCTCCCTCGCTCTGTGTGTGTGTGTGTCTCCCTCGCTCTGTGTGTCCCTCCCTCGCTCTGTGTGTGTGTGTGTGTCCCTCCCTCGCACTGTGTGTGTGTGTGTTCCTCCCTCGCTGTGTGTGTGTGTGTGTGTGTCCCTCCCTCGCTCTGTGTGTGAGTGTGTCCCTCCCTCGCTGTGTGTGTGTGTGTGTCCCTCCCGCGCTGTGTGTGTGTCCCTCCCTCGCTCTGTGTGTGTGTGTGTGTGTCCCTCCGTCGCTGTGCGTGTGTGTGTGTGTGTCCCTCCCTCGCTCTGTGTGTGTGTGTGTCCCTCCCTTCCTCTGTGTGTGTGTGTATCCCTCCCTCGCTGTGTGTGTTTGTGTGTGTGTGTGTGTGTGTCTCCCTCCCTCGCTGAGTATGTGTGTGTCTGTCTCTCGCTGTGAGTGTCTGTGTCTTTCCCTCGCTGTGAGTGTGTGTCCCTCCCTCGCTGTGTGTGCGTGTCCCTCCCTCGCTGTGTGTGTGCGTGTCCCTCCCTCGCTGTGTGCGTGTCCCTCACTCGCTGTGTGTGTGCGTGTCCCTCCATCGTTGTGGCTGTGTGTGTCCCTCCCTCGTTGTGTGAGTGCATGTCTCTCACTCTTGCAATGTGTGCGTGTCCCCCTCACTGTTTGTGTGTGGCCCTCCCTCGCTGTGTGTGTGTGTGTGCCTCCCTCGCTGTGTGTGTGTGTGTCCCTCCCTCGCTGTGTGTATGTGTGTCCCTCCCTCGCTGTGTGTGTGTGTTCCTCCCTCGCTGTGTGTGTGTGTGTTCCTCCCTCGCCGTGTGTGTGTGTTCCTCCCTCGCTATGTGTGTGTGTTCCTCCCTCGCTGTGTTTGCGCATGTCCGTCCCTCGCTGTGTGTGTGTGCCTCCCTCCCTCGCTGTGTGTGAATGTGTCCCTCCCTCGCTGTGTGTGTGTGCCTCCCTCCCTCGCTGTGTGTGTGTCCCTCCCTCGCTCTGTGTGTGTGCCTCCCTCCCTCCCTCGCTGTGTGTGAATGTGTCCCTAAACTCGCTGTGTGTGCGCATGTCCCTCCCTCGCTCTGCGTGTGTGCCTCCCTCCCTCCCTCGCTGTGTGTGAATGTGTCCCTCCCTCGCTCTGTGTGTGTGCCTCCCTCCCTCGCTGTGTGTGTGTGTGTACCTCCCTCGCTATGTTTGCGCATGTCCGTCCCTCGCTGTGTGTGTGTGCCTCCCTACCTCGCTGTGTGTGAATGTGTCCCTCCCTCGCTCTGTGTGTGTGCCTCCCTCCATCGCTGTGTGTGTGTCCCTCCCTCGCTCTGTGTGTGTGCCTCCCTCCCTCCCTCGCTGTGTGTGAATGTGTCCCTCCCTCTGTGTGTGTGTGTGTGTCCCTCCATCGCTGTGTGTGCGTGTCCCTCCCTCGCTGTGTGTGCGTGTCCCTCCCTCGCTGTGTGTGAATGTATCCCTCCCTCGCTGTGTGTGTGCCTCCCTCGCTGTGTGTGTGTGTGTCCCTCCCTCGCTGTGTGTGTGTGTGTCCCTCCCTCGCTGTGTGTGTGTGTGTGTCCCTCCCGCGCTGTGTGTGTGTCCCTCCCTCGCTCTGTGTGTGTGTGTGTGCGTGTCCCTCCCTCACTGTGTGTGTGTGTGTGTCCCTCCCTCGCTCTGTGTGTGATTTTGTGTGTGTCCCTCCCTCGCTCTGTGTGTGTGTGTGTGTGTCCCTCCCTCGCTCTGTGTGTGTGTGTGTGTGCGTGCCCCTCCCTCGCTGTGTGCGTGTCCCTCCCTCGTTGTGTGTGCGTGTCCCTCCATTGTTGTGGCTGTGTGTGTCCCTCCCTCGTTGTGTGAGTGCATGTCTCTCACTCTTGCAATGTGTGCGTGTCCCCCTCGCAGTGTGTGTGTGTGTCCCTCCCTCGCTGTGTGTGTGTAATCCTCCCTCGCTGTGTGTGTGTGTCCCTCCCTCGCTCTGTGTGTGTGTGTGTGTGTCCCTCCCTCGCTCTGTGTGTGTGTGTCCCTCCCTCGCTCTGTGTGTGTGTGTGTGTGTCCCTCCCTCGCTGTGTGTGTGTGTTCCTCCCTCGCTCTGTGTGTGTGTGTGTGTCTCCCTCGCTCTGTGTGTCCCTCCCTCACTCTGTGTGTGTGTGTGTGTCCCTCCCTCGCACTGTGTGTGTGTGTGTTCCTCCCTCGCTGTGTGTGTGTGTGTCCCTCTCTCGCTCTGTGTGTGTGCCTCCCTCCCTCCCTCGCTGTGTGTGATTGTGTCCCTCTCTCGCTCTGTGTGTGTGCCTCCCTCCCTCGCTGTGTGTGAATGTGTCCCGCCCTCGCTGTGTGTGTGTGTCCCTCCCTCGCTGTGCGTGTGTGTGTCCCTCCCTCGCTGTGTGTGTGTGTGTGCGTGTCCCTCCCTCGCTGTGTGTGTGTGCCTCCCTCCCTCGCTGTGTGTGAATGTGTCCCGCCCTCGCTGTGTGTGTGTGTCCCTCCCTCGCTGTGCGTGTGTGTGTCCCTCCCTCGCTGTGTGCGTGTGTGTGCGTGTCCCTCCCTCGCTGTGTGTGTGTGTGTCCCTCCCTCGCTGTGTGTGCGCGTGTCCCTCCCTCGCTGTGTGTGCGCGTGTCCCTCCCTCGCTGTGTGTGCGCGTGTCCCTCCCTCGCTGTGTGTGCGTGTCCCTCCCTCGCTGTGTGTGAATGTGTCCCTCCCTCGCTGTGTGTGTGCCTCCCTCGCTGTGTGTGTGTGTGTCCCTCCCTCGCTGTGTGTGTGTGTGTCCCTCCCTCGCTGTGTGTGTGTGTGTGTCCCTCCCGCGCTGTGTGTGTGTCCCTCCCTCGCTCTGTGTGTGTGTGTGTGTGTCCCTCCCTCACTGTGTGTGTGTGTGTCCCTCCCTCGCTCTGTGTGTGATTGTGTGTGTGTCCCTCCCTCGCTCTGTGTGTGTGTGTGTATGTGTCCCTCCCTCGCTCTGTGTGTGTGTGTGTGTGCGTGTCCCTCCCTCGCTGTGTGCGTGTCCCTCCCTCGTTGTGTGTGCGTGTCCCTCCATCGTTGTGGCTGTGTGTGTCCCTCCCTCGTTGTGTGAGTGCATGTCTCTCACTCTTGCAAAGTGTGCGTGTCCCCCTCGCAGTGTGTGTGTGTGTCACTCCCTCGCTGTGTGTGTGTATTCCTCCCTCGCTGTGTGTGTGTGTCCCTCCCTCGCTCTGTGTGTATGTGTGTCCCTCCCTCGCTCTGTGTGTGTGTGTCCCTCCCTCGCTCTGTGTGTGTGTGTGTGTCCCCCTCCCTCGCTGTGTGTGTGTGTTCCTCCCTCGCTCTGTGTGTGTGTGTGTGTGTCTCCCTCGCTCTGTGTGTCCCTCCCTCACTCTGTGTGTGTGTGCGTGTCCCTCCCTCGCACTGTGTGTGTGTGTGTTCCTCCCTCGCTGTGTGTGTGTGTGTCCCTCCCTCGCTCTGTGTGTGTGCCTCCCTCCCTCCCTCGCTGTGTGTGATTGTGTCCCTCTCTCGCTCTGTGTGTGTGCCTCCCTCCCTCGCTGTGTGTGAATGTGTCCCGCCCTCGCTGTGTGTGTGTGTCCCTCCCTCGCTGTGCGTGTGTGTGTCCCTCCCTCGCTGTGTGTGTGTGTGTGCGTGTCCCTCCCTCGCTGTGTGTGTGTGTGTCCCTCCCTCGCTGTGTGTGCGCGTGTCCCTCCCTCGCTGTGTGTGCGCGTGTCCCTCCCTCGCTGTGTGTGCGCGTGTCCCTCCCTCGCTGTGTGTGCGCGTGTCCCTCCGTCGCTGTGTGTGCGCGTGTCCCTCCCTCGCTGTGTGTGCGCGTGTCGCTCCCTCGCTGTGTGTGCGCATGTCCCTCCCTCGCAAAGTGTGAGCTTGTCCCTCCCTCGCTGTGTGTGCGCGTGTCCCTCCCTCGCTATGTGTGCGCTTGTCCCTCCCTCGCTGTGTGTGCGCGTGTCCCTCCCTCGCTGTGTGTGCATGTTCCTCCCTCGTTGTGTGTGTGTGTGTCCCTCCCTCGCTGTGTGTGTGTGTGTGTCCCTCCCGCGCTGTGTGTGTGTCCCTCCCTCGCTCTGTGTGTGTGTGTGTCTCTCCGTCGCTGTGTGTGTGTGTGTGTGTCCCTCCCTCGCTCTGTGTGTGTGTGTGTCCCTCCCTTGCTCTGTGTGTGTGTGTGTGTCCCTCCCTCGCTGTGTGTGTGTGTGTGTGTGTGTCTCCCTCCCTCGCTGAGTCTGTGTGTGTCTGTCTCTCGCTGTGAGTGTCTGTGTCTTTCCCTCGCTGTGAGTGTGTGTGTCCCTCCCTCGCTGTGTGTGTGCGTGTCCCTCCCTCGCTGTGTGCGTGTCCCTCACTCGCTGTGTGTGTGCGTGTCCCTCCATCGTTGTGGCTGTGTGTGTCCCCCCCCTCGTTGTGTGAGTGCATGTCTCTCACTCTTGCAATGTGTGCGTGTCCCCCTCAGTGTGTGTGTGTGTCCCTCCCTCGCTGTGTGTGTGTGTGTGCCTCCCTCGCTGTGTGTGTGTGTGTCCCTCCCTCGCTGTGTGTGTGTGTGTGTCCCTCCCGCGCTGTGTGTGTGTCCCTCCCTCGCTCTGTGTGTGTGTGTGCGTGTCCCTCCCTCACTGTGTGTGTGTGTGTGTCCTTCCCTCGCTCTGTGTGTGATTGTGTGTGTGTCCCTCCCTCGCTCTGTGTGTGTGTGTGTATGTGTCCCTCCCTCGCTCTGTGTGTGTGTGTGTGTGCGTGTCCCTCCCTCGCTGTGTGCGTGTCCTTCCCTCGTTGTGTGTGCGTGTCCCTCCATCGTTGTGGCTGTGTGTGTCCCTCCCTCGTTGTGTGAGTGCATGTCTCTCACTCTTGCAATGTGTGCGTGTCCCCCTCGCAGTGTGTGTGTGTGTCCCTCCCTCGCTGTGTGTGTGTATTCCTCCCTCGCTGTGTGTGTGTGTCCCTCCCTCGCTCTGTGTGTATGTGTGTCCCTCCCTCGCTCTGTGTGTGTGTGTCCCTCCCTCGCTCTGTGTGTGTGTGTGTGTCCCCCTCCCTCGCTGTGTGTGTGTGTTCCTCCCTCGCTCTGTGTGTGTGTGTGTGTCTCCCTCGCTCTGTGTGTTCCTCCCTCACTCTGTGTGTGTGTGCGTGTCCCTCCCTCGCACTGTGTGTGTGTGTGTTCCTCCCTCGCTGTGTGTGTGTGTGTCCCTCCCTCGTTCTGTGTGTGTGCCTCCCTCCCTCCCTCGCTGTGTGTGATTGTGTCCCTCTCTCGCTCTGTGTGTGTGCCTCCCTCCCTCGCTGTGTGTGAATGTGTCCCGCCCTCGCTGTGTGTGTGTGTCCCTCCCTCGCTGTGCGTGTGTGTGTCCCTCCCTCGCTGTGTGTGTGTGTGTGCGTGTCCCTCCCTCGCTGTGTGTGTGTGTGTCCCTCCCTCGCTGTGTGTGCGCGTGTCCCTCCCTCGCTGTGTGTGCGCGTGTCCCTCCCTCGCTGTGTGTGCGCGTGTCCCTCCCTCGCTGTGTGTGCGCGTGTCCCTCCGTCGCTGTGTGTGCGCGTGTCCCTCCCTCGCTGTGTGTGCGCGTGTCGCTCCCTCGCTGTGTGTGCGCATGTCCGTCCCTCGCAAAGTGTGTGCATGTCCCTCCCTCGCTGTGTGTGCGCGTGTCCCTCCCTCGCTATGTGTGCGCTTGTCCCTCCCTCGCTGTGTGTGCGCGTGTCCCTCCCTCGCTGTGTGTGCATGTTCCTCCCTCGTTGTGTGTGTGTGTGTCCCTCCCTCGCTGTGTGTGTGTGTGTGTCCCTCCCGCGCTGTGTGTGTGTCCCTCCCTCGCTCTATGTGTGTGTGTGTCTCTCCGTCGCTGTGTGTGTGTGTGTGTGTCCCTCCCTCGCTCTGTGTGTGTGTGTGTCCCTCCCTTGCTCTGTGTGTGTGTGTGTGTCCCTCCCTCGCTGTGTGTGTATGTGTGTGTGTGTCTCCCTCCCTCGCTGAGTCTGTGTGTGTCTGTCTCTCGCTGTGAGTGTCTGTGTCTTTCCCTCGCTGTGAGTGTGTGTGTCCCTCCCTCGCTGTGTGTGCGTGTCCCTCCCTCGCTGTGTGCGTGTCCCTCACTCGCTGTGTGTGTGCGTGTCCCTCCATCGTTGTGGCTGTGTGTGTCCCTCCCTCGCTGTGTGTGTGTGTGTGTCCCTCCCGCGCTGTGTGTGTGTCCCTCCCTCGCTCTGTGTGTGTGTGTGTCTCTCCGTCGCTGTGTGTGTGTGTGTGTGTCCCTCCCTCGCTCTGTGTGTGTGTGTCCCTCCCTTGCTCTGTGTGTGTGTGTGTGTCCCTCCCTCGCTGTGTGTGTGTGTGTGTGTGTGTCTCCCTCCCTCGCTGAGTCTGTGTGTGTCTGTCTCTCGCTGTGAGTGTCTGTGTCTTTCCCTCGCTGTGAGTGTGTGTGTCCCTCCCTCGCTGTGTGTGTGCGTGTCCCTCCCTCGCTGTGTGCGTGTCCCTCACTCGCTGTGTGTGTGCGTGTCCCTCCATCGTTGTGGCTGTGTGTGTCCCCCCCTCGTTGTGTGAGTGCATGTCTCTCACTCTTGCAATGTGTGCGTGTCCCCCTCAGTGTGTGTGTGTGTCCCTCCGTCGCTGTGTGTGTGTGTGTGCCTCCCTCGCTGTGTGTGTGTGTGTCCCTCCCTCGCTGTGTGTGTGTGTGTCCCTCCCTCGCTGTGTGTGTGTGTTCCTCCCTCGCTGTGTGTGTGTGTGTTCCTCCCTCGCTGTGTGTGTGTGTTCCTCCCTCGCTGTGTGTGTGTGTTCCTCCCTCGGTGTGTGTGTTTGTGTGTGTGTGTGTGTGTGTGTGTCTCCCTCCCTCGCTGAGTATGTGTGTGTCTGTCTCTCGCTGTGAGTGTCTGTGTCTTTCCCTCGCTGTGAGTGTGTGTGTCCCTCCCTCGCTGTGTGTGCGTGTCCCTCCCTCGCTGTGTGTGTGCGTGTCCCTCCCTCGCTGTGTGCGTGTCCCTCACTCGCTGTGTGTGTGCGTGTCCCTCCATCGTTGTGGCTGTGTGTGTCCCTCCCTCGTTGTGTGAGTGCATGTCTCTCACTCTTGCAATGTGTGCGTGTCCCCCTCACTGTGTGTGTGTGGCCCTCCCTCGCTGTGTGTGTGTGTGTGCCTCCCTCGCTGTGTGTGTGTGTGTCCCTCCCTCGCTGTGTGTGTGTGTGTCCCTCCCTCGCTGTGTGTGTGTGTTCCTCCCTCGCTGTGTGTGTGTGTTCCTCCCTCGCTGTGTTTGCGCATGTCCGTCCCTCGCTGTGTGTGTGTGCCTCCCTCCCTCGCTGTGTGTGAATGTGTCCCACCCTCGCTGTGTGTGTGTGCCTCCTTCCCTCGCTGTGTGTGTGTGTCCCTCCCTCGCTCTGTGTGTGAGCCTCCCTCCCTCCCTCGCTGTGTGTGAATGTGTCCCTAACCTCGCTGTGTGTGCGCGTGTCCCTCCCTCGCTGTGTGTGTGCGTGTCCCTCCCTCACTGTGTGAGTGTGTCCCTCCCTCGCTGTGTGTTTGTGTCCCTCCCTCGCTGTGTGTGCGTGTCCCTCCCTCGCTGTGTGTGCGTGTCCCTCCCTCGCTGTGTGTGAATGTGTCCCTCCCTCGCTGTGTGTGTGCGTGTCCCTCCCTCGCTATGTGTGTGTGTGTGTGTGTGTCCCTCCCTCGCTCTGTGTGTGTGTCCCACCCTCGCTGTGCGTGTCCCTCCCTCGCTGTGTGTGCGTGTCCCTCCCTCGCTGTGTGTGCGTGTCCCTCCCTCGCTGTGTGTGCGTGTCCCTCCCTCGCTCTGTGTGCGTGTCCCTCCCTCGCTGTGTGTGAATGTGTCCCTCCCTCCCTGTGTGTGCGTGTGTCCCTCCCTCGCTGTGTGTGCGTGTGTCCCTCCCTCGCTGTGTGTTCGTGTGTCCCTCCCTCGCTGTGTGTGCGTGTGTCCCTCCCTCGCTGTGTGTGAATGTGTCCTCCCTCGCTCTGTGTGTGCGTGTCCCTCCCCCGCTGTGTGTGAATGTGCCCCTCCCTCGCTGTGTGTGAATGTGTCCCTAAACTCGCTGTGTGTGCGCATGTCCCTCCCTCGCTCTGCGTGTGTGCCTCCCTCCCTCCCTCGCTGTGTGTGAATGTGTCCCTCCCTCGCTCTGTGTGTGTGCCTCCCTCCCTCGCTGTGTGTGTGTGTGTCCCTCCCTCGCTGTGTTTGCGCATGTCCGTCCCTCGCTGTGTGTGTGTGTGCCTCCCTCCCTCGCTGTGTGTGAATGTGTCCCTCCCTCGCTGTGTGTGTGTGCCTCCCTCCCTCGCTGTGTGTGTCCCTCCCTCGCTCTGTGTGTGTGCCTCCCTCCCTCCCTCGCTGTGTGTGAATGTGTCCCTCCCTCTGTGTGTGTGTGTGTGTCCCTCCATCGCTGTGTGTGCGTGTCCCTCCCTCGCTGTGTGTGCGTGTCCCTCCCTCGCTGTGTGTGAATGTGTCCCTCCCTCGCTGTGTGTGCCTCCCTCGCTGTGTGTGTGTGTGTCCCTCCCTCGCTGTGTGCGTGTCCCTCCCTCGCTGTGTGCGTGTCCCTCTCTCGTTGTGTGTGCGTGTCCCTCCATCGTTGTGTGAGTGCATGTCTCTCACTCTTGCAATGTGTGCGTGTCCCCCTCGCAGTGTGTGTGTGTGTCCCTCCCTCGCTGTGTGTGTGTATTCCTCCCTCGCTGTGTATGTCCCTCCCTCGCTCTGTGTGTGTGTGTTTCCCTCCCTCGCTCTGTGTGTGTGTGTGTCCCCCTCCTTCGCTGTGTGTGTGTGTTCCTCCCTCGCTCTGTGTGTGTGTGTGTGTCTCCCTCGCTCTGTGTGTCCCTCCCTCGCAAAGTGTGTGTGTGTGTGTCCCTCCCTCGCACTGTGTGTGTGTGTGTTCCTCCCTCGCTGTGTGTGTGTGTGTGTGTGTCCCTCCCTCGCTCTGTGTGTGTGTGTGTCCCTCCCTCGCTGTGTGTGTGTGTGTGTCCCTCCCGCGCTGAGTGTGTGTCCCTCCCTCGCTCTGTGTGTGTGTGTGTGTCCCTCCGTCGCTGTGTGTGTGTGTGTGTGTCCCTCCCTTGCTCTGTGTGTGTGTGTGTCCCTCCCTTGCTCTGTGTGTGTGTGTGTGTCCCTCCCTCGCTGTGTGTGTTTGTGTGTGTGTGTGTGTGTGTGTGTGTGTCTCCCTCCCTCGCTGAGTCTGTGTGTGTCTGTCTCTCGCTGTAAGTCTCTGTGTCTTTCCCTCGCTGTGAATGTGTGTGTCCCTCCCTTGCTGTGTGTGCGTGTCCCTCCCTCGCTATGTGTGTGCGTGTCCCTCCCTCGCTGTGTGCGTGTCCCTCACTCGCTGTGTGTGTGCGTGTCCCTCCATCGTTGTGGCTGTGTGTGTCCGTCCCTCGTTGTGTGAGTGCATGTCTCTCACTCTTGCAATGTGTGCGTGTCCCCCTCACTGTGTGTGTGTGGCCCTCCCTCGCTGTGTGTGTGTGTGTGCCTCCCTCGCTGTGTGTGTGTGTGTCCCTCCCTCGCTGTGTGTGTGTGTTCCTGTTTCCTCCCTCGCTGTGCGTGTGTGTCCCTCGCTCGCTGTGTGTGTGTGTCCCTCCATCGCTGTGTGTGTGTGTGTGTGTGTGTGTGTGTGTGTGTGTGTGTCCCTCCCTCGCTGTGTGTGTGTGTGTGTGTGCCCCTCCCTCGCTGTGTGTGTGTCCCTCCCTCGCTGTGTGTGCGCGTGTCCCTCCCTCGCTGTGTGTGAGCGTGTCCCTCCCTCGCTGTGTGTGCTCCTGTCCCTCCCTCGCTGTGTGTGCGCGTGTCCCTCCCTCGCTGTGTGTGTGTGTGTGTCCCTCCCTCGCTGTGTGTGTGTGTGTGTGTGTGTTCCTCCCTCGCTGTGTGTGTGTGCGTGTTCCTCCCTCGCTGTGTGTGTGTGTGTGTGTGTGTGTTCCTCCCTCGTTGTGTGTGTGTGTGTTCCTCCCTCGCTGTGTGTGCGCGTGTCCCTCCCTCACTATGTGTGCGCGTGTCCCTCCCTCGCTGTGTGTGCGCGTGTCCCTCCCTCGCTGTGTGTGCGCGTGTCCCTCCCTCGCTGTGTGTGCGCATGTCCCTCGCTCGCTGTGTGTGCGCGTGACCCTCCCTCGCTGTGTGTGTGTGTGTGTGTCCCTCCCTCCGGTGTGTGTGTGTGTCCCTCCCTCGCTGTGTGTGTGTGTCCCTTCCTCGCTGTGTGTGTGTGTGTGTGTGTGTGTGTCCCTCCCTCGCTGTGTGTGTGTCCCTCCCGCGCTGTGTGTGTGTGTGTCCCTCCCTCGCTGTGTGTGCGTGTCCCTCCCTCGCTGTGTATGCGTGCGCCCCTCGCTGTGTGTGTGCGTGTCCCTCCCTCGCTGTGTGTGTCTCTCCCTCGCTGTGTGTGTGTGTGTCCCTCCCTCGCTGTGTGTGCGTGTCCCTCCCTCGCTGTGTGTGCGTGTCCCCCTCGCTGTGTGTGCGTGTCCCTCCCTCGCTGTGTGTGCGTTTCCCTCTCTCGCTGTGTGTGTGTGTGTGTCCCTTCCACGCTGTGTGTGTGTGTGTGTCCCTCCCTCGGTGTGTGTGCGTGTCCCTCCTTCGCTGTGTGTGCGTGTCCCTCGCTCGCTGTGTGTGCGTGTCCCTCCCTCGCTGTGTGTGTGTGTGTGTGTCCCTCCTTCGCTGTGTGTGTGTGTGTGTTCCTCCCTCGCTGTGTGTGTGTGTTCCTCCCTCGCTGTTTGTGTGTGTTCCTCCCTCGCTGTGTGTGTGTGTCCCTCCATTGCTGTGTGTGTGTGTTCCTCCCTCGCTGTGTGTGTGTGTGTCCCTCCCTCGCTGTGTGTGCGCGTGTCCCTCCCTCGCTGTGTGTGCGCGTGTCCCTCCCTCGCTGTGTGTGTGTCCCTCCCTCGCTGTGTGTGCGCGTGTCCCTCCCTCGCTGTGTGTGCGCGTGTCCCTCCCTCGCTGTGTGTGCTCCTGTCCCTCCCTCGCTGTGTGTCCGCGTGTCCCTCCCTCGCTGTGTGTGTGTGTGTCCCTCCCTCGCTGTGTGTGTGTGTGTGTGTGTTCCTCCCTCGCTGTGTGTGTGTGCGTGTTCCTCCCTCGCTGTGTGTGTGTGTGTGTGTGTGTGTTCCTCCCTCGTTGTGTGTGTGTGTGTTCCTCCCTCGCTGTGTGTGCGCGTGTCCCTCCCTCACTATGTGTGCGCGTGTCCCTCCCTCGCTGTGTGTGCGCGTGTCCCTCCCTCGCTGTGTGTGCGCGTGTCCCTCCCTCGCTGTGTGTGCGCATGTCCCTCGCTCGCTGTGTGTGCGCGTGACCCTCCCTCGCTGTGTGTGTGTGTGTGTGTCCCTCCCTCCGGTGTGTGTGTGTGTCCCTCCCTCGCTGTGTGTGTGTGTCCCTTCCTCGCTGTGTGGGTGTGTGTGTGTGTGTGTGTGTCCCTCCCTCGCTGTGTGTGTGTCCCTCCCGCGCTGTGTGTGTGTGTGTCCCTCCCTCGCTGTGTGTGCGTGTCCCTCCCTCGCTGTGTATGCGTGCCCCCCTCGCTGTGTGTGTGCGTGTCCCTCCCTCGCTGTGTGTGTCTCTCCCTCGCTGTGTGTGTGTGTGTCCCTCCCTCGCTGTGTGTGCGTGTCCCTCCCTCGCTGTGTGTGCGTGTCCCCCTCGCTGTGTGTGCGTGTCCCTCCCTCGCTGTGTGTGCGTGTCCCTCTCTCGCTGTGTGTGTGTGTGTGTGTGTCCCTTCCACGCTGTGTGTGTGTGTGTGTCCCTCCCTCGGTGTGTGTGCGTGTCCCTCCTTCCTTGTGTGTGCGTGTCCCTCGCTCGCTGTGTGTGCGTGTCCCTCCCTCGCTGTGTGTGTGTGTGTGTGTGTCCCTCCCTCGCTGTGTGTGTGTGTGTGTTCCTCCCTCGCTGTGTGTGTGTGTTCCTCCCTCGCTGTTTGTGTGTGTTCCTCCCTCGCTGTGTGTGTTTGTCCCTCCATTGCTGTGTGTGTGTGTTCCTCCCTCGCTGTGTGTGTGTGTGTCCCTCCCTCGCTGTGTGTGCGCGTGTCCCTCCCTCGCTGTGTGTGCGCGTGTCCCTCCCTCGCTGTGTGTGTGTCCCTCCCTCGCTGTGTGTGCGCGTGTCCCTCCTTCGCTGTGTGTGCGCGTGTCCCTCCCTCGCTGTGTGTGCTCCTGTCCCTCCCTCGCTGTGTGTCCGCGTGTCCCTCCCTCGCTGTGTGTGTGTGTGTCCCTCCCTCGCTGTGTGTGTGTGTGTGTGTGTTCCTCCCTCGCTGTGTGTGTGTGCGTGTTCCTCCCTCGCTGTGTGTGTGTGTGTGTGTGTGTGTGTTCCTCCCTCGTTGTGTGTGTGTGTGTTCCTCCCTCGCTGTGTGTGCGCGTGTCCCTCCCTCACTATGTGTGCGCGTGTCCCTCCCTCGCTGTGTGTGCGCGTGTCCCTCCCTCGCTGTGTGTGCGCGTGTCCCTCCCTCGCTGTGTGTGCGCATGTCCCTCGCTCGCTGTGTGTGCGCGTGACCCTCCCTCGCTGTGTGTGTGTGTGTGTGTCCCTCCCTCCGGTGTGTGTGTGTGTCCCTCCCTCGCTGTGTGTGTGTGTCCCTTCCTCGCTGTGTGGGTGTGTGTGTGTGTGTGTGTCCCTCCCTCGCTGTGTGTGTGTCCCTCCCGCGCTGTGTGTGTGTGTGTCCCTCCCTCGCTGTGTGTGCGTGTCCCTCCCTCGCTGTGTATGCGTGCCCCCCTCGCTGTGTGTGTGCGTGTCCCTCCCTCGCTGTGTGTGTCTCTCCCTCGCTGTGTGTGTGTGTGTCCCTCCCTCGCTGTGTGTGCGTGTCCCTCCCTCGCTGTGTGTGCGTGTCCCCCTCGCTGTGTGTGCGTGTCCCTCCCTCGCTGTGTGTGCGTGTCCCTCTCTCGCTGTGTGTGTGTGTGTGTGTCCCTTCCACGCTGTGTGTGTGTGTGTGTCCCTCCCTCGGTGTGTGTGCGTGTCCCTCCTTCCTTGTGTGTGCGTGTCCCTCGCTCGCTGTGTGTGCGTGTCCCTCCCTCGCTGTGTGTGTGTGTGTGTGTCCCTCCCTCGCTGTGTGTGTGTGTGTGTTCCTCCCTCGCTGTGTGTGTGTGTTCCTCCCTCGCTGTTTGTGTGTGTTCCTCCCTCGCTGTGTGTGTGTGTCCCTCCATTGCTGTGAGTGTGTGTTCCTCCCTCGCTGTGTGTGTGTGTGTCCCTCCCTCGCTGTGTGTGTGTGTGTCCCTCCCTCGCTGTGTGTGTGTGTTCCTGTGTTCCTCCCTCGCTGTGTGTGTGTGTCCCTCCCTCGCTGTGTGTGCGTGTCCCTCCCTCGCTGTGTGTGCGTGTCCCTCCCTCGCTGTGTGTGTGTGTGTCCCTCCCTCGCTCTGTGTGTGTGTGTGTGTCCCTCCCCCGCCCTGTGTGTGTGTGTGTCCCTCCCTCGCTGTGTGTGTGTGTGTCCCTCCCTCGCTCTGTGTGTGTGTGTGTCCCTCCCTCTGTGTGTGTGTGTGTCCCTCCCTCGCTGTGTGTGTGTGTGTCCCTCCCGCGCTGTGTGTGTGTCCCTCCCGCGCTGTGTGTGTGTTGCTCCCTCGCTCTGTGTGTGTGTGTGAGTGTCCCTCCGTCGCTGTGTGTGTGTGTGTGTGTGTGTGTGTGTGTCCCTCCCTCGCTCTGTGTGTGTGTGTGACCCTCCCTCGGTCTGTGTGTGTGTGTGAGTCTCCCTCCCTCGCTGAGTCTGTGTGTGTCTGTCCCTCGCTGTGAGTGTCTGTGTCCCTCCCTCGCTGTGAGTGTGTGTGTCCCTCCCTCGCTGTGTGTGCGTGTCCCTCCCTCGCTGTGTGTGTGCGTGTCCCTTCCTCACTGTGTGCGTGTCCCTCCCTCGTTGTGTGTGCGTGTCCCTCCATCGTTGTGGCTGTGTGTGTCCCTCCCTCGTTGTGTGAGTGCATGTCTCTCACTCTTGCAATGTGTGCGTGTCCCCCTCACTGTGTGTGAGCGTGTCCCTCCCACGCTGTGTCCGTGCGTGACCCTCCCTCGCTGCGTGTGTGTGTCCCTCCCTCGCTGTGTGTGTGTGTCCCTCCCTCGCTGTGTGTGTGTGTGTCCCTCCCTCGCTGTGTGTGTGTGTCCCTCCCTTGCTGTGTGTGTGTGTTCCTCCCTCGCTGTGTGTGTGTGTGTCCCTCCCTCGCTGTGTGTGTGTGTGTCCCTCCCTCGCTGTGTGTGTGTGTTCCTGTTTTCCTCCCTCGCTGTGTGTATGTGTCCCTCCCTCGCTGTGTGTGTGTGTGTCCCTCCCTCGCTGTGTGTGTATGTGTGTGTGTGTGTGTGTCCCTCCCTCGCTGTGTGTGTGTGTGTCCCTGCTCGCTGTGTGTGTGTGTCCCTCCCTCGCTGCGTGTGCGCGTGTCCCTCCCTCGCAGTGTGTGCGCGTGTCCCACCCTCGCTGTGTGTGCTCCTGTCCCTCCCTCGCTGTGTGTGCGCGTGTCCCTCCCTCGCTGTGTGTGTGTGTGTCCCTCCCTCGCTGTGTGTGTGTGTGTGTATGTTTCTCCCTCGCTGTATGTGTGTGTGTGTGTTCCTCCCTCGCTGTGTGTGTGTGTGTTCCTCCCTCGTTGTGTGTGTGTGTGTTCCTCCCTCGCTGTGTGTGCGCGTGTCCCTCCCTCACTATGTGTGCGCGTGTCCCTCCCTCGCTGTGTGTGCGCGTGTCCCTCCCACGCTGTGTGTGCGCGTGTCCCTCCCCCGCTGTGTGTGCGCGTGTCCCTCCCTCGCTGTGTGTGTGTTTGTGTGTGTTCCTCCCTCGCTGTGTGTGTGTGTGTCCCTCCCTCTGTGTGTGTGCGCGTGTCCCTCCCTCGCTGTGTGTGCGCGTGTCCCTCCCTCGCTGTGTGTGTACATGTCCCTCCCTCGCTGTGTGTGCGCTTGTCCCTCCCTCGCTGTGTGTGAGTGTGTGTGTGTGTGTCCCTCCCTCCGGTGTGTGTGTGTATCCCTCCCTCGCTGTGTGTGTGTGTCCCTCCCTCGCTGTGTGTGTGTGTGTGTGTGTGTCCCTCCCTCGCTGTGTGTGTGTCCCTCCCGCGCTGTGTGTGTGTGTGTCCCTCCCTCGCTGTGTGTGTGTGTGTGTGTGTGTGTGTGTCCCTCCCTCGCTGTGTGTGTGTCCCTCCCGCGCTGTGTGTGTGTGTGTCCCTCCCTCGCTGTGTGTGTGTGTGTTCCTCCCTCGCTTTGTGTGTGTGTTCCTCCCTCGCTGTGTGTGTGTGTGTCCCTCCCTCGCTGTGTGTGTGTGTTCCTCCCTCGCTGTGTGTGTGTGTTCCTCCCTCGCTGTGTGTGTGTGTTCCTCCCTCGCTGTGTGTGTGTGTTCCTCCCTCGCTGTGTGTATGTGTTCCTCCCTCGCTGTGTGTGTGTGTTCCTCCCTCGCTGTTTGTGTGTGTTCCTCCCTCGCTGTGTGTGTGTGTCCCTCCCTTGCTGTGTGTGTGTGTTCCTCCCTCGCTGTGTGTGTGTGTGTCCCTCCCTCGCTGTGTGTGTGTGTGTCCCTCCCTCGCTGTGTGTGTGTGTTCCTGTTTTCCTCCCTCGCTGTGTGTATGTGTCCCTCCCTCGCTGTGTGTGTGTCCCTCCCTCGCTGTGTGTGTGTGTGTGTGTGTGTGTGTGTCCCTCACTCGCTGTGTGTGTGTGTGTGTCCCTCCCTCGCTGTGTGTGTGTGTCCCTCCCTCACTGTGTGTGCGCGTGTCCCTCCCTCGCTGTGTGTGCGCGTGTCCCTCCCTCGCTGTGTGTGTGTGTCCCTCCCTCGCTGTGTGTGTGTTTGTGTGTGTTCCTCCCTCGCTGTGTGTTTATGTGCGTTCCTCCCTCGCTGTGTGTGTGTGTGTGTGTGTGTGTTCCTCCCTCGTTGTGTGTGTGTGTGTTCCTCCCTCGCTGTGTGTGCGCGTGTCCCTCCCTCACGATGTGTGCGCGTGTCCCTCCCTCGCTGTGTGTGCGCGTGTCCCTCCCTCGCTGTGTGTGCGCGTGTCCCTCCCTCGCTGTGTGTGCGCGTGTCCCTCCCTCGCTGTGTGTGTGTTTGTGTGTGTTCCTCCCTCGCTGTGTGTGTGTGTGTCCCTCCCTCTGTGTGTGTGCGCGTGTCCCTCCCTCGCTGTGTGTGCTCGTGTCCCTCCCTCGCTGTGTGTGTACATGTCCCTCCCTCGCTGTGTGTGCGCGTGTCCCTCCCTCGCTGTGTGTGTGTGTGTGTGTGTCCCTCCCTCCGGTGTGTGTGTGTGTCCCTCCCTCGCTGTGTGTGTGTGTCCCTCCCTCGCTGTGTGTGTGTGTGTGTGTGTGTGTGTGTGTGTGTCCCTCCCTCGCTGTGTGTGTGTCTCTCCCGCGCTGTGTGTGTGTGTGTCCCTCCCTCGCTGTGTGTGTGTGTGTTCCTCCCTCGCTGTGTGTGTGTGTTCCTCCCACGCTGTGTGTGTGTGTGTCCCTCCCTCGATGTGTGTGTGTGTTCCTCCCTCGCTGTGTGTGTGTGTTCCTCCCTCGCTGTGTGTGTGTGTTCCTCCCTCGCTGTGTGTATGTGTACCTCCCTCGCTGTGTGTGTGTGTTCCTCCCTCGCTGTGTGTGTGTGTTCCTCCCTCGCTGTTTGTGTGTGTTCCTCCCTCGCTGTGTGTGTGTGTCCCTACCTTGCTGTGTGTGTGTGTTCCTCCCTTGCTGTGTGTGTGTGTGTCCCTCCCTCGCTGTGTGTGTGTGTGTCCCTCCCTCGCTGTGTGTGTGTGTTGCTGTGTTCCTCCCTCGCTGTGTGTGTGTGTCCCTCCCTCGCTGTGTGTGTGTGTCCCTCCCTCGCTGTGTGTGTGTGTGTGTGTGTGTGTGTGTGTCCCTCCCTCGCTGTGTGTGTGTGTGTCCCTCCCTCGCTGTGTGTGTGTGTCCGTCCCTCGCTGTGTGTGTGCGTGTGCCTCCCTCGCTGTGTGTGCGCGTGTCCCTCCCTCGCTGTGTGTGCTCCTGTCCCTCCCTCGCTGTGTGTGCGCGTGTCTCTCCCTCGCTGTGTGTGTGTGTGTCCCTCCCTCGCTGTGTGTGTGTGTGTGTGTGTGTCCCTCCCTCGCTGTGTGTGCGCGTGTCCCTCCCTCGCTGTGTGTGCGCGTGTCCCTCCCTCGCTGTGTGTGTGTGTGTGCGTGTCCCTCCCTCGCTGTGTGTGCGCGTATCCCTCCCTCGCTGTGTGTGTGTGTGTCCCTCCCTCGCTGTGTGTGCGCGTGTCCCTCCCTCGCTGTGTGTGCGCGTGACCCTCCCTCGCTGTGTGTGCGCGTGTCCCTCCCTCGCTGTGTGTGCGCGTGTCCCTCCCTCGCTGTGTGTGTGTGTGGTTCTCCCTCGTTGTGTGTGTGTGTGTCCCTCCCTCGTTGTGTGTGTGTGTCCCTCCCTCGATGTGTGTGCGCGTGTCCCTCCCTCGCTAAGTGTGCGCTTGTCCCTCCCTCGCTGTGTGTGCGCGTGTCCCTCCCTCGCTGTGTGTGCGCGTGTCCCTCCCTCGCTGCGTATGCGCGTGTCCCTCCTTCGCTGTGTGTGCCCGTGTCCCTCTCTCGCTGTGTGTGTGTGTGTGTGTATGTTCCTCCCTCGCTGTGTGTGTGTGTCCCTCCCTCGCTGTGTGTGCGCGTGTCCCTCCCTCGCTGTGTGTGCGCGTGTCCCTCCCTCGCTGTGTGTGTGCCTCCCTCCCTCCCTCGCTGTGTGTGCGCATGTCCCTACCTCGCTGTGTGTGTGCGTGTCCCTCCCTCGCTGTGTGTGTGCGTGTCCCTCCCTCGCTGTGTGTTTATGTACTTCTCTCGCTGTGTGTGCGCATTTCCCTCCCTCGCTGTGTGTGTGTGTGTGTGTCCCTCCCTCGCTGTGTGTGTGTGTCCCTCACTCGCTGTGTGTGTGTGTGTCCCTCCCTCGCTGTGTGTGTCCCCCTCCCGCGCTGTGTGTGTGCCCCTCCCGCGCTGTGTGTGTGTCCCTCCCTCGCTGATTGTGTGTGTGTCCCTCCCTCGCTGTGTGTGCGTGTCCCTCCCTCGCTATGTGTGCGTGTCCCCCTCGCTGTGTGTGTGCTTGTCCCTCCCTCGCTGTGTGTGTGCGTGTCCCTCTCTCGCTGTGTGTGCGCATGTCCCTCCCTCCCTGTGTGTGTGTGTGTGTCCCTCCCTCGCTGTGTATGCGTGCCCCTCCCTCGCTGTGTGTGTGTGTCCCTCCCTCGCTGTGTGTGCGTGTCCCTCCCTCTCTTTGTGTGTGTGTGTCCCTCCCTCGCTGTGTGTGTGTGTGTCCCTCCCTCGCTGTGTGTGCGTGTCCCTCCCTCGCTGTGTGTGCGTGTCCCCCTCGCTGTGTGTGTGCATGTCCCTCCCTCGCTGTGTGTGTGCGTGTCCTTCCCTCACTGTGTGTGTGTGTGTCCCTCCCTCGCTGTGTGTGCGCGTGTCCCTCCCTCGCTGTGTGTGCGCGTGTCCCTCCCTCGCTAGGTGTGTGTGCGTCCCTCCCTCGCTGTGTGTGTGTGTGCGTGTCCCTCCCTCGCTGTGTGTGTGTGTCCCTCCTTCGCTGTGTGTGTGTGTATGTTCCTCCCTCGCTGTGTGTGTGCTTGTCCCTCCCTCGCTGTGTGTGTGCGTGTCCCTCTCTCGCTGTGTGTGCGCATGTCCCTCGCTCGCTGTGTGTGTGTGTGTGTCCCTCCCTCGCTGTGTGTGCGTGCCCCTCCCTCGCTGTGTGTGTGTGTGTCCCTCCCTCGCTGTGTGTGCGTGTCCCTCCCTCTCTTTGTGTGTGTGTGTGTGTCCCTCCCTCGCTGTGTGTGTGTGTGTCCCTCCCTCGCTGTGTGTGCGTGTCCCTCCCTCGCTGTGTGTGCGTGTCCCCCTCGCTGTGTGTGTGCATGTCCCTCCCTCGCTGTGTGTGTGCGTGTCCTTCCCTCACTGTGTGTGTGTGTGTCCCTCCCTCGCTGTGTGTGCGCGTGTCCCTCCCTCGCTGTGTGTGCGCGTGTCCCTCCCTCGCTGGGTGTGTGTGCGTCCCTCCCTCGCTGTGTGTGTGTGTGCGTGACCCTCCCTCGCTGTGTGTGTGTGTCCCTCCTTCGCTGTGTGTGTGTGTGTGTGTGTATGTTCCTCCCTCGCTGTGTGTGTGTGTGTCCCTCCCTCGCTGTGTGTGCGCGTGTCCCTCCCTCGCTGTGTGTGCGTGTGTCCCTCCCTCGCTGTGTGTGTGCATGTCCCTCCCTCGCTGTGTGTGTGTGTGTGTGTGTGTGTGTGTTCCTCCCTCGCTGTGTGTGTGTGTGTCCCTCCCTCGGTGTGTGTGCGCGTGTCCCTCCCTCGCTGTGTGTGTGCATGTCCCTCCCTCGCTGTGTGTGTGCATGTCCCTCCCTCGCTGTGTGTGCGCGTGTCCCTCCCTCGCTGTGTGTGCGCGTGTCCCTCCCTCGCTGTGTGTGTGTGTGTGTGCGTGTCCCTCCCTCGCTGTGTGTGTGTGTGTGTGTCCCACCCTAGCTGTGTGTGCGCGTGTCCCTCCCTCGCTGTGTGTGCGCGTGTCCCTCCCTCGCTGTGTGTGTGTGTGTCCCTCCCTCGCTGTGTGTGCGCGTGTCCCTCCCTCGCTGTGTGTGCTCGTGTCCCTCCCTCGCTGTGTGTGCGCGTGTCCCTCCCTCGCTAAGTGTGCGCGTGTCCCTCCCTCGCTGTGTGTGCGCGTGTCCCTCCCTCGCTGTGTGTGCGCGTGTCCCTCCCTCGCTGTGTGTGTGTGTGTGTATGTTCCTCCCTCGCTGTGTGTGTGTGTGTCCCTCCCTCGCTGTGTGTGCGCGTGTCCCTCCCTCGCTGTGTGTGCGCGTGTCCCTCCCTCGCTGTGTGTGTGCATGTCCCTCCCTCGCTGTGTGTGCGCATGTCCCTCCCTCGCTGTGTGTGTGCGTGTCCCTCCCTCGCTGTGTGTGTGTGTGTGTGTGTGTGTTCCTCCCTCGCTGTGTGTGTGTGTGTATCCCTCCCTCGCTGTGTGTGTGTGTGTGTCCCTCCCTCGCTGTGTGTGTGTGTGTGTGTGTCCCTCCCTCGCTGTGTGTGTGTCCCTAACGCGCTGTGTGTGTGTCCCTCCCGCGCTGTGTGTGTGTCCCTCGCTCGCTGATTGTGTGTGTGTCCCTCCCTCGCTGTGTGTGTGTGTCCCTCCCTCGCTGTGTGTGTGTGTGTGTGTCCCTCCCTCGCTGTGTGTGTGTCCCTACCGCTCTGTGTGTGTGTCCCTCCCGCGCTGTGTGTGTGTCCCTCGCTCGCTGATTGTGTGTGTGTCCCTCCCTCGCTGTGTGTGCGTGTCCCCCTCGCTGTGTGTGTGCTTGTCCCTCCCTCGCTGTGTGTGTGCGTGTCCCTCTCTCGCTGTGTGTGCGCATGTCCCTCCCTCGCTGTGTGTGTGTGTGTGGGTCCCTCCCTCGCTGTGTGTGCGTGTCCCTCCCTCGCTGTGTGTGTGTCCTTCCCTCGCTGTGTGTGCGTGTCCCTCCCTCGCTTTGTGTGTGTGTGTGTCCCTCCCTCGCTGTGAGTGTGTGTGTGTCCCTCCCTCGCTGTGTGTGTGTGTCCCTCCCTCGCTTTTGTGTGTGTCCCCCCCTCCCAACGCTGTGTGTGTGTGTGTGTGTTCCTCCCTCGCTGTGTGTGTGTGTCCCTCCCTCGCTGTGTGTGCATGTCCCCCTTTCAGGGTGTGCGTGCGTGTCCCTCCCTCGCTGTGTGTGTGTGTCCCTCCCTCACTGTGTGTGTGTGTCCCTGCCTCGCTGTGTGTGCGTGTCCCTCCCTCGTTGTGTGTGCGTGTCCCTCCCTCGCTGTGTGTGCGCGTGTCCCTCCCTCGCTGTGTGTGCGCGTGTCCCTCCCTCGCTGTGTGTGCGCGTGTCCCTCCATCGCTGTGTGTGTGTGTGCGTGTCCCTCCATTTCTGTCTGTGCGTGTTCCCCCTTCTGGGTGGGCGTGCGTGTCCCTTCCGCGCTGTGTGTGTGTGTCCCTCCCTCGCAGTGTGTGAGCGTGTCCCTCCCTCGCTGTGTGTGTGCGGGCCCCAACTCCCTGTGTGTGCGTGTGTCCCTCCCTCGCTGTGTGTGCGCGTGTCCCTCCCTCGCTGTGTGTGTGTGTGTGTGTTGTCCCTCCCTCGCTGTGTGTGTGTGTACCTCCCTCGCTGTGTGTGTGTGTGTCCCTCAATCGCTGTGTGCGTGTGTTCCTCCCTCGCTGTGTGTGCGCGTGTCCCTCCCTCGCTGTGTGTGTGTGTGCGTGTCCCTCCCTTGCTGTGTGTGCGTGTCCCTCCCTGGCTGTGTGTGCATGTCCCCCCTTCTGGGTGTGTGTGCGTGTCCCTCCCTCGCTCTGTGTGTGTGTGTCCCTCCCTCGCTGTGTGTGCGTGTCCCTCCCTCGCTGTGTGTGTGTGTCCCTCCCTCGCTGTGTGTGCGCGTGGCCCTCCCTCACTGTGTGTGTGCATGTCCCTCTCTTGCTCCGTATGTGTGTTTGTGTTTGTTTGTGTCCCTCCCTCGCTGTGTGTGCATGTCCCTTCCTGGCTGTGTGTTCGTGTCCCTCTCTTGCTGTGTGTCTATAATTTTGTGCTTGCGCGTGTCCCTCCCTCGCTGTGTGTGCGTGTCTGCCTCTTGCTGTGAGTATGTGTGCCCCTGTTGTCGTGTATGCGAGTGTCCTTCCCTCGCTCTCTGTGTGTGTGTGTGTGTATGTGTGTCCCTCCCTCGCTGTGTGTCTGCGTGTATCCCCTTAACTGTGTTTATGTGTCTGTGTCCCTCCCTCGCTTTGTGTGTGTGTGTCCCTCGCTCGCTGTGTGTGTGTGTGTCTGTGTGTGTGTGTGTGTGTGTCCCTCCCTTGCTTTTTGTGTATATCCCCCTCGCTGTGTGTGCTCATCTCCCCTTGCTGTGTGAGTGCATGACCCCCTTGCTGTGTGTGCGGGTCCCTCCCTTGCTGTGTGTGAGCGTGTCCCTCCCTCGCTGTGTGTGTGAGTGTGTCCCTCGCTCTGTATTTGTGGGCGGCACGGTGGCACAGTGGTTAGCACTGCTGCCTCACAGCGCCTGAGACCCGGGTTCAATTCCCGCCTCAGGCGACTGTGTGTGTGTGCCTCCCTCCCTCGCTATGTGGAGTTTGCACGTTCTCCCCGTGTCTGCGTGGGTTTCTTCCGGGTGCTCCGGTTTCCTCCCACAGTCCAAAAGATGTGCAGAGTCAGGTGAATTGGACATGCTAAATTGCCCTTAGTGTTAGGTAAGGGGTAAATGTAGGGGTATGGGTGGGTTTCGCTTCGGCGGGTCGGTGTGGACTTGTTGGGCCGAAGGGCCTGTTTCCACACTGTAATGTAATCTAATCTAATCACTCACTCACTGTGTGTCTGTGTGTCCCTCTCTCGCTGTGTCTGTGTGTGTGTGTGTGTGTGTGTCCCTCCCTTGCTTTTTGTGTATATCCCCCTCGCTGTGTGTGCTCATCTCCCCTTGCTGTGTGAGTGCATGACCCCCTCGCTGTGTGTGTGTGTCCCTCCCTCGCTGTGTGTGCGCGTGGCCCTCCCTCACTGTGTGTGTGCATGTCACTCTCTTGCTCCGTATGTGTGTTTGTGTTTGTTTGTGTCCCTCCCTCGCTGTGTTGCATGTCCCTTCCTGGCTGTGTGTTCGTGTCCCTCTCTTGCTGTGTGTCTATACCTTTGTGCTTGCGCGTGTCCCTCCCTCGCTGTGTGTGCGTGTCTGCCTCTTGCTGTGAGTATGTGTGTCCCTGTTGTAGTGTATGTGAGTGTCCTTCCCTCGCTCTGTGTGTGTGTGAGTATGTGTGTCCCTCCCTCGCTGTGTGTCTGCGTGTATCCCCTTAACTGTGTTTAAGTGTCTGTGTCCCTCCCTCGCTCTGTGTGTGTGTGTCCCTCCCTCGCTGTGTGTGTGTGTGTCTGTGCGTATGCCTGCGTGTCTCCCTCCCTCACTGTGTGTGTGTGTCCCCTCGCTTTGTGTGTGTGTGTCCCCTCTCGCTTTCTGAGCACTTGTCCCACCCTCGCTGTGTCTGCGTGTTTCAACCTCGCTGTGTGTGTGTGTGTGTGTGCCCCTCTTGCGGTGTATGAGGGCATCCTCCCCTCGCTCTGTATGTGTGTGTATGCGTATCACTCACTCACTGTGTGTCTGTGTGTCCCTCCCTCGCTGTGTGAGTATGTGTGTGTGCTTGTCCCTCTCTCACTGTGTGTGTGCGTGTCCCATCCTCGCTGTGTGTGTGTGTGTGCCCCTCTTGCAGTGTGTGAGGGTATCCTCCCCTCGCTATGTATGTGTGTGTGTGCGTATCACTCACTGTGTGTCTGTGTGTCCCTCCCTCGCTGTGTGAGTATGTGTGTGTGCATGTCCCTCTCTCACTGTGTGCGCGTCGCTCTTGCTGTGTGTGTCCCTTATGCTGTGTGTGTGTATGTCCCTCCCTCACTATGTGTGCGAGTCCGTCCCTCGTGTTTGTATGTTTCGCTCCCTTGCTGTGTGTGTGTGCGGGTCCCTCCCTCGCTGTGAGTGTGCGTGTCCCTCCCTCGCTGTGAGTGTGCGTGTCCCTCCCTCGCTGTGAGTGTGTGTGTGTCCCTCCGTCGCTGTGAGTGTGAGTGTGAGTGTGTGTGTGGCTGTGTGTGCGTGTCCCTCCCTCGCTGAGTGTGCGTGTCTCTCCCTCGCTGTGTGTGCGTGTGCGTGTCCCTCTCTCGCTGTGTGTGTGTCCCTCGCTCGCTGATTGTGTGTGTGTCCCTCCCTCGCTGTGTGTGCGTGTCCCCCTCGCTGTGTGTGTGCTTGTCCCTCCCTCGCTGTGTGTGTGTGTGTGTCCCTCCCTCGCTTTTGTGTGTGTCCCCCCCTCCCAACGCTGTGTGTGTGTGTGTGTGTTCCTCCCTCGCTGTGTGTGTGTGTCCCTCCCTCGCTGTGTGTGCATGTCCCCCTTTCAGGGTGTGCGTGCGTGTCCCTCCCTCGCTGTGTGTGTGTGTCCCTCCCTCACTGTGTGTGTGTGTCCCTGCCTCGCTGTGTGTGCGTGTCCCTCCCTCGTTGTGTGTGCGTGTCCCTCCCTCGCTGTGTGTGCGCGTGTCCCTCCCTCGCTGTGTGTGCGCGTGTCCCTCCCTCGCTGTGTGTGCGCGTGTCCCTCCATCGCTGTGTGTGTGTGTGCGTGTCCCTCCATTTCTGTCTGTGCGTGTTCCCCCTTCTGGGTGGGCGTGCGTGTCCCTTCCGCGCTGTGTGTGTGTGTCCCTCCCTCGCAGTGTGTGAGCGTGTCCCTCCCTCGCTGTGTGTGTGCGGGCCCCAACTCCCTGTGTGTGCGTGTGTCCCTCCCTCGCTGTGTGTGCGCGTGTCCCTCCCTCGCTGTGTGTTTGTGTGTGTGTTGTCCCTCCCTCGCTGTGTGTGTGTGTCCCTCCCTCGCTGTGTGTGTGTGTGTCCCTCAATCGCTGTGTGCGTGTGTTCCTCCCTCGCTGTGTGTGCGCGTGTCCCTCCCTCGCTGTGTGTGTGTGTGCGTGTCCCTCCCTTGCTGTGTGTGCGTGTCCCTCCCTGGCTGTGTGTGCATGTCCCCCCTTCTGGGTGTGTGTGCGTGTCCCTCCCTCGCTCTGTGTGTGTGTGTCCCTCCCTCGCTGTGTGTGCGTGTCCCTCCCTCGCTGTGTGTGTGTGTCCCTCCCTCGCTGTGTGTGCGCGTGGCCCTCCCTCACTGTGTGTGTGCATGTCCCTCTCTTGCTCCGTATGTGTGTTTGTGTTTGTTTGTGTCCCTCCCTCGCTGTGTGTGCATGTCCCTTCCTGGCTGTGTGTTCGTGTCCCTCTCTTGCTGTGTGTCTATAATTTTGTGCTTGCGCGTGTCCCTCCCTCGCTGTGTGTGCGTGTCTGCCTCTTGCTGTGAGTATGTGTGCCCCTGTTGTCGTGTATGCGAGTGTCCTTCCCTCGCTCTCTGTGTGTGTGTGTGTATGTGTGTCCCTCCCTCGCTGTGTGTCTGCGTGTATCCCCTTAACTGTGTTTATGTGTCTGTGTCCCTCCCTCGCTTTGTGTGTGTGTGTCCCTCGCTCGCTGTGTGTGTGTGTGTCTGTGTGTGTGTGTGTGTGTGTGTCCCTCCCTTGCTTTTTGTGTATATCCCCCTCGCTGTGTGTGCTCATCTCCCCTTGCTGTGTGAGTGCATGACCCCCTTGCTGTGTGTGCGGGTCCCTCCCTTGCTGTGTGTGAGCGTGTCCCTCCCTCGCTGTGTGTGTGAGTGTGTCCCTCGCTCTGTATTTGTGGGCGGCACGGTGGCACAGTGGTTAGCACTGCTGCCTCACAGCGCCTGAGACCCGGGTTCAATTCCCGCCTCAGGCGACTGTGTGTGTGTGCCTCCCTCCCTCGCTATGTGGAGTTTGCACGTTCTCCCCGTGTCTGCGTGGGTTTCTTCCGGGTGCTCCGGTTTCCTCCCACAGTCCAAAAGATGTGCAGAGTCAGGTGAATTGGACATGCTAAATTGCCCTTAGTGTTAGGTAAGGGGTAAATGTAGGGGTATGGGTGGGTTTCGCTTCGGCGGGTCGGTGTGGACTTGTTGGGCCGAAGGGCCTGTTTCCACACTGTAATGTAATCTAATCTAATCACTCACTCACTGTGTGTCTGTGTGTCCCTCTCTCGCTGTGTCTGTGTGTGTGTGTGTGTGTGTGTGTGTGTGTCCCTCCCTTGCTTTTTGTGTATATCCCCCTCGCTGTGTGTGCTCATCTCCCCTTGCTGTGTGAGTGCATGACCCCCTCGCTGTGTGTGTGTGTCCCTCCCTCGCTGTGTGTGCGCGTGGCCCTCCCTCACTGTGTGTGTGCATGTCACTCTCTTGCTCCGTATGTGTGTTTGTGTTTGTTTGTGTCCCTCCCTCGCTGTGTTGCATGTCCCTTCCTGGCTGTGTGTTCGTGTCCCTCTCTTGCTGTGTGTCTATACCTTTGTGCTTGCGCGTGTCCCTCCCTCGCTGTGTGTGCGTGTCTGCCTCTTGCTGTGAGTATGTGTGTCCCTGTTGTAGTGTATGTGAGTGTCCTTCCCTCGCTCTGTGTGTGTGTGAGTATGTGTGTCCCTCCCTCGCTGTGTGTCTGCGTGTATCCCCTTAACTGTGTTTAAGTGTCTGTGTCCCTCCCTCGCTCTGTGTGTGTGTGTCCCTCCCTCGCTGTGTGTGTGTGTGTGTCTGTGCGTATGCCTGCGTGTCTCCCTCCCTCACTGTGTGTGTGTGTCCCCTCGCTTTGTGTGTGTGTGTCCCCTCTCGCTTTCTGAGCACTTGTCCCACCCTCGCTGTGTCTGCGTGTTTCAACCTCGCTGTGTGTGTGTGTGTGTGTGCCCCTCTTGCGGTGTATGAGGGCATCCTCCCCTCGCTCTGTATGTGTGTGTATGCGTATCACTCACTCACTGTGTGTCTGTGTGTCCCTCCCTCGCTGTGTGAGTATGTGTGTGTGCTTGTCCCTCTCTCACTGTGTGTGTGCGTGTCCCATCCTCGCTGTGTGTGTGTGTGTGCCCCTCTTGCAGTGTGTGAGGGTATCCTCCCCTCGCTATGTATGTGTGTGTGTGCGTATCACTCACTGTGTGTCTGTGTGTCCCTCCCTCGCTGTGTGAGTATGTGTGTGTGCATGTCCCTCTCTCACTGTGTGCGCGTCGCTCTTGCTGTGTGTGTCCCTTATGCTGTGTGTGTGTATGTCCCTCCCTCACTATGTGTGCGAGTCCGTCCCTCGTGTTTGTATGTTTCGCTCCCTTGCTGTGTGTGTGTGCGGGTCCCTCCCTCGCTGTGAGTGTGCGTGTCCCTCCCTCGCTGTGAGTGTGCGTGTCCCTCCCTCGCTGTGAGTGTGTGTGTGTCCCTCCGTCGCTGTGAGTGTGAGTGTGAGTGTGTGTGTGGCTGTGTGTGCGTGTCCCTCCCTCGCTGAGTGTGCGTGTCTCTCCCTCGCTGTGTGTGCGTGTGCGTGTCCCTCTCTCGCTGTGTGTGTGTGTCCCTCTCTCGCTGTGTGTGCATGTGTCCCCCCTCATTGGGTGTGCGCATGTCCCTCTCTTGCTCTGTAAGTGTGTTTGTGTTTGTGTGTGTCCCTCCCTCACTGTGTGTGTGCATGTCCCTCTCTCACTGTGTGAGCATGTCCCTCCCTCGCTGTGTGTGTGCGTGTCCCTCCCTCGCTGTGTGTGCGTGTCCCTCCCTCGCTGTGTGTGTGCGTGTCCCTCCCTTGCTGTGTGTGCGTGTCTCTCCCTTGCTGTGTGTGCGTGTCCCTCCCTCGCTGTGTGTATGCGTGTCCCTCCGTCGCTGTGTGTGAGCATGTCCCTCCCTCGCTGTGTGTGAGCATGTCCCTCCCTCGCTGTGTGTGTGCATGGCCCCACTCGCTGTGTGTGCATGTGTCCCCCCTCATTGGATGTGCGCATGTCCCTCTCTTGCTCTGTATGTGTGTTTGTGTTTGTGTGTGCCCCTCCTTCACTGTGTGTGCATGTCCCTTCCTGGCTGTGTGTTCGTGTCCCTCTCTCGCTGTGTGTGTCTGTAATTTTGTGCTTGCGCGTGTCCCTCCCTCGCTGTGTGTGTGTTTGTGTGTGTGTGTCCTTCCCTTGCTGTGTGTGTGTGTGCGTGTGCGTGTCTCCCTTGCTCTTTGTGTATATCCCCCTCACTGTGTGTGTTCATCTCCCCTTGCTATGTGAGTACTTGACCCCCTTGCTGTGTGAGCGTGTTCATCCCTTGTTGTGTGTGAGCGTGTCCTTCCCTCGCTGTGTGTGTGAATGTGTCCTTCCCTCGCTGTATGTGTGTGTGTGTGTGTCCCTCCCTCCCTGTGTGTGTGTGTCCCTCCTTCACTTTATGTGTATGTGTGTGTGTGTGTGTGTGTGGTCCGACCCTCGCTGTCTGTATGTGTGCGTGTCCCTCCCTCACTGTGTATGTGTGAGTTTCCCCCCTTGCTCTGTGTGTGCATGTCCCTGCCTCACTCTGTGTGTGTGCGTGTCCCTTCCTCGCTGTGTGTGCGCGTGTCCCTCCCTCGCTGTGTGTGTGTGTGTGTCCCTCAATCGCTGTGTGCGTGTGTTCCTCCCTCGCTGTGTGTGCGCGTGTCCCTCCCTCGCTGTGTGTGTGTGTGCGTGTCCCTCCCTTGCTGTGTGTGCGTGTCCCTCCCTGGCTGTGTGTGCATGTCCCCCCTTCTGGGTGTGTGTGCGTGTCCCTCCCTCGCTCTGTGTGTGTGTGTCCCTCCCTCGCTGTGTATGCGTGTCCCTCCCTTGCTGTGTGTGTGTGTCCCTCCCTCGCTGTGTGTGCGCGTGGCCCTCCCTCACTGTGTGTGTGCATGTCCCTCTCTTGCTCCGTATGTGTGTTTGTGTTTGTTTGTGTCCCTCCCTCGCTGTGTGTGCATGTCCCTTCCTGGCTGTGTGTTCGTGTCCCTCTCTTGCTGTGTGTCTATAATTTTGTGCTTGCGCGTGTCCCTCCCTCGCTGTGTGTGCGTGTCTGCCTCTTGCTGTGAGTATGTGTGCCCCTGTTGTCGTGTATGTGAGTGTCCTTCCCTCGCTCTGTGTGTGTGTGTATGTGTGTCCCTCCCTCGCTGTGTGTCTGCGTGTATCCCCTTAACTGTGTTTAAGTGTCTGTGTCCCTCCCTCGCTTTGTGTGTGTGTGTCCCTCGCTCGCTGTGTGTGTGTGTGTCTGTGTGTGTGTGTGTGTCCCTCCCTTGCTTTTTGTGTATATCCCCCTCACTGTGTGTGCTCATCTCCTCTTGCTGTGTGAGTGCATGACCCCCTTGCTGTGTGTGCGGGTCCCTCCCTCGCTGTGTGTGAGCGTGTCCCTCCCTCGCTGTGTGTGTGAGTGTGTCCCTCCCTCGCTGTGTGTGAGCGTGTCCCTCCCTCGCTGTGGGTGAGCGTGTCCCTCCCTCGCTCTGTGCGTGAGCGTGTGTGTGTGTGTCCCTCCTTCGCTTTATGTGTGTGTATGTGTGTGTCCCTCCTTCGCTTTGTGTGTGTGTGTGTGTGTGTCCGTCCCTCCTTCGCTTTGTGTGTGTGTGTGTGTGCGGGCGCGCGCGCACGCGTGTGTGGTCCCACCCTCGCTGTCTGTATGTGTGCGTGTCCCTCCCTCACTGTGTGTTTGTTTGTGTGTGTGTATGTCTGCGTGTCTCCCTCCCTCACTGTGTGTGTGTGTCCCCTCTCGCTTTCTGAGCACTTGTCCCACCCTCGCTGTGTCTGCGTGTTTCAACCTCGCTGTGTGTGTATGTGTGTGTGTGTGCGCCCCTCTTGCTGTGAGTGTGTGTGCCCCTCTTGCAGTGTGTGAGGGCATCCTCCCCTCGCTCTGTATTTGTGGGCGGCACGGTGGCACAGTGGTTAGCACTGCTGCCTCACAGCGCCTGAGACCCGGGTTCAATTCCCGCCTCAGGCGACTGTGTGTGTGTGCCGCCCTCCCTCGCTGTGTGGAGTTTGCACGTTCTCCCCGTGTCTGCGTGGGTTTCTTCCGGGTGCTCCGGTTTCCTCCCACAGTCCAAAAGATGTGCAGGGTCAGGTGAATTGGACATGCTAAATTGCCCTTAGTGTTAGAAAAGGGGTAAATGTAGGGGTATGGGTGGGTTTCGCTTCGGCGGGTCGGTGTGGACTTGTTGGGCCGAAGGGCCTGTTTCCACACTGTAACGTAATCTAATCTAATCACTCACTCACTGTGTGTCTGTGTGTCCCTCTCTCGCTGTGTGTGTGTGTGTGTGAGTGTGTGTGTGTGTGTGTGTGGTCCCACCCTCGCCGTCTGTATGTGTACGTGTCCCTCCCTCGCTGTGTGTGTGTGTCCCTCCCTCGCTGTGTGTGCGCGTGGCCCTCCCTCACTGTGTGTGTGCATGTCACTCTCTTGCTCCGTATGTGTGTTTGTGTTTGTTTGTGTCCCTCCCTCGCTGTGTTGCATGTCCCTTCCTGGCTGTGTGTTCGTGTCCCTCTCTTGCTGTGTGTCTATACCTTTGTGCTTGCGCGTGTCCCTCCCTCGCTGTGTGTGCGTGTCTGCCTCTTGCTGTGAGTATGTGTGAACCTGTTGTAGTGTATGTGAGTGTCCTTCCCTCGCTCTGTGTGTGTGTGAGTATGTGTGTCCCTCCCTCGCTGTGTGTCTGCGTGTATCCCCTTAACTGTGTTTAAGTGTCTGTGTCCCTCCCTCGCTCTGTGTGTGTGTGTCCCTCCCTCGCTGTGTGTGTGTGTGTGTCTGTGCGTATGCCTGCGTGTCTCCCTCCCTCACTGTGTGTGTGTGTCCCCTCGCTGTGTGTGTGTGTGTCCCCCCTCTCGCTTTCTGAGCACTTGTCCCACCCTCGCTGTGTCTGCGTGTTTCAACCTCGCTGTGTGTGTGTGTGTGTGTGTGTGCCCCTCTTGCAGTGTATGAGGGCATCCTCCCCTCGCTCTGTATGTGTGTGTATGCGTATCACTCACTGTGTGTCTGTGTGTCCCTCCCTCGCTGTGTGAGTATGTGTGTGTGCATGTCCCTCTCTCACTGTGTGCGCGTCGCTCTTGCTGTGTGTGTCCCTTATGCTGTGTGTGTGTATGTCCCTCCCTCACTATGTGTGCGAGTCCCTCCCTCGTGTTTGTATGTGTCGCTCCCTTACTGTGTGTGTGTGCGTGTCACTCCCTCGCTGTGAGTGTGCGCGTCCCTCCCTCGCTGTGAGTGTGCGTGTCCCTCCCTCGCTGTGAGTGTGAGTGTGAGTGTGTGTGTGGCTGTGTGTGCGTGTCCCTCTGTCGCTGAGTGTGCGTGTCCCTCCCTCGCTGTGTGTGTGTGCGCGTGTCCCTCTCTTGCTGTGTGTGTGTGTCCCTCTCTCGCTGTGTGTGCATGTGTCCCCCCTCATTGGGTGTGCGCATGTCCCTCTCTTGCTCTGTATGTGTGTTTGTGTTTGTGTTTGTCCCTCCCTCACTGTGTGTGCATGTCCCTTCCTGGCTGTGGGTTCGTGTCCCTCTCTCGCTGTGTGTGTCTGTAATTTTGTGCTTGCGCGTGTCCCTCCCTCGCTGTGTGTGTGTGTGTGTGTGTGTGTGTCCCTCCCTCGCTGTGTGTGTGTATGTGTGTGTCCTCCCTGGCTGTGTGTGTGTGTGTCCCTCCCTCGCTGTGTGTGTGTCCCTCCCTCGTTGTGTGTATGTCCCTCACTCGCTGTGTGTGTGTGTATGTCCCTCCCTCACTGTGTGTGTGTCCCTCCCTCGCTGTGCGTGTGTGCATGTCCCTCTCTCACTGTGTGAGCATGTTCCTCCCTCGCTGGGTGTGTGCATGTCCCTCACTCGCTGTGTGTGCGTGTCTCTCCCTTGCTGTGTGTGCGTGTCCCTCCCTCGCTGTGTGTGTGTCCCTCCCTCGTTGTGCGTGTGTCCCTCCCTCGCTGTGTGTGTGCATGTCCCTCTCTCACTGTGTGAGCATGTTCCTCCCTCGCTGTGTGTGTGCGTGTCCCTCACTCGCTGTGTGTGCGTGTCTCTCCCTTGCCGTGTGTGCGTGTCCCTCCCTCGCTTTGTGTGTGTGTCCCTCCCTCACTGTGTGTGTGTGCGTGTCCCTCCCTAGCTGTGTGTGTGTGCGTGTCCCTTTCTCACTGTGTGAGCATGTCCCTCCCTCCCTGTGTGTGTGCGTGTCCCTCCCTCGCTGTGTGTGTGCGTGTCCCTCCCTTGCTGTGTGTGCGTGTCTCTCCCTTGCTGTGTGTGCGTGTCCCTCCCTCGCTGTGTGTATGCGTGTCCCTCCGTCGCTCTTGTGTGAGCATGTCCCTCCCTCGCTGTGTGTGAGCATGTCCCTCCCTCGCTGTGTGTGTGCATGGCCCCACTCGCTGTGTGTGCATGTGTCCCCCCTCATTGGGTGTGCGCATGTCCCTCTCTTGCTCTGTATGTGTGTTTGTGTTTGTGTGTGTCCCTCCTTCACTGTGTGTGCATGTCCCTTCCTGGCTGTGGGTTCGTGTCCCTCTCTCGCTGTGTGTGTCTGTAATTTTGTGCTTGCGCGTGTCCCTCCCTCGCTGTGTGTGTGTGTGTGTGTCCTTCCCTTGCTGTGTGTGTGTGTGCATGTGTGTGTCTCCCTTGCTCTTTGTGTATATCCCCCTCACTGTGTGTGTTCATCTCCCCTTGCTATGTGAGTACTTGACCCCCTTGCTGTGTGAGCGTGTCCATCCCTTGCTGTGTGTGAGCGTGTCCTTCCCTCGCTGTGTGTGTGAATGTGTCCTTCCCTCGCTGTATGTGTGTGTGTGTGTGTGTGTGTGTCCCTCCCTCCCTGTGTGTGTGTGTCCCTCCTTCACTTTGTGTGTGTGTGTGGTCCGACCCTCGCTGTCTGTATGTGTGCGTGTCCCTCCCTCACTGTGTATGTGTGAGTTTCCCCCCTTGCTCTGTGTGTGCATGTCCCTGCCTCACTCTGTATGTGTGCGTGTCCCTCCCTCGCTGTGTGTGCGCGTGGCCCTCCCTCACTGTGTGTGTGCATGTACCTCTCTTGCTCCGTATGTGTGTTTGTGTTTGTTTGTGTCCCTCCCTCGCTGTGTGTGCATGTCCCTTCCTGGCTATGTGTTCGTGTCCCTCTCTTGCTGTGTGTCTATAATTTTGTGTTTGCACGTGACCCTCCCTCGCTTTGTGTGCGTGTCTGCCTCTTGCTGTGAGTATGTGTGTCCCTGTTGTAGTGTATGTGAGTGTCCTTCCCTCGCTCTGTGTGTGTGTGTGTGAGTATGTGTGTCCCTCCCTCGCTGTGTGTCTGCGTGTATCCCCTTAACTGTGTTTATGTGTCTGTGTTCCTCCCTCGCTTTGTGTGTGTGTGTCCCTCCCTCGCTGTGTGTGTGTCCCTCCCTCGCTGTGTGTGTGTGCGTGTCCCTCCCTCGCTGTGTGTGTGTGCGTGTCCCTCCCTCACTGTGTGTGTGTCCCTCCCTCGCTGTGTGTGTGTGTGTCCCTCCCTCGCTGTGTGTGTGCGTGTCCCTCCCTCGCTGTGTGTGCGTGTCCCTCCCTCACTGTGTGTGTGTCCCTCCCTCGCTGTGTGTGTGTGTGTCCCTCTCTCACTGTGTGAGCATGTTCCTCCCTCGCTGTGTGTGTGCATGTCCCTCTCTCACTGTGTGAGCGTGTCCCTCCCTCGCTGTGTGTGCGTGTCTCTCCCTTGCTGTGTGCGCGTGTCCCTCCCTCGCTGTGTGTGTGTCCCTCCCTCGCTGTGTGTGTGTGCGTGTCCCTCCCTCGCTGTGTGTGTGTGCGTGTCCCTCCCTTGCTGTGTGTGTGTGCGTGTCCCTCCCTCACTGTGTGTGTGCATGTCCAACTCTCACTGTGTGAGCATGTCCCTCCCTCGCTGTGTGTGTGCGTGTCCCTCCCTCGCTGTGTGTGTGCGTGTCCCTCCCTCGCTGTGTGTGTGCGTGTCCCTCCCTTGCTGTGTGTGCGTGTCTCTCCCTTGCTGTGTGTGCGTGTCCCTCCCTCGCTGTGTGTATGCGTGTCCCTCCGTCGCTGTGTGTGAGCATGTCCCTCCCTCGCTGTGTGTGAGCATGTCCCTCCCTCGCTGTGTGTGTGCATGGCCCCACTCGCTGTGTGTGCATGTGCCCCCCCTCATTGGGTGTGCGCATGTCGCTCTCTTTCTCTGTATGTGTGTTTGTGTTTGTGTGTGTCCCTCCTTCACTGTGTGTGCATGTCCCTTCCTGGCTGTGTATTCGTGTCCCTCTCTCGCTCTGTGTGTCTGTAATTTTGTGCTTGCGCGTGTCCCTCCCTCGCTGTGTGTGTGTGTGTGTGTGTGTTTGTGTGTGTGTGTGTGTGTGTGTCCGTCCCTTGCTGTGTGTGTGTGTGTCTCCCTTGCTCTTTGTGTATATCCCCCTCACTGTGTGTGTTCATCTCCCCTTGCTATGTGAGTGCATGCCCCCTTTCTGTGTGAGCGTGTCCTTCCCTCGCTGTATGTGTGTGTGTGTGTGTCCCTCCCTCCCTGTGTGTGTGTGTCTTTCCTTCACTTTATGTGTATGTGTGTGTGTGTGTGGTCCCACCCTCGCTGTCTGTGTGTGTGCGTGTCCCTCCCTCACTGTATATGTGTGTGTTTCCCCCCTTGCTCTGTGTGTGCATGTCCCTGCCTCACTGTGTGTGTGTGTGTGCGTGTCCCTCCCTCACTGTGTGTGTGTTTGTGTGTGCGTATGTCTGTTTGTCTCCCTCCCACACTGTGTGTGTGTGTCCCCTCGCTGTGTGTGTGTGTGTGTGTGCGCCCCTCTTGCTGTGAGTGTGTGTGCCCCCCTTGCAGTGTGTGAGGGCATCCTCCCCTCGCTCTGTATGTGTGTGTATGCGTATCACTCACTCACTGTGTGTCTGTGAGTCCCTCCCTCGCTGTCTGAGTATGTGTGTGCATGTCCCTCTCTCACTGTGTGCGCGTCGCTCTTGCTGTGTGTGTCCCTCATGCTGTGTGTGTGTATGCGTGTGTGTGTGTCCCTCCCTATGTGTGCGAGTTCCTTGCTGTGTGTGTGTGTCCGTCCCTCGCTGTGTGTGTGTGTCCCTCCCTCGCTGTGTGTGTGTGTGTCCCTCCCTCGCTGTGTGTGTGCGTGTCCATCCCTCGCTGTGTGTGTGCGTGTCCCTCCCTTGCTGTGTGTGTGTGTGTCCCTCCCTCGCTGTGTGTGTGCGTGTCCCTCCCTTGCTGTGTGTGTGTTTCCCTCCCTTGCTGTGTGTGTGTGTCCCTCCCTCGCTGTGTGTGCGTGTCCCTCCCTCGCTGTGTGTGCATGTGTCCCTCCCTCGCTGTGTGTGTGTGTCCCTCCCTTGTTGTGTGTGTGTGTTTGTGTGTGTGTGTGTGTGTCCCTCCCTCGCTGTGTGTGTGTGTGTGTCCCTCCCTTGCTGTGTGTCCCTCCCTCGCTGTGTGTGTGTGTGTCCCTCCCTCGTTGTGTTTGTGTGTCCCTCCCTTGCTGTGTGAGTGCATGTCTCTCACTCTTGCAGTGTGTTCATGTCCCCCTCACTGTGTGTGAGCGTGTCCCTCCCTCGCTGTGTGTGAACGTGTCCTTCCCTCGCTGTGTGTGTCACTCCCTCGCTGTGTGTTAATGTGTCCTTCCCTCGCTGTGTGTGTCCTTCCCTCGCTGTGTGTGTCCCTCCCTCACTGTGTGTGAATCTGTCCCTCCCTCGCTGTGTTTTACGTGCCCTTCCCTCGTTGTGCTTGTGTGTGTCCCTCCCTCACTGTGTGTGTGTCCCTCCCTCGCTGTGTTGAGCATGTCCCTCCCTCGCTGTGTGTGCACGTGGCCCTCCCTCGCTGAGTGTGCATGTGTCCCCCCCCCCCCTCATTGGGTGTGCGCATGTCGCTCTCTTGCTCTGTATGTGTGTTTGTGTTTGTGTTTGTGTGTGTCCCTCCCTCACTGTGTGTGCATGTCCCTTACTGGCTGTGTGTTCGTGTCGCTCTCTCGCTGTGTGTCTATAATTTTGTGCTTGCGCGTGTCCCTTCCTCGTTGTGTGTGCGTGTCTCCCTCTTGCTGTGAGTATATGTGTCCCTCTTGCAGTGTATGTGAGTGTCCTTCCCTCGCTGTGTGAGTGTGTGAGAGAGAGTGTATGTGTGTCCCTGCCTTGCCGTGTGTCTGCGTGTATCCCCTTAACTGTGTGTATGTGTGTGTGTTCCTCCCTCGCTCTGTTGTGTGTGTGTGCCTCCCCCTCGCTGTGTGCGCGTGCGCGGTCCCATCCTCTCTGTCTTGGATGTGCGTGTGCCTCCCTTGCTGTGTATGTGTGTGTCCCTCCCTCGCTGTGTGTGTGTGCGTGTCCCTCACTGTGTCTGTGTGTGTCCCTCCCTCGCTCTATATGTGTATGTGTGTGTCTCTCCCTCGCTGTGTGCGGTCCCACCCTCGCTGTCTGTGTGTGTGTGTGTCCCTCCCTCGCTGTGTGTGTGTGCGTGTCCCTCGCTGTGTATGTGTCAGTTCCCCCCCCCGTGTGTGTGTGTGTGTGTGTGTGTGTGTGTGTACCCGTCCCTCTTGCTGTGCGTGTGTGAGTGCATGTCCCCCCTTGCTGTGTGCGCGTACCCTCCCATGCTGTGTGCATGTCCTTCTCTCCCTTGCTCTGTGTGTGTGCGTGTGCATGTCCCTCGCTCGCTGTGTGCGCGAGTTCCCCTCTTGCTCTGAGTATGTGTCCCTTTTGATGTGTATGTGAGTGTCCCTCCCTCGCTGTGTGTGCGTGTCTCTCCCTTGCTGTGTGCGCGTGTCCCTCCCTCGCTGTGTGTGTGTCCCTCCCTCGCTGTGTGTGTGTGCGTGTCCCTCCCTCGCTGTGTGTGTGTGCGTGTCCCTCCCTTGCTGTGTGTGTGTGCGTGTCCCTCCCTCACTGTGTGTGTGCATGTCCAACTCTCACTGTGTGAGCATGTCCCTCCCTCGCTGTGTGTGTGCGTGTCCCTCCCTCGCTGTGTGTGTGCGTGTCCCTCCCTCGCTGTGTGTGTGCGTGTCCCTCCCTTGCTGTGTGTGCGTGTCTCTCCCTTGCTGTGTGTGCGTGTCCCTCCCTCGCTGTGTGTATGCGTGTCCCTCCGTCGCTGTGTGTGAGCATGTCCCTCCCTCGCTGTGTGTGAGCATGTCCCTCCCTCGCTGTGTGTGTGCATGGCCCCACTCGCTGTGTGTGCATGTGCCCCCCCTCATTGGGTGTGCGCATGTCGCTCTCTTTCTCTGTATGTGTGTTTGTGTTTGTGTGTGTCCCTCCTTCACTGTGTGTGCATGTCCCTTCCTGGCTGTGTATTCGTGTCCCTCTCTCGCTCTGTGTGTCTGTAATTTTGTGCTTGCGCGTGTCCCTCCCTCGCTGTGTGTGTGTGTGTGTGTGTGTTTGTGTGTGTGTGTGTGTGTGTGTCCGTCCCTTGCTGTGTGTGTGTGTGTCTCCCTTGCTCTTTGTGTATATCCCCCTCACTGTGTGTGTTCATCTCCCCTTGCTATGTGAGTGCATGCCCCCTTTCTGTGTGAGCGTGTCCTTCCCTCGCTGTATGTGTGTGTGTGTGTGTCCCTCCCTCCCTGTGTGTGTGTGTCTTTCCTTCACTTTATGTGTATGTGTGTGTGTGTGTGGTCCCACCCTCGCTGTCTGTGTGTGTGCGTGTCCCTCCCTCACTGTATATGTGTGTGTTTCCCCCCTTGCTCTGTGTGTGCATGTCCCTGCCTCACTGTGTGTGTGTGTGCGTGTCCCTCCCTCACTGTGTGTGTGTTTGTGTGTGCGTATGTCTGTTTGTCTCCCTCCCACACTGTGTGTGTGTGTCCCCTCGCTGTGTGTGTGTGTGTGTGTGCGCCCCTCTTGCTGTGAGTGTGTGTGCCCCCCTTGCAGTGTGTGAGGGCATCCTCCCCTCGCTCTGTATGTGTGTGTATGCGTATCACTCACTCACTGTGTGTCTGTGAGTCCCTCCCTCGCTGTCTGAGTATGTGTGTGCATGTCCCTCTCTCACTGTGTGCGCGTCGCTCTTGCTGTGTGTGTCCCTCATGCTGTGTGTGTGTATGCGTGTGTGTGTGTCCCTCCCTATGTGTGCGAGTTCCTTGCTGTGTGTGTGTGTCCGTCCCTCGCTGTGTGTGTGTGTCCCTCCCTCGCTGTGTGTGTGTGTGTCCCTCCCTCGCTGTGTGTGTGCGTGTCCATCCCTCGCTGTGTGTGTGCGTGTCCCTCCCTTGCTGTGTGTGTGTGTGTCCCTCCCTCGCTGTGTGTGTGCGTGTCCCTCCCTTGCTGTGTGTGTGTTTCCCTCCCTTGCTGTGTGTGTGTGTCCCTCCCTCGCTGTGTGTGCGTGTCCCTCCCTCGCTGTGTGTGCATGTGTCCCTCCCTCGCTGTGTGTGTGTGTCCCTCCCTTGTTGTGTGTGTGTGTTTGTGTGTGTGTGTGTGTGTCCCTCCCTCGCTGTGTGTGTGTGTGTGTCCCTCCCTTGCTGTGTGTCCCTCCCTCGCTGTGTGTGTGTGTGTCCCTCCCTCGTTGTGTTTGTGTGTCCCTCCCTTGCTGTGTGAGTGCATGTCTCTCACTCTTGCAGTGTGTTCATGTCCCCCTCACTGTGTGTGAGCGTGTCCCTCCCTCGCTGTGTGTGAACGTGTCCTTCCCTCGCTGTGTGTGTCACTCCCTCGCTGTGTGTTAATGTGTCCTTCCCTCGCTGTGTGTGTCCTTCCCTCGCTGTGTGTGTCCCTCCCTCACTGTGTGTGAATCTGTCCCTCCCTCGCTGTGTTTTACGTGCCCTTCCCTCGTTGTGCTTGTGTGTGTCCCTCCCTCACTGTGTGTGTGTCCCTCCCTCGCTGTGTTGAGCATGTCCCTCCCTCGCTGTGTGTGCACGTGGCCCTCCCTCGCTGAGTGTGCATGTGTCCCCCCCCCCCCCTCATTGGGTGTGCGCATGTCGCTCTCTTGCTCTGTATGTGTGTTTGTGTTTGTGTTTGTGTGTGTCCCTCCCTCACTGTGTGTGCATGTCCCTTACTGGCTGTGTGTTCGTGTCGCTCTCTCGCTGTGTGTCTATAATTTTGTGCTTGCGCGTGTCCCTTCCTCGTTGTGTGTGCGTGTCTCCCTCTTGCTGTGAGTATATGTGTCCCTCTTGCAGTGTATGTGAGTGTCCTTCCCTCGCTGTGTGTGTGTGTGAGAGAGAGTGTATGTGTGTCCCTGCCTTGCCGTGTGTCTGCGTGTATCCCCTTAACTGTGTGTATGTGTGTGTGTTCCTCCCTCGCTCTGTTGTGTGTGTGTGCCTCCCCCTCGCTGTGTGCGCGTGCGCGGTCCCATCCTCTCTGTCTTGGATGTGCGTGTGCCTCCCTTGCTGTGTATGTGTGTGTCCCTCCCTCGCTGTGTGTGTGTGCGTGTCCCTCACTGTGTCTGTGTGTGTCCCTCCCTCGCTCTATATGTGTATGTGTGTGTCTCTCCCTCGCTGTGTGCGGTCCCACCCTCGCTGTCTGTGTGTGTGTGTGTCCCTCCCTCGCTGTGTGTGTGTGCGTGTCCCTCGCTGTGTATGTGTCAGTTCCCCCCCCCGTGTGTGTGTGTGTGTGTGTGTGTGTGTGTGTACCCGTCCCTCTTGCTGTGCGTGTGTGAGTGCATGTCCCCCCTTGCTGTGTGCGCGTACCCTCCCATGCTGTGTGCATGTCCTTCTCTCCCTTGCTCTGTGTGTGTGCGTGTGCATGTCCCTCGCTCGCTGTGTGCGCGAGTTCCCCTCTTGCTCTGAGTATGTGTCCCTTTTGATGTGTATGTGAGTGTCCCTCCCTCGCTGTGTGTGCATGTGTCACCCCCTCGCTATGTGTATGTGTGTGTGTCTCTCCCTCGCTCTCTCTGCGTGTGTGTGGTCCCACCCTCGCTGTCTGTGTGGGTGCATGTCCCTCACTTGCCGTGTATTTGTGTGTCCCTCTCTCGCTGTGTGCCTGTGTTTGTGTGCTTGCGCATGTGCGTGTCCCTCCCTCGCTGTGTGTGCGTGTCCCCTCTTGCTCTGAGTATGTGTGTCCGTTTTACAGTGTATGTGAGTGTCCTTCCCTCGCTGTGTGTGTGTGTGTATGAGTGTCACTCCCACACTGTGTTTGTGTGTCCCTCCCTTGCTGTGTGTAGTGTCTATGTGTGCGTGTTCCTCCTTTGCTTTGTGCGTGTGTGTGTGTGCCTCTTGCTGTGTGTGCGCGTATCACTCCCTCGCCATGTCTGTGCGTGCACCCTCTCACTTTCTGTGCACATACCCTCCCACTCGCCGTGTGTCTGCTTGTCCATCCTTCCCTGTGTGTGTGTCGCTCCCTTGCTGTTTATAAGCATGTCCCTCTCTCGCTCTGTGTGTTTGTGTATATCCCTCCCTCGCTGTGTGTGCGCATGTCCTTCCCTCCCTGGTTGTGCGTGCCCTCCATCGCTGTGTGTTTGCATGTCCTTCCCTCCCTCTGTGTGTGTGTGTGTGTGTGTGTGTGTGTGTCTCCCTTGCTGTGTGTGCATGTCCCTCCCTGGCTGTGTGTGTGCGTGTCCCACTCTCACTGTGTGTGTCTGTGCCTGTGTGCTTGCGCATGCGCGTGTCCCTCCCTCGCTGTGTGTGTGTGTGTGTGTGTGTGTGTGTGTGTGTGTATGCGTGTCACTTCCTCACTGTGCCTGTGTGTCCCTCCCACGCTGTGTGAGTGTGTGTGTCCCTCCCTCGCTGTGTGTCTGGGTGTATCCCCCTCACTGTGTGTGTGTGTGTGTGTGTGTGTGTGTGTGTGCATGGTTTAATGTACAGGTAGAGGAGTGGGTCTGAGTCAGATGCTCTTCAGAGGAATGCACTGGTTGGGCCGAATGGCCTGGTTACACACGATGGCGATTCTATTCAGGTTATTGTCCAGCCCTGTCAACCATCCCCGTCTCCTACACCTGGCCTGATCCCCAATATTCTCCTTAACACTGTAATCTCCTCCAGACTTTAAAACACTCCTTGGCGATGTAAGCTTCTCCAGTCCCTACAAAGATCGATATGTCTGTCACTTCGTCTTGCTTTTAGAACCCTCCCTATAACTATTACCATTTGGTACAGCACTCCCAAACATTGTTCCCTCTTGAAACTCCCATAAACATTTGTATCTCTGAAAACTCATCTGGACCGACTCAACTTCCCTTTGACAGTTACATGCTGAGACCTGCTCTATATCAGTGAAGTAATTAAGTCTTGGCAACACTCACTGTTATAATCTCCCTCCAGCCTTACGGCACTGAGGATCTGTAGAAGCTCTTCTCAACCTGACAGCCATCTCTGTGTCTGTAATCTCCTCCACTCCCCATAATACATTCTCTCTGAGCTCCTCTGTAGTTCACTAAACACTCCCTAACACTGTCTGTATCAGTGTAACCTTCACCAAAAACACAACCTTCCCTATCTGTGTAAATCCCTACACCGGTCCCTATCCCTCTCAGCTCCGTCTAACAATACAACCCTCCATGTCTGTGTATTCACCTTCAGTCCCTACTCACCTCCCTCTCTGTGTAACCTTCTCCATGCATTTTTGCTTCAGTCTTTTCAACTGTCCCTGTCAGAGTAACCTCTTCCAGACGCGAAAGCTCTCCTCTTTTTGACTTACTCAGACCACACAACCCTCACTCTCTATAACCTACTCCTGTCTGAGAAACCTACCTCTGCAAATTGCTCCAATTCTTCAACTCTCCATAAGCTCCTGCAGCTCTTACATCCCTCCCTATCTAAAAAACCTCTTCTCGTCCCTAAACACCAACAGTCTGTGGAGACCCGACCACCATCCCTATCAGTGTAATCCTCTCAGGTCTCTGCAGTATTCCTGATCTGTCGAACTCACTCCATGCCTGTGCCGCTCCCAATCCAGTCCCTACAAAACCCACTATCTATTTAACACCCTCCTGTCACTATCACCCCCATGTCAATGTAAGCTCCTCCTGTGTCTCCACCATCTACCCATCTCCATAACCTTGTCCAGCTCTTACACCACTATCTGTTTAAACGTCACCTTCCTCTACAACTTCCTCCTGTTTGTGCTATGCTCCCTTATCTGTGAAACTGTCTCTGACCAAAATTGTTATCCCAGTCTCTGAAAGGAAATCCAGATTCCACAGCCTCCATAATCCCCAGAACAGCCTTCCTATGTCTATAAACATCTTCAGTTACGATTACCCTGCATATCTCTGTTTGTTCTTCCAGTCAATACAAACATCTTTATCTCTGTAATCTGCTCAGCTCCCTGAAACAGTCCCTGTCTGTGATCCAGCCCTGGCCTACAAACATCCTTATCCCTGTAAACTTCTCTATCCCTCCCAACATTCCCAACTCCATGAAGCCTTCAGCCCTACAGCTCTCCACATTTCCGTAACCTCCTGTGGGTCTATGGTCCTCCCTCCCTGTGAAAGCACCTCCAGTCCCCACATCCCTCCCAATCTGGGTCCAGATCAGACCATTACTGTCTCTGTAAACACCTCCACTCCTGACAACTCTTCCCATTTGTATAACCTCATTCAGACCCTATACTCTCCAGCTTCCTGAATCCTCTTCCTGCATTGCAACTAAAACCACATGTTTCTGTAATATCCACCAGTGCTTACACCCTTCCCAACACAGTAACCACTTGCAGCCCTAACAAAACACCTAAACTGTGAAACCTCTCATTTCCAAAGAATCCTCCATCCCTCTCTCCCTCCTCAAATGCCTTCATCACCATGAAACCTCACTGAAGCCTCCTTTTGGCACTGCAACCCTCCTAATGTCTGCAGAATCCTCCTGTCCTGATAGCCCTCCCTATCTCTGTAATCCCCACCACCCTCCAGTGCCTTTCTGGGGAACATGGCAGAGGAGAGAAGATTTGTAGAGTCCGGGCCATATTACGAAGGTAGAATTCTGGGAATTACAGATTTGGTCGAATGTCTGTGGTGTACAGATTATTGGCGAGGACCCTAAAGACAGGATTTATGACTACTTGGAAAACCATAGTTACATTAGTGACAGTCAATATGGGTTTGTGAGGGGTCAGGTCATGCCTATCAAACGTTCTTGAATTCTTTGAAGCTATGGCAGAATATGTTGATGGCTCATTCAGAAAAGAAGGATGATTGGGATACAGGGAAATCTGTCTGTCTGGATACAGGATCAGATGGCCCAGAGAAGACAGAGGGTGGCAGCAGATGGACAGTATTGAGCCTGGAGCACAGTGACCAGTGGTGTTCTGTAACAATCGGCTCTGGGACTCTGCTCTTTGTGATTTTTATAAATGACTTGGATGTGGATGTTGGAGAGTGGGTTAGTAAGTTTGCCATTAACATGAAGGTTGGTGGAGTGGTGGATAATGTGGAGGGCTGTTGTAGGTTGCAATGGGACATTTACAGGACGCAGAGCTGGGCTGGAAGTGGCAGATGGAGTCCAATCTGGAAAAGTGTGAAGTGATTCATTCTGGAAGGTCGAATTTGTATACAGAATACAGGGTGAAAGGCAGAATACTTGGTAGTGTGGAAGAACAGAGAGATCATGGGGTCCGTGTCCATAGATCCCTCAAAATCACCACACACGTTGGTAGGGTTGTTAAAAAGGCACATGTTGTGTTGGCTTTCATTAGCAAGGGGATTGACTGTAAGAGCTGTGAGGTTTCACTGCATCTTTATAGCGTCCTGGTGAGACCACACTTGGAATATTGTGTTCAGTTCTGGTCCCCTGTTTACAGGAAGGATGTGCAAGTTTTAGAGAGTGTACACAGGAGATTTAACAAGATGCTGCCTGGAATGGAGGGCAGTTCTTACAAAGAAAGGTTGAGGGAGCTAAGGCGGGGCGACTTTGTGGAGGTGAACAAGATGATGAGAGGCACAGAGTGAGTGAATAGTCAGAGACTTTTCCTCTTTTCGCATAAATGGCTATTACAAGGCGGCATAATTTTAAGGTGATTTGAGGATGGATAAGAGGATAGTAGGTGGTTGGATGGACTGCCAATGGTGGTAGTAAAATTAGATACATCTGGGATATTTAATAGACTCTTGGATAGACACATGAATAGTAGTAAAATGAAGGGTATGTAGTATACTTTGATCTTACAGTTGGATAAAAGGTTGGCATGAAATAATGGCCGAAGGGACTTGGGCTGTACTGTTGTGCCTTCTGTGTTCTGTCTGATAAACTGGGTAATAAGCTCAGATCAGTGTAAATGGATATGGCATTCAGGAGGAGCGAGTGAACGGGATACAAAATTGGCCTGATGGAAGGAGACAGAGGGTGATGGGAGACATGTTGTCTTTCTGACTGGAGGCATGTGACCAGCGGTGTAGTGGGTCCCCTGTTGTTTGTCATTTGGATAAATGGTTTGGATGGGAATATTGGTTTCCTGGTAAGTAATTGTTTTGGGTGACACTGAAATTGGTGGTGAAGTGGACAGTGAAGAAGGTTATCTGTGATACAACAGGATGAACAGTCCTGCTGGGATAGTGGTCTGAAGAATAGCAGATGGAGTTTAATTAGATGAATGTGAAGTGTTCCATTTTGGTGAAACAAACCAGGGTGGGACCTGTACAGTTAATGTTCGGGCCCTGGGTAGTGTTGTCAGTCAGAGACCCAGGGATGCAGGTACACAGTTCTTTGAAAGTGGTGTCACAGGTAGACAGGCTGGTGAAGTAGGCGTTTGCGATGGTTACCTTCATTGGGGAGAGCATTGAGAGTAAGAGTTGGGATGTCATGTTGTGGCTGTAAAAGACATTGGTGGGGCCACCATAAAAACACTGTTGATCAGTGGGAAGAACACATCTAGTTCACTAACTTCCTTTAGGGAAGGACATCAAATATTCTAACCTGGTCTGGCCGACATGTGACTCCAGCCCCATAGCAATATGGCTGACTCTGAGCTGCCCTCTAGGTAATTAACAGTGGGGTCAAAGAACGTTGTTCCAGGCAGTGACACCCACATCCCATGAATGAATATATAAAAATACCTATGTCCCTCCCTACCTCTGCAAACCCCTCCAGCTGCAGCAATCCGTCCTGGCTTTGTAACACCACTCTCTATAACACTCTCACCACCTCCAGCACCTTCACATCTCCCTGTTCCTATCGTGTCAATGAACCCTGACCGTGGCTCCCCTTCCCACAGCCCTCCTCCTGCGAGCAGACCCATTGCAATGCATTAACATTTACTCCTAAAACACACTCTCACTTCAGGATTTTAAATATTCTTTGGTGATCTTCTCAGCCTCATGAGCTTGTATGATCCCTTTTGTCCTGAATAAGGGATCAGTGGGAATTTCTTGCTGAGGTTTTTACTGTTCCAATTGAATGTCCTTTTGTTGAGTATTTTGCATTGTCCCTTCAAATGTTTTCCACTGTTCATTTACAGGCACATATTTCAGTCTGTTTCGCCTGTTTACCTTGGTCAGTTCTCTCAAACTCATGTAATTGGCTATTTTTGTTTCTAGTTGTAGTTTGTCCTTTCTGTGATTCACTTTAAAACTTTATATTTCTTTAAACTGCACTTTATCACAATTTCCCGAAGGATCTCTGCAGGTGACATTACTCATTCACTACGTTTCATTACACGGTCGCTCTGCAATAGTTATGTCCCTTAACAGTTGCACAATGTGTTTTTCAAAGAAACACTGAAAAAAAATTAATCAAACTCCTCTTCCAATATCAATGTTGCCCGTGTGATTGTCCCAGATTATACAAATATTGAAGTTTTCCAAAATTATCACAATGCCTTTGTTAAAAAAGTCCAATGAGTTCCTGTGTAATGCAGTGATGAGCAATGGAATGCTGTTCGGTGGCTAAAACTGTTCTGCTGCTTGTGTCCTTGGCAAGTAGTCACCAGAATTTACATTCGCACTGACTCTACTTCATGATCTAAGACCAAATGCTTTCTCTGTGATGCCTTTCTTAGTGTTACCCATTTTGCCTGAGTTTCCGCAAGGTTGCGATCCATTGAATATTTATGTCCACCTTTTGTTCATCCTGTAACCACATCTCTCTGGTGTCTAAACCTCTTTTATCTCAGTGTCACAAATCCATCTGCCTTATTGATAAGACTTCGTCCATTCAAAATAAAACATAATTTACACTTTCCCACAATTTCCTGTCACAAACCTATTCACTGATGTACAGTTTTAGTTAAACTCTGTCCCATCCTGTTCCTTTCTGATTGCCTTCAGCCACATCCCCATACTGTTCCGATGCTTCACCTTTTCTCTTTGGATTTGGAAAGCTCCTTTCACCTGGACCCTGTCCCTGCATCCTCTCTGTCAGTTTAAAGCCCTGTCCTTAAACCTACTGACATGATTGGCCAGGACACTGGTCCCAGCACGGTTCCAGTTGGACCATCCTATTGGATTTTTTTATAAATCAGGTAGGGGATGTGGGTGTCTCTGGTTGACCAGCCTTTCTTGCCCATCCCTAGCTGCCCATTAGCTGAGTAGCTTGCTTGGCCATTTCAGAGGGCAATTGAGAGGCAAACACTTTGCTGTGGGTATGTCGTGCAGACCACGTGGTGATCAGATCTCGTTGTTGAAAGGACAAGTGGGCACCACGGTGACTCAGTGATTAGCCTTCCTGCCTCACAGCACCAGCGTCCCAGGTTCGATTCCAGCCGCGGGCGACTGTGTGAAGTTTGCACATTCTCCCCGTGTCTGCGTGAATTGCCTCTGGATGTTCCGGTTTCCTCCCACAGTCCAAAGACGTGCAGGTCAGGCGAATTGGCTATGCTAAATTGCCCAAAATGTTAGGTGTATTAGGTCGAGGGAGATGGGTCTGAGTGGGTTACTCTTTGGAGGGATGGCGTGGACTGGTTGGGTCGAAAGGCCTGTTTCCACACTGTATGGAATCTAATCTAAGGGATTGTGATTTTTGTAATCAGCAATGGTTTCATATTTGTTTATGGATTGTTAATTGCTATTTTTAAAATTATTGATTTTAAATTACACCATATCTTATGATGGAAATCAAACCTGCCTCCCTGAACATTAGCTGAGGTTTTGGACAAATGCCCTAACAATAATGTTACTAGGCCATCACTTCACCTGCTCACTGGTTGCTTATCCCTGAGCACTGATACATGAAGCTAAACCCATTCTTCCAACATGACTGTGTGATCCTGAAGTCTTCCAGCACTCTGGTGATATCACTCAGTCGCTCTCCATGTGGTATCCCTCACTGTGTGGGTCTAATTGCTGCTTCTGTCAGCGTCTCTCACTCTTGCAGCTACTCCAGATCCTGAGCTAACAGAACTCTCCACTCCAGAGAGACGCAACAGCACAGGCCAGGGATGGAGTTTGGGATTTTCCAGATCTCTGTGGGGCTCATTTCCATTCTCCTTGTGTAACCCTCACTGCATCAGTCTAATTTCCCATTCTGTCTATCTCTCTGTCTCCTGTAGATACTCAGATTCAATAGACTTCACAACTGCTGTGTGTCTCATCCATCACCTAATTGAAGATGGTTGGTCAGCCAGAGAGACAAAGGGAAGGGAGATCTGGAGCCTTCAATATGTCCTGCAGTGAGGTAAGATCACTCACAGTGCACAGAGCAGGGAGCAATGAGAGGGCTCCAAACATTGGCCATCAAGACATGACATAGATACAGTACTGGATGGGGAGCACGGTATAGACATACCCCATGCTCAATCAACACGTCTACTTTAACTTATGTTGCACTGAGACAGCATCGGGAGATCATAGTTATCAATCCAGTCCTGTGCTGTCTTAGTGAGCATCAGTACAACAGAGGGGAGAGTAGGCCTCTGACGAGAGGTTGGGAATGCTGCCTGGGATCTTTCTGTTCTGTGTTCTCCCTCCAACACTGTACTAAGACTCACTACTCTGCAACACTGTATCTTTGGCATGGCTTGTGCACCAGTGTCTTCAGTCATTTTTAACTCCTATAACAGTAGTTGTCCCTGTAACCTGCTCCATTCTCGATAGTCCCTCCACATATTTGGAATGTACTGCATTCCAGACTACCATCCCTATTGCTGTAACTTGCTTCAGTGTCTACAACATGCCTTATTTCGGTACTGTAATCCTCTTTAACTGGATACAGAGTGATACAGAATGGAAACAGAACTTGCCCATGTGACTTAAACTGAATGAGTCTCATTTGCCTGCGTTTGGCCCTTATCTCTTCAAAACTTCTCCTCTCAATATACCTCCCCAAATGTCTTTTCCATGCTGTAATTGTTCCTGTTTCTCCCATGTGCCTGAGGCAGTCTTTTCCGTCTATGCACCATCCTCTGTGGATAATGTTCCCCCTCAGCTCCCTCTTAAAATCCTTGCTCTCTCACCTCCTGTTGATACCCTCTAGTTTTGGACTCACCTACCCTTGGTTATTCATCATTCTTAGCGTCACCCCGTGGCCTCCTCTGCCCAAGGGAAATATTTAGGACAATGTTACAAATATCTCCAACGTATGTAACAAAGTGCTGGCCAATGTCGGCAAATGTGCCAAATGTCGCTTTCCCCGCCCTGTCCACCTGGTATGCCACTTCCGAGGAACAATATAACTTGCACCCCCTGGTCAAAACCCTTCAATTTATTTCTCAGTCATTTTTTTTGTTTCAAACTGTTAATTGCTTTCATTGGAATTGCTTCTCCACATCATATGACTACTGGAAAAGTAGAATTTTTTTGATCTTAAATTTTACTCAAGATTTGTTAGAACATATATATGTATGCTGTCTAGATCTCTGATTCTCCTATTGCAAACTTATTAGAAACCAGTAATTTTTTTGTTTTAAAGTAAAAAAAATTGGTAATCCCAGTTATTTGCTGAAATAAAAAGCCACAAGCTTTCACAGTTTAGAACGTAAGAGTCAACCAGGCAAAGTCAAAATAGTATCAGTCCTAAACTCCAGTTACGTATCGGAGTTAGGATGTTACGTGGAGGTTGTACAGGACATTGCTGAGGCTTTTCCTGGAAAACTGTATTCTGTTCTGATCGCCCATTTATAGGAAGGGTTATTGAGCTGGAGAGGGTTCAGAAGTTATTTATCAGGAAGATGTGAATTATAAAGAAAAGTTGGATAGGCTGGGACTTATTTCGCTGGAGCAGAGGAGGTTGAGAAGTGACCTGATGGAAGTTTGTAAAATAATGAGAGGTATAGATAGAGTTGATGGTGGTTGTCTTTCCATAAAATGGGGAATTTTAAGACACAGGGGCATATTTTTAAGGTGAGAAGAGGGAAAGTTTGAAAAGACATGAACCAATGTTCACTTGTGGAATGAACTTCCTGAGAAAGTTGTGGATGAGGGCATAACTATGACGTGAAAAGACATTTGGATAAATACATGAATAGGACATATTTAGAGGGACTTAGACCAGGATCAGGCAGTGGGACTAGTTTAGTTCAGGATTCTGTTCGGCATCGACTGGTTGGACCGAAGGGTTTGTTTCCGTGCTGTATGACTCTATGACTCTATTTAGGATTACCTTGAGTTAAACAGGAAGTAACAAGCAAATTATGGATGAATACGATTTTAAAAAAAGCTTTGCAACTTGGCTGTTTATTACAGTGTGCCACACATCTTTCAACTGTCTTTCCCACAAGGAATTTGAACTCATCTCTTTCATGGGAGGTAGTCTAATCCACAGTCAACTGCAACTTTACTCCATATAGCATGGTCTTCATCCAGCAAATGACAGATGTCTTTAGAACCTGCTCAACTTGATTTGCATGGTGGAGATCCATCACTGTTATCTTTAAGAATGAGAGGCAGCTGTGATTACTTATTATTATTGCTTATAGTCAATTTCTGGATTTCTCTCTCTCTCTCTCTCTGTTCGACAACCCTGCCCAGAGCCCTTCCATGGTTTGTCTTAACAAAATCCAACACCTGAATTAAACTCCATCTTTCATTCCTTGGCCCACTGGCCCAGTTGGTCACGATCCCCTTTGATAACTGTATTTACTGCCCACGACACCATTAATTTGATCATCAACAAACTTTCGCACAATCACTCCTATATTTTCAACCAAATTATTTATGTAGATGATGCACATCAGTGGGCCCAGCCCTGATCCTTTCTTCAATAATGGAATTAAACCATATTCTTGTCATAGAGCCATACAGCATGGAAACTGACCCTTCAGTTGATACCCACCATAATCTAAAACTAAACTCTTCCCAGCTGTCTGTTGCTGGCCCATATCACTCCAACCCTTCCCTCTTCACCTGTTTATCCAAATATCTTTTAAATGTTGTAATTGTACCCACATCAACCCCTTTCTCAGGAAGTACATTCCACACTCAAACTACCCTCCGTGTAGCAAATTGCCCCGTATCTTTTTTTTGAACATCTCTCTCCTCTCACCTTAAAAATGTGGCCCCTCCTCTTGAGACTCCCCAGTCCTGAGGAAAAGGCAACTACCATTAAATCGATCTATATACCTTATTTTTTCCCATAAACCTTTATAGCATCATGTCTCAACCTCTAGGCTCCAGTGAAAAAAGACTCAGCCTATCCAGCCAGTTTTCAGAACTCAAGCCTTCCATACCCAGCAACATCCTGGTAAATCTCTTCTGAACCCCCTGCAGCTTAATAATATCCTCCCTATAACTGGGCGACCAGAACTGGACAGAGTATTGCAGAACAGGCCTCACAATTGTCTGTGCAACCTCAACATGACGTCCCAAAACCTCCACTCAATGGACTGAGCAATAGTCAGGCATGCAAAGCACTGTCTTATCCATCCTGTGATGCAAGCTTCAAGAATTATGTACCTGAAACCGGAGGTCCCTCTGCTCTAAAACACTAACCGAATCCTTAACATTAATTGTATAAGCTCTACCCTTGTTTGTTTTACCAAGTGCATTACCTCCTATTTACTCCGATTGAATTCCATCTCTAGTTTTTCACTCCCTTCATCAAGATCCCTTTGTAATCTCAGAAAACATCCTTCACTGTCCATGATGCCACCCTCCAGCCTGCCAGCCCATCACACATGGCTGTCAGTAGTACACATACCTTTGCTAGGGGCTCCACAATTTCTTCCCGAGCATCCCACAATGTCCTGTGATACACTTAATCAGGTTCTGGGACTTGCCATAGCTTTGTGTTTTAAAACCTCCAGCACTACCTCTTTTATAACATGCGCTGTTTTCAAGTCATAGAGATATACAACATAGAAACAGACCCTTCGGTCCCAACTCGTCCAGGCTCACCAGAAGATCTAATTAAATCCATTCCCTTTTCCAGCATTTGGCCCATACACATCTACACCCTTTTAGATTAGATTACTTACAGATTAGATTAGATTACATACAGTGTGGAAACAGGCCCTTCGGCCCAGCAAGTCCACACCGACCCGCCGAAGCGTAACCCACCCATTCCCGTACATTTACCCCTTTACCAAACACTACGGGCAATTTAGCATGGCCAATTCACCTGACGTGCACATCTTTGGACTGTGGGAGGAAACCGGAGCACCCGGAGGAAACCCACGCAGACACTGGGAGAACGTGCAAACTCCACACAGTCAGTCGCCTGAGGTGGGAATTGAACCCGGATTTCTGGCGCTGCGGCAGCAGTGCTAACCACTGTGCCACCGTGCCGCCCACCCTTACTATTCAGATGCCCATCCAGATACCTTTTAAATGTTATAATTGTATCAGTCTCCATTACTTTCTCTCTCAGCTCATTCCATACACACACCACCATGTGTGTGAAGAAGCTGTCCCTTCAGACCGTCTGTAAACCATTCACCTCTAACCTTAAACCTATGCCCTCTAGTTTTGGACTCCCCATCTTCTGGGAAAAGGCCTTGAATGCTTATCCTATCCATGTCCCTCATGTTTATATAAACCTCTGTCAGGTCACCCCTCAGTCTCCGATTCTCCAGTGATAGTAACCCCAGCTTATTCAGCAACAACCCGGGCAATATCTTGTTCATCTTTTCTGAGCCCTTTCAAGTTTCACAACATTCTTCCTGTGGCAGAGAGACTGGAATTGCAGAGAACTCCAATTGTGGTCTAATGTATTACTCTTGTTCCCTGAGTTCCCCAGTCTTTCTCCACAGTAAGTTCTGGAGTGAAAAAATTGTTTAGGATCTTAGCAAATATCCTGCAGTTCCACACATCGATGGCCTCATTGATCTTTAATGGACACTATTTTGTCCTGAGTTACTTATGCTGTTATGCCGATACAATCACTTTTGGATTCCCCTTTCCTTCTCCTTTCCTGTTTTCTACTCAAAGTGTATTCCTACAGCCCCTGTATATCCTCAGGGATTCCCTTGATCCAGCTGGCTATACCTGACATGTGCCCCCTTTTCCTTGACCTCAATAGACAGCCAGTGTTTCTGAATGCTGTCAGCATTGAGCTGCACACAAACAGGAAAATTGCTGGCGCTGATCGATCAGTTTATCTCACGTTTAAAATATTCTCACTTGCCAATCTTCCCTTTCCCTGTAAATAATTCCCTTCCCCAATCCCATTTTGAAAGTTCCTGGCTAATACGATCAAGATTGGTCAGGCCCCATTTTATAACTTGCACTTGTGGACCAGGCCTGTCCTTTTCCAAAGCTGGTTTCAAACTACTAGAACTGTGGTCACTTTGGCAAAACGCTTTCCCACTCACATCTCAGTCCCTTTCCCTACCTTGTTTCCCAAGGGGAGGTCAGGTTTTGCCCCTTTCTCTTTTCAGGCCATTTACATATTGATTGGGAGTTTCCTGGAACACAATTACCAAATTCATCCCTTGCAAACACTGAACACTGGCACTCCCAGTATAGGTTTGGAAAGTTCACAAACCCTACCATAACAGCCTTATTATTATGATTGATATTTAAGATGTCCCGACATATTTGTTCCTCAGTCTGTCACAGATTATTCGGGGTCAGCAGTCCGATCTTATCAAAGTGATGACCCATTCTTATTTCTGAGTTCCACTAACATAGCTTCAGTGGGCGATCCCACAGGAATATCCTCTCTAAGTACTGCTGGGATGATTCATGCAATCAAAACCCACCACCACACGTCCTCTCTTGCCTCCCCTCCCTGCAGCATCTCTACCTTGAAACAATGAGCTGCCAGTCCTGCCCCTCCATCAGCTGTGTTTCTGTAATAACTATAACATCCCAGTCCCATGTTCCAATCCATGCCTTGAGTTCATCTTCCTTAGCTGTCAGGCCCCTTGCAATGAAATAAATGTAGTTTAATAATCAGTTTTCCCCCATTCCCTGCTATGTTCTTGCCTGCCTTGTCTGCTGAAATTGCTGTCTTTAACTTGTGTACAAGCCTACGTTTATTTAAGGTCCAACACCCTGCCAGACTAGGTTATATCCTCTCAAGCAGCTCCAGCAATTCACCCCACCAGGATATGGGTCCCTCTCCCGCTCCCAGTTGAAGTGCCTTTCCGATCCTGTCTCCCTGTGCTGACACCTTCAGGGATCTATGGACTTGTCCATCAAGGTCCCTGTATTCCTCAGTACTCCGCAAGGTCCTACCATTCATTATGTCTGTCTTTCGTTTATTGTACCTCCCCCAGAGTATTACCTCACTTCGATCAGAACTAAACTCTGCTTAGATTATCATCCGATCGACATCGGGCTGCAGACGGAGACCATCCTCCTCACTGTGGACAACACCCTCACCTTTCATGTCATCTGCAAACCAACTAATGATACCTTCTGCTTTCCCATCCGAGTTATTCATGTTTAATGGTTCCTGCACAGATCCCTGTGGTACACACACTGGTGAAAGTATTCTATCCACCAATTTTGCATCCAATTTGCCAACTTGCCTTTGAACCCAGTCCTTTGGACCAGCCTTCCATGTTGGATCTTGTTTAAGGACTTAGTCAAGTCCATGTAAACCACATCATCTGCACAGCCTTCATCAATATACTTAAGCACCATTTCAAAAAAAAACTGAACTGAATTCCTCAGACAGTATCTTCCTCTGCCAAATCCGTGATAAACTAAGTTGATCCTTACCTTTGCAAGTGTTGATTCATCCTCACAATTGTTTCCAATAATTTCCCTCCCCCTGCTCTCAGACTATCTGCTCTGTAATTACCTGTGGGCGGCACGGTGGCACAGTGGTTAGCACTGCTGCCTCACAGCGCCAGAGACCCGGGTTCAATTCCCGCCTCAGGCGACTGACTGTGTGGAGTTTGCATGTTCTCCCCGTGTCTGCTTGGGTTTCCTCTGGGTGCTCCGGTTTCCTCCCACAATCCAAAAGATGTGCAGGTCAGGTGAATTGGCCATGCTAAATTGCCCGTAGTGTTAGGTAAGGGGTAAATGTAGGAGTATGGGTGGGTTGCGCTTCTGCGGGGCGGTGTGGACTTGTTGGGCCAAAGGGCCTGTTTCCACACTGTAAGTAATCTAATCTAATCTAATCTAATCTACCTGGCCTATCCCTGCTGTCCTTCTTGAACAAAGGAACCACATTAGCGATCCTCCAGTCATTCAGCACTTCACCTGTGTCCAGCAAAGTATTAAATATATCCACCAGGGCCCCAGCAATCTCTGGGTAATTAGCATGGGGTGAAAGAACGCTGGTTCAGGCAGTGACACCCACATCCCATGAATGAATATATAAAAATACATATGTCCCTCCCTACCTCTGTAAACCCCTCCAGCTGCAGCAATCCGGACAGGCTTTGTAACACCGTTCAGGCCCTGACCACTGTCTGTAACACTCTCACCACCTCCAGCACCTTCACCTCTCCAGGTTCGTATCGTGTCAATAAACTTTGACAATGATTCCCATTCCCATTGCCCTCCTCCTGCAAGCAGACCCATTGCAATCCCTTTAAAACTTACTCTAAAACTCTCTCTCACTTCAGGATTTTAAGTACTTTGTGGTGATCTTCTCAGCCTCATAATCTAATATGATCCAATTTGTCCTGAGTGAGGGACCGGTGGGGATTTCTTGCTGAGGTTTTGTCTGTTTCAGTGGAATGTCCTTTTGTTGAGTGTTTTACACTGTTCCTTCAAATGTTTTCCACTGTTCATTTACAGGCACATATTTCAGTCTGTTTCGCCTCTTTACTTTGGTCACTTCTCCTCTCCAACTCATGTAATTGGCTATTTTTGTTTCGAGTTGTAGCTTGTCCTTTCTGTGTTTCACTTTAAAACTTTATATTTCTTTAAACTGCACTTTATCACAATTTCCCAGAGGATCTCTCCAGGTGACATTACTCATTCACTAAGTTTTATCACACAACAGTCGCTCAGAGACAGTTACGTCCCTAGCCAGTTGCACAATTTGTTATTCTAAGAAACACTGAAAACTAGTTCTCTGAACTTCTCTTCCAATATCACTGTTGTCAGTGTGATTGTCCCAGACTTTGTGAATATTGACGTTTCACTAAATGTTCACAGTGCCTGTATTAAAAAATTCCAAAGAATTCTTATTTATTGCAGTGACGAGCCATGAAATGCTGTTCGGTGGTCTAAAACTGTTCTGTTGCTTGTGTCCTTGGCAAGTAGTCGCCAGAAATTTACATTCAGACTGACTCTACTTCATGATCTGATGCCAAATGCTTTCTCTGTAATGCCTTTCTTACCCATTATTGTTAGCGTTGCCCATTTTGCCTGAGTTTGCACAAGGTTGTGAACCATTGAATATTTATGTCCCACGTTTTGTTCGCCCTGTAACCACGTCTCTCTGGTGTCTAAATCCATTTTATCTCTGTGTCACAAATCCATCTACCTTGTTGCAGAGACTTTGTCCATTAATAAAAAAAACATAATTTACTCGTTCCCACAATTTCCTGTCACAAATGGATTTGCTGATCTACAGTTTTAGTTAAACTTTGTCCCATCCTGTTCCTTTCTGTTGTCTTCGGTCACATTCCCACGCTGCTCTGATGCTTCACGTTTTCTCTTTGGATTTGGAAAGCTCCTTTCACCTGAAGCCCGTCCCTGCATCCTCTCTGTCAGTATAAAGCCCTGTCCATAAATCTACCAATGTGATTGGCCAGGACATTGTTCCACTGTAACTGTGCTGGGACCAATCTGAATGGATTTTTAAAAAATCAGGTATGGGATGTGGGTGTCTCTGACTGACCAGCCTTTATTGCCCATCCCTTGCTGCCTTGAGCTGAGCAGCTGGCTCGCCCATTTAACAGGGTAAGTGAGAGGCAAACACTTTGCTGTGGGGATGTCTTGCAGACCACATGAGAGTGAACTGTTGTCCTTCTCTGAAGGTCAAGTGTTTGGATTTTTATCAATACTTATTTATGGATTGTTAATTCCAATTTTTAAAACATGCATTCATTTAAAATTACACATGGTTAGAAGTTAGAAAGAAGAAGTGGGGTGGTCACTTTGTTGGGACTGTATTGTAGACTGTTGTAGACCCAACAGATACCAGAGGAGCAGCTGTGTAGAGAGATTGCAGATAACTATAGGAATAATAGAGGAGTGCAGGCTGGAGATTTTAATATTCCCCGTACTGACTGGGCCACCTGGAATATAAGAAGACCTGGACGGAGGGCAATTTTTCAAATGTGTCCAAGGAAGGTTCCTAAATCAATATGCCCTACTCTCCTCAGGCAGGTGCAACACTGGACCTCCTCTCAGAAATCGAGGTCAGGCAAGTGACTGAAGTGTCATTCAGAGAGCACTTTGGGTCCAGTGCCCACAACTGTCTTCGTTTTAACATAGTTATGGAAAAAGATCAGCAGGTCCACAGATTGAAGAGGAAAACTGGAACAGGGCCAGGTTTGGGGCCATTCTGCAGGATCTGGCCAGCGTCAATGCCGTGAATTTAAAATTGCACAACACCCAGCTATAATCCAACTCGCTTTGGAAGCGCTGGTGATCACTGTAACAGATGAAAGGCTTCAACTAACTTTGTTTGATATTATATTCCATGACACTGCCATCCTGTTGCTATCAATTCTGTACCTTAGGATTGTGCTCCACAACCACCTGATGAAGAAGCAGGGCTCTGAAAGCTAGTGCTTTCAAATAAACCGGTTGGATTGGAATCGAGTGTTGGGTGATTTTTAACTTTGTACACCCCCAGTCCGACACCGGCACCTCCACATTATGATTCTAATCGATCGGGTGGGTCTGTTTGAAGGAAAAGGAACAACTGGCAAATGGGAGGCTTTTCAAAGTGTGATCTCAAGAATCCAGGACCAGTATGCTCCGTTGGGATAAAGGGAAGAGCTGGCAGGTTGAGGGATCGTTGGCTGATGTGCGATAATAAGGCTCTGGTCTTGAAATGAAGACTGCATGCATTGGGTTTAAGATTTCCGTATCGACATAAACTCTTCTATTCTTAAAGACACGCTCAATCTGTGAAGACCCCACAATCCTCTCAGTCCCTGTAATACTCCCAATCTGCAGAAGTTATTCCAATGCCTGTGACTCTTCCAATCCAGTTCCTACAAGACCCTCTATCTATGTGATATCTTCCCATTGCCAGCACCCACCCTGTCAATGTAAGGTCCTCCAGTGTCTCCATCCATCTACTCATTTCCATAATATTCTCCAGCTCTTACATGTGTAATCATCACCCTCCCCTACAACCCTTCCCACTTTGACCAAACTGGAGGAGGTTACTAATGCTCCCTAATCTGTGAAACTGTCTCCAACCAAAATTGCTGTCTTTATCACTTGGAAAATCTGTATGAATCCACCCCCTCCATGTCTAAATAACCTGCAGAACCTAAGCCTTCCTGTATCTATAAACATCTTCAGTCACGACTACCCTCCATATGTCTGTTTGTTTTTCCAATCAGTACAACCCACTTTATCTCTGTACTCAGCTCCATTCACCTGAAACATTCCTGTCTGTGTAAAACACCCCATCCTACCAACATCCTTACCAAACTGATCCATCCCTCCCAACCTCCCTAACTCCATGAAACCCCTGTAGGCCCTACAGCTTTCCACATTTCTGTAACCTCTTGTGACTCGATGCTCCTCCCTCCCTGTGAAACCACCACCAGTCCCCACAACCCTCTGTCACTGTTACCTCTTACAACCTTAGCAACGCCTCCTCTTTGTGGCTCTTCATTCAGACCCCATCCTCTTCAGCTTTCCGAAACCTCTTCCTGCCTTCATAACCCTCGCTATTTAGAACATAGAATAGGACAGCCCAGTACAAGCCCTTCAGCCCTCGATATTGTGCTGACCTTTTATCCTACTCTTAAGACTAAACTAACCTACATACCCTATATTTTGCTATAATCGCTGTGCCTATGGAAGAGTTGCTTAGATGTCCATAATGTGTCTGAATCTACTACCACGGCTGGCAGTCCATTCCACGCACCCACCACACTCTGTGTAAATAACGTACCTCTGATATCTAAGCTAAATCTTCCGCCAATTACCTTAAAAATAATCCCCTTGTGCTAGCCATTTTGCCATGGGAAGTTGTCTCTGGTTATCCACGCGATCGATGCCTCTCATTGCCTTGTACACCTCTATCATGTCACCATTCTTCCTTCTTCACTCCGATCAGAAAAGCCCTAGCTTCCACAACCTAACTTCAATAGGCATGCCCTCCAGTGCAGACAGCATCTTGCTAAGTATCCTCTGCACTGTCTTTAAAGCTTCTACATCCTTCCTATAATGAGGTGAACAGAACTGTTCACAGTATTCCAAGTGTGGTGTAACTGGGGCTCTATAGATCTGCAGCAAAATCCTGGATCTCTTAAACTCAATCCCCCGCTAATGAAAGTCAATGCACCATATGCCTTCTTAATACCCTCTCAACTTGGGTGGTAACTTCAGGGACACAAGAACCCTCTGTTCGTGCACACTGCTAAGTATCCTGCCTTTAACCATGTAAACTTTTTTTTCCTTCAGAATCCTCCAATGTGAAACCATCCCTATCATTGGACCATTCAGCCCCTCTTCGAGTCATAGAGATGTACAGCATGGAAACAGACCCTTTGGTCCAACCCGTCCATGCCGACCAGATATTCCAACCCAATCTAGTCCCACCAACAGCACCTGGCCCATATTCTTGCAAACCCTTCCTATTCATATACCCATCAGATGCCTTTGTTTCAGCCTCCACCACTTCCTCTGACAGCTCATTCCATACACGTAGCACCCTCTGCGAGGGAAAAATGTTCCTTAAGTCTTTTTTATATCTTTCCCCTCTCAACATAAACCTATGCCCTCCAGTTCTGGACTACCACACCAAAGGATAAAGACTTTGTCTCTTTACCCTCTCCATGCCCCTCATGATTTTATAAACCACAATAAGGTCACCCCTCAGCCTCTGACACTCCAGGGAAAAACAGCCCCAGCGTATTCAGCCTCTCCCTCTAGCTCAACCCCTCCAATCCTGGCAACATTCTTGTAAATATATTCTGAACCCTTTCAAGTTTCACAACATCCTTCCGATAGGAAGGTCACCAAAATTGCACACAATATTTCAAAAGTGACCTCACCAATGTCCTGTACAGCCACAACATGACCTCCCAACTCCTGTACTCAATACTCTGACCGATAAAAGAAAGCATACCAAATGCATTCTTCACTATCCTACCTACCTGTGACTCTGCTTTCAAGGAGCTATGAATCTGCACTCCAATTTTTACTATATTCAGCAACATTTTGTCAGACCTTACCATTAAGTGTATAAGTCCAGCAAAGATTTGCTTTTGCAAAATACAGCACCTCGCATTTATCTGAATTAATCTCCATCTGCTACTTCTCAGGCCATTGGCTCATCTGGTCCAGATCCTGTTGTAATCGGAAGTAACCTCTTTCGCTGATGACTACACCTCCAAATTTGTTGCCAACTGGACACTTACAAACTATACCTCTCATGCTCACATTCAAATCATTTATGTAAACAATACAAAGTATTGAACCCAACACCGATCCTTGTGGCATCCACTGTTTTAAGGCCTCCAGTTTGAAAACCAACCCTCCACCACCACCCCCTGTCTTCTACCTTTGAGCCACTTTTGTACTAATTGGCTAGTTCTCCCTATATTCCATGAGATCTAACCTTGCTAACCATTCTCATATGGGGAACCTTGTTGAACGCCTGACTGAAGTCCATATAGATCACATCCACCGCTCTGCCCTCATCAATCCTCTATGTTACTTCTTCAAAAATCTCAATCAAGTTTGTGAGACATGATTTCCCTCTCACAAAGTAATGTTGACTGTCCCTAATCAGTCCTTGCCTTTCCAAATACATGTACATCCTGTCCCTTACGATTCCCTCCAGCAACTTGCCCACTGATGTCAGGCTCAACAGCCGATAGTTTCCCGGCTTTTCTTTACTGCCTTCCTAAAATAGTAGCAACACGATAGCCAACCTCCAGTCTTCTGGCTCTGATGTCCTGTTTCTAGAGATCTTTACCGGAATGGGTGAGCACAGCTTCAGATTGCCAGGATGGGAGATGTGAAATCAGATGTGAATCTATTTGCTCATTCTGTCTGTGTGCCTGACATTGACCTGATAGCAAGCACTGTCTGTACATTGTGGTAACCTCCCTATCTACATGACTGACCACAGCTCACTTAATCAAAGCCTTCATTTAGAATGTTCTTTATTTTAATATTTTTAAATGGCAGTTATGTGAAATGCAGGAATTGAGGAGTTGTGATTTTTAAAAGAATGAAACTTTTGTCATTGACCCTGACCCATGCAATGGGGATTTGTGGATTCTGTAGTTCTCTGCAGACAATCACTCAGAGGGTTGTATCACCAGGGAATCTGAGTGCAGATAATCTTTGCTTGGTTGAGTGTCAATTTACCATTTATGTCGGCTAGGACACAGTGTTTCTGGAGAATGTATAACTGTGTAAATACCTCACTGACAGGTTCAGAGGTGAGTGCACTGGGCCCTGAGCACCAGCAGCTGGGAAACCTCATGCTGTTTGTATGTTGCAAAAGTGAGAATTGCAGATGCTGGAGATCATAGTCTCGATTAAGTGGTGCTGGAAAAGCACAGCAGGTCAGGCAGCATCTGAGGAGCGGGAAAATCGACATTTTGTCCAATGTCAATTTTCCCGCTCCTCAGATGCTGCCTGACCTGCTGTGCTTTTCCAGCACCACTCTAATCTTGACTCTGTTTGTGGGGCTTGGCACAGACTGGGTGAGAGCAACTCCATAAATAAATGACAGGTATGGAGCTTGGGATCCTCCTGCTGTGTTTGACCTTGTGCCATTTTGTCATCTCCCTCTCATGAGTGAGCGTTTCATGTTTCCCAGTCCTGACAGTGTCCACTCCCTGGAAACCCTTCCAGCTGTTGAACATCTCCCTTCTGTCTCACTGCCTCCAGTCCCTCCAAGCTGGCCTTGGTCTCGTATCTCCTGCAGTCCCAAATGACCTTGCTCTTTGTTATCGCATTGCATTCCTTTGAGCTGTGTGGGAACAAACCTGAAGGAGGTTTGGGCCATTGGAAGAAAAAGACAACTCCCCCTTCTCTACCTTTGTCAAACAGTGTCTGCTTGTTTGTCTCTCTCCCATAAGGGGAAGTGGGCAGCATCCACCCTGTCCATTCCCCTGAGGATCTGTACATTTTAATGAGGACAACTGTCCTCCTGATGACCCGCAGTGGCGCAAAACCGTGGTGACAGGTATATGTTCCTATAATGTTTACGACCACTTGCTTTTGCTCGACCCCTTCATCATTCTGAAACCTCCCCCAGTCTGGACAGTGCTCCAAACCAATCATTACTGAGAATGCTCCACCCTCCCTACCTCTTTAAACCCCTCACTCTGCTACAATCCTCCTTGTCTGCGTGAACCCCTCCAAGTTTCGACAGCCCATCCAACTTATTCCATCTCCTACAGCCCTCACCATCTCCGTATGCGCCAGTCACTACATTTCTCCATGCCTCTGTAAACCCCTCCAGCCCCTCCAAATCTACCTATCTCTTCAAGGTCCAACAGTTCCAAAAAGCATCCCTCCACCTGGAACTTCCACCAGAGACCACTAGCCTCCATATCTCTCTAATCCCCTGCACTTCTCTCTATCTCTGTTCCCAGCTTCAGTCCTAACAACCCTACTTCCATGTACAACATCATCAAGTCCATGCAATCCTCCCGAACTGTGGGACCTCCAAAAGACCTTACAATTCTATCTCGGTGTCTGACTGCCTGCAGTGATTTGAAACTTCGGCAATTAGCGTCAGAGAATCATAGAGGTGTACAGCATGGAAACAAACCCTTCGGTTCAACACGTCCATGCCAGTCCAGTCGCATCAACCAGCACCCGACCCATATCCCTCCAAACACTTCCTATTCATGTACCCTTCCAGATGCCTTTTAAATGTTGAATTGTGCTAGTCTCCACCACTTCCTCTGGCAGCTCATTCCAAACATGTACCACCCTCTGTGTGAAAACGTTGCCCCTTAGGTCTCTTTTATATCTTTCCCCTCTCTCCCTAAACCTATGCCTTCTAGTTCTGGACTCCCCAAATTCAGTGAAATGACTTTGCTTATTTATCCTATCCATGCCCCTCATAATTTTGTAAACCTCTATAAGGTCACCCCTCAGCCTCTGAAAATCCAGGGAAAACAGCCCCAGCCTGTTCAGCCTCTCCCTATAGCTCAAATCCTCCAACCCTGGCAACATCCTTGTAAATCTTTTCTGAACCCTTTCAAGTTTCATAACATCCTTCCGATAGGAAGGAGACCAGAATTACACACGGTATTCCAAAGTTGGCCTAACCAATGTCCTGTACAGCCGCAACATGACCTCCCAACTTCTGTGCTCAATACTCTGAATAATAAAGGAATGCATACCAAGTGCCGCCTTTGCTATCCTATCTACCTGTGACTCTACTTTCAAGGAGCTCGGTACTTCATTTGAACAATTGGAGAGACAGATGGAGTGGCCTGAGGTCTTGTGGATAAAGCTAGTTCAGTCTAAATTGTTAGGCAGAGCCAGTGAGGTATTTGCAGTGCTGTTTCATGAGTGGTCAGGAGATTATGCGCATGTCAAACAGGCTATTTTAAGTGCTTGTGGATTAGTACCAGAAGTACTATTAGTGCCATTACAAAAGAGAAAGTGCTAGAAAAGCTAAAATGTCTTAAAATTGATAAATCTCCTGGCCCCGATGGGCTACATCCTAGAGTTCTGAGGGAAGTGGCTGAGGAAATAGCGGAGGCGTTGGTTGAGATCTTTCAAAAGTCACTGGAGTCATGGAAAGTCCCAGGTGATTGGAAGATCGCTGTTGTAACCACCTTGTTCAAGAAAGGATCAAGACAAAAGATGGAAAATGATAGGACAATTAGCCTAACCTCGGTTGTTGGTAAAATTCTAGAATCCATCATTAAGATTGAGGTTTTTAAATTCTTGGAAGAGCAAGGTCTGATGATAACAAGTCAATATGGATTTAGTAAGGGGAGGTCGTGTCTGACAAACCTGTTGGAGTTCTTTGAAGAGGTGACAAGTAGGTTAGACCAGGGAAACCCAGTGGATGTGGTCTATCTAGACTTCCAAAAGGTCTTTGATAAGGTGCCACACGGGAGGCTCCTGAGTAAGGTGAGGGCCTATGGTGTTCGAGGTGAGCTACTGGTGTGGATTGAGGATTGGCTGTCTGACAGAAGGCAGAGAGTTGGGATAAAAAGTTCGTTTTTTGGAATGGCAGCCGGTGTTGGGGCCACAGCTGTTCACATTATATATTAATGATCTGGATGAAGAGACTATGGACATTCTAGCAAAATTTGCCGATGATACAAAGTTAGGTGGACAGGCAGGTAGTACTGAGGAAGTGAGGAGGCTGCAGAAGGATTTAGACGGCTTGGAAGAGTAGTCCAGGAAATGGCTGATGGAATTCAATGTGAGCAAATACGAGGTCTTGCACTTTGGAAAAAAGAATACAAGCATGGACTACTTTCTAAACGGTGAGAAAATTCATAAAGCCAAAGTACAAAGGGATCTGGGAGTGCTAGTCGAGGATTCGCTAAAGGTAAACATGTAGGTTGAGTCCGTGATTAAGAAAGCGAATGCAATGTTGGCATTTATCTCAAGAGGATTGGAATATAAAAGCACCGATGTGCTACTTTATAAAGCTCTGGTTAGGCCCCATTTGGAGTACTGTGTCCATTTTTGGTCCCCACACCTCAGGAAGGACATACTGGCACTGGAGCGTGTCCAGAGGAGATTCACACGGATGATCCCTGGAATGGTAGGTCTAACGTATGAGGAACGGCTGAGGATCCTGGGATTGTATTCATTGGAGTTTAGAAGATTAAGGGGAGATCTAATAGAAACTTACAAGATAATACATGGCTTGGAGAGGATGGACGCTGGGAAATTGTTTCCATTAGTCGAGGAGACTAGGACCCGTAGACACAGCCTTAGAATTAGAGGGGGTAAATTCAGAACAGAAACACGGAGATATTTCTTCAGCCAGAGCGTGGTGGGCCTGTGGAATTCATTGCCGCAGAGTGCAGTGGAGGCCGGGACGCTAAATGTCTTCAAGGCAGAGATTGATAAATTCTTGATGTCACAAGGAATTAAGGGCCACGGGGAGAATGCGGGCAAGTGGAGTTGAAATGCCCATCAAAAATGATTGAACATAGAACATAGAAGAATACAGCGCAGTACTTGCCCTTCGGCCCTCGATGTTGCGCCGATCCAAGCCCACCTAACCTACACTAGCCCACTATCCACCATATGTCTATCCAATGCCCGCTTAAATGCCCATAATGAGGAAGAGTCCACCACTGCTACTGGCAGGGCATTCCATGAACTCACGACTCGCTGAGTAACGAACCTACCCCTAACATCTGTCCTATACCTACCCCCCCCCCTTAATTTAAAGCTATGCCCCCTTGTAATAGCTGACTCCATACGTGGAAAAAGATTCTCACTGTCGACCTTATCTAAACCCCTAATCATCTTGTACACCTCTATCAAGTCACCCCTAAACCTTCTTTTCTCCAATGAAAACAACCCCAAGTGTCTCAGCCTTTCCTCATACGATCTTTCTACCATACCAGGCAACATCCTGGTAAACCTCCTCTGCACCCGTTCCAGTGCCTCCACATCATTCCTATAGTATGGCGACCAAAACTGCACACAATACTCCAGATGCGGCCGCACCAGAGTCTTATACAACTGCAACATGACCTTAGGACTCCGGAACTCAATTCCTCTATCAATAAAAGCCCGTACGCCATATGCCTTCTTCACCGCACTGTTTACCTGGGTGGCAACTTTCAAAGATCTGTGTACATGGACACCAAGATCCCTCTGCTCATCCACACTACCAAGTATCCGACCATTAGCCCAGTACCCCATCTTTTTGTTACTCTTACCAAAGTGAATCACCTCACACTTAGCTACATTGAACTCCATTTGCCACCTTTCTGCCCAGTTCTGCAGCTTATCTATATCCCGCTGTAACCTGCCATATCCTTCCTCACTGTCTATAACTCCTCTGACTTTCGTATCATCCGCAAACTTGCTCACCCAACCTTCTAACCCCTCCTCCAGGTCATTTATAAAAATGACAAACAGCAATGGTCCCAAAACAGATCCTTGCGGAACACCGCTAGTGACGGCACTCCAAGTTGAACCTTTTCCATCAACTACTACCCTCTGTCTTCTTCCAGCCAGCCAACTCCTAATCCAAACCTCCAACTCACCCTCAATGCCATGCCTCCGTATTTTTGCAGTAGTCTACCATGGGGAACCTTATCAAACGCCTTACTAAAATCTATATACACCACATCTACCGCTTTCCCCCGTTCACCTCCTTAGTCACCTTCTCAAAGAATTCAATAATGTTTGTGAGGCACGACCTGCCCTTCACAAAACCATGCTGACTATCCTTGATCACATTATTCCTATCCAGATGTTTATAAATCCTATCCCTTACAATTCTCTCTAAGATTTTGCCCACAACAGAAGTGAGACTCACCGGCCTATAGTTACTAGGGTTATCCCTACTCCCCTTCTTGAACAAGGGAACCACATTTGCTATCCTCAATCTTCTGGCACTACTCCTGTAGACAACGAGGACATAAAAATCAAGGCCAATGGCTCTGCAATCTCCTCCCTTGCTTCCCAGAGAATCCTACGATAAATGCCATCAGGCCCAGGGGACTTATCTATTTTCACTCTTTCCAGAATTTCCAACACCTCTTCTCTACATACCTCAAAGCCATCCATTCTACTTAATTGTGACTCAGTACTCACATTGAAAACAATGTCCTGTTCCTGATTGAATACTGATGAAAAGTATTCATTCAGTGTCTCCCCAATCTCTTCAGCCTCCACACGCAACTTCCCACTACTATCCTTGACTGGACCTATTCCTACCCTAGTCATCTTTTATTCCTGACATACCTATAAACAGCCTTAGGGTTTTCCCTAATCCTACCAACTAATGACCTTTCATGTCCCCTCCTTGCTGCTCTTAGCTCTTAATTGAATTCGGAGTGGACTCGATGGGCCGAATGGCCTTACTTCCACTCCTGGGTCTTATGGTCTAAGCGTATCGATAGCGGTTCAAAAAAATAAAGAAGGAACCAGGACAGACTTATGTAGCGTTCTAAAGCATTAAACATAGTAATCTTTCTGCAACATCTCCAGTCTCCATGCCCCTCCCTATCATGTTGAGCTGCTCCAACCCCCACAAGCTTTCCTGCCTGTGAACACGATCAAGTTGATACAACTCTTCAGATTTCTGTCGTGTCCTGCAGACCCGTATTTTTGTGAATTCTGCCGATCACTAATACTCTCCCCATCTGTGTAAATGTTTCCAGCCATTACAATTCACCTTACTGTGCAGCCTCCACCAGACCTGACAACCATCACTATCTGTCAAAGCTACTTCTGGTCTATATCATCTGAATTGTTGAAACCTGCTCTCACCATTGCACCCCCCATTATTTCCTAACGTTGTTGTCTCTAAAGCCATCCCTCTCAGTTTAATCTCCTCCACTGCATACAACACTCCCAGTCTGTGTAATCTCTTCAATTCCTTCAGTTCATATATACCTATGTATAGGTGTGACTGCTTTGTGGTCATTGTATCCTTGTTTATATTTGCAAAAGGCTCTGCTCACTGTAACACATCCTATGTTCATAAGTGAACCTGGTCTCTCACAAGCCTCTGCATGACTCTCTCCTCCAGTCTCTACAAGCTTCCCTATCCCTGTCATATCTTGCAGCATGCACCCCACTCACTCTCTCTGACTCCTTCCAGAACATAAAATCATCTCTCCTTCTACCTTTATCTATTCTACAACTTCCTCACTCTCCCTGCAACATTCCCCAGTGTATATCATCGTCCACGTGGTTGCAACATTCTCCAGTCCATACCAGCCTCCCTTTCCCTGTAATGTTCTCCAGTCCATACCATCCTCCCTATCGCTGTGATATTCTCCAGATCCCACAACTGTTGTTAAATGTACGACGTTCTGGAATCATGCGAATGTTTCTCCACCCTGATCAACATAGTCAATGTAACGATCCACAACCCTACACACGTCCCTCTCTCTGAAGTCTAATCAAAGACGCTTTATCTCTCTAAAGGTTTTCTCCTGTGAACATTCTGTAGCAACTGTAACTATGTTTAACCCTGCAACATTGTCGCGTCCCCAAACATCTGTCCCACTCTGTGACCTCTATCCATCCCTCCAAGGCCCTCTCTTGGTGACACGCGCCATGCATTTGCAACAAGGCAGATGGAATGACAGCATTAACTGAAGGGAACAGATATGATCGAACTGTTATTGTGGAGGGGTGGCTGCAGAATGATCACTACAGCAATGTGATTATTGAGGGGTTGTAGGGATTTAGGCAGGATCAGCAAAAAAAAAAACAATCAATGTCCCGTTTTGTTGTGTAGAAAGGACGCAGTCAGTGCGTTAGTGAGACAGACAATTTAATCTGGGAATCAAAATATAGAGTCATTTTGCATGGACAGCTTCCAAATAGCAAGGGGGATCCGAACGATCAAATCACAATCCATGCTCGTTGATAAGTTGGATACAATATTTTCTTGGTGATAGTAGACAGAGGCATGTGGAGTGGTGAATTCTGATTGGACGTCTGTGGCCAATGATGTTTCACAAGGATCAGTGGTGCGATGTCTGTGTGTAGTTTATATCTGTGATTCAGATGAAAAGGTCAGCAGTTTGAGTGGTAATTTTGCAGACGACATTTGGAAAGGCATGTAATGATTAGGGATAGTTAGGGGAATTGTGGATAGTGAGGAAGAGCGTTCAAGGTTGCAGCAGTCTGTCGATCAGCTGGAACGTTGTGCAGCGATGTGGCAAATTGAATTTTATCGGGACAGGTATGAAGTGATACATTTATGAAGTCAAATGGAAGAGAGAAGTACACTAATTGACTAGTTGGAAACATTGATAAACAGAGAGACATTGGAAGCAAATCCATAGCACCCTAAAAATAACAACCCAACAGGATGTGGTGGTAGAGGGAGTGTATGGTATGCTTACCTTTATTGGGCACAGTATTGAGTACAGACGTTTGCATGTCATGTTGTGACTGAATGAGACTTCATTCGGCCATGTTTGGAAGGTTGTGTGTCGTTCTCATCCACACACCACAGGAAAGATGTGGAGGTTTTGGGGAGGTTGCAACAGAGGGTTGGCAGAATATGGTCTGGATGTGATTGTGTTTACTGTAAGGAGGTTGGATGCAGTCGGATTGTTTTGCGTGAGTGTCGGAGACTGAGGGGAGACCAGATACTGGTATACAGCATTAGGAGAGGCGTGAATAGTGTGGATAGTTGGAATCCTCCTTCCAATGTAGAAATGTCAAATACTAGGGCGCATCTGTTTAAGGTGAGAGTGAGAAGTTTTAAATGAAATGAATGAGGCCAGTTGTCTTTACTGAGAGATAAGAAGCTGCTTAGGCGGTGGGAGAGGTAGCAACGAGAGCAAACATTTGAAGGGCATTTAGACAGAAACATCAACAGGCAGAGAATAGAGTGATATCACCCACGTGCAGGCAGATGGGATAAGTTTAGAATTGCATCATGGTCAACACAGCCATGGTGGGCCGAAGGGCCTATTACTCTGCTGTGCTGTTCGATTTTCTAACTTAACGACATCTAACCTGTCAAAGACCCTCCGAATCCTGGATGTTTCATTCAATTTCTCTCCCATTCTTCAAAACCCAATAGGTTCAATGGCAATCTACTCCACCTCTTCTCATTGGAATATCCTGCCATCTCCAGGATCAGCCGAGTGAACCTTCCCTGGCCTGCCTCCAATACAAGAATGTCTTTCCTTAGGGCATGCATACTGTTCATTATCATCTAGGTGTGGTCTGACTTGTACCTTGCATCGTTTAAGCAAGACCTCCCCATCACTTCGTTTTGCTCACTGGTTGCTCATCCCTGAGTACTGATACCAGAGCAATATGAGGCTAAACCCATTCTTCCAACATGACTGTGTGATCCTGAAGTCTTGCAGCACTCTGGTGATATCACTCAGTCTCTCTCCATGTGGTATCCCTCACTGTGTGGGTCTAATTGCTGCCTCTGTCAGCGCCTCCCGCTCTTCAAGTTACTCCAGATCCTGAGCTAACAGAATTCTCCACTCCAGAGAGACGCAACAGCACAGGCCAGGGATGGAGTTTGGGATTTTCCAGATCTCTGTGGGGCCCATTTCCATTCTCCATGTGTAACCCTCACTGCATCAGTCTAATTTTCTATTCTGTCTATTTCTCTGTCTCCTGTAGGTATTTAGAAAGTTCCTGACTCAATAGACCTCTCAATTTCTGGGGGTCTCGTCCAACACCCCATTGAAGATGGTTGGTCAGTCAGAGAGACAATGGGCAGGGAGATGTGGAGTCTTCAATAAATCCTGCAGTGAGGTAAGATCACTCAGAGTGCACAGAGCAGAGAGCAATGAGAGGGCTCCAAACATCGCTAACAGGACATGACATAGATACAGCGCTGGAGGGGGAAGCACAGTACAATACAGACACACCCCAGACTCAATCACCACCTCGACTTTAATTTATGTTGCACTGAAACAGCATGGGGAGTTCATAATTATCAATCCACGCCTGTGCTGTCTTAGTGAGCATCAGGACAACAGAGGGGCAAGCAGGCCTCCAACGAGAGTTTGGGAATGCTGCCTGGGATCTTTCTGTTCTGTGTTCTCCCTCCATCACTGTGCTAAGACTCACTACTCTGCATCTCTGTGCCTATGGCATGGCTTGTGCACCAGCGTCTTCAGTAATTTTTAACTCCTATAATAGTTCCTGTCCCTGTAACTACTTCCCTTCCCGACTGTCCTCCACATATTTGAAATGTACTGCATTCCAGACTACCATCCCTATCGCTGTAACTTGCTTCAGTGTCTACAACATGCTTTATTTCGGTCCTCTTTAACTGGATACAGAGTGATACAGCACGGAAACAGAACCTGTGCTACAACTCCTCAATGCTCTCCATGTTTCCTATAATGAATGAGTCTCATTTGCCTGCGTTCGGCCCTTAGCTCTTCAAACCTTCTCCTCTCCATGTACCTGCCCAAATGTCTTTTCCATGTTGTCATTGTTCTTGTTTCTCCCATGTGCCCCTGGCAGTCTGTTCTGTCTGTGCGCCATCCTCTGTGGATAATGTTGCCCTTCAGCTCCCTCTTTAAATCTTTGCTCTCTCACGTCCCGTTTGTACTCTCGAGTTTTGGACTCCCTTACCCTTGGCTATTCACCATTCTGAGGCCCAATCCTTGTGGCACTCCACTGGTCACAGACCTCCAGTCTGATAAGCAAACCTCCACCACCACCCTCTGTCTTCTACCTTTGAGCCACTTCTGTATCCAAATAGCTAGTTCTCCCTGTATTCCATGAGATAGAATCTTGCTAATCAGTCTCCCATGGGGAACCTTGTCGAATGCCTTACTGAAGTCCATATAGATCACATCTACCGCTCAGCCCTCTTCAATCCTCTTTGATACTTCTTCAAAAAACTCAATCAAGTTTGTGAGACATGATTTACCACACACAAATCTCTATCTCTAATTAGTTCTTGTTTTTCCAAATACATGTACATCCTGTCCCTCAGGATTCCCTTCAATAACTTGCCCACCACCGACGTCAGACTCACTGCTCTATAATTCCCTGGCTTGTCCTTACCACTCTTCTTAAACAGTGGCACCACGTTAGCTGACCTCCAGTCTTCTGGCACCTCACCTGTGACTATCGACGATACACATATCTCAACAAAAGGCCCAGTAATCACTTCTCTAGCTTCCCACAGAGTTCGAGGGTACACCTGATCAGGTCCTGGGAATTTATCCACCTTTATGCATTTCAAGACATCCAGCACTTGCTCCTCTGTAATATGGACATTTTGCAAGGTTTCACCTTCTATTTCCCTACATTCTATATCTTCCATATCATTTTCCCCAGCAAAAACTGATGCAAAATATTCATTTATTATCTCTGTCTTTTAAATGTTGTAATTGTAACCACGTCCACCCTTCCTCAGGAAGATCATTCCACAATCAAAACACCCTCTCTGTAACAATTTGCCCCCATGTCTTTTTTTTTGAACGTCTCTCTCTTCTAACCTTAAAAATGTGGCCCCTCCTCTTGAGACTCCCCCATCCTACGGAAAAGGCAACTACCATTCAATCGATCTATATCTCATTTTTAAAAATAAACTCTTATAACATCACATCTCAAACTCCAGGCTCCAATGAAAAACGACTCAGCCTATCTAGCCATTTTTCAGAACTCAAGCCTTCCATATCCAACAATATCCTGGTAAATCTCTGCTGAACACCCTGCAGCTTAATAACATCCTCCCTATAACTGGGCGACCAGAACTCGACAGAGTATTGCAGAACAGGCCTCAAAAATGTCTGCACAATCTCAACATGACGTCCCAAAACCTCCACTCAATGGACTGAGCAATAGTCAGGCATGCCAAGCAGTGTCTTATCCATCCTGTGATGCAAGCTTCAAGATTTATGTACCTGAACCCGGAGGTCCCTCTGCTCTAAAACACTAACCGAGGCCCGAACATTAATTGTATAAGCTCTACCCTTGTTTGTTTTACCAAGTGCACTGCCTCGCATTTATTCAGATTGAATCTACAGTTTTTCAGCCCATTCACCCATTTCATCAAGATCGCTTTGTAATCTCAAAAACCCTCATTCACTGCCCACTATGCCACCCTCCAGTCTGTGCAGCCCATCACACATGGCTGTCAATGGTACAAATATCTTTGCTCGCGACTCCACAATTTCTTCCCTCGCGTCGCACAATGTGCTGTGATACACTTAATCAGGTCCTGGGTCTTTCCATTCCTTTGTTTTGTAAAATCTCCAGCACCACCTCTTCTATAGCATGCACTCTTTTTAGAGATGGGCAGCATGGAAACAGACCCTTTGGTCCAACACATCTATGCTGACCAGAAGATCTAAATAAATCCATCCCATTTACCAGCATTTGGCCCATGTACCTCTAAACCCTTATTATTCATATACCCATCCAGATACCTTTTGAATGTTGTCATAGTATCAGTATCTGCTACTTTCTCTCTCAGCTCATTCCAAACACACATCACCGTGTGCATAAAAAAGCTGTCCCTTCAGTGCCGTTTAAACCTTTCCCCTTCAACCTTAAACCTATGCCCCCTAGATTTAGACTCTCCCACTCTTGGGAAAAGACCTTGACTGTTTACCCAATCCATACCCCGCATGTTTATATAAACCTCTGTCAGATCACCACTCAGTCTCCGATGCTCCAGGGAAAATAACCCCAGCTTATTCAGCAACAATCCTGGCAACATCTTGTTAATCTTTTCTGAACATTTTCAACTTTCACAACATCCTTCCTATAGCGGGGATACTGGAATTGCAGAGAACTCCAAATGTGGTCTAACGTATTGAGTTCCCTGAGTTCCCCAATCTTTGTCCACAATAAGTTCTGGAGTAAAAAATGTGTTTAAGGTCTTAGCCATATCCTGCGGTTCCACACACCAATGGTCTCATTGATCTTTAAGGGACACTATTTTGTCTCGAGTTACTCTTTTACTCTTAATATATTTATACAATCACTTTTGGATTCTCCTTAGCATTCTCTGCTGAGGCTATTTCATGTACCCTTTCTGCATTCCTGATTTCTACCCAAAGTGTATTCCTGAAGTCCCTGTGATCCTCAGGGATTCCCTTGATCCAGCTGGCTATACCTGACATGTGCCCCCTTTTCCTTGACCAGACCTTCAATAGACAGGCAATGTTTTCTATTGCTGTCAGCATTGGCCTGCACACAAACAGGAACATGCTGGTGGTGATCGCTCAATTTATCTCACTTTTATAATATTCTCACTTGCCAGACTTCCCTTTCCCTGCAAATAGACTCCCCAATCACCTTTTGAGAGTTCCTGGCTAATATTATCAAGATTAGTCTGGCCCCATTTAATAACTTGAACCTGTGGACCCGCCCTGTCCTTTTCCATCGCTATTTTCAAACTAATAAACTTGAGTCACTTTGGCAAAACGCTTTCCCCACTCACACCTCAGTCCCTTTTCCTATCTTGTTTCCCAAGGGGAGGTCAGGTTTTGCCCCTTTCTCTTTTCAGGCCATTTACATATTGATTGGGAGTTTTCTGGAACACAATTACCAAATTCCTCCTTTGCAAACATTGAACACTGGCACTCCCAGTCTAGGTTTGGAAAGTTTAAAAACCACAACCATAACAGGCCTATTATTATGATTGATATTTGAGATCTCCTGATATGTTTGTTCCTCTCTCTGCCACGGATTATTCGGGGTCAGTAGGACAATCGTGTCAGAGTGATGACCCATTCTTATTTCTCAGTTCCACTAACATAGCGTCACTGGGTGATCCTACAGGAATATCCTCTCTAGGTACTGATGTAATGATTCATGCAATGAAAACCCATCACCACGCATCCTCTCTTGCCACCCCTTCGATCCATCCTGTAGCATCTCCACCTTGAAACACTATCACCCACCCTGTCAATATAAGCTCCTCCTGTATCTCCATCCATTTACCCATCTCCATAACCTTCTCCAGCTCTTACCCCTATCTGTTTAAACATCACTCTCCACTCGAACCCTCCCTACCGCAGGAACTTCCTCCTGTTTGTGCAATGCTCTGTTATCTGTGAAACTGTCTCCAACCAAACTTGCTACCCCAATCTCTCAAAAACCAATCCAGACTCCACAGCCTCCATGTCTAAATAACCTCCAGAACCTAAGCCTTCCTATATCTATAAACATCTTCAGTCACGATGACCCTCCATATCTCTGTTTGTTCCGCCAGATGATACAAACCTCTTTATCTCTGTAATCTGGTCAGTTCCCTAAAACAGTCACTGTCTGTGTAATCCAGCCCTGTCCTACAAACATCCTTATCCCTGTAAACTTCTCTATCCCTCCCAACATTCCCAACTCCATGAACCCTTCAGCCCTACAGCTCTCCACATTCCTGTAACCTCCTGTGGGTCTATGGTCCTCCCTCCCTGTGAAAGCACCTCCAGTCCCCACATCCCTCCCAATCTGGGTCCAGATCAGACCATTGCTGTCTCTGTAAACACCTCCACTCCTGACAACTCTTCCCATTTGTGTAACCTCGTTCAGACCCCATACTCTCCAGCTTCCTGCATCCTCTTCATGCATTGCAACTAAAACCACATGTTTATGTAATATCCACCAGTGCTTACACCCTCCCCAACTCAGGAACCTCTTACAGTCCTAACAAAGCACCTAAACTGTGAAACCTCTCATTTCCCTACAATCCTCCCTCCCTCCCTCCCTCCTCAAATGCCTTCATCACCATGAAACCTCACAACTACTGAAGCTTCCTTTTGGTACTGCAACCCTCCTAATGTCTGCAAAAACCTCCTGTCCTGATAGCCCTCCCTATCTGTGTAATCCCCACCACCCTCCAGTGCCTTTCTGGGGAACATGGCAGAGGAGAGAAGATTTGTAGAGTCCGGGCCATATTACGAAGGTAGAATTCTGGGAATTACAGATTTGGTCGAATGTCTGTGGTGTGCAGATTATTGGCGAGGACCCTAAAGACAGGATTTATGACTACTTGGAAAACCATAGTTACATTAGCGACAGTCAGCATGGGTTTGTGAGGGGTCAGGTCATGCCTCAGAAATCTTATTGAATTCTTTGAGGAAATGACAGAATACGTTGATGGATCATTCAGAAAAGAAGAATGATTAGGATACAGGGAAATCTGTCTATCTGGATACAGGATCGGATGGCCCAGAGAAGACAGAGGGTGGCAGCAGATGGAGAGTATTGAGCCTGGAGCTCAGTGACCAGTGGTGTTCTGTAACAATCAGCTCTGGGACTCTGCTCTTTGTGATTTTTATAAGTGACTTGGATGTGGATGTTGGAGAGTGGGTTAGTAAGTTTGCCAATCACATGAAGGTTGGTGGAGTGGTGGATAATGTGGAGGACTGCTGGAGGTTGCAATGGGACATTGACAGGACGCAGAGCTGGGCTGGAAGTGGCAGATGGAGTCCAATCTGGAAAAGTGTGAAGTGATTCATTCTGGAAGGTCGAATTTGAATACAGAATACAGGGTGAAAGGCAGAATACTTGGTAGTGTGGAAGAACCGAGAGACCATGGGGTCCTTGTCCATAGATCCCTCAAAATCGCCACACACGTTGGTAGGGTTGTTAAAAAGGCACATGTTGTGTTGGCTTTCCTTAGAAGGGGGATTGATTTTAAGAGCTGTAAGGTTTTACTGCATCTTTATAGCGTCCTGGTGAGACCACACTTGGAATATTGTGTTCAGTTCTGGTCCCCTGTTTACAGGAAGGATGTGCAAGTTTTAGAGAGCGTACACAGGAGATTTACCAGGATGCTGCCTGGAATGGAGGGCAGTTCTTACTAAGAAAGTTTGAGGGAGCTAAGGCTTTTCTCATGGGAGTGAAGAAGGGGGTAAGGTGAACTGGTAGAGGTGAACAAGGTGATGGAGAAAGTGAGGTCTGCAGATGCTGGAGATCAGAGCTGAAAATGTGTTGCTGGAAAAGTGCAGCAGGTCAGGCAGCATCCAGGGAACAGGGAAATCGACGTTTCGGGCATAAGCCCTTCTTCAGGAATCCTGAAGAAGGGCTTATGCCCGAAACGCCGATTCTCCTGTTTCGTGAACAAGGTGATGCGAGGCACAGAGTGAGTGAATAGTCAGAGACTTTTCCTCCTATGGAATAAATGGCTATTACAAGGCGGCATAATTTTAAGGTGAATGGAGGATGGATAAGAGGATAGAGAATAGTAGGTGGTTGGAATGCACTGCCAATGGTAGTAAAATTAGATACTTTCGAAACATTTAATAGACTCTTGGATAGACACATGGATAATAGTAAAATGAGGGTATGTCGTTTAGTTTGATCTTACGGTTGGATAAAAGGTTGGCATGAAATCATGGCCGAAGGGTCTTGGGCTGAACTGTTCTGTGTTCTATGTTCTGTCTGATAAACTGGGTAATAAGCTCAGATCATTGCCAAAAGGATAAGGCATTCAGGATGAACGAGAGAACTGGATACAAAATTGGCCTGATGGAAGGAGACAGAGGGTGATGGGATACATGTTGTTTTTCTGACTGGAGGCATGTGACCAGCGGTGTAGTGGGTCCCCTGTTGTTTGTCATTTGGATAAATGGTTTGGATGGGAATATTGGTTTCCTGGTAAGTAATTGTTTTGGGTGACACTGAAATTGGTGGTGAAGTGGACAGTGAAGAAGGTTATCTGTGATACAACAGGATGAACAGTACTGCTGGGATAGTGGGCTGAAGAATAGCAGATGGAGTTTAATTAGATGAATGTGAAGTGTTCCATTTTGGTGAAACAAACCAGGGTGGGACTTGTACAGTTAACGTTCGGGCCATGGGTAGTGTTGTCAGTCAGAGACCCAAGGATGCAGGTACACAGTTCTTTGAAAGTGGTGTCACAGGTAGACAGGCTGGTGAAGCAGGCGTTTGGGGTGGTTACCTTCATTGGAGAGAGCACTGAGAGTAAGAGTTGGGATGTCATGTTGTGGCTGTAAAAGACATTGGTGGGGCCACCATAAAAACATTGTTGATCAGTAGGAAGAACTCATCTAGTTCACTAACCTCCTTTAGGGAAGCACATCAAATATTCTAACCTGGTCTGGCTGACATGTGACTCCAGCCCCACAGCAATATGGCTGACTCTGAGCTGCCCTCTAGGTAATTAACAGTGGGGTTAAAGAACGTTGTTCCAGGCAGTGACACCCACATCCCATGAATGAATAAATAAAAATACCTATGTCCCTCCCTACCTCTGCAAACCCCTACAGCGGCAGCAATCCGTCCTGGCTTTGTAACACCCTGACCACTCTCTATAACACTCTCACCACCTCCAGCACCTTCACATCTCCCTGTTCCTCTCGTGTCAATGAACCCTGACCGTGGCTCCCCTTCCCACAGCCCTCCTCCTGCAAGCAGACCCATTGCAATGCATTAACATTTACTCCTAAAACACACTCTCACTTCAGGATTTTAAGTACTTTTTGGTGATCTTCTCAGCCTCATGACCTAGTATGATCCCTTTTGTCCTGAGTAAGGGATCAGTGGGAATTTCTTGCTGAGGTTTTTACTGTTTCAATTGAATGTCCTTTTGTTGAGTGTTTTACACTGTCCCTTCAAATGTTTTCCACTGTTCATTTCCAGCCACATATTTCAGTCTGTTTCGCCTGTTTACCTTGGTCAGTTCTCCTCTCAAACTCATGTAATTGGCTATTATTTGTTTCTAGTTGTAGCTTGTCCTTTCTGTGATTCACTTTAAAACTTTATATTTCATTAAACTGCACTTTATCACAATTTCCCGAAGGATCTCTGCAGGTGACATTACTCATTCACTAAGTTTCATTACACGGCTGCTCTGCGATAGTTATGTCCCTTAACAGTTGCACAATGTGTTTTTCAAAGAAACACTGAAAAAAAAATTGTCCGAAATCATCTTCCAATATCAATGTTGTCCGTGTGATTGTCCCAGATTATACAAATATTGAAGTTTTGCAAAATTATCACAATGCCCTTGTTAAAAATTGTCAATGAGCTCCTGTGTAATGCAGTGATGAGCAATGGAATGCTGTTCGGTTGTTAAAACTGTTCTGCTGCTTGTGTCCTTGGCAAGTAGTAGCCAGAATTTACATTCAGACTGAATCTACTTCATGATCTGAGGCCAAATGCTTTCTCTGTGATGCCTTTGTTATCCATTATTGTTTGCGTTGTCCGTTTTGCCTGAGTTTGCACAAGATTGTGAATCACTGAGTATTTTTATTCATCCTGTATTCATGTCTCCGAGCTGTCTAAATCTCTTTTATCTCTGTGTCTCAAATCCATCTTCCTTATTACAGCGACTTTGTCCATTCAAAATAAAACACAACTTACTCTTTCCCACAATTTTCTGTCACAAATCTATTCGCTGATGTACAATTTTAGTTAAACTCTGTCCTATCCTGTTCCGTTCTGTTTGACTTCAGCCACATTCTCATACTGTTCCGCTGCTCCGCGTTTTCTCTCTGGATTTGGAAAGTTCCTTTCACCTGAAGCCTGTCCCTGCATCCTCTCTGTCAGTTGAAAGCCCTGTCCATAAGGAGAAAGGGAGGTCTGCAGATGCTGGAGATCAGAGCTGAAAATGTGTTGCTGGAGAAGCGCAGCAGGTCAGGCAGCATCCAGGGAACAGGAGAATCGACGTTTCGGTTATAAGATTCATGAAGAAGGGCTTATGCCTGAAACGTCGATTCTCCTGTTCCCTGGATGCTGCTGACTTGCTGCGCTTCTCCAGCAGCACATTTTCAGCCCTGTCCATAAACCTACCGACATGATCGGCCAAGACACTGATCCCAGCACATTTCCAGTAGGACCATCCTAATGGATTATTTATTAAATCAGGTATGGGATGTGGGTGTCTCTGGCTGACCAGCCTTTCTTGCCCAGCCCTAGCTGCCCTTGATCTGAGTTGCTTGCTCGGCCATTTCAGAGGGTCTTTGAGAGGCACACACTTTGCTGTGGGGATGTCGTGCAGACCACGTCAGGATGGGCAGATGTCTTTCTCGAAAGGACAAGTGTTTGGGTTTTTTGTACATCAGCAATGGTCTCATACTTATTTGTGGTTTGTTAATTATTATTTTTTAAATTATTGATTTCAAATTCCACAATTTCAGATGGTGGGATTCCAACCTGCCTCCTTGAACATTAGCTGAGGTTTGGGATACATGCTCTAGCAATAATACCACTCGGCCATCATTTCGCCTGCTCACAGGTTGCTCATTCCTGACCGGTTATACCAGTGCATGATGAAGCGAAACCTGTTCTTCCAACACAATTATGTGATCCTGATATCTTCCAGTACTCTGGTGATATCACTTAGTATCTCGCTCTTTCTCTCTCTCTCTCTCTCTCTCTCTCTCTTTGTCTTTCTCTCTCTCTCACTTTCTCTCTCTTTCTCTTTCTCTCTCACTTTCTCTCTCTCTCTCACTTTCTCTCTCTCACTCACTTTCTCTCTTTCTCTCTTTCTCTCTTTCTCTCTTTCTCTCTCTCTCTCTCTCTGTTGAAGCTACACCAGACCCTGAGCCAACAGAATTCTCCACTCCAGAGCCAGGCCAGGGATGGAGACTGGGACTCTCCAGGTCTCTGTGGTGGTACACAGTGCCATTTTTAATCGTCAATGTATCACTGTAATGTCCCATTCTGTCTATTTCTCTGTCTCCTGTTGGTACTCAGGAAGGTCCTGACTCAGTAGACTTCCCAACTGCTAGGTGTCTCGTCCATCACCACATTGAAGATGGTTGGTCGGCCAGAGAGACAAAGGGAAGGGAGATCTGGAACCTTCAATAAGTCCTGCAGTGAGGTAATATCACTCACAGTGCACAGAGCAGAGAGCAATGAGAGCGCTCCAAATATCGGCTCACAGGACATGACACAGATACAGTGCTGGATGGGGAGCACAGTTCACACATACCACACGCTCAATCACCACTCCTGCTGTAAGTTCTGTTGTACTGAGACTCACTACTCTGTAAAACTGTATCTATGGCATGGCTTATGCACCAGTGTCTTCAATAATTTGTAACTCCTATAACAGTTCCTATCTCTGTAACCTCCTCCTAGCCCGATTGTCCCTCCACATATTTGAAATGTACTGAATTCCAGACTACCATCACTATCACTGTAAATTGCTTCAGTGTCCACAACATTCCTTATCTCGGTAGTCTCCTCCTCCAATTACTGGAGACCGAGCCATGCAGCACGGAAACTTTTCCTTCAACCAAACTAGTCCATGCTGACCAGAGTCCATGAACGAGTCGCATTTCCCTGCATTTGACCCGTATCCCTTCAAACTTCTCCTCCCCCAAAATTGAACATTTCTCTACCACTTCCCCTGAACATTTATTCCATAACTGCACCATCCTCTGTGTGGAAACTTTTCTCCTAAAATCGCTTTTATGTCTTTCGTCTCCCATCTCATATTTTTGCCCACTGGAACACAGAACATGACAGCGCAATACAGGCCCTTCGGCCTTCGATTTTGCACCAACGTGTGGAACCAATCTGAAGCCCAAGTAACCATCACTATTCCAACTCTTGTCCATATGTCTATCCAATGACTGTTTAAATGGCCTTAAAGTTGGCGAGTCTACCACTGTTGCAGGCAATGCATTCCATGCCCCGACTAATCTGAATAAAACACCTACCTCTGGCATCTGTCCCATATCTATTTATTCATGTTAATATATACCTCAATGTAAAGCTATCTCCCCTTGTGGTAGGCATCGCCATCCAAGAGAAAAGGCTCTCACTGTCCAACCCATCTCACCTGCTGATTATCTTATATGTCTCCATTATTTGACCTCAAACACATTCTTTTGAACAAAAACAGCTTAAAGTCCCTCAGCCTTTCCTCATAAGACCTTCCCTCCATACCGGGTAACTTCCTAGTAACTCTCCTCTGAATCATTTCTAAAGCTTACACATCCATCCGGTAATGCAGTGACCTGAACAAATGTGGCCACACTCAGAAGTTTGTATAGCTGCAGCATGATCTAATGGTTCAGAAACTCAATCCCTCTACCAAGAGAAGCTCACACACTGAATACCTTCTTAAAAAACCCATAAACCTAGGTGGAAACTTTTAATGATCTCTGTACATGGACATAGAGATCTCTCTGTTCATCTACACTACCAACAATCTTACCATTATCCCAGTACCCTTTTTTCCTGTTACTCCCTCCAGAGTGAATCGCCTCACACCTTTCCACATTAAACTCCATTTGCGAACTTTCAGTCCAGCTGTGCAGCATATCTAAACCTTTCTGTAACCTACAACACCCTTCGTCACTATCCACAACTCTACCGACCTTAGTGTCTTCTGCAAATTTACTAACCCATCCTTCAATGCCCTCATTCAGGCCATTTATATAATTGACAGCGATAGTGAATCCAAAACACATCCTGGAAGTACCCACCAGTAACAGAACTCCAGGATCGATATTTTCCATCAACCACTACCCTCTGCCTTCTTTCAGTGCGCCAATTTCTGATCCAAACTACTAAATCACCCACAGTCCCATGCCTCCGTATTATCGGCAATCGCCTACCATGGGGAACCTTAACAAAAGCCTTACTGAAATACATATATACCACATCAACTGCTTTATTCTCATCTATCTCTTTGTTCACCTTCTTAAATAACTCAATAAGGTTTGTGAGGGCACGACCTGCCCCTCACAAAACCGTTTTGACTATCCCTAATCAACTTACTCATCTCCAGATGATTATAAATCCTATCCCCTACAAGCCTTTCCAACACTTTACCCAGAATCAAAGTAATAAGGCTCACGGGTCTATAACTACCAGGATTTCTCCACTCCCCTGCTTGGGGTGGCACGATGGCACAGTGGTTAGCACTGCTGCCTCAGAGTACCAGTAGACCTGGCTTCAATTCTTGCCTCAGCCAACTGTCTGTGTGGAGTTTGCACATTCTCTCTGTGTCTGTGTGGGTTTCCTCCGGGTGTTCCAGTTTCCTACCACAGTCCAAAATGTACAGGTTAGGTGAATTGGCCATGCTAAATTGCCCATAGTGTTAGGTGAAGGGGTAAATGTATATAAACATGTTTATATAAATGTCTGTAAGTTCACCCCTCAGTCTCCGATGCTCCAGGGAAAATAGCCCCAACCTATTCAGCAACAATCCTGGAGACATATTATTAATCTTTTCTAAACCCTTTCAAGTTCACAACATCCTTCTGACAGCAGGGAGACTTGAATTGCACAGAGTACTCCAATTGTGTTGTAACGTAGTAATCTGAGTTGCCCAGTCTTGGTACACAGTAAGTCCTGGAATGAACAAATTGTTTAGGATCTTAGTCATATCCAGAAGTCATGCACATCGACGGCTCCATTGATCTTTAAGGGCCCCTACTTTGTCCCGAGTTAATCGTTTACTCTTATTGTATCTATATTATCTAAAATCAGTTTTGGATTTTACTCATCCTTCTTGGCTGAGGCGATTTCATGTCCTCTTTTTGCATTCCTGATTTCCATCCTACAGTCCCTGTGATCCTCAGGGATTCCCTTGATCCAGCTGGCTATACCTGACATGTGCCCCCTTTTCCTTGACCAGACCCTCAATAGACAGCCACTGTTTACAAATGCTGTCAGCATTGAGCTGCACACAAACAGGAACATGCTGGCGCTGATCGCTCAATTTAACTTACTTTTAAAATATTCTCACTTGCCAGACTTCTCTTTCCCTGTAAATAGACTCTGCAATCACATTTTGAAAGGTCCTGGTTAATACGATCAAGATTGGGCTAGCCCCATTTTATAACTTGAACTTGTGGACCAGGCCTGTACTTTTTCCATAGCTGCTTCCAAACTGTGGTCACTTTGGCAAAATGCTTTCCCACTAACACCTCAGTCCCTTTCACGACCTTGTTTCCCAATGGGAGGTCAGACTTTGCCCAATTCTGTTTTCAGGCCATTTATATATTGATTGCAAGTTTACTGGAAATCAATTACCAAATTCCTCCCTTGCAAACGCTGAACACTGGCAGTCCTGGTCTAAGGTGGAAAGTTAAAAAACCCCTACCATAACAGCCCTATTATTATGATTGACATTTGAGATCTCCCGACATATTTGTTCCTCAGTCTGTCACTTGTAATTAGGGATTAGTAGGACAATCAAATCGAAGTGATGACCCATTCTTATTTCTCAGTTCCACTAACATAGCTTCACTGGGTGATCCCACAGGAATATCCTCTCTAAGTACTGCTGGGATGAGTCATGCAATCAAAACCCACCACCACACGTCCTCTCTCGCCTCCCCTTCGATGCTTCCTGCCGTCCCTCTACCTTGAAACAATGAGCTGCCAGTCCTGCCCCTCCCTCAGCTGTGTTTCTGTAATAACTATCATCTCCCAGTCCCATGTTCCCATCCATGTCCTTAGTTCATCTTCCTTAGCTGTCAGGCCCCTTGCATTGAAATAAATGCAGTTAAATCATCAGTTTCCCCCCATTTCCTGCTATGTTCTTGCCTGCCTTATCACTTGAAATGGCTCTCTTTAACTTGTGTACCAGCCTCAATCTTCTTTCTGGCTTTACGACTGTTTAAGATACAACACCCTGCCAGATTAGATTATATCCTCTCAAGCAGCTCCAGCAATTCACCCCACCAGGATATGGGTCCCCCTCCCGCTCCTAATTCAGGTGCCTTCCCCACCCGGTCCACCTGTGCTGACACCTTCATGGATCTTTGGGTTGTCCACTCAGGTCCCTGTGTTCCTCACCACTCCACAAGTACCAACCATTCATTATGTTTGTCCTTCGCTTTTCGTACCTCCCACAGGGTATGACCTCACATTGATCAGAACTAAACTCTGCTCAGATTATCATCTGATCGTCATCAGACTGTAGCCTGAGTCCATCCCCCTCACTGTGAACAACACCCTCACCTTTCATGTCATCTGCAAACCGACTAGTGATACCTTCTGCTTTCACATCGAAGTTATTATTCGACAGAATAACCAGCGATCGTTCCTGCACAGAACCCTGTGGTACTCCCGTTGGTGAAACAATTTCAAACACGAAAAAGATTATCCACCAATTTTGTATCCAAATTACCAACTTGTCTTGGATCCCATGGGCTCTTTCCTTTTGGACCAGCCTTCCATTTGGGAACTTGTCAAATGCCTTAATGACTCCATGTAACCCACATCATTTGCACTGCCCCCGTCGGGATTTTTAGACACCATTTCAAAAAACTAAACTGAATTCCTCCTCCAGTATCTTCCTCTACAAAATCCGTGATGACTAATCAGAGTTGATCCTTACATTTGCAAGTGTTGATTCATCCTCAGGGTGGTTTCCAATAATTTCCCTCCCTCCTGCTGTCAGACTATCTGCTCTGTAATTACCTGGCCTATCCCTGCTGCTCTTCCTGAACAAATGAACCACATTACCGATCCTCCAACTTCACCTGTAGCCAGCAAAGCATTAAAGATATCCACCAGGGCCCAGCAATCTCATCTCTTACATCCCATAGCAGCCTGGATACATTTCATTGGGAACTGGGGATTTCTCCACCTTTTTATGCCTGTGAAAATATTTAGTACCTCCTCCTTATTGATCTTAACATGTTATAGAACCTCACCATCCCATCTGAAATTCCTGGCTACAATGTCTTTCTCCTGCATGAATACAGATGGGAAGTATTCATTGAAGACCTCACCCACTTCCTCTGGCTCCATGCACAGATTGTTTCTTTGGTTTCTAATAGGCCTCACCCTTTCCTCAGTTACCCTTTTATTCTAACTATACTGACAAAGTACCTTGTGGCTTTTCCTTCATAGTATCTGACAAGATTATTTCACAGCCATTTCTCAGGACCTCGTTGTACACCCTGTACTTGTGAATGGCTTCACCTGGTTTTATTGCACTGTGTTCTCTTCATCAAACTCACAATATCGCCTGATCTGTATTCGCTGGACTTGCTGCCTTCACTACTCCCTCTTCATGAACACAATGGGATGGGGTCCTGTGAAATGAGTATCAGGCCTTAGGTAAGAAGTTAAAAAGCAGCACCTCAAGGGCAGTGATCTCTAGATTACTCCTAGTGCCACATGCCCCAGTGAGGATAGACATAGAAAGATAGGCCGGGGGGTGGATGTATGCCTGAGGAGCTGTTGGAGGGACAGGGTTTTCAGTTCTTGGATCATTGGGATTTCTTCTGGGGTAGAGGTGACCTGTATGGGGGGGCGGGGGGGGGGGGGAGTTGGGGTGGATGGGTTAGACTTGAGCCAGAAGGGCACCAGTATCACTGTGGGAGGATTTGCTCGTGTTACCCTGGAAAGTTTAAAGTAGTTTAGCAGGAGGTTGGGACTCTGACTAAGAGAGGGAACATCAAAAAGTCAGGGGAAAATACATTAGCCATCGAGAGCAAGTTTCCTATTCAGGATGTCCAGAGGCACAGACGAGGGAGGGAAAAGACTTCAGGTTTAAAGTTCATTTAGTTCAATAAATAGTGATGTTCACATTGGATAACAGGATGGTTTAAAATGAAAAAAGGTTGATAAAACCTTGGGTCATGATCAGATGTATCCCAGCGCTCCGTGAGAAGCTCGGGAGGAATTTACAGGGCACCTCACAGATATATTTGTATCATCAACAGCCACGACAGACCAGTGAAACTGATGGAAGAGGGGGGTAAGTTGTTGGAGGAGATTCTGAGAGAAAGGATCATCATGCATTTGGAAAGGCAAGGCTGGATCAGCGATGGTCAGCATGACCTTGTGCACGGGAAACCATGTCTGACAAACTAGATTGAGTGCTTGTGGAGGTAGAAAAGTGATAGAGCAAGGCAGAGCAGTGGACGATGTCCACATTAACCTTAACAAGGCCTTTGACAAGGTTCTGCATGGCAGACTGGTTAATAAGTTTAGATCACACATAACCAGGGATCACTCACCAACTGGAAACAAAATTGGATTGATGGTAAGAGACAGAGCATGCTCATAGAGAGTTGCTGCTCAAACTGAAGGCCTGTGACCAACAGTGTGTCATGGGGCTCGGTGCTGGGTCACTGTTGTGCATCTTTTATATGAACGGTTTGGATGATAATACAGGAGTCATGGTTAGCAAGTTTGGGAGTGAGACTGGAAGTGGTGGTAAAGTGAACAGTGAAGAGGATTATCTGAGAGTGGGCCAGTGAGTTTAGGAATAGCAAGTGGAGAAATACACAGTGTTGCACCAGAGCTGGACTTGTACAGTTAGAAACCCAGGTCTGCAGGTAAAAGGTTCTTTGAAGGTGGTGTCACAGGTAGACAGGTTGGTGAAGCAGATGTTTGGGATGCTTACCTTCATTGGTCAGTGCATTGAGATTAGGAGTTGGGATACCATGTCATATTATATCTGTACAGGACATTTGTAGGCCACCATAAAAATAATATTGATTACCTGAAAAAACTTAACTGGTTCACGTCTGTCCTTTAGGGAAGGACATCTGACATTGTTACCTGACATCCGACACCATGGCTCACGTGTGACTCAGACCCGTAGCAATATGGCTGATTCTGAGCTGCCCGCTGGGAAATTAGCTGTGGGGCAAAGAATGCTGACTCAATCAGTGACATCCTTATCGAATGAATGAATACATAAAAAAAAGTGTCCCTCCCTACCACTGTAATCCCCTCCAGCGCAGCAATCCGTACTGGCTTTGTAACACCGTTCAGGCCCTTGCCCCTCTCTGTAACACTCTCACCACCTCCATCACCTCCACCTCTCCCTCTTCCTATCATCTGATTCCCCTTCCGACTGCCCGCCTCCTGCTAGCAGACCCATAGCGATCCCTTTAACAAATACTTCCATATTTCTAAAGCATTGGCTTCTTCAGAATTGTTAAGTTTTTTTATCTTCTGCGCATCGCTTAATGAAGTCTGGTAAATTCTGGGAATGACTGAACCAAGACCGTCCAAAGTGGGGGAGGAGCTTTGGGACTGCATCGAGCAGCTGGACACTTGATGTGGGGAAAAAGGGGAATCCAGGAGAAAACAGCACAAGGAGCGCGCTGTCACACCAACGTCCCACCCATCCCCATCCCACGGCCACCTTCTGCCCAAAGTGTGGAAGGCCACATCGGTCTGTACAGCCAACCACAGACTCCCTGAGAGTGGGAGAGAGTCAGCCTGGTTTGTGACCCACCGCCAATGAGATGGTGAGCTAGGGAAGTTGAACCCCCTTTCAGTTGTCCTACTGTCTTTGTTACAAATTCCAATAATTCCCTGTCCAATGCCATGCCTCACAATGTAATGCTGTAAAGGGGCCTTAACACTGCCCTTCACCTTCTGTGTTCTGACTCTTATTACCCAGAATTTGGTTTCCTAATGTTTGATAGTGTGAGGCCACATATAATCCCATTGTTATCCCTAACGATGAGAGTTCCCCATTCTCCTTCCCACTCTGCCTGACTTTCCACAATGTTGTGTAGCCGTGAATATTAATGCCCCACCTTTTGTTCACCCCTGTGACCACGTCTCCCTGATGGTGATTAGATAGAAATCACAGTCACACGAGCATATCCCTTATTACAAATGCTTCGTGCATTCAAATTACGAAATAGTAATTTACTTTTGAAATCACAAATTCCTGTCACAAACCTATCTGCTGATGTATAGTTTTAGTTAAACTTAGTCTCTTCCTGTTTCTTTCTGTTTTTCCTCAGCCTCAGCCCCATGTTTCAATATTTGAACATTTCTCTATGGAATTGGGAATTTCTTTTCAGCTGAGCCCTGTCCCTCCGTGTCTGTGTCAGTTTAAAGCAGTCTACATTGTCCTGGTCATATGATTGCCCAGGACACACACTGGTCCCAGCACTGAACCATCTCAATAAAATAGCTGACTCCTCCCTGAGTACTGGTAGCAGTGCCCACTGCATCAGACCCACTTCTTCTGACACTATGGTTTGATCCTGAAATCTCTGCTGATATCACTCAGTCTCTCAACATTTGGTACCCCTCACTGTGTGGGTCTAATTGCTGCTCCTGTCAGCGTCTCTCACTCTTACAGCTACTCCGTATCCGGAGCCAAAATAATCCTCCAATCCGCAACAGTAGGGACCAGGGATGGAGACTGGGATTTTTGTGATCTCTGCTGGACTTAGTGCTACTCGACATGAGTTAACCTCACTGCATCAGTCTAATTTCCCATTCTGTCTATTTCTCTCTCATGCAGGTAATCAGGAGGTTTCTAACTCCTGTCTCATCCATCATCACATTGAAGATGCTTGGTCAGCCAGAGAGAGATGGAGAGGGAGATCTGGAGCCTTAAGTAAATCCTGCAGCCGGTAAGATCAATCATAGTAAACAGCACAGGGTGGAGTTAGTGGCCTTCTTTATTCAGACCTGGAACACAGGACATAGTTATAATGCTGGGCAAGGAAAAGCAACATTCTAGGCTTCATTCCCACCATCTTGTGACGGCCCTGCTGTCACCTCTGCTGTACTGGAACTCCCAGAGACTGCACAGGAGGTCCCAGGCATCACTCTTGGCACATACTGTATTAGTGGTCTCTGTAATATACTACAGCCCCGATAATCCTTCCTCTATTTGGAATCTCCTCTAGTACACACAATGCTGTCTGTCTCTGTCAGGTTCTCCAATCCCTGACACCCTAATCCCTAAACCTCTCCAGTAGATTCTAAATTCCTTAATCCCTGTAATTGCCGATCCCTGTCTATCCCTGTAAGCTCCTCCTACCAATGCCACCCTCCATGTAAATGTGTTTTGTCTCTAACCTCTCCATCCATCCCTATCTGGGTAAACTTCTCCAGCTCTTCCAACCCTTCCTTACCTGTGAAAAAAACGTAACCTCCTTATTGTTCTACTAATCTTCGATCTTAATCTATTTAAACTTCACCCTCTCCCCACCAACCCTCCCGACCACAGGAACCTCTTTCATTTTGTGCAACCCTCCCTATTTGTGTAACTGTCTCCAACCCAGTAACCTGGCATTCTCCATTGCCTTCCTATCTATGCAGCCTCCAGAACCTATAAGCCTTCTTATATCTGTAAACATCTGCAGTCACTACAACCTTCCATATCTCTGTCAATATACACAATAATATCCTACTGAAACACTCCCTGTCTGTGCCTCTCAGTCTGCCTGCCTCTCTCTATATCCATCCCTATCCCTATCTCCAGAATCTAATCCAGCTCCCTCTCCCTCTGTAAATTCCTCCAATCCACAAACCCCTTTATCCCATGAACATTATTGCCCAGATTTAGCTCGAAAATCCTCGAGTCCCTGTAAGCCTCCCTATCTCTGTTACCTCTATCCATCTGTTCAACCCCCCACTACTGAGGAATGACACCCTGCATTCGCCATAAGGCAGATGGAATGACAGTGAACAGATATGCTGGAATCGTCATTCTGGAGATGGAGCTGCAGAATGACCATCGCTGGGAAAGGAATATTGAAGGGTTGTTGGGATCTATGCAGGACAGGCAAAAATCCACCAAATTGTGAAGAAAGGATGAGGTTAATGCATTAATGAGATAGCCACGTGGAACTGAAGATCAAAATTTGGAGTCTATTTGGATGGAGTTGGGAATGAACAAGCAGCTGCAGCAATCATTGGCTGGAATTCTTTTAAAGGAATCAACCAGTGATGGGAATGTCAATATGGTTACAGTCAGGACACTGAATGTACTTGTAGCAAGGGCAGTACAGTAACTGTGTGTGACAGTGGTCTCCATCCCGACTGGATAACTAATGAGTATCAGGGCTGTAATGGATGGAATCCAGGATTGTATACGAGATGGTTTTCTATAACAACATATCAAGGAGCCAGCAACAAAATTGTCCATTGGACTTCAAATGCTGTGTAATAATAAATATCCAATCGTCCCATTTCAGAGGAGTTTTGTGAGGAAAGACCCATAGTGGTATAATGCAGATATTGAGTTCGAGTTAAGACCATAAGATGTCGGAGCAGAATGAGGCCATTTGGCCCATTGAGGATGCTCTGCCCTTCAATCAGATCATGACTGATCTGATACTCTCCAACTCTACATTCCTGACTTTTCCACAAAACCCTTGTTTCCCTGATCCATTAACATCTGACTATCTCTGCTGTCAATATTCTTAATGACCCAGCCTCGACAGCCCCCTGCATTCAGGAATTCCCACAGATTCCCTACCCTCTGAGTGAAGACATTCCTCCTCATCTCCATCTTAAATGGGTGAGCTCTTGTTGGGATTTTCTGGTTACACATTCTCACACAATTGAAACGAAAGGAAGTCACAAAGATAATTATTGCAGATGATATGAAAATTAGTGGAGTTGGGGTGAATGAGCAAGGAGATCCAAGGTTGCAGGAGGTTACTGATCAGTTGGAAAGATGTGCAAAGAAATGGCAAATTAAGTTTAATCTGTACAAGTGTGAGGTCATGTCAAATTCAGGAAGACAGTTAGGATACTGAGAGACATTGATATACAAAAGGATCTTGGTGCACTGAGTGGTAAGGTCCTAGGGAGTGTTACTGAACAAAGAGACCTTGGAGTCCAGGTTCATAGTTCCTTGAAAGTATAATCCCAGGTAAATAGGATAGTGAAGAAGGTGTTTATTCTGCTTGCGTTTACTGATCAGAGCACTGAGTAGAGGAGTTAGGAGGTCATGTTGTGGCTGTACAGGACATTGGATAAGCCACTTTTGGAATATTGCATGCAGTTCTTGTCTCCTCCCTATCGGAACGATGTTGTATAAATTGCAAGGTTTCAGAAAAGATTTACAAGGATGTTGCCAGGATTGGAAGATTTGAGCTAAAGGGAGAGGTTGAATGGGCTGGGGCTACTTGAGGCTGAGGGGTGACCATCTCGAGATTTATACAATCATGAGAGGCATGGATAGGTTTAACAGACAAGGTCTTTTCCCTGAAATAGTGGAGTCCAGAACCGGACGGCCTAGGGTCAGGGTCAGAAGGGAAATATATGAAAGGAATCTAAGGGGCAACTTTTTCAGGCAGAGGGTGATGCGTGAATGCAATGAACTGCGAGAGGAAGTGGTGGAGACTGGTACAATTACTGCATCTAAAAGGCATCTGGATGGGTATACGAACAGGAAGGGTTAAGAGGGATTTGGGCCAAGTGCTGGCAAATGAGACAAAATTATGTTCGTGTATGTGGGCAGCGTGAACGAGATGGACTGAAGAGTCTGTTTCTGTGCTGTACATCTCTATGACAAAATGTTTTGCACTGTCCTTTTCCAGCCACACACTTCACTGTTTCCCCTGTTTACCTTGGTCAATTCTCCTCTCAAACACATGTAAATTGTGTTGTAAATTTGGTTGTGATTGTAGGGTGTGCTTTATGGTTACTTTAAAAATCCATCATCTCACAGAATTCCACTACACTATAATTTCCCAGAGGATATCTCAGTGTGACATTACTCCTTCACTCAGCTTCTTCACCCAACGGTCGATCTGAGACAGTCACGTCCCTGGCCATTTACACAATGTGTTATTCAAAGAAACAGTGGCACAAACATTTGAAGAGGAGTTCAGAGAATATCATTTTTGACAAAGATTGAAGTCTCCCAAAATGATCACATTGCCTTTGCATTACACAGGAATTCATTGGAAAGTGTAACAGTGTTGAGCAATGAAATGCTGTCAGGCAGCCTAAAAACTGTTCTCCTGCTTGTGTTTTTGACACGTATCACCCAGAATCTGCATTCAGGCTGATTCAGCTGCATAATCAGATGCCAAATGCTTTCTCTGTAATGCCTTTGTTACCCATTACTGTCAGGGTTACCCATCCTGCACTCCCTGAGACCCCTCAAGGATGGGTACAATTGAATATTTATGTTCTGCCTTTTGTTTCTCCCCTAACCACATCTTCCTGGTGACTAAATCTTATTTATCTCTGTGCCACAAGTCTATTACCTTATTGCAGATACTTTGTCCATTCCAAAGAAAGAACATTGTAATTGACTTTTCCCCAGAATTTCCTGTCACAGCCTAATTCCCTTATGTACAATTTTAATTAAACTCTGTCCCATCCAGTTCCCTCCTGCTTGTCTTCAGCCACATTCCCATGCTGTTCCAATGTGTCCCCTTTTCTCTTTGGATTTGGAAAGCTCCTTTCACCTGAACCCTGTCCCTGCATCTTTTCTGTCAATTAAAGCACTGTCCATAAACCCACCGACATAATTTGCAAGGACACTGGTCCCAACGATGTTGTTTTTAATTCACTCCATGGGATGTTGCTGTTTCAGGCTGGCCAACATTTAATGCCCACCCTCGAGCTGCCATTGAGCCGAGTGCCTTGTGAGACTATTAGAGAAGGCAGTTTAGAGTCAACCCCATTGCTCTGGGTCTGGAGTCATATGTAGGTCAGGCCAGCTGCCTATCGCAGATTTCGTTCCTGAAAGGATATTGAGCATTCAGATGGGTATCCCTGCCACTGGCATTATATTCTGGATGAACAGTCTAGTGAGAGTAACACTCTCTCTCTCGGGTCTCTCTCCATGTGGTATCTGTCACTGTGAGAGTCTAATTGCTGCCAGTGACTGCAGCTTTTGTAGTTACTACAGATCCTGAGCCAACAGAACTCTCCACTCCAGAGAGACGCAGCAGCACAGGCCAGGGATGGAGACTGGGATATTCCAGATCTCTGTGGTACTCAGCGCCATTCTTCCTGTGCGACTCCCACTGTATCAGTCTAATTTCCCATTCTGTCTATTCCTCTGTCTCCTGCAGGTACTCAGGATGTTCCTGACTCAATAAACCTCCCAATTGCTGGGTGTTTCATTCATCATCTCATTGAACGCAATTGGTCAGCCAGAGGGCAGGGAGATCTGGTTTCTTCAATAAATCCTGCAGTGAGGTAAGATCACTCACAGTGAACAGAGCAGAGCGAATTTAAGGGATCGAAGTTTAGTCCGGAAGACATGACACAGATATAGTGTTGAAGGGTGAATACAGAGCATGATGGGCCCAGACTCAATCCACACTCTCTTGTTCACTTTCATCACTGCTGTACTGAGCCTTCCTATATCAATATAGGATGTTGACAGTTATCAATCCAGGCCTGTGCTGTCTTAGTGAGGATCAGGACAACAGTGGGGAAAGCAGGCCACCCTTAAGAAGGTGGTATTGAAACCTGGGGTCTTTCTGTTCTATATTTCCCCTGTCACACTGTCTCTTGTCGTGTGATAGAGTCATACAGCAAGGAGACATACCTTTTGGGCCAACGCATCAGTGCTAGTGTCTTGAATGCTTGTAATTTCCAGAAAAGTTCCAATTTCTGTAACCTCCACCCCTCCCATAATGTATTTGAAACCTACTCCAATGCTGACGACGCTCCCTATGTATAATTTGCTCCAAACTCGGTAACGTGCCCAATCTCAGTAACCTCATCCTGCACTTAATACAATAATCTCTATTTCTGTAGTTTTCCGCAATAACTGCAGTCCACCCTGTCTCTTTAAATCCTCCAGCCTGGACCACAATACCCACCTGTGTACTTTTCCCCAAGCCCCAAGAGAACATGATCTCACTGTAACCTTCTGCAGGCCAGATCACATTCCTGCCTCCTGACCTATAGCACCACATGACCTCTGTAACCATCTCCCATCCAGACCGGACTCCTTATCTGTGTAAACACCTCCAGACCCTTTTCCAGCTGCAACAACACTTCCCATCTCTGTGTGCTCCTCCCTGCCCCTCAAATACTCTCTCTTTGTGTAGCTCTGCAGTTTGGGTGGTTCAGTGGTGAGCACTGCTGCCTCACAGCACCAGAGACGTAGGTTCAATTCCAGCCTCGCGTGACTGTCTGTATGGAGTTGGCACATTGTCTCTGTGTCTTCATGGGTTTCCTCCCACAGTCCAAAGATGTACAGGTCAGATAAATTGGCCATTCTAAACTGACCGAGCGTTAGGTGCATCATTCAGAGGGAAGTGTGTCTGGGTGGATCACTCTTTGGAGAGTTGGTGTGGACGTGTTGGGCCGAAGTGCCATTTCCATATTGTAGGGAATCTAATAAAATCTAAACTCTCCCTCTGCATTCCATATTAATGACCTTAAAAATATCCCTCTAACAATTAAACAGCTCCAAACATCCCAAACACTGTAAATTACGACAGCTCCAACATCCCTCCTTATCAGTGTAACCTCTTCCTGAAAACGTCTCAACATGTGGAGACCCCACAATCCACCTATCTGTGTAATCCAACAGGTCCCTGCATTACTCCCGACCTGTACTCTCTCAATCCAGTTCCTGCAAGACTCACTATCTGTGTAACATTCTCCCGTCACTATCACCCACCCTGTCAATGTAAGCTCCTCGAGTATCTCCATCCATCTAATCATCTCCATAACCTTCTCCAGCTCTTGTACCCTATCTAGTAAATGTCACCCTCATCTATAACCCTCCCTACGGTAGGAACCGTTCCATAGATTCATCACCCTCTGGCTGAATAAATTCCCCCAGATCTCCATTCTAAAGGGTTGTTCCTTCACTCTGAAGTCGTGCTCTTGAGCCCTGGTCTCTCCAGCAGTGAAAACATCTCCCCACCCCCGTCCACTCCATCTTGGCCCCTCAGTATTCTGTAAATTTGAATGAGATCCTGCCACCGCCACCTCTAAAAATTCATCAAGTACAGACTCAGAGACTTCACCAGCTTCTCATATGACAAACATTTCATCGTGGGCACTTTCGTGTAAAACTAGTTCTTGAACCCACTCACATCCTTTGTCCAGACTGTTAATGTATAACATGTACAGTGTGGTCCCAAAACTGACCTCTGCGGAGTTCCCCTCGTCACAAGTATCCATCGTGAAAACGACCCTTTTATACCTACTCTGTCTTCTGCTTCTCAGCCAATCCTCTACCCATGCTAAACATGCTGTTCTGAAACTGAAATTTCATTTTACAAACCCTGCTGGGTTTGTTTTCCTGTCTGGCTGTGAATAAGCAGAGTAGATAAAAGGGAGGAATGGTTTGTCGGGGTTTTCAGAAACCTTTCAACAAGGTCCCACTGAAGATGTGGATAAGCAATATTGGCAAATGTGGGATTGAAGGGAATGTACTGGCATGGATTGGGAATTCTTTAACAGAAAACTAAGTGGGAATAAATGGATTATTCACAAAGGGATTTGATGCATTTGATGAATGGACAAAATCTATTGCTTCCATGTTTGTTGCTGTCACAGAACGAGATGGGAATGTGGGTTGTGTGGAGAAAGCAAAGGTGACATGAACAGTCCATGAGTTTTCCTTGTACAAATTCCTTGATGTGATGTGGCCATCACTTGCTCGGCCATCATTACCTTCCCATTTGTAATTCCCTGGAGAAGGTGGTGGGGAGCTGCCTTCCTCACCCACTGCAATCTTTTAGGTGTAGGGACAGACACAGTGCTAGGAGGATGGAGTGTGGTTTGTAGGGCACCTTGGAAATGCTGGTGTTGTCGTGCACCTGGAGATCCTGTTCTTCCACGGAATAGTGGTTCCGGGTTTGTGAAGTGCTGCTGAAAGGGCCTGCCTGAGTGATCTCAGTGCTGCTTGTAGATACTTTATTTATTCACTCGTGGTTATGAACATTGCTGGATGTATTGTTGATTTGGAGTTGTCCCTGAGAAGGTGGTAGTGAGCTGCCTTCCTGAACCACTGCACCAGCTGTTGGAACTGTTGTTATCTGTGTCCCCTCCAGCAGGCGCTACAATACTCCTCACATCTGTAACTGCATACAGCCAATGCAGCTCTTCCTGTATATGTGACATCCTCCTCTGCTCTCATTGTTCACCAGAATGTCTCACCACCTCCATTGCCATCTGTGCTAGTGATTTCTCAAATTTCTTTATTTTGTTTAAACTTCTGATCACCTATAACCTCTTCCTTTCTAAATTTGTAACTCCTCAGTATCTGTAACTCTCCATATAACTGTATTCAATGAACGCACAGGTTCCCTTCCTTAAATCTCTGTGAATTACAGCGGCTGGTTGTGCTGCATTGATACTTTTCATCCTCCTCTTCCAGCCCCTGCAATCTCACTATTTAGAATGCTCCCATTCTCTGTACCTCCTTACGTCCTGAGGGTCCTTGAACACCATGAGTGCTTCAAACATCTGTTACACCCCCCCCCCCCTCCCCCAGTTACTGCGAGTCTTCTAACTCTGTAACATCCAACAGTCTCCAGTGCCACATAACACTCCCTGGCTGTCAATTTGAATTTGTTGAAGTCTTCACATCTCAGTAAGCAGCTCACAAAAATCCCTTTAGACTCTACAAGGCTCCATCACCAACAAGCCACCATCTCTCTATTTCTTTTGCTTCCTTCAGTGCCTACAACCCTCCCTGCATCTTCCAGTAACCTGCGTTAGACACTGCAGGTCTTCCTGGAAGATAACCTGTTCCATCCCAACAGCTCCCTCAATCACTGTAACACCCTCTGCTCTGTCTAATGCTTCTCTTTTCCACTATCTTCCACACACAGCGGCGATCCTGTGAGGGACCAGTGTGCTATGGGATGTTAAACATCTCAGCTGAGGCTTGAGGCCGACCATTACCTGGAAGTCACAAAGAGAGAGAACCTGAGAGAGAGCACCACAGAGCGGGAGAATATTAATCAGCAGCGAGGATCGAGGCCGACTAGGACTTGGAGTTGGAGAAACAGCAGAGCAGGAGGCGCGAAATCAGCACCGAGTCACAGAGGGAGTGACTATGTGAGGGAGAAACTTGAAGCAGGAACATGAGGTTCACTCACACCTGGGAGTTACAGATGCACCAAAGTGAGAGGATATAAATCAGCACTGAGGATCAAGGCCTTATCGTGCCTGGGAGTCACAGAGAAAGTGACCCTGTGAGGGAGCAAAGTGGAGTGGGAGCTGGAGGATTACATGTCCCTGGGAGTCACAGAGACGGTGAACCTGTGAAGGAGCACAGTGAAGGGGGAGCTGGAGGATTACATGTCCCTGGGAGTCACAGAGACGGTGACCCTGTGAGGGAGCAGAGTGGAGTGGGAGCTGGAGGATTACATGTCTCTGGGAGTCACAGAGACGGTGACCCTGTGAGGGAGCAGAGTGGAGTGGGAGCTGGAGGATTGCACGTACCTGGGAGTCACAGAGACGGTGACCCAGTGAGGGAGCAGAGTGGAGCGGGAGCTGGAGGATTGCACGTACCTGGGAGTCACAGAGACGGTGACCCAGTGAGGGAGCAGAGTGGAGTGGGAGCTGGAGGATTACACGTACCTGGCAGTCACAGAGACGGTGACCCAGTGAGGGAGCAGAGTGAAGTGGGAGCTGGAGGATTGCACGTACCTGGGAGTCACAGAGACGGTGACCCTGTGAGGGAGCAGAGTGGAGTGGGAGCTGGAGGATTACACGTCTCTGGGAGTCACAGAGACGGTGACCCTATGAGGGAGCAGAGTGGAGTGGGAGCTGGAGGATTGCACGTACCTGGGAGTCACAGAGACAGTGACCCTGTGAGGGAGCAGAGTGGAGTGGGAGCTGGAGGATTACATGTCCCTGGGAGTCATAGAGACGATGACCCTGTGAGGGAGCAGTGTGGAGTGGGAGCTGGAGGATTACATGTCTCTGGGAGTCACAGAGACGGTGACCCTGTGAGGGAGCAGAGTGGAGTGGGAGCTGGAGGATTGCACGTACCTGGGAGTCACAGAGATGGTGATCCTGTGAGGGAGCAGAGTGGAGTGGGAGCTGGAGGATTACACGCCCCTGGGAGTCACAGAGACGGTGACCCTGTGAGGGAGCAGAGTGGAGTGGGAGCTGGAGGATTACACGTACCTGGCAGTCACAGAGACGGTGACCCTGTGAGGGAGCAGAGTGGAGTGGGAGCTGGAGGATTACATGTCCCTGGTAGTCACAGAGACGGTGACCCAATGAGGGAGCAGAGTGGAGTGGGAGCTGGAGGATTACACGTACCTGGCAGTCACAGAGATGGTGACCAGTGAGGGAGCAGAGTGGAGTGGGAGATGGAGGACTACACATACCTGGGAGTTACAGAGATAACTTTCTGCTGCTGGGACGGGCCTGCACTGAGTTTGAAACAAGTGCAAGAGCCATCACAGAAAGTGCTGTAAGTTCATTGGCTGATAAATTCGCTGTTATTAGCGACTGTCAGTTAATTGCTATAAGTTAGCAAATTTTTTTCAACTTCTGAAATAAGGGTGGAACACAGAAATAAGAGGGAGAAGTAAAATTGTGAGCCAATATAATAAATTACCCTCAGTAAGCCACAGTTGAATAAGGGATTTCACCATATTGTTATTTCCTGGATGTTAACTTCATTCTAAGTAATTAATTAAGTAACTCGAGACAAAATGCATTTTAGGACATGTTTGTCAGATGGAAAATGTGTTCTGTTAATTGGGAAGTCATAGCACACTGGGTCATGGAGCTCAGACAGTGGCTAGAGACACTATGGGACATCTGTGATGCTGAGATTAAGTGGAAAGCACACACACACAGAGCAGATCACCCTGCAGACATGACGGCCTGGAAGAAGGAAGGGTCTGGGGTCTAAGCAATCGGAGAGAAACAGTCAGGGAATACAAACATATCCTGGTGTTTCCCTCCCAATTCAATTTTCCAGTTTGGAAGCTGATGAAGGTGCTGGCTGCTCAAGAGAGGGCAGTCAGAGCCATGTCTGTGGCCCCACAAGCAGCCTGACTGGACAGGAGGGGAGGGAGAAGGAAGGAGGGGCAATAGTCACAGGGGAGTCAGGGAAGTGAAGAAGGTGTCAGCGTGTCTGTAATTCCAGGATAGTGGGGTTAAGAATGTCACTGTGTCTGCAGGACATTCATCTGGGGGACAGTGAGCAGTCAGAGATCATGCCCATGTTGGTAGGAATGACCTGGGTAGGAAAGGTGAAGTGATCTGGGAATCAGAATTTAGGGAGCTAAGTTCATGGTTAGCAAGCCGGTCCACAAATGTAGCAATCCCTGGAATACTCCCAGTGCCGTGTCCAAGTGAGAACAGGCCTCAGAGTTTTAGGTCGATGAGAGTGTGACGGGAACGATGGTGCAGCACGAAGGGCTTCAGATTCCTGGGACATTGGAACTGGTTCTGGGAAGACAGCAACTGTACAAGCCGGGTGGGCTAACGTGACAGAGCGGGGACTGAATTTCTTACGGGGTTTTTTTGGGAGGGATTGTAAATAACTTGGTGTGTGCTTAAGAACCAAAAAAGAAATAGTAGAGGAGAGTACCAGGATTCTCAAAATAATGGGAGATACAGTTGGTACTAATTTACAACAACACGATTAACAGTGGAAGATGGAGTGAGAAAGAAAGCCTTAATCAGAGGTCCTCTGCATGGACCGGAATACTGGGAGTGTGCGGAGTTTGGTGTGTGGAAATCTGATGCACTGATCACCGAGAGCTGGCTCAGGGAATGGCAATACGGGATGTTAAATATTGCTGGGTATAAAATATCCAAAATGATAGAAGGTAGAAGTATTGGTTTAGATTAGCATTAGTTAAGGAGTCCAAGAGAAAGAGGATCCGTCCAAGGACAGAATGAATGTGGCTGGAGCTACAGAACAAAAAGTATACAATTGCACTGTGAGGTACAGTCTGTGAGCTAGCAACCAAAGAAACGATGGAGAGAATAAATATGCAGGGTCATTTGAGAGCGAAGACAGTATTACAGATTAGTTATAATGAGAAACTTAATTTATTCAGATATTGACTGGGTTACGGGTGGTGCAGCTTCCTGAGGGGCGAGTGTTCCTGGATTACATGGAGGAGAGATCACTGCAGGAATATGTGTCCAGCCCAAGAGAGCATGTACTGTTTGCCCTGGTCCTTGGGGAAGAGGTGGGGCAAGTGGATCCAGTGTCAGTAGGGGAACGTTTTGGGGGGCAGCGATCATTTTATTGTAACGTTCAGGATGATGATAGAGAATGCTATGCAGTAATTGAGAGTGAGAAACATTAGTTGACTGAGAGCAGCTTTCAATGGGGCAAGAATGAAGCTGGGAACTTTTCAACGAGGCCAGTGAAATGTTAACTTTAAACAGGGTGAACCAGCTCAGATGTAGCTGGGATTATGGAGATGGGGCTGCAGTGTGACCATGACTGGGAACTGGATAATTAAAGGTTTTCCCCATTTCTGTAGGAAGGGTAAATAGGCAAACGCAGTGAAGTAGCATTGTGTGTAAAGGATGGGATCAGTATTATTGTGATGCTAATCAATTCACATACTGCTCCTCCTTGCCCTCACCCTCATCTCTGCGTATTGATTCTAACAGATATTGGTAACCTTTGAAAACTTCAGAAAATAGTAGTTTCGACAAGATCAATCTGTCCACTGTCTGCACTGGACAAGAGGTAATGGTGCTTTTTTAAAGCCCTAGTTCTGTCTCCCCGGATACTATAGGACTTCCGCTGCAGATCCCGGCACCTTTTTAAAATGGTTTGAGAGTTTCTGCCTCTACTTCACTTCCATGTGTTCCTCCCAGATCCCGACCATACTCTGGGTAAAATAACAACTTTCCTCACCACTTTTCTGATATTTCAGCCAATTACATTAAATATTCACCACTGGTAAAGCAGTTTACCAACAGGAACAAGATGTTATTTCCCTCTCTACCCAGGCCCCTGACAGCATGAGCACCCCAATCAAATCTCCTCTCAGCATCCTCCATTCCTATCTTTCCTCAGAACTGCACTTCCACTGTCACAGGGTAACGGATCTTTTATGTACCCTCTCCAGTCCAATTCAATCCTTCCATGTGATGGGGTGACCAGAACTGCACACCATCCCCAAGCTGTGACTGAACTCATTATTTATGCAGTTCCAGCATAGGTTTCGTGCTGTGAAATTCTGCATTTCGGCTGATAGAGGAAATTGTGCCATTTGCTACATTAACGAGATTATTGATGTTTCCAGCTACCTTCATTTATCTGCCCACACTGACCAGACTCTCATTTATTGTACATTCCTCTCTATTGCTGATGTCCCCAAATGCCTTGCCTTGCACTCCTCTGGGTTGTTTGCTCCATTCCCCTGCACCCCATAGTTTCTGTTTTTAAACAGTCTGCCATGGGATCTCTCGTCAAATCCAAAGAAGTCACATGCAGTTCCAAGTTACTGCCTCAGACCGATACAGTCAGATTAATTACACACGATCTTCCTTGCACAAATCCAGACCGACTGTCCTGGAGTCCCTGGGACTTCCTCAGTGACCGTATATCCACTGTCTCAGAATTCCAGCCGCGACCTATAAATCAGTCCCTTGCTCCACATTAAACAAAGCTGCGGTGTTAGCCGTTCTCCAGGCCTCCAGCACCATCCCTGCATCAAGGGAGGATTGGATAATGTAGGTAACTATAAGGCAGGGATTTTCCCCCTGCTCCTTTTAACAGTCTGGAACATTGTGTTACCCCTTTTTAAGGATTTGAATCTCCTTTGTAATTCTCCGCTCCAAGTTTGTTGCTCCCAATATTTCACACTGCATCCCTACTTTGATTCAGACAGACAGAGGCCGAATCCATCTTATGATTTGGTCAAGTCTCATTTTAGTCAGGATTTATGGAGGGTTTCTCTCCACAAGGTGAAGTGCATTTTCTCATGATACAATCCCCAATCTGCCTCATTAACTACATTCCCTGCACACGTGGTTATCTTCTCAACTGAAACGAACACGATGATTTTCCCCTTCGTCATAACAACTGCCCACTGCCTGGATATCCCAGAATGCACCAGCCTCCCTGCTCCAGGGGCCATTAGTAAAAATCATTACACTCTTAGATTGTCAATCCGAAACTGCCCAAGACATGGCAGAGGGGGTAAAACTGGGGCTTCACTTTGAGACCAAGCCGCTGAGGTTCTGGTGGATGGCATGGTGCACGAGAGGGACATTATCTTCCTCCAGGACTGGCAGGGGAGTCCATGATACTATACCCTGCCAGCTTGGTTGGTGGTTGACCCCTGTGTCAGTGAGGTGCCAGCCTGCTGGGTGAATGCCCAGCAGTGTTGGAAGGAGGTCAGTGACTTTCTCCACTCCACCATGGGCAAGTACCACCATCTGCACTTTGTGAGCTCGCCCTCACTGTCTCTCTGTTACTGCACCCACCTCCCACAAAGGCTCATGTTATCCCACTCTCATTGAATGCAGCACCTTCTCTCGGTCTGTACCAGCTGTTACAACAATTCCACACCCTACACGAGAGCAGAAAGAGCCAAGAGGGATAGGGGGCTCCAAACATTCTGCTTCTCGCCCCCTCACAGGGGACGGATCCTGACCCTAACAACCACAAGAGGCTGACTGATTGTGTCCAAACTCCCAGATGGGGATCTGAGACTCCCCCTGACTCACTGTGCTGGGCACCGTGACTGACTGTGGATAATGATATCAAGCTTCCTGGGTTTGTGTCTGTGCTAAACACCAAGACAATACAGCAGGCGGGTGAGCCTGGTAGCTCTGGCTGAGGGGAAACACTGCTGAGGGCAGGGTAAGGCATTCTGTGAGCATTCAAGTCAGCTCAAAGTGAGTGTGTACTAACATGGAGTGAGCAGCCCAAAGGGACAGCCCATGAGCTGGGTGGGTGTCCCTGAGCACAATGTCCTTGTAGCAGCATTGCAATGAGAGTTGTCAGTGCACCCTGAGCTGCAGCATTGAAGTACAGAAGCGTATTGTTAGGGGGTCGGAGATGTGCTGGGAATGCACGGTGAAGCTGGCATGTGTCAGATGTCAGCATTGGTGGGTGTAGAGTACATGCAGCTTCTGTTCATGCATTTTCCCCCAAGACGTTGGTGTTCAGGATAGAAATCTGCAGGAGCGAGCGGTGAGTTGGAGTCACCAGGTACCAGGTCTGACTTTCATGTCAAATTCTCTATATTGAGTTTCGCCACAGTGAGGGAGGAAATGAAGCTGCAAGTTGATGGTGGTTGGCGGGGGGGAGGTGGGGGGGCGGGGGGTGGGGGCGAGGGGAATCCACAATAATGTGGTCGTTGATCATCAGTAATCATTCAGTGCGCATCTCGCCACTCCCGCGCTCGAATCTTGTCTTAAAGAACAGTCCAGTACAGGAACAGGCCCTTCAGCCCAGCAAACCCGCACTGACACCTGATGCCTTTCTAAAGTTAAAACAAAAGTTTTTGCTCTGACACCCTCTATGTCATCCTGTTCCTTCCTTGCTATCTTGGCTTCTTCCCCTCTATCAGTGCGTTTCAGGCACCTTCACATTCTGTCCAAAACCAAAAAAAAGCTTACCTAACACATCTCCTGAACTTGCTCCCTTTTACCTAAAACCTACGGTCCTGAGAAATTGATATTTCTACTCTGGGGTGGAAATAGCCTCTAACTGTCCTTCTATCTATGCCTCTGATAATTTTGTAAATATCTATCAGGTAGCCCCATAGTCAATGATGCCCAGGTGCACACAAACCATGTGTGTTCAATTTCTCCTTCTGGCTAATACCCTCCAAACCAGACAACATCCTTGGTAAAACGTTTTCATACCCTCTCCAACACTTCAACACCGTGTGGCAACCAGTACTGTACACAATATTCTAAATGTACCTCGAACTAAGTTTCTCTACAGCTGCAATATGGAATGCTAATTTTCATACTGCATGCTCCGATGCATGTCTGCAAGTTTGCCATCAGTCTTCTTGATCACCCTATCAACCTGTGTTGCCACTTTCAGGGAACTGCGTGGTGTACACCTTGATCCCTTCGGATGCTGATGCAATCAGTATTTTTCCATCCACCTTATACTTCTCTCCTGCCTTAGACCTTGCAAAATGCACCACGTCACAATTGTCCATATAAAGTTACATTTGTGTTTTCTCTGTCCAAATCTGCAGCTGACCTATATCCTACTGTATTCTCTGGCAATCATCCTTACAATCTGCAACTCCGCCAATCAATTTACAGATCTCCAGTCACAAAAACACTGTTCCACCACTACTCTGTCTTCAGTGGCCAAGCAGTTCTCTATCCATCTTACCGCTGATCCCAATTCCTTTCATCTTCTGTATGAGCCTGCCAGAAGAAACCATATCAAAAGCCTTACTAAGGTCCAAACGGCCAACATCCAGCCCCACGCTCTCATCAATCAATTTTGTCACTTCCTCAAAACATTCAATCAAGTTTGTGAGACATGATTTTCCCCATGCAACTGTGTTGCCTGTTGCTAATAAGTGCATACTAGAATACTGTTGGAGCTGCACTCATTCAGTCAAGTGATTATTCCATTATATTCCTGACTTGAACCTTGGAGAGTAGATTAGATTCCTTACAGTGCGGAAACAGGCCCTTCGGCCTAACCAGTCCACGTCAACACTCCGGAGAGTAACCCACCCACACCCATTTCCTTATGACTAAAACAATTCGCAATTTAATGTGGCCAATTCACCTGAACTGCACATCTTTGGACTGTCGTAGGATACCCATGTAGACACAGGGGGAATGTGCACACTCCACACAGTTAGGTACCCAAGGCCAGAATTGAACTGAGGACCTTGGCGCTGTGAGGGAGCAGTGCTAAACATTTGATGGCTCCCGTAGACTGTGAGGTTTGTTGGGTCATGACGGTTACTGTACAATGGGAGGTATGTCAGGCAGTGACGGTTACTGTACAGTGGGAGGTATGTCATGCAGTAACGGTTACTGTACAGTGGGAGGTATGCCGGACCGTGATGGTTACTGTACAGTGGGAGGTATGTCGGGCCGTGATGGTTACTGTACAGTGGGAGGTATGTCGGGCCGTGATAGTTACTGTACATTGGGAGATATGTCGGGCCGTGCTGGTTATTGTACAGTGGGAGGTATGTCGGGCCGTGACGGTTACTGTAGAGTGGGAGGTATGTCGGGCCGTGACGGTTACTGTACAGTGGGAGGTATGTCGGGCCGTGATGGTTACAGTACAGTGGGAGGTATGTCGAGCCGTGATGGTTACAGTACAGTGGGAGGTATGTCGAGCTTTGATGGTTACAGTACAGTGGGAGGTATGTCGGGGTGTGATGGTTACTGTACAGTGGGAGGTATGTCGGGCCGTGATGGTTACTGTACAGTGGGAGGTATGTCGGGCCGTGATGGTTACAGTACAGTGGGAGGTATGTCGAGCCGTGATGGTTACTGTACAGTGGGAGGTATGTCGAGCCGTGATGGTTACAGTACAGTGGGAGGTATGTCGAGCCGTGATGGTTACAGTACAGTGGGAGGTATGTCGAGCCGTGATGGTTACTGTACAGTGGGAGTTATGTCGAGCCGTGATGGTTACAGTACAGTGGGAGGTAAGTCGAGCCGTGATGGTTACAGTACAGTGGGAGGTATGTCGGGCCGTGATAGTTGATGTACAGTGGGAGGTATGTCTGGCCGTGATAGTTGCTGTACAGTGGGAGGTATGTCTGGCCGTGATAGTTGCTGTACAGTGGGAGGTATGTCGGGCCGTGATAGTTGCTGTGTAGTGGGAGGTATGTCGGGCCGTGACGGTTACTGTACAGTGGGAGGTATGTCGGGCCGTGATAGTTGCTGTACAGTGGGAGGTATGTCGGGCCGTGACGGTTACTGTACAGTGGGAGGTATGTCGGTCCAGGAAGTTGCAGACTGTATGAGTTGTACAGAATACGATGTTGCTGCCGCCGCCGATGGCCATTGTACCTCATGGATGCCTCGTCATTAGTTGTTTCACCTTTTTAAAGTCTGTACAATTCAGTACATATCATTGTGTGGAGGGTCTGCAAAATGTGAAGATCGCCCTTGCTCCCCATAAGGACTGTGTAGTGACCATCCTTACCGATGTATGAAATGGAGCGATGTATCTGCAGCAGGCAGAATGATTACAATTATAGGTTTCCCTTTTATTGGTTCCCGCAAAACCTGCTGCAGCGCAGTCTAGCAGCCACAGGATCCAGCATCGCATATGGATGTAAAATGGAGTAGTGTCGTTTAGATGGACTTCAGATTGGTTTCATAGGTTGGCGAAACATCGAGGGCCGAAGGGTCTGTACTGCATGGGTATTTTTAATGTTCTATATGTGCACAACCCTGTCGAACTGCATATCCAGTGATTAAAAAAACTTATGTAGCATACTATTCTTTCCATGTTAAATTGCCCTGTTCGCATTCATCAAATGCATGTAGTGTGGAAACAGCTCCTTGGAAGAGTAACTTGACCAGGCCCATTCTTCTACCCCCCGATATTGACCCCTCACTATTGTGCCTAACCTACACATCGGTGAACACAATGAGAAGATTAGCTTGGCTATTTCACCTATTCTGCATATCTTTGAACTGTGGGATGAAACAAATGCAGACGTGGCGACAATATGCAAACTCCACACAGAACTTTGCCTGAGGTTGGAATCGCCCTGTGAAAATGTAATGCTCATCCCTGACCCACAGAACCAGATCAGCAATCAGCATTCTCTTGCCCAAATGTAATAAGTTTTGTTGCTTTGCGTTGCATTTCATTCTGTCTGCCAGAAGGCGTGATGGTGATTATGGAAATATCGTTGTATTCCGCTCAAATCTCCACAACCACTGCTCCCATTCCTTTCTGTCTCCTGACTAATGTTATTTTCATTCTGTCCCTGGCTCATTAATCCAGGGGTTTTAATGAACAAGGTCTTTGTACATTCCATACTTTTTGTCCCTTCTGTTTCTCTTTCCTGAGTGTGGTCATCTTCTTCTTTAATTCATTAATGCGGCATGGGTGTAACTGGCTGGGCCAGTATATATTTGCCTTTCCGGATTGCCCATGAGAAGTTGTAGGTGAGCTGCCTTCTTGAACCATAGCAGTCCATATGTTGTAGTCTGCCAGTGTTTAGATCTGTCTAGTTTCATTTCTTTGAGACCTTGTCGTGATATAACTTAATGGATGGAATGGCCGTTTCAAAGGGCAGTTGAGAGTCAATCATATTGCTTTGGGTCTGGTGTCACATGTAGGCCTGACCACGTGAGGATAACAGATTTCCTTCCACGAAGGACACAAGTGGGCCAGGTGTTTGTTTTTATTTAACAATTGACAATCTTTCGTTAGATTGTTAACCCAAATACTCCATTGAATTCAAATTCCATAATCTGATGAGGCGGGATTCAAGGTTTGAGTCGTTAGCTGGGCCCCTGGGTTAATAGTCTGGAGATAATAGCCCTAGACCATCGCATTCCCAGTATCTACACTGGTAATGGTAGTGTTGCTGTTATTGTGACTGAGGTACAGAAAGTTTTTCAGTTACATTGTCAACTACTTCCATGGAGAACAGAACCAGTAGTATTTTAGCTCACGGGGACTGTTCAGAGATGCAATGGTTTTTCAGCCAGGAATATAAACTGAGGAGAAAAAAACATTTCTTAACTCTGAGTGGGTGTGAAGTGTATACAGAGATTTGACTTGTACCCGTCACTGGAAAGTGAGAGGAGGTTCTCTGGATTGTTTTCTTGGGTTTGTGTCATCAACTACTACAATGACTTAGGGAAATCTGAGGGCCTGGTGTCCCCACTCTGGACAAGGTTTTGGCACTGCAGTTTGGAGAGAGTCTGGGTCTACAGAGACTGCATAGGAAGGAGCAGGACACTATACTATCCTTTCTGAGATTTCCACAAATATTTCCCAATGTGGAATGGTTTCCATGTGCAAAGTGTGAATCCAGTTAATTTCAACAATGAGGAGGTCACAGAGCTGTGAAACCTCCTCCAGCATAACCTGTAGTCTTACACCAGGGAGAGGACTGTACTCAAAATGCCCATCAACTGTTTTGATTCTGAAACCTTCCATGCAGGAGTGGGTGAAGCATCCATTTGGCCAGAGTGCGATTCTCTCATGTACTCACAAGGTGACAGAGGCCATCTCCGTCCGGTGAGGTGAATATGTTGGTTCTGTCTCCACAGAGGAAGGAAGAGAAAATCTTCCCAAAATGCCTTATCCTTTCCAGTAAATGCACAAAGTTAGTCTTGTATAACTGAACAAATACTGGGGTAATAAAAATGCCTAAATATAAGAAACCCTCGAGGGACCACCGAAAGGGAAAATGGGATCCGTCCACTAAGTGGGGTATCATAGCAAAGCCACCCATTGGCATAGCCTCCGATTTTGAGAAATTAATTTTATAGCCTGAGAATGCATAAATGTATTAATAACTTGGGTTAGGCAAGGTACGGACATCAGAGGATTACTGAGGAACAGAAGAACATCATCTGCATAAAAGGTAACTTCATGTTTACCTGTACCAATCCTCGGGGCTGTTATATTAGGGTCAGCCAGTATAGCTTCTGCTAGTGGCTCAATTATTAGCATAAATAACAATGGCGAGAGAGGACACCACTGACGGCAGCCCCTACCCACACTGAAGCTATCCGAACCCAATGCATTGGTAACCACAACTGGTTTGGGATCACTATACAATGTTGAGACCCACTTGGTTATCACCTTTTCAACGCCAAACCTCTCCAATGTGTAAAACAAATATGACCATTCAACCCTATTGAATTCTTTTCCGCGTCTAATGAGACTACTACTCCTGGTATCTCTCCCTGATGGCAGGCTTGAATCATATTCAAAGCCCTTCTAATATTATTAGATGGTCTACAGCCCTTAATAAATCCCGTCTGATCCTCCTTTATGATATGTGGTAATACCCTTTCTAGCCTCAATGCTAACGTTTTAGAAAGGATTTCAAAATCTACATTTAGCAAGGATATTGGTCTGTATGACGCGCAATCTTCTGGGCCCTTTCCTTCTTTAAGGATAAGAGGGATATTTGCCTCTTTCAATGAAGGCGGGAGAAAGCCCTGACTGTATGCATAGTTATACATGTCCATAAGTGGACCAGCCAATATTCCTGTAAATTCTTTATAAAATTCAGCTTGAAAGCCATCTGGGCCAGGTGCCTTACCGCTCTGAAATTGCCTGATTGCGTCAAGTATTTCTTGGATTGTTAGGGGAGCATTCAAGACCGATACCTGTTCCGGAGTTAGTTCCGGAGTTAGTTCCAGAATGGTCAAATTTAAAAAAAAAATGATTGCATCCTCTTAGTCCTATCCTCACAATCCTGCGATTTATACAAATCAGAATAAAATTTTCTAAAGATTGCGTTCATCCTTTTAGGATCATGAGTCAAATTACCCGTACTTTCCTTGATAGACATGGTAGTTTGAGGGCCCTTCTTTTTCTTTGCAAGAAATGTTAAATATCTACCCGGTTTATCGCCAAATTCATGTAACCTTTGTTTTGCAAATACTTTTTCCCTCTTAGCCGTTTGGATAAGCATGGTGTTTAGAGCTGTCCTAAGGGCCGTAATGCTTTGCAATTTGATAATAGATGGTTTATCAAGATATGCTGTTTCAGCCACTTTTAAGCGAACTTCGAGCAGACGCTGTTGTTCTTGATTAATTTCTTCTGGGTCGCTGAGTATGAGATGATCAAACCTCGCACGTAAGCTTTGATGGTCTCCCACATCATTGATGGGTTGATAGCTGTACCTAAATTAATTTCTAAAAAAGTTTTAAATTCTTCAGAGAAGTACCTTACAAATTTACTATCTTTCATCCAGAAGTGGTCCAAGCGCCGATACGGAGGGAATGTCTCATTGTTCCTCGCCATCAAGAGCCATCAATTTTGAGAAGGCTTCCGTTATAAATTTAAAAGGATGTGCTGGGGGGGCAATACAACTTTAAAATCCCATATTCCTCACCATTTATAAGGGCTTTAATCAGAATATATCGTCCAGATTCGTCTTTTGTCTGATTTAGGAGTTTGAAAGGGAAATTCTTCCGAATAACAATAACAACTCCCCTTTTTTGAGTTAAAGAAGAAAAAAAGGCCTGATCAAATCCAAAACTGTTGTAATTTCAGGTGTTCTTTACCCAGTAAGTGTGTCTCCTGTAGGAGAGCTATGTCAACCCTTTCTTCCTTGAGATTTGATAACATTTTCTTCCTTTTGACTGGCGAATTACACCCCTTGACATTCCAGGTGCACCACTTAACCGACTTCTCAACCATAATCGTTTGGGTAAATCTGAGACCCCTCGGGAGGGGAAACCCTTTCCAGAATATCCCATGCATAGAGCATATAAAATTCACAAAATAAAGGTTCTTTAATACACTCACAACAGTATAATAAAAAACTATTTCGAGATAAAAAAAATATAAAACGTATTTAAATGGAGATTCTCCCCCTTGTTCCCAGGGGGGTATTACTTCCTTTCCAAAAGTCCATCGTATCCTCTCCCAACCAGTGCCCACCCTTGACCCAGGTGCTCCTCAATAGGATGAAGAAAAATTCAAATATGCTACCAGGCTAGAGTTAACAGTGAGCACACTGCCCCCATGCCCCCACCCACACCAACACCTGGATATATTTGGTAATGTTAATACCATATATAAACATATATAAATATAAAAGTGCTAACGCAAAAAGTAATAATTAAATATAATAATACAAAATAACAAGGGAAAACAACCCCTCTCCTCGAGACAGAGGTAAAATAGAATAAGGTAACCACCTCCCCCTACCAAAATTAACTAGACCGTCCGGCCTGTATTATATATATATATATATATATATATATATATATATATATATATATAATTTTAAAGAAAACAAGGGGGGGGGGGAATCGTTAAGTAGAGAACAAATAAATAAATCCCTCTCCCCACCCCCCAAGATAATATTAAACAGTAAGGTAAACAAGGGTTATGAATATATTTAAAAAGGGGGATATAAACCGGAATGCAGGGAAGGCAAATCAACATCAATTATCTCTTACAATTTATCTAAGAGAGTGCAAAAATTCCTTGGCCTTTTCCGGTGATCCGAAGTTATACACCGATCCTTCATGGTTAAAGCGTAGCGTCGCTGGGTAGCGTAAGGAGTACTGAATATTTAAGTCCCTTAAATACTTCTTCGCCTCATCGAATGCCTCCCTCTTTCGTACCAGAGCTGGGGAGAAGTCCTGGAATAACATGATCTTGGATCCTTTATGATCATGGTTTGGGGATATTTTCCATGATTTCTAGAGGCTTGTCGGAGTATCTGTCTCTCCTTCTCGCTCTGCAGCCGGAACAGGACCGGGCGGGGGCGCTGGTTCGAGCCAGGCCCGCGTATTGCGACCCGGTCGGCCCATTCTACCCTTATCCAGTGTCCAGATTTAAAAGCTGTGGCAGCCACTGTTCAATAAACACTGTAGGCTGGCCTTTCTCTTCCCGTTCGGGAAGGCCCAGCAAACGAATATTTTTTCGACGACCTCCATTCCGGACCTGATCCACGGCCGATTGCGCTGTTGTTTCGGAGGTCGCAGCTGTAATGTCTGGGTCGTGCCTTTGCAGCGCGGCCGAGAGTGAGTCCCATCGACTTCGGGATTCTTCAATAAAAGCGTCGATCTTCGCATCCAGTTTGAAAATGATTTCCACAAGGCTCGCCACCGTAGGTAAATCCCCCGGGGCGGCTGCGGATGTCTCTGCTGCAGCTGGAGAGGGAGGGGGAGGGGGTCCTGGTTGATGAGAGCTGCGGGCTCCCTTCCATCTAGTTATTTTTACTGAAGATTAAATTGTTTAAATTCAATACTAAACAACAAAATACATTAAGTAAAAGCAATTTTGAATAAATTGGTGAGTGTGGTGGTGGGGGGGGGGGGGGGGGGTGGGGTGACCCACTTTGCCCAAGTCTTGGGAGGAGCACTGTAGACTCAGACTTGCTGGGTCGCCGCCATCTTGGATCCCCGGAAATCGTTTTTGAAAAGCCACTTGGAGTTTGTGGAGGATGATGATTGTGTAATCGACAAATGAGAAGCAATGGGAACAGTGTATTTGAATTTTCAGGAGGCTTTTGACAGGAAAGTGAAGAACGTTAACATCCTTGTGTAAGGGGTGCATATGCTACATGGATTGAGAATTGGATAATGGGGAGAATGCAGAGAGTAAGATTCTGCTCTGGACTAAAGGTCATTGCTCATCGGGTAGCCCATGTATCAGTGCTTGGAGCACAGCTGCTCACAAGGCAAAGAAATTAATTGAACGTGAGCAACAAATACAGTCCTTTTCATTTTGAATTTATTAGAAAATGAGAGATTGGGAACTGCAGTTATCACTTACACAATTCACATGAGCCAGCAAGTAATCAGGACAGTAAATGGTATGTTGTCCTTCATTACAAAATGATTCAAGTGTTGAAGTAAATTCATCTTCCTGCAGTTGTAGCGTGTTGCTTGGACAGTATTTAGACCACTGAGTACAAATTCTCTCTCCTTTATAAGGAATGATTTCATTGCGACTGAGACAGTGCAAAATAGTTTCACCAGACTTATTCCTGGGATGATGGTACCGTGAGGAAAATGTGAGGAAAATGAGTGTTTAATCCGTGGCGCTGAGACCGAATAACACACTTTAACATTTAAACTTGAAGATTGGGCACTAACACTCATATTGTCAAGACAAAGACAGCGGTCAGGTGAAATATTACATTTTTCCATGATATTTGATTCCCAATAGTTCACATACCTGCCCGGAGCCCCCATGTTGGGTCCCTATTCTTGACCAATAGTTTCACTGGGTTGAATACATTCCGTTGCAACCAGCTTGAGGTGCTGAATGAGCTCCTCTTATTTAACTGTGGGAAAGATAAATTTCTAGTAGGACTGTTACATGAATGTTACCTTCACTTTAGCAACACAGTTTAGATGCTATCCAGGTCTTGCTCTTCCCGCGCCCAGCTACATATTATATACTTTTAGTTGTCACGATGTGTGGAATTTGAGGATGAATGGGATGATAGTACCCCATCATCACTGGAGTAGGTGCAAACAGTATGTTTCCTGCCGTCCCAGGAGAGTTGCAGGGCACACACAATAGGGTGCTAATTGGTATATGTAAAACGGGTCCGGGTACTATCTGCTTGTCTCTCTCTGTGAGGGCAGGGGCTAGCACCCCCCTTTGTTCCCTTGGGGTGTTGGTGTGTATTGGTCTTTCCGTTCCTGTCTGGTCCGTCCTGTCCTTTGTGTCAGGGTGGCTCCGTATCGATGGGTATGGGTGTGTTTCAGTCAGTCTCTTGATGTGATTAGGAGTTGGGTTTCCATATTAATTAATTCCGGAGTTTTGGTCCATGAGTCATGGGTAGTGTTGGTCTAGTGTGGATTTGATCTGTCCTCTGTCTCCTATATCCTGGTCACGTGGGCGGACCGGCAGCTGCTGAGTTCTGTGGGTTTAAAGCTGCGACTGCTGTTTAAAACACAAAATGAATTCTTATCGTTTCCTGATGTAGGCATAGTCCCGTGGCAAAAGCAGGGCGGCTCTGATGCCCGCTTGCAATGTGAATAGCTCACAGTGTCTTTGTGACCAGCGTTTCCTTCTCACAGAGGGTAGTGACTGTTGTGACTTCTGTATTCCAGAGAGGTAGGGGAGGTAGATCACTAAGATGTTTAGAAGGGGGCACAATGGATATATGAGGAATCAGGATGTTGAGGGCTGCAGGGATGGAGCATAAAAGAAGAGTTGAGGCTTTTGCAGATTAGCTCTGATCATATTGAAGGGAAAGACAGGCCAGAAGGGCTGAATGACCTATTCGTGTATCTGACGTTCTCTCATTCTGTTATTGGTAAGTTATTTTCCTGGAAGTTCTGTTATTGGATGTTGCAGTCAGAGAGACCAGATGATTTTGTGGGCTATCTCTGGGTGAGGTATGGGCGCTGTATTTACAGTGAATCTGGATCGGCAACATGACCAACAAATGAAGACAGTTCTGCAAAGACAGAGGAGTGAGATGATTCACACCGTCGCCTATCCTTTCTTTTCCCAAGAATATTATCCAACGCCATGTCAAACTTTGTGTGACAGTCTTCATCTGCTGAATGATTTCCTCTGTTAATGTACACCAGGTTATTGGGGTAAATGGCCTCCAACTGTTCCTGTCCAGCAGGTATGAGAGGTTCATTCGAACATAGGAACTAGGGACTGAGGAGAAGGGTTGATCGTTAGACACTTGGAGCCTTCTCCACCAGGCACTAAGATTGTGGCTGATCAGATTGTGGCTTCAGCCTCACTTTCCTTTCTGTAGTTCATTGTTCTTTACCATCCAATATCGAAGTAGCATGGCTTTCAATAAATGCAAACACACAAGCACCACAAACTTCTGGGGAAAACCATTCCCACTCAAACAGCCCTTTGTTAATTTCTCCTCATCCCTGTTCAGACTGGGGCTGGAAAGGTCTCTGTTTCATTTTATAGTCCCCCTCCTCCATTGGTCATGACACATTTTAAATAGAACTAGATTAGTGATATAATCAATGATGTAGTTCTCAGACTAGGTCAGGTTCTTTGTTAGGGACAAGTCAGGTAAATAGCTTAAATTTGGAAAAGTAATTTACCAAAGTAAACTTACTCAACCTAATGGAAAGCTACATGACAAGCAGTGTGGACAAATATGTACGTTAATATTTATCTTTCAATGTATACTGAGATGCAGTTTGTGTATACAGAAACACACACATACACAGACACATACACTGAGACATTCACAGTGTCACACACACAAGTGCACACAGACACACACATATACATGCATAAAGACAAACAGAAAAAATCTCTGCAGAATATCAGCTTGAAAGAGATTTTCGTAGCAGAAGTTAAAATTCAAGACAAAAGGAAATATTAAATTTATTCTGCATCTGAGGTCATTCTGTTCACGCAAGCTGCTGTCAATCGGATTACTTACTGGAACATTTGGATTTGGCTGAATTCCCTTTGCTTCTGGCAGTGTGGAGATTCCAATGAATTCTCAACAAGAATCCTTCACGAGCGCTGAAGATGCCTGATGAGTTTTCACCACTCATACGTGTCTGTGAGAAGGAACAAGGAAACAAAGGAAACAATAGGCCGTGATTTCTCTAGCATCTTCTCCAACTTTTAAATGAAATATACAATAATGTTATCTGACCACCTAATTGGACCAAATGAAGCCTCCTTGAATATGCTCGGGATTGTATGACTCCGTCCCTGTTCCCTGATCCATGTCGGAGCAATTTCTAAGGTATAATTTGAAGATGAGTTTGCATGTGTCCTCATAATTTTGTCTAATAAATCCATGTCTTTGGACTATCTGTGTTAAAATGAATACATTGTTCTCTTAAATTTGAATCCTTAGTTCTAGTTTCCCACACCAGAGGAAATGTCCATCAGCCAAGCACCTGATGCACTCTCCTCAAGATCTTATATGGTTCAGTATGAAAATCTTTCATTCTCAAACCTGAAGTGCTCTGGCCTTGTAGAGGTTTATAAAATTATGAGGCGCATGGAAATCGTGAATACCCAAGGACATTTTCTGAAGTTGAGGGAGTCCAAAACTAGGGCACATAGATTGAACGTGAGGGGGAAAGATTTAAAAGAAATAAAAGTGGTAATCTTTTCTCGGAGTGTATGGAATGAACTGGCAAAGGAAGTGTTGGTGGCTGGGAAAATTACAACATGAAAAAGCCAGTTGAATGGGTACTTGAATAGGAAGGGTTATGGGCCAAGTGCTGGCAAATGGGACGAGATTAATTGAGGACATCAAGTCGTCATGGACAAGGTGAATCGAAAGGTCTGTTTCTGTGCTGTATGACAGAATAAGGCCTTCTTTCCAGGAACACGTACATCTTTACAAAGCTTCAAAATCAATTTAGTATATTTATTTTTCAGTTTAGGGAATCATCACTACACGCAATACATCAGATGTGGCCTCAGGCAGCCCCTGTACAGATGCAGTAAAAAAGGCTTTTCTGATAGCCTTTGCATGGAATAGAATAATTCTATATACTTTCCTAATCACTTAGGAATTTGTATAACTTTGTGTGATGTATGTACTAGGATGCACAAATCCACTTGTACCACTGAGTTATGTGATCTCTCTCCTTTTAAGTTGTTTACTGTTGTTTTACCCGTTTGTGACAGCATAAACTTCCTTAGTCCAGGTTATACTGTTTCTGCTAAAGGTTTACATAATAACCTCCTCTGTCTCTACCCCATTACAGATTCTCTACCTCCACTTGACATCTTATTGAATGAATATCTTGGTTGCTGAGCTAATTGAGCTCCAATCCAATCAGTCCCCGCATCCAAATCATTAACAGGTTCGAAATAGTTGTTGATCTTCCACTGATCTCTAAGGAACTCCACCACGTTAAAGTTTTCCAAACTGAAAACAAACATCAATCCCTACTATCGATTTCCTGATAGTTACCAATGGTTCCCTGTTCCTGTGTAGCAGCTTAGAAAGGTTGGATTGCCTCCTCGTGTGCTGCGTAATGTACTCAAATGGATGAATGACTTTATCATCTTCCTTTGTAAATCCTTAGAGGGCAAAAAGGTCTCCTCGTGTCTCATTGCTGACAGGCTGAATTGGACCATCCTCTTCCTCTGTGACAGAATCGAGGGTTTCAGTGAGAGAACAAGACATGGGTTAGGAACAGCCTGTTGCTCCATTTAGAATGTGCATTGTTGATGTGATTGTAACTAAACTTCCCTTTCCAGTCTGTTATCAATAAACATGGGTTCTTTTGTTCATCAATGATCTATGGAACTCAATTTTGAATGTTTTTAGTAACCCAGTCTTCACTGCTGCATGGGCGTGGGAACACTACAGATCACACAACACGAAAGAAAAAGGAACATCCCTGTCTCAGTCAGAAATGGGAATGCCCTTAATCTTAAAATGTGTTCCCCTCAAGCCAATCACCATTCTTTTGACAAAGGGACACAACAATTAGAAACAGATATAAGCCATTCAAAACTCAAACCTGTCCACATTTCCTTTAACAACCGACAATCAAATACTTACCAAATTTAGCCTCACCTGAGGTTAGATGAACTCCAGATACCATAAGCTCACAAGAGTGTAGGAAATTGGAACATAGAACAGTGCAGCACAGCACAGCCCTTCAGCCTTCGATGTTGTGCCAACCTTTTATCCTCGTCTAAGACTAAACTAAACTTCATACCCTTCATTTTATTATCATCCATGTGTCTATCCAAGAGTTGCTTGAATGTCCCGAATGTATCTGATTCTACTACTACCGCTGGCTGTGCATGCCTACCACTATCTGGAGAAAAACAATACTGTCTCTGACATCTCCCCTCAGCCTTCCTCCAATCACTTTAAAATTATGCTCCCTGCGTGATAGCCATTTGCATCCCGGTAAAAAGTCTCCAGTTGCCCACTCTATCTATGCCTCATCATCTTGCACCTATGTTATATATCCCTCATCCTTCTTCACTCCAATGAGAAAGGTCTAGCTCCCTTAGAAATTCTCCATAAGACATGCCCTCCTGCACAGGCAACATCCTGGTAAATCCTGTCTGCACCCTCTGGATAGCTTCCAATTTCTTCCCATAATGGGGCGACCAGAACACAACACAATACTTTATGTGTGGTCTAACCAGGACTTTACAGAGCTACAGCATAATCTCACGGCACTTAAACACAATCTCCCTGTTAATGAAAACCAACTCACCATATTCTTCTTAACACCCCTATCAACATGAATGGCAACTTGGAGGTACCTAAGGACGTGGACCCTAAGATCCGTCTGTTCCTCCACACGGCCAAGAATGATACGTTTGACCCTGTAATCTACATTTGAATTCGATCTTCCAAAATGAATCACTTCAGAAAATAGGAAATTGGAGCAGAATTAAGCCATTTAGCCAATCGGATCTGCTGTGCCGTTTGATCACGGGTGAAATGTTTCTCAGCCACATTCTTTTGCCTTCGCCAACTGATCAAATCGTTCCCTTAGTAATGAAAAACGTATTAATCTCTATCTTAAATAAACTACTTTTTCTGTGGGCAGGAGTGTGTAAGTGTTCATACCTGTACCTATATGTGTTGTGTGTTTAATGTGTCTATGTATATTTGTGTGTATCCCTGTCTGCATCTCTGTTCAACGTGGTCTTTGTAATTTTTGGGGTAAATCCACTGAAATTGACACCAACACCCTCCCCCTTCCTCCATCTCTACTGTCTGTCAATGTTAAGTGTAGAGCCATACAATGCCACTCTCTGCTGGCCTCCCCTGCACAAAGATCAGATTTTTTTCTCTCTTCGAGGACATCAAATTCTGTGAATCTCTCAGATTGCATGGCGGATTGGGTTTTCAAATAACGCCTTTTTAAGCACAGAGCAGTTTCGTCTGATACCTAATGATATTGTTCTTGAGATATTACCAACATCACTGGGTCAGTTTCAGGACTTTTCAATCCTTTCTCATTTATAATTTGTAAAAGTGCGTTACAGAAGATTTCAAGTTAAAGAACGCGCAATAAATGCATTACATCACTTTACAAATGTTTCAGTCGACTTTCATTGGATGCAGTTGCAATGGAAATACTTTTTATTGTGTACACTCTATGCCACGAATAATCTTCAAAGACAAATCACTTCCAAGTTGTAGAAGGAGCGCAGACATTTCTCTACACGAGCATTCTGCACTTTTCGGGTCCTCAGTACAAATACGATACTCCCTATATCTGCCTATGTGTGTGTGTGCGTGTGTGTGGTGACGGTGCTGTCAGTTTGGATGGTGCTGTGAGCTGGCTCGCTCCCAGACTGAAACTCTGATGTGAGAAAGTGAGGTCTGCAGATGCTGGAGATCAGAGTCCAGAGTGTGGTGCTGGAAAAACACAGCAGGTCAGGCAGCTTGCGAGGAATAGAAAAATTACCGTTTTGGGCCGAGCACTTCACCAGGAATGCCGTTGATGTAGTAGAGTGTAAAGGCCAACCGAGGAGACATTGCTTCACTTTAAACACCACAGTGGCTGACATATCCGCTTTGCACATGGATACACACAGAGACAGGCAGGTACACACAGAGACGAATACAGACACGCAAAGACACACATTATTGATTATAGACACACACACACACACAGAGAAACTGATGCAGTAACACAGATACTAATGCAGACATACAGAGACACATACTGATACACTGATGCACATGCACACATAGATACACTGTCATCAGTACAGACATACTATAGACACACTGATACACTGATGTTTATACAGACATCGAGAATCTGCCAGTATTTACTTTTTCGCGTGGTGACATTCCCAATATTTCACTTTCTCTGTGTGGTGTGTGTCAAATTTTCCGTTGCACTGCAGGAAATCCTCTGCACCCTCTCCATAGCTTCCACATTTTTCTACGACAAGGCGACAAAAACAGAACACAATGTGTAGTGTTACATCATGATGATGAACCCTTCCGCTAATTAAACCAAACAGCCAGAAAAGCTCAACTCGCAACGTAAGCTGTTAAAGTACGAGTGACAAATCTCAAAATTCACTCTTTAAGTATAAATAATATCAATTTATTCCTTAACTCTAAAAGTCAACATTGAACAACAACTATTCACAACTCGAAGCCACTTTTTGTCTGAAATGGTTGGTAATTGCCTCCAAATTTATAACAACATAATGTTCCAATACGGAAAACCCATATTAACATTGCATCAACTTAATTTCAAAACCACACAGCATCTGTCATCTCCAGTGTCATCTTTCTTTCAGATGAAGATCTTCCTGGGTTGTCTTCTGAATTTTTGTGCAAGGATGTTTCATACAAAAACGGTATCTTTGTCAGAGAGAGTTTTGCATGGCAGTTTCTCGCAAGATGGCAGTTACTCTCAACCTAACTCGCGAACTGCCTGCTTCTTTTATGCCACTCAATATTTGATCATATCATTTGTTGATGTTGGCAAAACAATAAATTAAAAATCGATTGACTTTTGTATCCTGGGGCCTAATTTAAACTGAATGGTTAAATTCGAATTGTTGTCAAACAGGAACCAAAACTCAAGATATCTGTTTCACAGCCAAACGTTGCATGCTTTATATTTTCCAGTATACTTTGGGGTCTGCTAGCTAGTCATATGACAGGTGCTTGCAAGCTCTCAGTGCAGAACAACATTCACTCTCTCTTAAAAGATACTATACACACCTTCAACTTTATAACAGTGGTTTATTCCGAGCTTTATACAGCAGTAGCATAATCTCATAACTCTGAAACTCACTTCCGTAGCTTGTGAAAGCCAACACAATATACACTTTCTTAACAACCACTCAACTTGGGTCATGATTAGGGTGGTGTTGGAAAAGCACAGCAGGTCAGGCAGCATCCGAGGAGCGGGGAAATTGATGTTTCGGGCAGAATCCCTTCATCAGATGATGAAGAGCTCCTGCTTGAAACGTCGATTTTCCTGCTCCTCGGATGCTGCGTGACCTGCTATGCTTTCCAGCACCACTCTAACCTTGACTGTGATCTCCAGCAGTCCTCGCTTTTGCCGATTTGACATCAACCTGGGTGGCAACTGTGAGGGATCTCTGGACATGGACCCCAAGATCCCTCTGTTCCTCCGCACTGCCAAGAATACTGCCTTTAGCCCAATATTCTACATTCAAATTCGACCTTCCAAAGTGACTGACTTCACACTTTTCCAGGTTTAACTTGATCTGCTTCTCATCATCTCAGTTCTGAATCTTGTCAATGTTCCATTGCAACCTACAACATACCTCAACGTTATCCAGAACTCCACCAACATTTGTGTTTTTGGCAAACGTATTAATGCACACTTCCACTTCCTCATCCAAGCCATGAATAAAAATCGCAAAGGGCAGACGTCCTAAAACTGATTCTGCGGGACTGAATGCTTTCCATCGACTGCCAACTTCTGTCTTCTATGGGCCAGGAATTGTGTATCCAGACAGCCAGATTTCCCTGCATCCCATGTCTCCTTACATTCTGAATGAGCCTACTGTGGGTAACGTTATCAAACGTCTTGCTAAAATATACACCACATCCATTGATTTACCTTCATAAATGCGTGTTGTCACATCCTCACATGATTTAAAAAGATTCGTGAGGCATGACCTGCCCCTCACAAAGGGATACTGACTATCTCTATCAATCGATGGTTTTCCACGTAATCATAAATCATGTCTCTCAGAATCCTCTCCAATACTTTGCCCACCACTGTCGTAAGACTGATTAGTCTATAATTCCCAAGATTATCCCTATTCCATTGCTTGAACAAGGGAATAACATTTGCCAACCTCTTTTCATCTGGCCTGTCTGAAGTGGGCAGTTAGGGTGCAAAGATCATTGCCAAACGCGCAGCAATCTCTTCTTTCATTTACTGTAGAATATTTGCTTATATTCTGTTTGGCCAAGGAGAATTATCTATCCTGGTGTTCCTCAAATTTTTCGTCACACCCTCTAGCATATCAGCCTATTCCACGCTCTCCACATAAACGTCAATGCCCCTCTCAGTAGTGAATACTGAAGCAACGCATTCATTAAGGACCTCCCCTACCTCTTCCAACTCATGGAGCAAATTCCCTCCACAATCTGTGATGAGCCCTACCCTCACTCTAGCCGTCCTCTTGTTCCTGACATACGTGCAGAACATCTTCGCTTTTACCTACCAAGACTTTTTCATGCCCGCTTCTTGCTCTCCTGAGTTCATTCGTTCGTCCCTTCCTGGCTAACTTGTAACCCTCTAGAGCCCTGTCTGATCCTTGCCTCCTTAACCTTAAGTAAACTTCCTCCTTCCTTTTGACTAGATGTTCTACATCCCTTGGCACAATGGAAGTACGAAGCTGTAAATGGAGGGGAGATGCATATCCTGTCACTTCCAGCATGGGCTGCAAGTTTACCCACATTGGGAAGTGATCTAACACAATGCCACTGAACAATGTACTAGGGTGACGCACACAGCTCTACATGCTGGGAGGGTAACTGCTCCTGGTTTACAGTTCAATGCACTGGGTTGGTGTACACAGCTCTACATGCTGGGAGGGTAACTGCTCCTGGTTTACAGATCAATTCACTGGGGGGTGTACACAGCTCTACATGCTGGGAGGGCAATATCTCCAACTTTACAGAGCAATTCACTGTTATACACTGCACAGCTCCCCACGGACTGGTGTGGTCCGCACTGTCTGTACAGTGTACTGGGTTGTATTGAGCAGTACACTAACCTGGTCTGCACTGTGCTCCATGCTAAATGGATATCTCCTCTGGATTATGATGTCTGATTCTGTGTGGCGGATTGGGCATCTGATGTAACTGACCATTTGAACTCATGTCTCAGCATATTTATTTTATGTTCTTATTCTTGTTATTGGACGCTGCCCCCAAAGTCTGATATCTCCAGCTAGTCCTATTTGTCTGAGAAGAGCCACGTTTATTCAATTTGTCAGTCAAGTAATCATCCAATTACAGCATGAATATCCGTCCTTCTGTACCTTAACCTAGCAGTTGGTGCTCATATCCCTGGATTCCCATCGACATCATTATCAAGCTCAGAAACAACGTGCAAGATGTATTGTTTGAGCCCTCCTGTATGTTCCGGTTGTGGGTCCCAATTGGCTCCTTAGTGTATCGAGAGCTGGCACTTAATCAGAATTCTTCCTCCTATGGGGCATCTGGGACACCAGACACAATGCTTATGGTTACACAAAGGCCCTGACCAAAATAGCCAAAATGTCCGCGCCTACATGGTTCAAAAAGGGCCGCCACGTCCTATCAAAAAGTTCTATTTTCTGGTGCGCGATAATTGTAAGGAAGTCCAGGGGGATGCGCTCCATAACTAACCTACACAACCCCGAGAATCCTGGGGGATTTACCGACACCCACTTCATCAGAATGTTCTTTCTCGCACAAAATGAAAATATATTAAACAATTTATTCACAAAGATGGGTGATTTGGCAAACCCAAGAGGCTGGACATCAGATCTACCTTGACCTTAGTTCCCAAGACCCCTTCCAAAACACTCGCTACAGGGCCCCAATAACTACGAAGTTTGTGGCATGACCATAAGCAATGAGTATGCGTACCAACATCTGTTTTACATTTGGGCACATTGGGGACGCTCCTTTCTTAAATTTGGCAAGCCATTCCGACGCTAAATAAACCCTGTGGAGTACCTTCAGTTGCATAGCTTGCGTCCGATTGCAAATCGAAATCTTCCAGACATTCTTCCAAATATCTGCCCACTCCTCTGTTGAACATCTCCACCCCCAATTGCTGAACCCAAACTCCAAACAGCTGTTCGATGTCCTTTGAGACACTACCTCCTATTAAATGCTCGAGAGTGCTGACCGAGAGAGTGCACGTGGACTGAAGCACTCTCAACCCCATATTCGACTTATGGCGACTAATTATTAATGTAGTTTTTTTTCTGTATAAAATCCCTAATCTCCTAGATAGCTCATATGTCTGACTCAGCTGCTCGAAAGACGTCACGCCCAACCCGTCAATTAAGTCTCCCAAACAGGAAACTCCTCTGGACTCCCAGAGCCAAAAGCCAGAATCCATCAATCCTACAGTGGGAGTAAAAGGGGAAGTGCTTTTTCTGTAAATTGCCCTCACATTAATGCATCATTCTCCATGCTTTAACAGTGTTAAGGACCATTGGATTTCTGCAATGGTCCATAACAGTCCGTATCTTGTCCATGAACAACAGATTAATGAGGGGACATTTTGCCTGGGAGACATCGATGTCCAACCACATTGACCGCAGGACTTAGCAAATCAAATCAGCCAAATAGGCTAGAAGGGAAATCAATTGGTATTTGTTAAAGTATGTAAAATCCACATCACTCAACTGCAATTGGGTGAGCTCCATAAGAGGCCGCCTGTGATGTTAAATAAAACATCCAAGCCGACTGTAAAGCTCCGTATAGGCTGACTGGGCAGTATCAAAAGGTGCATTTGCCTGGGATATAATAAACGGAGGAACACATTCATTTTGACCGGAGATATTCTACCCAACCAGGATATAGAAGGTGCTGAAAGTCCTGCCTTATGTTCTCGAGTAACTGCAGGAAGATAGCTTTATCTAATTTATTGAAGGCTGGGGTGATATAAATGCCTAAATACAAGAAACCTCCCTCTGACATTCTGAAAGGGAATCGGATTCCACCTCCAAGATCAGGTACTCTAATAAAACCCAGACAGGCATGGTCTCCGATTTCATAAAGTTGGTTTTATACCCCAAGAAAGATCCAAATACATTAATCACCTGGGCACAGTTATCATCGAGTTAGTTAGAAAGAGAAGAACGTCATCTGCATAAAGTGTGAACTTTTGCCATCCTGATCCTATCTCCAGGGCAGTAATATTGTGGTCCCTCCAGATGGGTTCTGCCAACGACTAAATCACCAATGTAAATAGTAACGGTGAAAGAGGACACCCTTGACGGCTGACCCTGCCATTGCTAAAATTGTCAGACCTTATACCATGAGTGACTAGATAATACTGTCACCCACCTGGCAAAAGCCTCTCCAAGGTCAAACTATTCCAGGACATAATAGAGGTACGGCCACTCCACCCGGTCAAATGTTTTCTCTGCATCCACTACCAAGCTTGGAATCGACCCTTGCTGGCACACCTGAACCATGTTAGCACTCTCCTATTATTATTAGATGACCTGTGACTCCTAATAAAACCTGTCTGGTCCTATTTCACAATGAAGGGCAAGACCTTCTCCAGTTTCAACGCCAGCATTTTCACCAAAATATGAAAGTCCACATTTAATAAGGATAAAGGCCTTTATGAAGTGCAATCTTCGGGAGAATAAGACAAATATTTCCTTCTCTCGGAGAAGATGGGAGGCAGGCCTGACTGTATGAAGAATTGTACATATCCAACATTTGCCCAGTCAACATGTCTACGAACTCCTTTTAAATCTCACTCTAAAATCCATCTAGGCCCGGTGCTTTACCACTCTCGAGCTGCCTCACCGCCTCCTGTATGTTTTGGCTTGTCAGAGTGGAATTCGAAAGAGACGCCTGCTCTGAAGTTACACCTGGGAGGTCCAAGGTACTAAAAAAGGGCTTCATTGTCGCCAATCTGTCCTTACAGCCCTCTGACTGGAAGAGCCCAGAAAAGAGCTTCATGAATGCTGCATTAATCTTTCTGGGATCGCAGGTGATTTTAACAGCACACGCGCTAATGGATGTGATAGACTGGGGGCAAGTATGCCAGATATCTACCCGGGTTATTACATTACTAGAATACCCTCTGTTTCGGAAATGAGATCGCTCTTTTTGCTGTCTGGGTGACAGCAGCGTTCAGAGCAGCCGGGAGCATTGTAATCTGCTGCAACTTAGTTACAGACGGTCTGTCAAAATACGTTCTGTCAACTGCTGCTCTCCCTTTTACCGCTTCCGAGTCGCCGAGTCAGAAATGATCAAACCCCTTGCGTAGGCCTTGGCAGTCTCCCAAAGCACCGTCGGAGTACTGGCCGTCCAAATTGATGTACAAAAATTTTTAAATCCCATGAAAAATATTCACTAAGAAAGCAAATCTTAGCAGGACTTATACACTTAATGGCAAGGTGCTAGGGAGTGTTGCTGGACAAAGAGACCTTGGAGTGCAGGTTCATAGCTCCTTGAAAGTGGAGTCGCAGGTAGATACGATAGTGAGAAAGGCTTTTGGTATGCTTTCCTTTATTGGTCTGAGTATTGAGTACAGTAGTTGGGAGGTCATGTTGCGGCTATACAGAACATTGGTTAGGCCACTGTTGGCATATTACGTGTAATTCTGGTCTCCTTCCTATCGGAGAGATGTAGTGAAACTTGAAAGGGTTCAGAAAAGATTTACAAGAATCTTGCCAAGGTTAGAGGATTTCAGCTACAGGGAGAGACTGAACAGGCTGGGGCTGTTTTCCCTGCAGCGTCATAGCCTGAGGGTGACCTTATAGAGATTTACAAAATTATGAGGGGCATGGATAGGAGAAATAGATAATGTCTTTTCCCTGGGGTCGGGGAGTCCAACACTAGAGAGCATAGGTTTATGGTGAGAGTGGAAAGATATAAACGAGACCCAAGGATCAACTGTTTCACGCAGAGGGTGGTTCACATATGCAATGATCTGCCAGAGGATGTGGTGAAGCTGGTACAATTGCAACATTTAAGAGGCATTTGGATGGATATATGAATAGGAAGCGTTTGGAGGGATATGTGCTGTATGCTGGGAGGTGGGACTAGATTGGGTTGGGATATCTGGTCGGCATTTATGGGTTTGACTGAAGGGTCTGTTTCCATGCTGTACATCTCTACAACTCTATGACTAGCTATCCTTCAGGAGAAAGGTATCCATGCACCACTACTGCGAGCCTGTCCCATCGCCACCATCCTAAACATCCATGTACACTGTTGCATGATCAGAAATGGCTATGTTCCCAATTCTACAGGACAGCACAGAATTCAAAAAGGCCAATGGGGCAAAAACATGTCAATCCTAGTTTGGCACTTATGTGGGTTAGGTAAAAAGGTGAAATCCCCACCCGAAGGGTGAACAATCTCCACACATACCCCAAGCCCAGATCCCTGTTTAGATCCACCAGCTGCCTAGATTGCAGGGAAATACCGTCGAGAACCCATAAGACCCTATCCACCTTGGGATCCAAAAATCGGTTAAAGTCTCCCCCTAAAATTGTATGACACCCCCCAAGGGCCATCAACCTGGAGAGTGCATCCGTTAACTTGAAGGGTGTACCAAGGGCAAAATGGAGGACGGGACAACTTTCTGGCTGTAAGAGCAGCTCCTTTTTTGAGGTATTTTAGATGCTGGAGGCGATTTCCTCGAATTCCAGGAACAGCAATTACTGTTTTATACGCTGTTGTATTGTTTTAGAAGTTTGGGGGGAAAAAACAATGTCAAAACACCAGCAGTTTCAAAAGCGAGAAGAACAGACAAAAGAAGCACATGGTGAGGACAGTGCAGGGGGGCGGGGGAGAGAGAGACAGACAGAGAGAACCTGCACAATTACTGCCTTTGCTGTTTTCGAATTCATGTATCGCTGGACATCGGAGTGCGTCTGCAAAAACTAACAAACAGTGAATTTCATGACTAATCTTGGAGAAACATGTTTGTGCGAAGTTCACAACACAGAATCAGATCAGTTAATCGTTGTTTTAATTCTGTCCAATAGAAAGGCTGCAGTAGTGAGTATAGTGGATTCTTTCTTGATTATATGTTTTTGGAGATACGTCTCTTGATTAACCTTAAAATAAAAGCCATAGCTATTAATTTAATCTGGTGCAGTGTTTTGTAGAGGAATAAGACAGTGTTATTTTCTGGGTCTGTAAATTGTGAAGGAGCAAAAATTGTCTTTGCAGTGATATGTATTTATGTCAGATGTGGGAGTTTAAAGAGAGTTTAAGGGTTATTGCGGATTATATCTGCCATAAATGCTGTTGGATGCGAACCTTATCAGATTAAATGGATCGGTTGGATAGACAATTAGAAGCGATGAAGAATTTGCAACAGCAACAGTATGTGATGGATGGCAGTTACAGGAAGGGGGAAAGTCTCAGATACAGTCACATAGATGGGTTAGCTCCAAGAAGGGTAAGAGAGGTAGGCACCTACGGCAGGAGTCTTTTGTAAATGTACCCATTTCAAACAGGTATGCTGTTTTAGAAAATGTAGGGGGTCATGGATTCTCAGGGGAACGTAGAACGAACAGCCAAGTTTATGATATTGAGACTGGCTCTAATGCAACGAGGGGTACATCGGCTTCCAAGAGATCAATTGTGTTAGGGGATTCTGTAGTCCGAGATACAGACAGACATTTCTGTGGCCAGCAGAGGAAAAACAGAATGGAGTGTTGTTTCCCTGATGCCAGAATCAAGGATGTCTCAGGGAGGGTGCAGAATGTTCTCACGGGGGAGAGGGTTCAGCAAGAGGTCATTGTCCGCATTGGAATCAACGATATAGGAAGGGAAAAGGTTGAGATTCTGAGGGGGGATTACAGAGAGTTGGGCATAAATTTAAAAAGAAGTCCTCAAGGGTAGTAATATCTGGAATACTCCCAGTGCTGCAAGCTATTGAGGGTAGGAACAGGAGGGTAGAGAAGATGAATGCATGGCTGAGGAGCTGGTGCATGGGAGAAGGACTCACATTTTTGGATAATTGGACTGTCCTTTGGGGTAGAAGTGACCTGTACAAGAAGGACGAATAGCACTTAAATTGGAAGGGGTATAATATACAGACAGGGAAATTTGCTCGAACTGCTCGGGAGGATTTAAACTAGTAAGGTGGGGGTGGGGTACCCACGGAGATAGTGAGGAAAGAGATAAATCTGAAACTGGTACAGTTGAGAACAGAAGTCAGTCAAACAGTCAGGGCAGGCAGAGACAAGGTAGGACTGATAAATTAAACTGCATGTATTCAATGCAAGGAGCCTAACAGGGAAGGCAGATGAACTCAGGGCATGGTTAGGAATATGGGACTGGGATATCATAGCAATTCCAGAAACATGGCTCAGGGATGGGCAGGACTGGCAGATTGATGTTCCAGGAAGGATAGAAAGAGAGGCAAGAGAGAAGGGGGAGTGGCATTTTTGACAAGGGATAGCATTATAGCTGTGCCAAGGGACGATATTCCCGGAAATACATCCAGGGACATTATTTGGGTGGAACTGAGAAATAAGAAAGAGATTATCAGCTTATTAGGATTGTTTTCTAGACCCCCCCGCCCCCACCAATAGTCGGAGGGAAATTGAGAAACAAATTTGTAAGGAGATCTCAGCTATCTGTAAGAATAATAGGGGAGGTATGGTAGGGGATTTTTAACTTACCAAACATAGACTGGGACTTTCAATGTGTTAAAGGTTTAGATGGAGAGGAATTTCTTAAGTGCGTACGAGACACTTTTCAGATTCAATATGTGGATGTACCTACTAGATAAGGTGCAAAACTTGACCTACTCTTTTGAAATAAGGCAGAGCAGGTGACTGAGGTGTCAGTGGGAGAGAACTTTGGGGCCAGCGACCATAATTGTATTCGTTTTAAAATAGTGATGGAAAAGGATAGACCAGATCTACAAGTTGAAGTTCTAAATTGGAGAAAGGCCAATTTTGACGGTATTACGCAAGAACTTTCGAAAGCTGATTACAGGCAGATTTTCGCAGGTAAAGGGATGGCTGGAAAATGGGAAGCCTTCAGAAATGAGACAACAAGGATCCAGAGAAAGTATATTCCTGTCAAGGTGAAAGGAATGGCTGGTAGATATAGGGAATGCTGGATAACTAAAGAAATTGATGGTTTAATTAAAAAGAAGGAAGCATATGTCAGGTGTCGACAGGATAGATCGAGTGAATCCTTAGAAAAGTATAAAGGGAGTAGGAGCATAATTAAGAGGAAAATCAGGAGGACAAAAAGGGGACATGAGATAGCTTTTGCAAATATAATTAAGGAGAATGCAAAGGGGTTTTCCAAATATATTAAGGACAAAAGGATAACTAGGGAGAGAATAGGGCCCCTCAAAATCAGCAAGCGGCCTTTGTGTGGAGCTGAAGAAAATGGGGGTGATATTAAATGCATCAGTATTGACTGTGGAAAAGGATACGGAAGATATAGACTGTAGGGAGATAGATGGTGATATCTTGCAAAATGTCCAGATTACAGAGGAGGAATGCTGGACGTCTTGAAACGGGTAAAGTTGGATAAATCCCCAGGACCTGATTAGGTGTACCCGAGAACTCTGTGGGAAGCTAGAGAAGTGATTGCTGGGCCTCTTGCTGAGATATATGTATCATCAATAGTCGCATGTGAGGTGCCGAAAGACGGGAGGTTGGCAAGCGTGGTGCCACTGTGTAAGAAGGGTGGTAAACACAAACTAGGGAACTATGGACTGGTGAGCAAGACCTCGGCAGTGGGAATCCTGAGGGACAGGATGTACATGTATTTGGAAAGGCAAGGACTGATTCGGGATAGTCAACATGGCTTTGTGCGTGGGAAAACATGTCTCACAAACTTGATTGAGTTTTTAGAAGAAGTAACAAAGAAGATAGATGAGGGCAGAGCAGTAGATATGATCGATATGGACTTCAGTAAGGCGCTCGACAAGGTTTCCCATGCGAGACTGATTAGCAAGGTTAGATCTCATGGAATACAGGTTGAACTAGCCATTTGGATACAGAACTGGCTCAAAGGTAGAAGAGAGAGTGTGGTGGTGGAGGGTTGTTTTTCAGAATGGAGGCCTCTGACCAGTGGAGTGCCACAAAGACCAAAGCTGGGCTCTCTACGTTTTGGCATTTTCATAAATGATTTGGATGCGAGCATAAAATTAACAGTTAGTGAGTTTGCAGATGACACCAAAATTGGAGGTTTAATGGACAGCAAAGAGGGTTTCCTCAGTTTCCAACAGGATCTGGACCAGTTGGGCCAATGGGCTGAGAAGTGGCAGATGGAGTTTAATTCTGATATATGCGAGGTGTTGCATTTTGGGAAAGCAAATCTTAGCAGCACTTGTACACTTAATGGTAAGGTCCTAGGAAGTGTTGCTGAACATAGATACCTTGCAGTGCAGGTTCATAGCTCATTGAAAGTGGAGTCGCAGGTAGATAAGATAGTGAATAAGGCGTTTCGTATGCTTTCCTTTATGGGTCAGAGTACCGATACAGGAGTTGGGATGTCATATTGCGGCTGTACAGGCCATTGGTTGCGTCACTCTTGGAATATTGCGTGTAATTCTGGTCTCCTTCCTATCGGAAAGATGTTGTGAAACCTGAAAGGGTTCAGAAAATATTTACAAGGATGTTGCCAGGGTTGGAGGGTTTCAGCTATAGGGAGAGTCTGAACAGGCCGGGGCTGTTTTCTCCGGAGCATCGGAGGCTGAGGGGAGACCTTAGAGAGTTACACAAAATTATGAGGGTCATTGATAGGGTAAACAGGCAAAGTCTTTTCCCTGTTTACCCTCTTTTCCTTGTCCAGAACTAGAGGGCATAGGTTTAGTGTGAGAGGGGAAAGATATAAAAGAGACCTGAGAAGCAACTTTTCAAGGGTGGTACGTGTATGGAATGAGCTACCAGACGAAGTGATGGAGGCTGGTACAATTGCAACATTTAAGAGACATTTGGATGGGAATATGAAAAGGAAGAGTTTGCAGGGATAAGGGCTGGGTGCTGGCATGTGGGACTAGATTGGGTTGGGATATTTGGTCGGCATGGATGGGTTGGACCGAAGAGTCTGTTTCCATGCTGTACATCTCTATGACTCTATAACTCTCTCCCATATTCCTCTCTGTATTAAAGCTTTATGGATCAGAAACAGGTGACATTCGTCATTAATTTGGCCAAAACACTGATATAGAAGGTTCTTCTGAATGAGAAAAATTGCTCCTCTACATTTTGAATTAAAGGATGAAAATAACACCCACTCAAACACTCTCTTCTGTAACTTTAAATGTTCCTTATCGGTTAGATGTCTTTTTTTCTGGCACCAAGGCTACATCGACCCTTTCCTTTCTAAGGCCTGAAAGCATCAATTGGTGAATGACTCCCGTTTAATGTTCCAGGTGCACTATTTAAACGAGTGGTTAGCCATAGCCATCCGAAACAGTCCGTGATCCCCCTGTGAGGAAGGACCCTTTTTATTGCGCACTCCGAGAAAGTGGCAAACAGTTCGTATAAACTTGAAAATACAACTGCAAAAACTACCAACTCAAAACTCCTAACAACTCCTTGTACAATGAACCAACATATAACACAAATAAAGGTGATACTCCCTCCTTCCCCGCAAGGAGTGCTCATACTACCCACTAATCCCCCTTGGCTCCTACTAGCTGAAGCTGCTCGCCAACCCAGACCAAACAAACTTTAAAAAGTTACATGTGTCTTACAACAAGAAAATTAAGAGTGGGCACTCAACCCATCCCATCCATATCCAAGGCAGTCCTGGTGAAAAAAATGTAACCCTCCCCAATCTCCCCATCCCCCGAACACTACCCCTATTTCGTACTAAGAGAGAGAAACGAAAAGGAAATTGTAGAAAAAAAGGTTAATGGGAGGGAAGGAAGAAAGGAGAAAAGAGAGAAAAAGAAATGAATGGGATCCCCACAAATTAAAAAAAAAACACGTAAACGAGGGAAACCACAGAGGAAACAAAGAGAACATGATTGTTCATATTATTTGAGCTAGCCAATCTATCTTAAGGTGTACAGGAAATCCTTTGCATTTTATCGTGAGTCAAAATTAAACACGGACCCTCCGTGGTTGAAACGTAATACTGTAGGGTATCTTACAGTATACTGAATATTCAATTCCCTCAGCCTCCTTTTTACCTTATTAAAGGCCTGCCTCTTGTGGATCATGGCCGTAGAAAGGTCCTGGAAAAACATAATTTGTGATCATTTGGATATTAATGCCTGTGGATCCTTCCCAAGTGCTGGGGAACCATTTGTTTCTCTCCATAGTGCTGGAGTTGCACAAGGGCTGGGCGGGGGTGCTGGTCTCACCCGGGCTTGTGCACTGAGATCTAGTGGGCCTGCTCGACCTGCACCCGGCCCGCCTCGAATTCCAGCTTCAAAAAACTACCGAAGCCATTACTCCAAACACTGACGGGCTGACTTTTTCTTCCCGTCCCACCAGCCCGACAAGGCAGATATTCTTATGATGGCCTCGATTTTCGAAGTTGATCTGCTCCTCCACGCCTGGTACCCGCCATCCCAAGGCCTGGACCCGACCTGCTGAAGATTCCACTGCAGTTTCAGAGGACACAGTCCACTGCTCCACCTCCATGACATGTGTCTGAGACGCTGGATCTCCTAGTCATGCTTCTGCAGCATGGCCGAGGTCGGTTCCAGCATGGTCTGGGTCTCCTCCATCTCTGAATCAACCTTATCTCGGAGGTTTACTTACTCCATGACCAAGCTCTGCTCTAATAGTAAGTCCCCTGGTGGGTTCGCAGAGGCCGACGCCACGGCCGCAGGCGTATCCGTTGCTGCATGGCAGTGCCTGCTAGTTGCGATCCACGTGGTCCTTTACCCTTAGTCATTTTCTTTACTCACTTCAACTGACAGACAGCAATACAGGGGATCAGTATTTTTACCACAATGGGTAAGAAAGACAAGGTGAATGCACCACGTTGTCTGGGTTCTGCCGTAAAGATGAGCAGGGCAAACCTACTGGGTCGCTAATATCTTGGATCTCCCCCGAAAAGAAATAATTTTTAATGACTTTATTTTAAATGGTTTGAAGCTGTTTCTTGTACACAGAGACAATGGAAAACCAGTAGGTGTGATATAGTTAGATAGTCAGGTTTAAGAGCTCAGACAGTGAGTAGTAAATAATATTAAACCAAAGCGGTTCTGGACGGACATTTGGAAATGGAAAGGTAAACGTGAAGTTGGCCTTCATTTAAAGGGAATGGGAACATAGAAGTAAAGGCGTTCTGCACAGGCTGCATGGAGTGCGGATGAGATAATACCTGTGTTCTGTACTGTTTCAAAGAATGAGAGGTGGTCTCAGGGAAACTTAGAAAATTCACACACAGGAGACTTAATAATACAGGTGCTTGAAGAAGTGCAGCAGGCAAGGTTAAAGAGAATTCCAATACACTCTACAAAAAACAGCAAGTTGAACAGAATAAACAGGGAACAATTAGAGCCAATTAGAAACCAAGGGTGCAAACAGTTTGTGAAGCTGGGGAACATTGATGGATTATTACATGAGTGCTTCCTATCTGTTTTACCTGGGAGACGGAGGATGCAGGTATAGAATTCGAGAAGATGCATTGAGAGCTCTCAACTAAGATGCAAGTTGGGATGATGTAAATCCACATAAGTTGCATCACTGGATAATGTTTCAGAAAAGATAGGAAATGACCTGACCAAGTGTTTAAGTCAAATCTGACCACAAGGGAGGTTCCAGAGGACTGGAGAGCAGCTAATGTGGTCCCACATTACAGAAACTGTGATGGAGGTAGACCAGTGTCTTTTGGTGTACCACAGGGAGTGAGTAGTGCAGTCTATTTTATTATTTGTGGTATTCATAAATGTTGTAGATGTGACTGTGGAGGGGTCGTGTGAGGGGGGAATTGAGGCGTGTGATAGGTAAGTTTGTGTTTGTCACAACTATTAGCCAGGTGGTGACAGTTTGGAGGAAGGCCTTATTTTACAGGAAGATACAGATGGAATGGTCAGATGGGCAGATCAATGGCAGATGGAATATAGCTCTGATAAATATGAGATGATGCACTTTGGAAGAAGGAGCCACACAGGGGAATATTCAATGAATGGCAGCACACTAGGAAGCTCAGAGGGTACTTCTCCACACATCTCTGACTATGATTGGACAGGGTAATAAGCTAGTTAAGAAAGCACATGGGACTGTAGGCATTTTGTTTATTCATCGTGGCGAACATAATATGATCTAAACACGCCATTGGTTAGGCCATAGATAGAATGCTGCGTGCAGTTCTGGGAGTTACATTACAGTAAGAATGTGATTGCACTGGAGGGGGTAAAGCGGAGATTCGCCAAGATGTTTCATGGGGTGGAGCTTATCAGGGATGAAGAGAGATTGGATAAGCTCGGTTGTTTACTTTGGAATAGATAGGGCCGAAGAGGACGTGATTCAGAAGGATAAGATTACAAGAGACATGGACAAGGTGGACAGACAGCAGCTGTTCCTTTTAGTCAAAAGGCCAAGAACAAGGGATAAGATGTTTAAAGTGAAGGCTTTGAGGTTTAGAGAGAATTTGACAATTGTTTTTCACTCAGAGAGTGTTGTTGTCTGGAATGCACTCCCAGAGAGGGGTGTTGTCGTGGGTCACCTCACAACTGTTAAGAAGTACATGGGCCAGCATCAGAGTCTAATAATATTCCCCCTACAGGCTGCATGTAGGAATGTGGGAATAATGTATATCGTGCTGTATTTCTGATGGTGCAGAATATCTCCTTCTCTGATTGTATGATTGTGGAAGGGTAGTCATTGAGCAGCCTAAGGCAGAAATTGCTGGGTTCTGAAAACACATATTAATAAAGGTTGTACAACTCAACTGCAATAGCTTCCAAAAGTATGTTATTGTGAAAGTAATCGAAAAATAGCAGCTTATTGCAATTTGAAACCAGAGAATGGAGAATGGAAAACGGTGAAATGGTGGAACTGTGAAGCAAGTACTTCAATTCTGTCTTCACAGGAAAAAAAAATCAACAAAACAAAAAAAAACTCCCAGCACGGCTAGGAAACCCAAGTCAGGTGAAAAAAAAATGAAATTCGTAAATATATGGTTTTGTAGAAAATATTGGGATTGAAAGTAATGAACATAGACAATGTCAGCATAAATTTATGAAATGGGAATCATATTTGAGATACTGGCTGGTGAGTTAATTATGGTGAAGCAATGGATGTAATGTATTTGAGGTTTTGGAAAGTTTTTCAGTAAAGTCCCAAAACTAGTGTGCACATCACATCTTATGGAACTGGTGCTAATGTATGGACATGGCCTTAGCACGGCATAGCTGGCTGGAAACAATGAGTGGAATATTTTGATATCGATTTTGAGTTTTCTCTCAGGTGTATTTTACGGGGTAAATACAAGACATTTCTGCATCAAACTGGCACTGTTATAAATAATTTTAATACTGAAAAAAAGAAAGGTATAGCTAGAAGAAAATCCATGGGTCCTGAGTCAGCTCCTTACTATCGGTGACACCTGCAGCCCCCATCACCGGACACCAGCTTCATTACCATCTACACCAGAGACCACCAACATCGAAATTGCTGATCCTGAGGTGCCATCTTTGCCGCTGGGCCAATACTCTTCCATCACTGCCTCGTTGCTCCCAGCTGGAACCGATCTCGGCCATCCCAGTGTCGAGGTGAGCCTCCCGAATGTCTTATCCATGACCATCATTAATAACGACACAGACCATGTCACTCAGCTTTCACAGAATCATTTTAGGTAGAGCTTACAAATAGCAAGGAGAAACAAACATTGGTGTTTTATATATCGAAACCAAAACAGTAGCAGAAAATCTGAACATCACGTGCTCTGGAAATTACACATGCAAGTATTGTGAATACTGCAGTCTTATTGGATGGTCTCAAGTTGTTTCTAAACTGTGTTAACTAAGTGACTGCATATGCTGTGAAAAATAAATTCTGTAAGTGTATATGAGGTGGGTTGAAGTGTATGTTGTGAACCAAACTAGAGAGCAGGTTACTTCGGAGTTGGTGTTGTGTGGTAAGAAAGACTAATTACTTACCTTACTCTGAAGCAGCTTTTGAGGAATAGTGACGTTAATAAGGTGCATTTTACATGGCGTCCGCATACAATATCAAATGTGTGAACATTCTGGCCAAGCATCATGGAAGCCTGGAGGGTAGAGGGTCAAGCTCGCTCCAGTAAATTGGGAAAGTACAACATAACATTCAGTGGGAGACAAGCAATGGTTATTCGACTCATAGATTCCTAAAGCACGGACACAGGTCCTTCAGCTCAAAGTGGTCCATTCTGAACAAAATGTCCATTCACACAAACCCATTTCCCTGCCATTGCCCTGTATCCTTCTAATCCTTTCCTATCCGTGTATTTGTCCAAATGCCATTTAAATGTTGTTAATGTATCCACCTCAACCACTTCCCCCAGCAACTCATTCCATATGCATACCAAGATGAGTGCAAAAATCATTGCTCGTCAGTTTCCCTTTTATTCTTACCTCCTGACCATAAAATGATGCCCTCTAGTCCGTCATTGCTGTCCAACACTGGGAAGAAAAGATTGGGTGCATTCACTCTATTCATGCCTCCTGTGATCTTTTAAGCGTCTATAAGATCCCTATCAGTCTCATATACTCTAAAGTAAAAAGTCCTAGCTCGTCCAACCTCTCCCTAAAACTCAGACCATTAAGACCGGAGCAACGTCCTTGTAAATTTCTTCTGCACTCTTTCCAGTTTAATAACATCCTTCCTATAGCAAACTGAACAAAACTGATCATGACGCTTCAAATAATGCCTCACCAGCGTCCTGTACAACTGCGATGTAACTCCTTAACCTCGATACTCAGTGCTCTGACTGATGAAGGCCAGTGTGCCAAAAGCCTTCTTCACTGCCCTGCCTACCTGTGAATCAGCTTTCAGAGCACCGTGCACCTGAACTCAAAGGTCCCTCTGCTCCACTAAACTCCTTAAGGCCCAATCATTCACCATGAAACTCCAACCTTGACTCAACTTTCTAAAATGCAAGAACTTACACCGTATTAAACTGAATTTTCCATTTCTCAGTCCACTTCTCCAGCTGATCAAGGTACTGCTGAAATTTCTGAAATTCCTAATAACCTTCCTCACTCTCCATGATGCTGCCTATTTTAGTGTCGTCATATATATATAACATATTACATGCATCTATGATGTGGATGAGAGCGTACACACATACACACACACATATATATATAAATATATATACACACATACATATATATTTATTTATATATATACACACACACACATATATATATATATATATATATATATATATATATATAAAATAACAATGTTCCCAGCACCAACCCTTGAGGTATTTCACTATTCACAGGTCTCCAGTCCGACATTACCCTCTGCTTCCTACCACCAAGCCAATTGTGTATCTAATTTACCAGCTCCCCCTGGATTCCAGGCGATCAAACATTCCAGAGTAGCTGATCTTCTGTAACCTTCTCAAAGGCCTTAGTGAAATCCATATAGGCTATGTTTCCCATTCTGCCCTCATCACTGTTCCTCGTCACTTCATCAAAGTACTGTAACAAGGTTGAGAGCCATGATCTCTCTTGCAAAAAATCATGCTGACTGCTGCTAATCAAATCCTGCCTTTCAAGTGCATGTATAGAGGAACCACGATTATCCAAATATCAATTATCCGAAATTTGGATTATCCGAAGGTGACCTCAAGGTCCCGATAGAAACATTATGCCGTTCAACCCTGATTGCGTCTTTTGTTTGTAGGTACAATGATTAAAAAAAACTTGTCTTACTAAAATGCTGCCAAGAACCGTCCAGACACCGTCTCCAAAAGACTGAGCTCCCACCTTCTCTCTCTCTCTCTCACCCCACACTTTCCCTGGAGTTCTACACAGGGGTTTACCCTAAACCCCCCTCCCCAGATAATTGCGCCAACATTGTCCTGTACACAGCAAAGGTGGAACTTGTCAAAACGTGTGTGTGTGTGTGTGTGTGTGTGTGTGTGTGTGCTTTTTGAAGACTTACCCCACAAAGACAGCAGCAGCTGTCCTGTTGGTGTACAGTCTGGCTGCCCCGGGGAAGCTGGTTGGGGATACCGGTTTGGGGGTGCAGGGCTAGGGGCAGATGGGGGCAAGGACGGGAGTCCGAAGATGGGTGGGGATGGTTGGGGATGTGGGGTTGGGGGCGCAGGGTTAGAGGCGTGCGGGTGTGTGGATGGGATTTGGACGATGGGTGGGGATGGTTGGGCGTGCAGGGTTAGGGGACCGATGTTAGTGTTGCAGGGTTAAGAACGGGCAGAGGCAGACGGGTGGGGTTGAACAGGGTTGTGGGCTGGTGGGAGCGGGGTTCGGGTGGGAGCGGAAAGGGTTGGGGCGGGCGGGGGCAGGCAGTGGCACGAGGTGGGAGCGGATGAGCATTTTTCCGGGCGGCTAGGGACGTGGGAGCAGGCGGTTTGGGGTTGCGTGGGGGCACACAGGGACGTAGGGTGGGAGTGGATGGGGTTGTGGGCGGGCTGGGGGCGGGGTGGGAGTGGACTGGGTTCGGGTTGGGCGGAGCATAGATGGGGCAGGGTGGGAGTGGGCAAGGCGGGGTGCGAGCGGACGCGGGGTGGGGTCTCGCACGCAGTGTGCTTTTGCCTTGTCTCCTGAATGGAGAGCAGACTTCACATACAAATCCAAGCCCCAGAGTAGATCAATTAACTGAATAATCAATATTTGAATGAATTAGTGCACCATCCATCTCAATCAGATAATCGAGTTTCCTCTGTATAACTTATCTCGCAGAATCTTCTCAAGTAACTAACTATTACAGATGTTCGTTCTACTGGTCTATAGCTCCCACGTTTAACTTTGTAGCCCTCCTTGAATAAGGGCACAGCATTCACTATCCTCCAGTCCTCCGGGACCTCACCCGTTGGCTACTGATGATACAAAAGTACCAACCAGGGCTCCCGTAATTTCTTCTCTATCCACCTGCAGAGTTCCTGAATAGATCTAGTCCGGATCAGGAGATTTATAGAAGTACTGCAAAGTCGCAAAAATACGTCTCTTTCTTGAATTTAAAAACACCACAGAGTGAGCAAGTGACTTAATGATGGTTAACGTAACAAATTAAAGATAATATTAATCATAGGAAGTGACTTCAGAAGAATTCCAGAAATTGTGGAAACTTGAGAATTCTCAGAAATTGATGATCCAGAAAAGGAGAGCCATGAAGCTGATAAGGAAATCACAATGCGAACATGCATGCTAACAAACAGGAACACAAAGCCTGCATCAATCTACTATCTATAATTCAAAGGGAACAAAAGAAAAACAATGTCAAATGTGGAAATTTGTAATCGGGAGAGGAGAGTTTATTGTGGAGAACAAGGAAATGGCCAAGAAAATAACCAGTAACTTTGTATCTGTCTTCATGGAGGAAGATCCAGAAAATCACCTCGAACACCAAGTGATCAGATGGAGAAAATGGAACTAAAGACATTAAGCCAATTGATATCAGTAACAGGGTAGTGCTTGAAAATGTAGCTAGATTGAGCATCGCTAAGTCTGACAAAACAGATTTACTTCGTATCAAAATGTCAGAAATAAGTCACCAATGGACGTATTATTTGCACAGTCGATGACTATGTTTTAATTTCCTGTACATCCTGCAGAGACTGGAAGCCATTGTAGATAAATGGAAGGTAGTAAATGTGTTCCAAGCATTTTAGCTGAATGGAAGGGATCCAAGCAAATATTTGTGATTCGGAGGAGCTGGTGTTGGATTGGTGTCGACAACGTTAAAAATCACACAACACTAGGGTTATAGTTCAATAGGTTTAATTGGAGGCACAAGCTTTCAAAGTGCACAACCACCTGATGAAGAAGCAGTGCTTCGATTGCGAGGACTAGCGAATCAACCTTTTGGACTGTAAGCAGGTTTTGTGTGATTTTTAACCTTATCATTTATGGTTATCATAAATTTTGGAGATGAGAATGTGGAGGGGAGAGTAGGGGATAGCGTGATAAATCAGTTTGAGTTGGACACAAAGATTGGCCGGGTGGTTGGCAGCGAGGAGGAAGGCCGTATGTTGCAGGAAGATACAGACGGAATGGTCAGAAGTGCAGATCGATGGCAGATGGAATATAACGCTGATAAATATGAGTTGATGCACTTTGGGAGAAGGAACCAGGCAGGGGAGGACTCAATGAATGGCAGCACACTAGGAATCTCAGAGGGTGCTTTTCCACACATCCCTGAATGTGGCTGAACAGGTTAATAGTCGAGCTAAAAAGGCTTAGGTGTCGTAGACATCGATTATGAGAGTTATACTGGAGTTTGTTTCGGGCAAGATGGTATGCAGTGTGCAGTTCAGGATACCACATTATGAAAGCATTTCATTACAATGAGGGGGATGGGGTTTGGTGGGGATTCACCAGGATGTTCCCTGGGATGGAGCGAATCAGCTATGGAGAGAGTCTGAATAAGCTCGGTTGTTTACTTTGGAGCAGAGGAGGCTGAGGGGACGTGATTCAGAAGGACAAGTTTACGAGGGGCATGGACAGAGTGGATAGACAGCAGCTGTTCCTTTTAGTCAAGAACAAGGGAACAAGTGAAGTGCTTGAGGTTTAGAGAGAACTTAAAGATATTTTGTCACCCAGAAGATGTTGGGGTCCGGAAGAGAGAGAATGGTTGTCACGGGTAACTCCACAACAATGCAAAGTCCTTGGACGAGTGTTTGCAGTGTTATAACATGCCTGGTTCTGGGCCTTATGTCAGAAAGTGGGAGTAATTAGATCGTGCTGTATTTCGAACGATATGGAGTCTGTGTTTCTGTGATTGTATGATTATGGAATGCTCATCATTTATCTGTTTAAGACAGAAATTGATGCTTTTCCGAAGAGTATATCAATGAGAGTTATACGAGTGAACTGTAATAGCTTCTGAAGATATGTGAAAGGTAAGATCAAGCAATTGCAGCTCAGTACAGCCTGAAACCAGAGAATGGAGAATGGAGAACAGGGAAATGGCAGAACTATGAAGCAACTACTTCATTCTGGCTTCGCAGAAGATACCAAAGCAAAAAAAAAAGCTTCCCAGAAATATCATGAATATTTAGTCTGGTAAGAAAAAGAGAATAGAATGAAATTAGCAACTAAACAGTTCGAGAGAAAGTATTGTAACAGAACATAATGGGCATAGACAAAGTCAACGTAGATTATGAAATGGGAATCATATTTGAGAAAGTGAATTTTAGCAAAATTATGGAGAAGCTATCAATGCATTACGATTGGATTCCCAGAAAGATTTTTGATAAAGCCCCAAGCCTCCTGTGCAAATTTGAATCCTATGGGACTGGGGCTAATATATGGTCATGGTTTTAGAATGGGAGAGCTGGCAGGAAACAGTGAGTAGGAATAAAACTGTTTTTTAGAATGGAAGGCTTGGAGGATATAGAAGGGATCGGGGTTTGGGAACAGCTATTCCCAATACACGTCATATCTTTGGTTGAGGGGCTCAAATGCAATATTCCCAAGTCTGCTGATGGCATTAAACGATGTTGAATTGTGAGTGGGTGAGCAGGATGTCAAAAAGCTCCAAGGTGATTGAGACAACTGAAGTGACTGGGCAACTACGTGGCAGATGGAGAGCAATAGGGGGAGATGTGACGTTGTGCACTTTGTTGGGAACAATAGAATGCCAGCCGATCAATTGAAAATGGATTGATTGAAAAATGTTGATCTATAAAGGAAATAAAGCTGCATTTTTGTTTCCTTCTGCGCCGACCTGTGAAGGCCATGCAGGGCTGTGAGTTCTGAAACCAGAAGTCAATACTGGGAATGGCACTGACACACTGACCAGTGTGCATAGACCCACCAAGTGGGTGGTTGTAACATTGAAAAGGATTTGGAACTCTTTGTACACCAGTCACTGAAAACAATATTGCAGGAACAGAAAGCAGTTTGGAAGATAAATAGCTCATTGACCTTCATTTCAGGAGTATTTGAGTATAGGAGTAAGGGTGTCTTACTGCAGCTGTACAGGCCCTTGGTGACACCCCATCTCGAACATTGTGCAGTATTTTGTGCGGTTCTGCTCTCCTTATCAATAAAGGACAAATCTGACATTGAGGGAGAGCAGTGAAGGATGACCAGACTGATCTCTGGGAAGACAGGCTTATTGTGCGAACAGAGTTTGAGGCGACTGGGCCTGTATTCCATGGAGTTTAGGAAAATGAGTGGTGATCTCAGTGAAATATCTAAAATTCTGACAGGGTGAGACAGATTGGAAGCAGGGATGGTAATTCCCCTGACTGGGTCGTCAAAGAACAAGGGGCCACAACATTAGGTACAGACAGGCCACTCTGCATTTAGATGAGAATAAATATCTTCACTCAGAGACTGCTGAACTTGTTCAATTTTCTGACACATAAGGCTGTAGAAGCCAAGGCACTGAATATAAATGAAGATTTCTGGAAATTAAAGGGATAGACAGAGAGCAGGAATATCGTGTGAAGATATAAGATCACATATCATTCCATGTTTTTCTCCAATAACACGGTAGTTGTATTCCTGTGGAACACCGTGTTGTAGAAAATCATGCAATATTAATAATGCGGTCTATGGGAAAAAGTGGAGAACGGGCAAACCACCCCTCCCCCCAAAAAAAATATAAATCAGTAAAAACCAAACATATAAGTTAATCTAACACACACGAGCATAGTCTAAGAAAATATTTAAATCATATATTGTAATGAAACAATGCTGTAAATGTTGCACTTTCACCCTAATGTCACTGACTACAGCACTGGACCTTTCACCAAGCTCTTCGCCAGAAAGCGCGTGAGCAGACTGACCACATGATGCTGACATGGAATTCCGGTTTGAAAAAAAGATCCGTTTAAATGTAGACTACAATTCCTAGTTTCAGTCTCAGTTTCAAGGCTTGCAGAGCAGATTACATTCCTGCTTTAGTGAACACACTGAGGATGCATTTTGCAGACAGAGGATCCTGAGGCTGGGTTTTGCTCTTCAACTGGTGCCGGGGATCGGAATTGCGTGACAGTGCATGGGAGCTCGCTTTATAAAGAGGATGCGCAATTCACGAATTGTGATGCAGACAAGTTGTGTTTAATAAACATGCGCTATTGGAGAACTGCCTGTATATTGAAGGGAGGACCAAAATTGATGGACCAAAGCAACTACTGCAGTTCCAATTTCATATATCCCGACGTTTAAACATGTTAAATGATATAAACACTGTATGGGGCAAATCGCACTGAGGAGATTTTCTCCACCGTCTAGAATGGGGGATGCTCAATGGATTGAATGACCTCCTCCCTTCCCGATGTTTCTGTTCAGTCTGTGGGATAGCTCTGCAAGTCGTGTCACAAGCTCTCAGGCGTTCGAAAGGAAGACTCTGCGGGGACGTCAGTACTGTGTTTCCCATTCCCATTTCCAACAACAAGGCTGAGACCAGGTGTTCTGTCCCGGTTTATCCTTTAAGAATGTTGAGCAGTTTGATACAATTGAGTGCCTTGCTTGGAAGTTTCAGAGACCGTTGAAGAGTTTATCACATGTCTGTGTATCTGGAGTCACTTTTAGGCAGACCAGGAAAACACGGGATACTCACTTCCTGAAACTACACTTGGGAAGGAAAATGGTAATCACAATTGACATTGGCTTCAAAGTCACTATTCCTGACACCAGATTTTAGATCTAGATAGTTTATTAATTGTTTTTAACTTCCGCCAGCTGCCAGAGCATTAACCTGGTCTGGATTAGTAATCCAGTGACATTTCCACAACAGCACCATCGCCACATGGGGACCTATCAGAAACCACACTGAGCTGGTTATTCCTGTGCTGCTTGACAACTCTGTCAAAAAGTACTCCCACTAATGTGACTATCGTGATCGGACTGAAGAGATGGTAATTGGACAGATTGTAGTTATTCCCTCTTAGCGGACTGGATATAGTTGAGTAATTTTTCACATTGCCAGGGAGATGTCAGAGTTGGAGCTGGAATGAAACAGCTTCCCCAGGGACACGGCTTGTTGTGCAGCCCAAGTCTTCAGTCCTATTGCAGGAATGGTGTCAGGGCCCATTGCCATTGGATCATCAACTCAACACTCCTGGCTGAGGACGGTGCAGACACTATATCCTTATCTTTTACACTGATGTATAGAGCAGTCCATTATTTAGGATGGAGATACTTGTGGAGTACTCTCCTCCAGTGAGTTGTTTAGTAGTCTATTGACATTTATAATTGGATGTGGCAGGACTGCAAAGCTTAGATCTGATCTGTTGGTCTTTAGATAATTTTGTCCTCTCTATCAGATGTTAATCCTGCTATTTGGAATGTAACTGGTCAAGTACCATAGTGTTAATGGTTTGTCATCAGGGTTAGTACACATGGTTCTGACTCTGGTATGTTGAACCATGGATCAGTCTGATGTTAATGGTAGATTCAGAGATTATCCCAGGGAAAAGAAGTTACAGATTGTGATTGAACACAATTCTGCTGCTGCTGCTGTGATCTACATCATCACATGAATGGCCAGTTTGACCTGCAATATCTGTAATTCAATTCTACTGACTATCCCCCAATTCACACCGAGACCCATTCACCCATCAGCACTGTACTCAGTGATCTAACCTGGTTTCTGATGTGGTGGCATTTCCATTTTCATATTCTCATTCTGTTAGGATCTCTCCTTGGTGTCACGCTTCCAATTTGTCACATTACTTAAATTCTTTAACATATTCATGTGAATCTTTTCCATTCCCGAAATGACATCTTCTATATTTAAAGTGAATGTGTGTTTCCCTCTGTTTCTCTCCTTGACCATGATTAAGAGCTCTGCAGTGCCCGTGATGCAGCCTTATGCACGTTCAGAGCCAATAAATCTGTGCACCTGGTGTTACTGTTCACTTCCCTGGTACCCAGCGCTCAGTATTGGACAGAGCTTTTGAGCAACATTGACAGACATCTGTGGAACTAGTTCAAAAAACAGACATACCTGAAGAAACTAAGCAGGTCTGGCAGCATCTTGTGGAATGAAAGCAGAGTTGATCTTCCAGGTCCAGTTTCTCCAGAAATATTTGTGTTCTTATTTCCAGTATCCATAATTATTTGTTTATTTGAAAATTTGTCTGTGCCTATTCAACCCTGGAGAAACTCAGCAGGTTGGCAGAATCTGCAGAGACAGAGAAACCGAGTTAGCGTTTCAAGTCCAGTGTGACACTTCTTCAGAACTGAAAAGTATTGAAAAATGGGATTTTTAATCGCTTGACAGAGGTGGGGGAGTGGGTGATGCTTAAAAGAGAGTGTGGCAAAAGATAAATAGGCTTTTAACAGTGGTGAACGAGAGGGTGATGTGAAAGATGCGAATTGGAGGAAAGGGGTTCTCTCTATTGAGTGCAAGATAAAGAAGATACAACCACACAACGTCATAGCCAGACTAGGAGAGAGAATGTATGAAAATGGAGAACAGTCATAATGGGGTAAGGCTGTGAAGTTATCGAATTGAATATTAACTCCTACAGGCTGTAACGTACCAAAGTGTAAAGTGAGGTGTTATTCGAGCTTGGGTTGTGCTTCACTGGAACATTGCAGCTGCTCAGCACCGAAATGTTAGCATGAGAGCAAGGTAGGTTATTGAAATGGGAAGCAATGAGAGGGTCAGGGTTATTCCTACAGACACAGTGGGAGTATTCCTCAAAGCAGTTTCTGTTTTGTCTCCCCGGTGTGAAGGATACTGCATTGTGAGCAGCAAGAACAGGATTTTTTAGATTATATTAGATTCAGCCCAACAAGTCTATACCGATCCTCTGAAGAGTAACCCACCCAGACCCATTTCGCTCTAATGGATCTAACACTATGGGCAATTTAGCGTGGCCAATTCACCTGCCGTGCACATCTTTGGACTGTGTGAGGAAAACGGAGCACCCGGAGGAAACCCTCGCAGACACAGGGAGAACGTGCAAACTCCACACAGTCGCCCGAGGCTCTAAATGAATCCAGGTACCTGGTGCTTTGATGCAGCAGTGCTAACCACTGAGCCACCGGCCTCCAACTGTGTGGAGACTGATTTGAAACAGTACAAATGAATGAGAGTGCAGTGGGGGCGGCAAAGTGGGAGATAGGTCAGTCACAGCATAAGGCCCTGTCCACTGTAGGTAGGGGATTCCTGGTTTGAAGGAAAAGCGCTCACATCAGAGGCAGCTCACTGGAATGTGGCACCATCAATCAGAATCGTCAGAGACGGAGAAACTGGGAGAAAGGAGTCACCCTCCGCTGATCATGTGTTCAGCCACATGCAGAAGTTCCCTCTGAATGATTGAAAAGTACCAGACATTAAATGGAGGAGTTCTGACTCACATCTGGTCAGAAGCGTGATGTGGATAGAAACCCAGAGGAAAGTCAGTGGGTATACATGGGTAGACGTTCAAGTAGATATCCCATAATGCTCAGCAATTATTTATTTCTGCTCAAAAAGAAGGACTTGATGAGGAGATGAACCACCCATGGTTGACGAAAGCTCTCAAGGATACTATTCAATCACAAATTGATGAGCATTGATATCGGGCCAGATTTAGGATGTTTATTTCAGGGACTACTGGCAGATGCTAGCCATAAATTTCAGCTGTGCTTCCTGAATTATCCCAGAAATCCCTGCCATTGCTGTTCCATCCTCTTCCCTGCTCATCTCCCCTTCCTGATTCCAGGTTCTCCCTCTCCAATTACAAAGCATATTCTCTCACATTATTGTCCCTACCAACATCACCTTAAGCTCTTTGATCCAGTCTACCTTCCCCGCACTAGCATCAGGCTGCATTTTGTGATGCCACTTTTCCTCTGGTCTCAGTGTGGCTCGGCCTCTCCATTCACGCTCTTTTACAACTTCCACTCACATCTCATTCTGGAAAGTTTCCTTCTTGGAGTAAACCTTACTGAAAACACCTCTCCCCCTTTGAGCTGAATTCACACAGTGATCCAAATTTCAAAATGTATACTCAGTCTACATTTCACTCTGCTAAAGGTAACCACATTCTTACCGTGTGGTATAAGAATTCCCTTCATTCTGGCCAGAGATACGTTTTCACTGTAGAGATCATCGCACCCTTTGTGTTTGATGCCTTTTTGGCATTAGTAAGAGTTTCCTGCTGCCTTGCTATTGTAACATGGAGAAAAACCAATCATAGTATGAGGTTTGGGCTGAGTGTTGTTTACCTGTCATTTTTAATCTGCATAGGTTAGATGGTTTTTTGAAGTTGGCTCTGTGGGTCGGCACATCATCGAAGGCCGAAGGGCCTATACTGTACTGTCATGTTCTAGGTAATATTGATGAAAAGGAGGTCATCTGGAAAGTAATTGTACAGGAATATGCATAGAAACTAGAAGCTGATGTAGGCTATTTGGCCCCTCGCGTTCTGACATTCAACAAGATCATGACTGACTCCTTCCCAATTTGTATCCAACAATCTCCCCTACCCTCAAAAATGCTTAATCTCCTTCTTAACGGGAATATGAATACATGCACCCCCACCCTTAAATTTATGCAAAGAATCCATCTCCATTACATTTTTATGGTTTGACAAACGTAATGAGGAAGTCAGATGAACAAGATGAAGCAAATGTCTGAGATGAAGAATTGCGAATTCGTCCAATAGAAGAAAGAAAATAAGATGAGCGATGCCAGAGTTATATAATGCAATGCAATGTGCTGCGTGCACTTCTTCTTTATTTGCAAAACGTTTTATGCAGGTACAATAAGTAAGGAGGCAACGTCACAGAATTGTATCAGTTATTGTGATCAACATTGAATATAAATGCAGATGTTCATGTTTCAGTTGTATCAGGCACTGGGTGCTGGCAAGTTCAGTTGCCGAGATAGTTAGTCTATCAAACAGAACGATACTAATAGTATGGGTTTAATTCCTGCTCTCACTTGAAGTTTAATTGAGTATAACATGTCTGCAGAGCGGATCCGCTGAAAGAGAAGCATCTAGGAACTATTTTTTGGATAATGACATTAGCCAGTGCGGTGCCACAGGGATCAGTGCTGGGGCCGGAAATATTAACCGCACAATGAGTTGGGTGATAGAAATGAAAGTACTACCTCCATATTTGTGAGTAACACAAACAGAAGTGGGAAGGCAAATGGTGAGGATGATGCAAGGAGCTTATCATGAGATAGAAAAAAATAGGTGAGTGCACAAAAAGTTGGCATCTGAGTTGGAAAGCTTGTACTGATTAACTTTGTCAGGTAAAATAGAAGAGTGAATCTAAATTACAAGAAAAAAGACTCAGGAATTTCAGGCCCTCAGCTTGACAGTTAAAACGTTGGCATGCAATTCAGCAATTATAGGAAATTCTAATGCACTATTAGCAATTATTTCAAATGTGGTGGTGCATAAATATCATTCTAAGCATGTACACGTTTCTATGCAGACTGAACGTGCAAAAATGTGAACGGTTCTTGTTTAATTTTCTCAGGAAATATGTAGAGGAGATAACAGACATATTGGTAGCAGGTGGGAGAAGCTCCACAGAATTAATCTGAGAATTGAGGTATTTTCTTATGGAGTGAGTTTGAGTAGATTAGTGAAAAACTCATTGGAGTTTGGAAGAATGAGAGGAGATCTCAATGAAAACAAAAACAGATTGTTAGTAGGCTTGACAGGCTCATTGCCAACAAGGTTGTCTCAATTTGTGGGAGAGTTCAGGATCAGAGGGTATAGCCTTAGTCAAAGAGAGCATATCTTTATGAGGGAGGTGATGAGTGCCTTCTCTCTCAGAGGGTTACTGAATGATAGGCCTGTTGAAACCCTGTCGCTAAGTCTAATCAAAGCAGGTGGTGGACAGATTTCTAAGCAGTGAGGGAATCAAGAGCTATGGGGATAAGGCAAGAAGGCGGATTTGAGGATCATCAATAAGCTATGATGGTAATGAATTGTGGAGCAGACTTGATTTGTTGAATAGACTATGTTAGGCTAAGGTCTGATAAACATTCTATTGGATCCTGAAAAATTAGCTATGGATAGAATGCTTCAACTTACGTATAACATGCAAACTTATAGTTCATTTGTTAAACATGAGGGATCACCCATTCCAAACAGCAATTAACTTTCCTTTCTGCAGGTGGTTTTATTTTGGATTTCTCTAGCTGAAAATTTAGTGGAAGCAGAGACCCTAAACACCTTTTAAGGCAGAAGTAGATAGGTTCTAGGTCAGGAAAGGGTTGAACAGATTTGCAGATTATTTGGGAATGCAGGTTGAATGCTATAATCAGCTCAGCGTGACCTTGTGCAATCAGGGTAAGCTCAAGGAGCTGAATGGCATGCTCCCAGTTCGGCTGCCTCCGTTTGTACATTCTTTGACATAGTGTTTAAAGAATCGTACACAACTCATCTATGATATAAAAAGATAAATAGCAATGTTAAAACTGTAGGTGGAGCCACCAATAATTTACATCCTCATTTTCATATGCACATTGTGAATATTATACAGTACTTTATAAATTCATTCCTCTCTCCTGAGCACACTCATGTAAACAAGGCCAGTTTATCACCTTTTCACAAAAGATAGCCTGAATATCTAAAGTTTCAATTGAGTAAACTTCCTCTGGCAGCATACAAGGTATTTGCATACTTACAAAAACGACTGACAAAATCTGCAAATAGGATTCAAGCGGTAAACTCACGAATTCCTGCATAACTATAGTCCAGCATCCTTACTGAAATGTTCAATACCACTCACCCCCACCCCCATCTCTGCACACAGACAATGAGGGAGCTGTGCTCTGTATCTTACACAGGCCATGCTTTTGATTTGGTGATCAATCTTTTGGAGGCTGTAACAGTGTTTAATTTGTTAAGTACTTATTCTAAGTATCATATCAATGATAGAATTAGTGATATGCTCTATTTTTTATAAATCTATTTCAATTTCTGCCTTCTGCTCCATCGATCATTCCTGCATTAATCAGTACGGGCAGTTCTGTTATAACACAGGAGCCCATATCATCAAACTCTGCTGTGATCTCCCACATGTACTGACTTTATTCCTCTCCCATCTTTTACCTGAGCTGAACAAGTTTGTGTACAATCTCAGCATTCTATTTTAAACTGAATTGAGTTTTTTCCTAATTTTCCTATCTGTCACCAACACTTTCCCCATTTCCCAGCTCTATTGCAGCCTCGATATGCATCCCTGCCCTAGACACTTTGCTTCTGAAAACTTCATCCATGTCTCGGTCTGCTCCAGTCTCAACTATTCTAATAATCGTCTCATTGGCGTCTCACTTCATACTCTCCATGAACCTCAGTTTATCCTCAACTCTGCTGCTTGTCCATCAACTCACACGAAGTCTAATTCACTTATCACCCCTATAATCATTGACTTACTGTGGCTTCTGGTATGGTAATATCTCATTTTAAAGTTCTCATTCTTATCGGTGTCTCTCTCTGGCATCACATCTCCAATTATGGATGATTTACGAGGAGAGACTGAGTAGATTGGGATTATATTAGTTCTAATTCAGAACAATGAGGGTGGATCTTATAGAAACATATAAAATAATGAAGGGAATGGATCAGATAGAAACAGACTGTATGTTTTCACAGACATGTGAAGCTATGATAAGAGGGCACAGCTGCAAGACTAGAGGAAGCAGATTTAGGCCTGAATTGAGAAAGAATGCCTTCATCCAGAGGGTTGTTAATCTGTGGAATTCTTTGCACAGTGAAGTAATTGACACTATTCAGGAAACTGTTTTAAAGTAAGGTATATTTTTTTCTAAAAATGGAAGAAAAAAACAGATACAGTGAGAGGTTGAGAAAGTGGAGCTGAGTCCACAAAAAGATCAGCCATAATCTTATTGAATGATGGAGCAGGGTCGAAGGGCTGGACGGCCTACTCCTGCTTCTAGTTCTTATGTTATAATCAACAGCTTAAGCACTTGTTGCTAACAATGAGCTGGAAAATAGACTGTAAAGAATTTCAGTTGATAACGTTGACAGATATTTAAATTAACATCTGGTAGACCAGAGGTTTGGGACTATATTTTTAGAGCCCACAAGCTGAAAGACGTAAAGCGAATAAAGTTGGAGACAATTGATTTAGGAAGGTCAATTGTTGCAAAGTATAAACAAAAACAGCACGAGGCTGCATGTGGAAATAAAAATAATAATAAAAACAAAAGCTAAAACCTTTTTTGGAACAATTGGAAGATGACATCAGGAAATTCCACACAGGAAAAACGGAAACTCTCAAATAACTCCAACAACTATTTTATATTAGTTGTGACACTTTTTCGACAGAGAATATCCCAAAGGATCGCAGGCCTTATCTTCAGGACAACACCTTTGATAAAGGAAATGATTACGGATAAACTATCCACCAAAACCTAGTGGTCTGTTTCCTGGATTTCGAAACAATGTGCTCCAGACATATTCCTGGCATTTGTTGAAATATCACTACAGTCCAAGGGGATTTCAGTGGATTCAAAGGTCTTACTGTGGTACCTGTCTTCAAGGAGGTAGGAATGCAGAAAGCAGGAAAATAAAGGCCAGGTTGCCTTATGTCTATTATTAGGAAACTGCTCGTGTCCGTTATAGTGTGATTTAAAATAATTTAATGGAATCAAAGAGACTCAATAGAGTTATCTGAAAAGGAGAAGCAGTGATAATAAAAGTGAACCCTTAGATTGTGTAATTAGATTTGGTAAGCATTTTGTAAAGTAGCATTTAAAGCGTATATTGCACAAGGTAGGAACTTGTGGGTTATTGTTCAGAGATTGAACATTTGTGAAGACACAAAGGACTGAGTCTTGATGAACATGTCTGTGTGAGTTCAGAGAGACATAATAAGTGTAGTGCCACAAATGTCAGCCCTTGGACTCCCAGTTGCTTACTCTCTGTATTAAAGTTGTTTTTGTTGGGGGGCAGGAGGTGTAGAATGCAATCAATGCATATTTTATGATGGTAAAGATAGTTTGGAGTGCATGGTGTGATTAGGATGTAAGAAATCTACACTGTGTAATTGGAAGATAGAGTTCATTTTAATAAAGTGTGTAGTCAAGCACTTCAGAAGGAATAATAAAAAAGCTAATGATTATTTATATGGAGAAAGATTGTGAAAACAAAAGAACAGCGCAGAGAGATTTGGGTGTTGTTGTGCGTGCAAGGTCTGAGAAACCATAAGGATTGATCAATTTCCAGGACGGGATAATGTGTATGCCAGGGCGTTGTGGAAGGAAAGATATGTAGGTTCGAGAGTGTGCGAGATAAGCGGCTGTCCGACCCAAATCCGGCACATTTATTTCCCTGCCCAGGAACAAAGACAGGGAGGAGTCTGTCCAAAACTTTTTCATTCAACTTTGCAAAGTCGGGTGCAGGTCCTCGTGGGTACACACACAATATAGTAATCTCCACACATTATATACACGTATATGTGGGCCGGGTCTCCTACTGCTGTCTTGACCAATGAGTGCTAGGGTTCCCCACTGTTTTCCTTATTTGGGTTCTGGTGCCTGCGATTATTTTGTTATTCACTTGGCCAATCAGTGTTCGAGTTCCCGTTCTTTCCTTATATGGATGATGTTGTACAACTGTGGTTAAGGGCGGTCTCTCAACTATCGAGGAAAGCTGTTACAATTGTTTCATTCATAAAAACATGGGGGAGGTCCGGCAACAGTTTCGAGTGTCTGCTTGTGTTTACTATAAGGTAGAAAAGACTAAAATGCAGCTAACCGTTTAAAAATTGCACTACCCCCTACAAGAGTTGGGCTGAGAAGTTGCAAATGGAGTTCAATCCTGTCAAATGCGAGGTCTTGCTTTTTGGAAGGTCCAATTCAAGAGCGAATTATACAGTAAGTTGAAATGTCCGGAAGAAAATTAATGTACAGAGAGATCTCTGGGTGTTCAAGTCCTTTTATCCCTGAAAGTGGCAATGCAGGTTAATAGATTTGTCAAGAAAACATATGAAATGATTTCCTTCATCGAACTAGGCATTGAGTACAGGATTTGGCAGGTCATATTACCGTTCAATAAGACTATCGTTCAGCATTATATCTGGTACATTTCTGGTCGCCCACATTACCAAACCGATGTGGATGAGTTGGAAAGAGTACAGAAGAGGTTCACTAGGATATTACCTGATATGGAGGGTGCAAGCTATGAAGAGAATTTGAGTAGATTAGGATTATTTTCATTAGAAAGACAGAGGGCGGGGAGGGGGAATCTGAATGAGGTCTACAAAATCATGAGAAGTACAGATAGGGTGGATAGCAAGAAGTTTTTTTTTTTCCCCAGACTGGCGTACTCAATTTCTAGGGGCCACGAGTTCAACGTGAGATTGGATATGTTGATGGGAGGTATATGTGGTAAATTCATTATGCAGAGGGTGGAGGTGCCTGGAACGCGTTGCCAGTAGTGGTGTTAGTGGTGGACACAATAACATCATTTTAGATCTATCTAGACAAATATATGAACGGGCAGGGAGCAAAGGAATACAGATCCTTAGAAAATATGCTTTGGTAGAAGAACTGAATCGGCACAGGCTTGGAGGGATGAAGGGCCTGTTCCTGTGCTGAAATATTCTTCGTTATTTTTCTTAGCTCTTTGTTCGTTTAAACTATGGGAACCCAGCAAATATAGTTGAATCATTTATACACACGTGAAGTACTGGAGGCCTGGAGGATGGCTAACGCTGCGCCTTTCGAAAGGCCAAAAGGAAAAGCATGGAAACGGCAGACTGTGTGTCTGACATTGGTGATGAGTAAGTTGTTGGAAGAGATTCTGAAAGATAAGATTTGCATGCATGAAGAGAGAAGGGCTGATTTGTGTTGGTCAGAAAGATTTTGTATGAGAGGAATCATGTCTTATAAACAAGATTTTAATTTGTTTTAAATGAAGTAAACAGAAAGATTGATTGTAGCAGAATGGTAGATGTTGTTTAAATGAACATTAGCAAAGCCTTTGATAAGGTTCTGCATGGTAGACCAATTAATAAAGTTAGAGCACATGGGATTGCGGGTAAGCTTGACAACTGGATGTAAATTCGGTTTTACAGAAGGAGACAGAATAGAGGATTTTACCTTCGCCTGGAAGCTTATAAAAAGCAGTGTTCCACCGGGATCAGTACTGGATGGACTTTTGTTTGTCATTGATGTAAAAGGTTAGGATGATAAGATCGAAAGCATGGTTGGTACATTTACAGATGACACTAAAATTGCTGTTATATTGGGCAGTGAGACAATTGTCTGCGATTGCAAAGATATAATGTGCAATTCGGTCAATGGATTGAGGAGTGACAGATGGAGATTAGATAAACTAAATGTGAGGCACTGCATTTTGGTAAAATAAACAAGTGCATGACGTAAAACAAATAATTATACGGTCCAAGGTAGTACTTCAGGCCATAGAGATCGAGGGATTTTGGTACATAATTCTTTGCACTTTGTATCACGCGTGGAAAAAGTATTTTAGAAGGCATTTAACACGTCTGCCTTCGTCACTCAGACGTTTTGCTATTGGTGTCGTTATTTCATATTGAGGTTGTACAAAACATTGATAAGGCCTCTTTTGGAGTATTGGGTCCAGTTCTGATCACTCAGTCAGGGGAAGGGCATTATTAAGCTTGTTAGAGTTAAAATATATTTACCTGAATGTTACTAAGAACGGAAGGATTGGGGTATAAGGAGAGATTGGATTGGATCTTATTTCCTTGGAGGGCAGAAAATCCAAGGGTTACATTATAAAATCATGAGGGATATTGCTAAGGTGAATGGCATGTTTCTGTTCCTTCGGCTGGAGGAATTCAAAACCAGCGAGAATATTTTAAAGTGAGAAGAGAAAGATTTCAAAAGTACATGCGGGGCAATTTGTTCTCAAATAGAGATATTAGTGTGTGTAATGCACTTTCAAAGGAAGTGGCGGGTGCAGGTACAGTTACAACATTTAAAAGATGTTTGGGTAGGTACAAAAATAGGAAAGGTTTGGAGGGATATGGGCCAAACTCAGGCTGGTAGTATTAGTTGAACAAAAGGTGTGGTTCCATGATGTTCGATTCTGTGACTATGATTCTTTTACCTTTTATAAAAAAAGGTTAATGATTTTCCAATATCTGTGTCAAAGTGAATACTTATTCTTAAAATGGATTCCCTAGTTTTAGTCTCCCGAACAAGAGGTAATGTCCATCAGGTGTTCACCTGATGCACGGTTTTCAAGATCTTGTTTAGTACAATAGCAAGAACACTTACACTGAGACCTAAAATGCATATCTTTCATAATACAAAGCCTTCAACTCAGAAGCAATAAAGTGAAGTATCTTTGAAAGTTTCTAAATGTAATGAATCTTTTTTTTTTCCAGAAACCAAAAGCACGTTGGATAACAGATATAAACCGATTCCTGGAGCATTCCACTGGTTTCAGTTTTTCAACCTGAAAATCAATATAAAATTCCACACACAACTTCCTGTTGTAAATCAGAAACAAAAACAGGATTTCCTGGAAAATCTCAGCAGATATGGCAACTTCTGTGAAGAGAAATCAAAGTTAACATTATGGGTCTGAATGGTGTCCTTCCTCAGTTTGAATCTTTCTTTTTGTCAGTTTAGGATTCAAAACATTTTACATTGCATCAGGCGTGATCTCAGCGATGCCCTATACTAATGCAGTAAAACATTCCTACGATTAAACCCGATACCCTTAGCAGCATCATTCTATTTACTTTCCTAATCATTTGCTACACATGGTGACTAACTTCACATGATTCATACAACAGTACTCACAAATCCCTTGTGTGTCACTGAGTTCTGAAATCTCTCACCATTTAAACAGTTACTGATTTTATATCCTTCTTCTAAAACACCCACTCTCATAATCCACATTAAACAGTTTCTGCTGAAGATTTTCGCACTAAACCACCCCTGTCTGTATCCCATTGCTGACTGCGTGCGTCCACTTGACAAAGCATTGAATGACTATCTTGATAAATTAGCTCATATAGCTTCAATCCATCGGGTCATCCAAATAACTGAAACTAGTGGAGTGCCTCAGAGATTAATCTGTACCAGTTTTCCAACCTGCAAACCAATATTAATCTCGAAGCACTACTTCCTGCTATATTCAAGAGGCTGCTGTGAATGCTCAGCACTGAAGGCAGTTTGAATGGCCTCGTCCTGTGCTGTGTAGTGTGTACTGGAGGGCTGAATACCATCACCTCGTTTCTGTCTAACTCATTAGAGGGGCAGAATGGTCTCCCGCTGTCTTATTGCCTTACTGGCTGAATGTGGTCTTTCTCTCCCTCTGTAACAGCATTGAGGAGTGGATTGAGAGAACAATACAGGAGGTAGGATCATCAGTTGTCCAATCGCCCCCTCAGGCCTGCTGCAACATTCAGAATGCTCTTGGCTGATATGATTGTGTCTGAGCATCCTTTTCCTGCCTGTTCCCAATAAACACTGACTCTGTTGTCTATCAATTCTCAGTACAGCTCAGCCTTGAATACCTTCAATAACCCAGTCTTCACTGTTCCCTGGGAATGTGAAAATCCACAAGGAGAAAAAATTATCCTTAACACAGTCTTAATTAGAAGGCGCTTATTTTATAATATATTTGATCAGATTAGATTAAATTAGAGTAAATTAGATTACCTACCGTGTGGAAACAGGCCCTTTGGCCCAACCAGTCCATACCGACCTTCTGAAGAGTTACCCACCCAGACCCATTTCCCGCTGACTAATACACCTAACACTATGGGCAATTTAACATGGCCAATTCACCTGACCTGCACATCTTTGGACTGTGGGAGAAACCGGAGCACCCGGAGGGAACCCACGCAGACACGGGGAGAATGTGCAAAATGTGCCAACCTCATAAAAAAATCACCACTGCTTTTGAGTAACAGGAAATGACAATAATTAGGAATAGACAAAAACCATTCAACCTTCCAAACATGCCCCACATTACCACTGACTATACTTTGGTTAAATATCAATCCAAGCCAGCCTGCACAGCACCCTCACAAAGCCATTTCCAGCTATCAAAGAATCATAAGAAAAGAGAACAGAATTAGCTCCATCGAATCTGCTCTGCTGCTTGATCATGGCCGGTTTGTTTCTCAACCACATACTCCTCACTCCTCCCAATTACCCTTGATTCACTTATTCATCAAAAGTTTACCAAACTCTATTTCAAAGATGCTACTGTGTTACTGTGTTTGCATGTTTGTTCATATATGAGTGTCTGTATGTGTGTTTGTGCATGTGTCTGTTGGAGATTTAAGGAATTATTTTATCCTGGACTCTTTTAAATTTAAGTTTTCAGGCAGAGTTACCGAGCAATCTTCCAGAACAACTAGAGAAAATAGTTTGTGAGACCTTAGTTTTTTTAAAAGTTGGAGCAATAGAAGAAGCCTCAATGAGTACAGCCAAGGTCTCAAAGAAGCAGGGCGTATAGTCGGCAGTTTGAAGCAGTTGTAGCCGGGAACTCACCAGGGTTGAACACTGTACTACATGTCGCTGGCTGCTAGTCTCTCTGAAATTTCCTTTCTGGGTTGCAGGAGTTGCATGTCCTGCAGTTTGTTTTTCTGAATTTTGTGCCCAGTGTGTGTTTATGAGCTGTTCCCACATTGGAACAGTTACTGTTTAGTAGTAAAATAATTTACTGAGTTAGTTAAGATTTCCAATAGAGTTAAGTTATTCCACGTTCATGTTTCTTTGATTATATTTTTACGATAGTGTTCAAATAAACTGTGATTTGCATAACTTCAATTAGTTTGATAAATTGAATTGGACCTGGAACACGGCACCTTACCTTTAAAATAAAAAATAACGTTAGAGTTCAGGCTAACTTCTTAATCTATTTTGAGAGTTCTGCTCCGTCCTGAAACACCGTGTAATGGGATCTCTCTTGTTTTGGGGACAGGCGATTAATTGAAATGGGGAATAACACCTTGTTTCCTCGTATGTTTAAAATGATGTAATATAATCCTCTGCTGGTTCACCAACTCCACTGTGCAAGCAGTAGGCTTCATAGAATCCATTCAGTTTGGAATTCATTCCATCAATTCACACTGACCAGCCCTCGAGTGTCCCACAATCATTCCCATCCCTTTAACCCTGCGTTTCACATGGCTAATCCATCTTCGCTGCACATCCCTAAGCATTATGGACCACTTAGCACGGCCAATCTATCTAACCTGTACATCTTTGAACTCAGGGGGAAAGTAGAGAACTCATCGTTTGCTTGAGAATGCATCAATAACTGTGAATCACCCACATTCATGCTTCAAAGAATAGCCTTGGCAACAGAGAGGAGTTTGTCTGATCCCTTGCAATGCTGTCCCTGAGATATTAGAGAAGGAGGTGGACATGTCTAACATTGACCTGCTGGCACCATCGGGTCATTGAGAATGCTTTCACACTTATCATTTGTCAGAGTTTAGAGCAAATAAATTGCAAGTAGCAGAACGTGCAGAACTTGCAATCAAAATATCTCATCTTCTTCCACAATGGTTCACTTATAGACGTCTGAAAACAAATGCTGTGGAGCACAGACATTTCTCCATATGATCCTCAGTACAATTGCAATCTTCTCCGTTCCAGTCTAGAGAGAGAGAGAGAGAGAGAGAGTCTGTGTCTGCGTCTGTGCGTCTGTGTGTCTGTGTGTGTGTGACTGAGTTTGTCTGTCTGTGTACTGTTGATGTTGGTGTCAGTTTGTATGATGCTGTGACCTGCTGCTCTCCCTCCTTCCAGATGGTTTTCACCCTCCGCCACTGTCTGTGCAATGGAGTGGAAAGGCCAGCAGAGTGTGGAATTCCATCACTTTAACCAACACAGGGACCACCAGACCATTCTCACACAGAGGTACACGCACACACACTAATACACACAGTTACACGCACTATTATATACACGAAGATGCAGACATACGAATAAATACACACACACACACACACAGAGATACACTGACATGAAACAAACATGGGAGTCTATCGGTATTTCTCTTTCTCTGTGGTAAATTCTCACTCTTTCACCCACTCTGTATGCTGTACAATATTATTTCTATTTCTCTGTTTGCAGCATGTCCGTTTTCTTCTCTGGCTCTTTGAGATGTGTGTTGTTATTTCTGACGCTCCTTTAGTATTAGTGTACACCTTGATCACATCAGTGAGTCTGTCAGTATTTCAATTGATCCGTAGGGGAAAGTAAGGACTGCAGATGCTGGAGATCAAAACCGAGAGTGTGGTGCTGGAAAAGCACAGCAGGTCAGGCAGCATCCGAAGACAAGGAGAATTGGCTTTGTAGGCATATGCCCTTCATCAGCCCTGTCTATAATCCAGATTCTGGCCTGACTTACTGTGCTATTCCAGCACCAACTCTCCGCTTTGACCTCCAGCATCTGCAGTCCTTACTTTCTGACTTGCTGTGCTTTCCCAGCACCACATTCACTTTCAATTATTTTGATTAGCATGTGACACTATGACAACTTCGACGCTTGTTAATGTCAGCAAACCTGGAAGAATTGTGAAGTATGTGGAGGATGGAGTGCAACAGCAACAGGACTACGCCAACCTGGTGTACAGTTCAGGTATATTTCATACGACGATCAATGCAAGACAGTCTGAGGTGATGCGGTTTGGAAGGAAAACAGGCTGTGCTGTTATAAAGTGGGTGCAGGAGCAGAGGGACCTCGGTGAGTAGGAGCACAGATTATTGAAGATGTCAGGACAAATGGGGAGAGCAGTAACTATCACAGATTATGATTCGGAGATGCTGGTGTTGGATTGGGTATACAAAGTTAAAAATCATACAACACCAGGTTATAGTCCAACAGGTTTAATTGGAAGCACACTGGCTTTCGGAGCGACGCTCCTTCATCAGGTGATTGTCACATCACACAATCACCTGATGAAGCTTTTTACAGGGGGAGGTGTTGGACGGAGTCTCCGTGCTCCCTTCCTGGAAGGTGGTTGTGACGATGTGTTGTGAGCCCACCCTCTTGCCCTCCGCGGGGATTCCATTTGTACCAGCTCGATACAAAAGGGAGATAGCATCAGGGTCACGGCTTCTAAGTTGTGCCGGGGGAAACGGAACTGCCAATGGATTTAACGTGAGAATTTCCCTTCACTGAACATTGCTCCTTCCTCGGTCGGTGGGACGTGGATGCTTCAGAATCTCCACACGTGGCGCCCCGGTCCTGTCCAACTCATACCAGGATCCTCCCCACATGTCCGGTGAGGGAACGGATATCGGGCACTCCACCACGCGGCTTGGCCCTTTCTGTCCTGTTCCAGGCTGTTTCTTCTGGAATGGGAGGGAGGGAGGGAGGGTGGGGGGTGGGTCGTCCTGCTGTTAGTGCTAGTGTAGGTGTGAGGGGGGAATGAAGAGGTTTTCGGAGGGGGCGTCTGTCCACAGTGTTGTATCCATGCAGTGTTGTTAGTGTGGGGGGTATAGTGGAGGTGAGAGAAGCAGAGAGAGAGGGAGAAGATGTTACATGCAGCAGTGAGAATGTAGGAGCATGAGACTTGTTCGGGGGTAGGTGCTATAACAGATATACAGTGAGAGTGAGGGAGCAGAGAGAATACGTTGACCCTTATCCTGACAGAACGGGGAAGGTTATTGATGCTTGTCCTGTATTGCTGAACATTTCTTCAGAACGCAGATACTGCACTCAACTGGGTGGTGAGCTCAGATCATGATCGTTGGGTCTGGTGGTGTGGCCCCCTCTGGGAAGAGAATGTTCCACCTCTGTACTAGCCCATCCATCAGGACCTCCGTGCCGCTGTCGACAAACTGTGGTGTAATTGACCATTATCTGCCATGCTCGGGGTAAACTTTGCAGGGCAGTTCCTAATAGAGAAAGCACAAACATGTGCCCGTTGGCCTTTTAAAGCTGGCCACAGTGCCAGGGATCACAGAATATCCCGGGGTATCCGAGCGATGGTGAGTACCTCCAGCCATGATGGGTTTTAGAATCAGTCTGGCATTGAATGAGAGGGACACCATGGGGAGCGGTGGGTAGTTAATGAGTTAAGTTCGATACGATAGCACCAGGAAACTAGCTCAGCCTCGTGTTGAGGATCCCTCTATCACACTCAACGAACATGGCACTGAGACAACTTATTGTTAGATTCAGCCCAATGGGTCGAAGTCTGTGCTGACCCTACTCCCAGTTACAATGCTGCAGAATAACTGTTAATCCAAAATTCTCCTGAACTCACACCAATATCCCATTCACCAATCATTCCTGGAAGCACTGGCTAATGTTACAGGATACTGTACGCTGTACAGTGATCTCATGCAGTGTTACTGAGAAACGTACTGGGGTGATGTACACAGTTCCACACCCTGGTCGCATGTCTCATCTGGGTTTATAGATCAATACACTGCTGTGGTCTGCATACCTTTCCACTCTGTCTGGATTGGGGATTTTATTGTACAGTACACCAGTCGGGTCTGCACAGTGTATCATAATGAACATATATCTCTTCTGGGTTTATAGGTCAATCACTTCAGATATCTGCACAGTGTTCTACTCTGGACCGATTACAGGGTTGTATTCAGCAGTGCACGAGCTTGGTCTGCACAGTGCTCCATGCTGAACAGATATCTCCTCTGGGTTTATGGTGTCTGCGCTGGCTCTCTGAGGTGGATTGAGAATGTGATAGAACTAATGACTTCAACTGATATGGCAATGCTTTTACTTTTGTTCTCATTCTTGTGGTTGGACTCTCCAAATTCTGACTCCACCGGCCAGTCCCATTCTTCAATCTATCTCCATCGTTCAGTAACGTGTTGCCCCATGTGTTATTGTCCATTTCAAATGTGAGTAAAACTGTTCTATTTCCCTGGCCTTTGACGTTGCTCACCCTGGGGAATTGGGATTCACTGCGATAAACCTCTGTAAGGACACTCCCTAGACTCAACACTCCAGGGAATATAGCCCCAGCCTATTCGTACTCTGCGTGTAGCTCAACATCACCCACCCCTAACAACAGCAACATACTTGTAAAAGATTTCTGCACTCTTTCAAATTTAACAACATCTTTTCTAAAGCAGGGAGAACTGAATTCAAGGCAGTATTACGAAAGTCGCTGAACCTAGTGTGCTTGCGAAAGTGAGTATTGCAGGTCCTGAAGATTAGTGTCGATAACGTGGTGCTGGAAAAGCACAGAAGGTTAGGCAGTATCCGAGGATCAGGAAAATCGATGTTTCAGGTAAAAGCGATCTCGGATGCTGTCAGCCTTGCTGGGCATTTTCAGTACCACAGTCTGAACCCAGTGTATATCCCAAATGGTCTCCCTCTTCAAGGACCGCAATTTTCCCTCCTACGTGGTCGACGATGTCCTCCAGCGCATCTTATCCACTTCCTGCACCTCCGTCCTTGAATCCCACCCTTCCAAACGCAACAGGGAAAGAACACCCTGGTCCTCACCTTCCTCCCTACCAAACCTCTAGATGCAATGCATCATCGTCCCCCATCTGGGCCACCTACAAACAGACCCCACCACCAGGGTTATATTTCTCTCCCCACCCTACCTGTGCTCCATAAAGAACATTCCAGGTGCGACACCCTTGTCAGGTCCACGCCACCCACTAACCCACCCTCCCATCTTGGCACCTTACCCTGCCACCGCAGGAGTTGTAAAACCTGCACCTTCACCTCCCCCTCACCTCCGTCCAATACCCCAAAAGAACCTTCCACGTCAATTGGATTTTTACCTGCCCTTCCACACAAGGCACCTACTGTATCCGTTGCTCCCGATGTTAACTTGTCTACATTGGGGAGACAGGACACCAACTTATGGAACACTCCAGAGAACATCTGTGGGACACCTGCACCAACCAATCACACCGCACTGTAGCTGAACACCTTAACTCCCCCTTTCATGCACGTCCTGGGCTTCCTCCACCTTCACTCCTTAACCACCCGACGCCTGGAGGAAGAAAGCTTCATCTTCCGCCCTGGGACCCTGAAACCACATGGGATCAATGATGATTTCACCAGTTTTCTCATTTCCTGACCCCAACCTTATCCCAAATCTAACCTTCCAACGCAGCACGGCCCTGTTGATGTGTCTTACCCTCAGTGATTGTGATTAATGTCAGTCTCCATGGGTTCTAAATAGCCCAGTGGAGAGTTCCCATCTTTTAATCATAAATGCGTGCCGTTCAATGTGTTCTGCCATAGTATGAGCGGGAGAATTACCAATAACAGTATCAGGGATCAGCAGCTCCAGACAGAAGCGAGGAGAGATCAGAATCTGAGAATGTTAGATTGGAATGTTCCAACAATGGACAGGAGTTTATCCTATTTTATTTGGTATCTTTCTATGTATTGTGTCGGTTGTCATTATCATGGCGGATCTATTATGCACTTTGAATTATTCAATGTTTTTATTATCCTCTCTTGTCTATCGTTGGTGTACCTGGTAAGTCTCACTGTCCAGATATTTTTGCTATAAACCAGTTACGTCTGCATTTGTGTTCTTTCGTGTAGTCTACGCTTCTTGCCCCCAATAGTGTTCCTGTTGAGACTTTGAATCCAGTTCAATTCCCGTCTCCCTCTTTGCATCTGGCTGTATTACTCATGGGTCTCTATGTTGATGTACTCAATTGCAGATATGAAACATTGTCTTTCTGCCCTTGTTATTTAAATATTGCGAGTGTGGAAGTCATTGTCGTCTATTATGTTTACAAACTCCATTTTCTTCCTGGGGCTCCATCCCATCCCTGGCCAATATCGTTCATCATTAATTTCTGGGTCTTGGGCATCGCTGGCTGTCCAGCATTTTTTAGATTACATTGCAGTGTGGAAACAGGCCCTTCGACCCAACAAGTCCACACTGACCGGCCGAAGCGCAACCCACCCATACCCCTACATATACCCCTTACCTAACACTACGGACAATTTCCCATGGTCAATTCACCTGACCTGCACATCTTTGGACTGTGGGAGGAAACCGGAGCACCCGGAGGAAACCCACGCAGACATGGGGAGAACGTGCAAACTCCACACAGTCAGTCGCCTGAGGCGGGAATTGAACCCGGGTCTCTGGCGCTGTGAGGCAGCAGTGCTAACCGTGCCGCCCATTCCTATTTGCCCTTGAAAAGGTGGTGAGCTGCCTTCTTGAATTGCTGCAGTGCACGTGATGTGGGTTCAGCCACAATGCCAGTAGGGAGGTAATTCCAGAAATTTGACCCAACGATTCTGAAGCAATAGCAATATATTTCCAAATCATGGTGGTGAGAGGGTTCGAGTGGGGGGAGGAGTGGGGAGGTTGGTGCGTGTAGGTGAAACATGCAGGTTGTGTTTGAAACAGACGAATCACAACTTTGGTGATTTCCTTGGCCATGAGCTGATTCCTGACACCATGCCCTGACCATTATTACCTTTAACTACACGCTGCTCCAGAAAGTACTTCACTGTCTTAACTCATCTGCTGTTTGAATCTCGAACTGTGAAATACAGACTTAATGATGACAACTATCTGCTGCTGACACTCTCAGGTTGAAACCTGCAGAAACAAATCTGATTCGAACTCACACCAAAATTCCATCCATCTGACATTGCTGTGCACGCTGATCTATATCGCTGTTGTGTCTGGCAATGTCTTTATTTTACTATTCTTAAGCACTTTAACTCATCTGTTCATGAAACTTCCCTCAGTCTCTCTGTGTCGTTTATCCAAATCCCTGCCAGTCGTTCATATTTAATCTGTTTTCCTTCATGTGTATTTTCTCTCATGTAATGATTTTTGCATTCAACACCCAAATGCATCACACACACGCACCCGCACACACACGCACATACACACAAACACGCACACGTGCATGACACACACACAGACACAAACACATGCATGCTCGCGCATATGCACATGCACACACACACCTTCACTTATACTGGTCCAATGGAGATGGAAATCGTCCCCTTTTAGACAGTAATCTGTTGTGTGTATCATTCCCATATGATAATAAAGTTTTGCAATACTCCCCATGCTGGGCAGATAGTGCAGTTTACTAAACAATACACTAGCATAGTGTGCACAGCTCTCCATGCTGGGGTGTCATCTTGTCCCAGTGTACGTTGTTTGAAATGTTCTGTGAAGCAGTTTCAGAATTTGATTGAACAAACTATTTCAATTCACCTGAAAATACCTTTATTCAATGTTCTCATTCTTATAATTTTGCTCTCGAAGGAATCACTCGTCCAGTTAGTCCCACTGCTCTGTCTTTTCCCCCATATTCCCACAACAGGTTCTCAGGTAATTAACTATCTGTTTCTGTCTTTAATGTGAATCTCACTGTCCCTCTGTACCTTTCCGTGGCCTTGGTTTCTGGCTCCCTAGTGTATCGACTGCTGGCATGGTGAATCTCAGAGGCAATGAAATGGTGTATCAGGCTGTTGTTCACTTCCCGGCGTGTCCCATGTGGTGCTCCATGGACAATGGGGTGTATATCAGGCTGTTTGTATCCCTATCGGAGGAGGTACCTGGGGAGTATAAGGTGAAGAAAGCATATGAGCTTGTTCCAGAAGCCGACAGACAGTGTATCAGGAATCTAAAAAAGGGTCGCTTAATTAGACGCAAATTGAGTTTGAAAGAATCAAAGTAATTTTGAAAGATGGGTAAGGGTATAAAAATCTGAGCAAACCTATGGCACTCTTAGAAAGATTCTTTTCTCGAAGCAGTTCAAAAATTCACTTCCGGCAATAGTGAGAACTCGCACAGAAGAGCAGAGAGTTACAATGGCAAGCTTAGAAGCAGAAATGGCTGATGATTATGAGTTCGTCCATAAACCAATGTTTGGATACCATGATGGATTGAGAAGAATGTACGAGAACTTCTTAAAATATACACCTGTGAGAGTAAGGTTGACTGGCATAGGCCAGGAGTAGCAGGAAAACACGTTACAACATTAAGAGGTACAGAGGCATGTAATTTCTTGATGCTGAGAAATGAGGAGACATGTAATTCAGAAGAACTATTGGAGAGATGCAAATTGCTCCATTATGTAACGTGTGGTTGGTGTGTCCGGTGAAACCATCAACAGAAGTATTTCACTACTGGGAAGGAGACTTTGAGCTTGGTGTTGGTGTCACAACATTTAACTTGCAAATAACGTGCCCAAGACAAATCTATGTACGATCATAACGCCTAAACGTCTTTGGAGAAATTTAGGGAGAAAACATCTGGTCTGTTCAGATATAGGTTATTATTGCTGCCATTCGATTTGGCAGTTATACAGGTGACAGGACAAGAAACTGTACTTGCTGACAAGTTGTCGAGATTTGAATGAAGAAAGACAGAGGCGTTCTGTGGCAGGAGTATACAGACTGAAATAGAATGGAGTTGTGAATGTTTGCGTACTTACTGTCAATGTGGTATATATGTATTGTAGTGCACTAATAGAGTAAGAATAATGGGTTTAAAAAGAAGCTGCTGTTGTGTATTAATGGTTCATTTTGTCAAAGGAGGAGATGTGACAATGCTGTCACTTTGAAAATGTTATTTTCTCTTTTTTTTGAAGAGAAGTCTTAAAGACAGAGATGCCGAACTGCCGACTGAAAACGGCTGAAGTAACTAACTTACGAGGCCTTTAGGTTTTATTAAAACAGTGGTAACAATTGTAGGGCAGTGGCCAGCTCTCCCAGACCAGATCTTCTCATTTGATTTTAGCTGCAGCATTCAGAAGCTGCTCGGTGTCCCAGGCGGGTTGGAAGATTCAATACATGATCCCGAGCTGCTCCTCTCTCTGAAAACTCTCTTGAAGATGCTTCTTCCTGGATTGGAGAACTGCACCTAAGATTCTGTGTTTGAATGTACCTTTGTGTCAAGGAATATGTTTATGGGATGTTCCTGTATTAGCGCAGTTAATTAGTAGAAGGCACTGTATCTATTGTTTGCGTAAGTGTTCCAATTGAGAAGCTATCTCAAATTGTTCATCTGTTTGATTGTGTTTTAACTGAAGGGTTTGAATGGATTACATATTACTTAACGTTGAGTAGGTTGACCAGTTGCAACATTTGTGGAACGCACAGTTCACATCTACAGTTAAAATAAGGAAAAGTTAGGGTCTCGGCTGCCTTTTAAAAATATTTTGAGGGGTCTGGTCTGTCCATAAGGCTTGTAGCTGAGGGGTTTCTGACTGACTCCTGTTATTGAAAATTTAGTGGACGGGCTGGGGATGGTTTGCTGGAGGTTGCGCTGTGAGCTGCCTCAGACATTCTGGGAGTCCTGAGGGTTTGGTGACCCAACTCGGGATGGAGCATGGGGATTGTAGTTACAGCATCTGGGTCGATAACATGAACAACAAATGGAGCAGAGGCTGCAGAGAGGGGAAGCTCTGACACCATGGAGTGAGTGCCTGTGGGGACAGGGATCTGCGGTATCTGTTTGTGTTTTCGCCTGGACAACCACACACTCTCATTCTCCCCGTTACATAAACTCATGCACACACTCCCTATCGACTCCACACACACACAAACACACACACACTCACACTCCCCCGTCTCACATGCACACATGCACACTCTGCTTTGTCACACGCATGCACACCCATACCCACTATATATTCATCCCGCACTCACACACACACTCCCCCTCAGTCTCTCTCACTTGCACACATTCTCTCTATCCCCCTCACACAGGCACACCCCCTCACACACACGTACACGCACACACACGTTTGCACGTACAAATCTGCGGCATGAATTTGCATTTGTATTTGCAGATACGCTTTATTTTGTTCCCAAAACATACAATTTGGAGACAGTCAGTCAATGTGGCATTTTATACACTCCTGAACTCGGAACAAACCCAGTCTGACTCCAGATGAAGACACAGACAAACTCCAAACAAGACCTCACCACTGAAATACATTGCCTGATCGGAGGCGTCACCTCCTTTACAGCGATAATGTCTGCGATTTGCATATCAATCAATCAAAACCTACACCTCGATTCTAAGTGATTAAGGATTTAAGAGCCATCTTAGGTGTGTACCATTCATGTGCATGAGTTGTACAATCCTTTGATCTTTTCCTTATAACTTCTGGGTCTCAGGTCTTCCTCTCTCTCACACACTTAACGAAGAAGTGTTTTCAACTAAACCCGTTGGACCCTAACCGACGGTTGTGTGAATTTTGACATTGTCCGACCCAGTCCAAAACCAGCGGCTCCATATCGTACTTATTTATTGCTTATCCCATTATCTCTCTTAGTAAATAAATCTTTCCTTTCTCCATGTGGTCTTGTCTTGCATATTAATCTATTGTGAGGCACATTACGCACTGCTGTCTGGAAATCGAGATATAATACATCTAGATGAGCCCCATTACCCATCTCTTAAATGAGAAAACAAGCGGGCTAAAAGTTGTCATGACATAGCTTTAACGAGCAGAATTAAGGAGAATCCCAAAACATCTTATTCTTATATACGAAGCAAGCGGGTATCTAGAGAAAGGATTGGTCCACTAAAAGATAATGAAGGAAGGCTGTGTGTCGAACCTGAAAGAATTGGTGAGATTCTGAATGATTACTTTTCATCAGTGCTCACTGAGGAGAGGAACATTACGAATGTTGAGATTAGAGATAGAAATTTGATTAGTCTGCATCATGTTGATTTAAGTAAGGAGGATGTGTTGGGTACGCTAGAGGTTATTAAGCTGGACAAATCCCCAGGACCGGATGGGATCTATCCCAGGTTGCTGAGGGAGGTGAGAGAGGAATTAGCTGAGGCCCTGACAGATATCTTTGTGGCATCATTAAATACATGTGAGGTGCCGGAGGACTGGAGGGTTACTCATGTTGTCCCCCGTACAAGAAGGGTACTAGGGATATTCCGAGTAACTACAGATCATTGAACTTGATATCAGTGGTGGGAAAGTTGCTGGAGAAGGTACTGAGGATTAGGATCCATTCATATTTAGAAAATAATGGGCTTATCAGTGATAGGCAACATGATTTTGTGCAGGAGAGATCGTGCCTTACCAATTTAATAAAGTTCTTCGAGGAAGTGACCAAGTTGATAGAGAAAGGAAGGGTTGTTGATGTCATACACATGGACTTTAGTAAGGCGTTTGATAAAGTTCCCCGTGGTAGACTAATGGAGAAATTGTAGTCACATAGTGTGCAGGGTGTTCTAGCCAGGTGGATAAAGAACTGGTTGAGAAACAGGAGACAGAGTAGTAGTTGAAGTGATTTTCTCGAAATGGAGAAAGGTGACCAGTGGTGTACCACAGGTGTCAGTATTGGGGCCACTATTGTTTGTAAAATATATAAATGATCTGGAAGAGGGCACTGTTGGTATGATCAGCAAGTTTGCAGATGATACGAAGATTGGTGGAGTATCAGAAAGCATAAGGGTCTGTCAGAGAATATAGGAGGATATACATAGACTGGAGAGTTGGGCGGAAAATTGGCAGATGGCGTTCAATCCAGACAAATGTGAGGTGATGCATGTCGGCAAGACTAATTCGAGAGCGAATTATACAATGAACAGAAGAGCCTTGAGAAAAGTTGATGGGCAGAGAGATCTGGGAGTGCAGGTCATTGTACCCTGAAGGTTGCTGCACAGGTGGATAGAGTGGTCAAGAAGGCATATAGTACACTGGCCTTCATTGGACGGGGTATTGAGTATAAGAGCTGACAAGTCACGTTAACATTGTACAAGACATTGGTTCGGCCGCATTTAGAATACTGTGTACAGTTCTGGTCGTCACAACATCAAAAGGATGTGGACGCTTTGGAGAGGGTGTAGAGAAGGTTTTCGAAGATGTTGGTATGGAAGGTGCTAGCTATGAAGAAAGGTTGAGTAGGTTAGGTTTATTTTCATTAGAAAAAACGAGATTGAGGGGGGACCTGATTGAGGTTTACAAAATCATGAAGGGTATAGACTGGGTGGATAGAGACAAGCTCTTTTTCCCAGGGTGAAGGATTCAATAACGACAGGTCAAGCTTTCATGGTGAGAGGTGGAAAGTTTAAGGGGGATACACGCAGAAAGTATTTCATACAGCGGGTGGTGGGCGTTGCCAGCAGAGGTGGTAGAGGCAGGCACGGTCGATTCATTTAAGATGCGTCTGGACAGATGCATGAATAGGTGGGGAGCAGAGGGATACAGAAGCTTAGGAATTGACCGATAGGTTTAGCGAGAACATTTGGATCGGCTCAGGCTTGGAGGGCCGAAGGACCTGTTCCTGGGTTGTAAATTTTCTTTGATCTTTGTTTGTCACATTCTTAAGAAAGCTAGTCAAATCATTCAAACATGATTTATTCTTCATAAAACTATGTTGACTGTGCTGGATTCTGGCTTGACTTTGAAAATTTCGTGTTATTAATTCCTTCATAATTGACTCTAACAATTTTTCTTCAATACCAATAGATTTCTCACAACTTTTCATTCCCTAATGAATTTGGTTATTATAATTTCTTTGCTCTCTATAACCTCTACATTTCCTTTCACAATTCCTGTGTAACAGGCACAAGGCTGTAAAAGATCTGTGTTAATGAGACATGAGTAGCTGATTGGGCACATTCTGTTCCTGCTTTATACACTCGCTGGGCTGAATGTCCTCTTGGTGTTCCTACATTATAGTCTCGATGGTGTGCATGTCCTGATCCTGTTCCTGAACAAGCCGTTCAAGATCTTAATGCCCTCCTCTTGTCGCTCAATGACAGGTCTGGGTCTTATGGAATCTCCCTGCTCAAATGTCACTTTTCAAGCGCTGAAATATGCAGGCAAGTTGTGTTGCCCACACTGGGTAGCTCAATGGTTGGTAATGCTGCCTCACAGTACCAGAGATTCGTGTTCAATTACAGTCTCCAATTTCCTCCCACAGTCCCAAGATGCACAGGTTAGGTGGATTGGCCACGCTAAATTACCCATAAAGTCCAGGGATGTGCAGGCTAGGCCCATCAGTCATGGAAATGCCAGATTATAAAGATTGGGTTGGGTGAGATAAGTTGGGGGGAGGGGGAATGAGGAAGCTGGACTTGATCCCTCCAGTCATCATACTGGATCCCGGTGCTAGATCCACTTGATCACTGCACCGGTCCAACTGGATCCCTTCCCTCGCTGGACTTGATCCCAGTGATCATTGAACTCGATACTTCCAGTCATCCTACTGAATCCCTGCGCTAAATCCACTGGGTCACTGCGCTGGTCCGACTGGATCCCTTCACTCGCTCTACTTGATCTCAGTGATAATTGAGCTAGATCTATCCAGTCATTGTACCAGATCCCTGCAATAAATCCACTTGATCACTGCACCGGTCCAACTGGATCCCTTCCCTCGCTGGACTTGATCCCAGCGATCATTGGTATGCATATGCTTAACTTTTAAAAATCGTTTGATGTCTTTATAATATCTGTGCTAAAATAATACACTTTATTCTTAAAATGTATTCCATAGTTTTTGTCTCCCTAAGAAGAGAAAATATGCATCCAGCTGACTTTTCTCAAAATTGTATATGCTTCAAAAGGATTTCTCATCTAAGTCTAAAACTGAGAATGTTTCAGAACAAAAGGCCTTCATTCCAGGAAGGTGTGAACAAAACATTGTTGATAAGCTTCTGTAACTTTTTTTAGGTTAAGGGATCAAACCTGCACATAATGTGCCAGATGTGGTCTTAGCAATGCCCTCTACAGATGTAGACTCGTAAAATGTGAAGCTGGAAAACCACAACAGGTCAGCCACACCCAACGAACAGGAGACTCGATGTTTCGGGCATATTCCCGTGATGCCAATTTTCCTGCTCCTCGGATGCTGCCTGATTGTCTGTGCTTTTCAAGCCTCACACTGTTCGACTGTGATCTCCAGCATCTGCACTCCTCACTTTTACCGGTACAGATGCACTAAAACATTCCTGATTAAACTTGGTACCTTTTGCCAGAAATACAATCATTCCACTTAACTTTCAAATCACTTACAGCTAGTGCAGACTAACTAAGTATGATTCATGTACCAGGATCATGCATACGTCTGCATCACAGAGTTCTGCAATCTCTCTTCACTTAAATTGTTTACCATTGTTTTATACTTCCATCCAAAATAGACAACTCACATTCTGCTATATCTGGTGACGGTTTGCTCACAAACCTCCCTTTGCCTATATCACATTGATGACACACGACCTCCATTTGATGACATACTGGATGACCTGCTTGGTGTTTAAGCTAATTGGGCTTTGATATATCCAGTCCCTTCCTCCAGATCTTTGGTCCAGATATTGATCGTTGATGATCCCATAGTGATCTCTGAGGCACTCCACCAGTTACAGCTATGTAATGTGAAAATAAGCATTTATCTCTACTCTATTTCCTGTTAGCAACAGCTTCCTGTGTAGCCGCTCATGCAATTTAAATGGCCTCCTGTGCAGTAAAATGTACTCAATGAGCTAAAATGATTAGTTCTATTTTCCTCTGTAACGCGTTAAATAGGCAGAATGGTCTCCTCCAGTCTCATGGTAACGATAATGACTGGCTGAATGAGAAGGCCCCCTATCTCTGTCACAGCGTCGAGGGGTGGATGGTGGGCACAATACCTGGGGTAGTGGTAGCAGTATATCCCTGTAACAGCATCGAGGGTGGATTGAGGGAACAACACATTGGGTAGGGCCAGCAGTATATTTCTGTAACCGCATCAAAGGGTGGCTTGAGGGAACGACACATGGGGTAGGGACAGCAGTATATCTTTGTAACAGCATTGGCCGTGAATTACGAGAGCAACACATGGCGTCGGGACAGCAGCATGTCTCTGTAACAGCCTCGAGGATGGATTGAGGGAGCAACACATGGGGTCAGGGCAGCAGTTGGTCATTCAGCGCCACTAGTCAGAATGCTCATCACTGATCCGATTGTGTTTGACCACCCAGCTCCTGTCTGTTCTCAATAAATATTGACTGTCCTGTCCAGCAAAGATCAGTCGAGCTCAGCCTTGAATATCTTCAAAAACCGAGTCTTCACTGCTCCCTGGGGATGAGGACCCTACAGTTAGTACAACACGAAAGTGAAAGGGGCGACATTACTTCAGTGTGGGATCTGTTATTTTAATCTGTGTTAACCTAACATTAAAGCGCCATGTCTTTTCAAACACAAGGACAGAATAATTAGGCATAGACATAAACCATTCAGCCCTCTAAACCTGTCCAATAGTACCACTGATTCTTTTCAATCAAATATGCATTAACCTCATTCTCTGCTCCTGTCCCAGGAAGAGAATAACTGATAGCATGACACCACATGAGCATTATGTGCTGACATCTGTTCATCTGCATATTAGACTGAGCGTTTTACTTGTGCTCGTGTCTATTTGTGTGCGACTGTCTATGTCTCCGTATGCCACTACACGTGTGCGGTTCTATCTCCATGTAAGTACTGTGAGTGTCAGTATATTAGCGTGTTTACATATGTCTCTGAATATTTTTGTGTCTGCATCTCTCTGCAATGAGATATTTGTTGTTTTGGGAGGGAGAAAATTGTGAGAACAGACAGAATGGTTAAAGTGCGAATTGCGCTTCACTGAACATTGTTTTTTTACTCAATTGGAGGGACATGGATGTCACAGAATCTCCAGGCGATACGTCCCAGTCCTCTCCAGCTCATACCAGGGTCCCCTCCACATGGCGGAGGGTGGGCGGGGGGAATGTAGGAGGGATCAGATATCGGGCGCTCCACCATCTGGCCTGGCCCTTTCTCTCCTAATACAGTCCGTTTCTCCTGGAATGGGAGAAAGGGGGGAGGGAGTGATGGTGGGAGTGAGTGGCCCTGCTGTTAGTACCTGTGTAGGTAGAGGAGAAGAGGGAATGGTGAGGTGTCCGGAGGGAGTCAGTCCACAGTGTTGTATCCATGCAGGGTTATTAGTGTTGGGAGTATAGTGAAGGGAGAGAGAGCACTCAGGGTGAGGGGCGGGGGTGCGGAAGGTGCTGAATTCAATAGTGAGAATGATAGTGTGTGAGCCTTACTTGGAGATAGAGTGTGAGCCTTGTTAGGGGGTAGGTGCTATAACAGGTAGTGAGTGTGAGGGCGCAGAGAGAGTACGGTGACAGTTAACCTGACAGAGTGGGGAGGATATCGATGCTTGTCCTGTGATGCTGGTCATTTCTTCAGATCATGTCAGAGTCGAGGTGACCCTCCCCGAATGCCTTTTCCAAGTCGATCACGAATAACGCCACTGACCCTATCCCTCAGATTCACAGAATCCGTTTGGGTCGATCTTACAAATAGGAAGGAGAAGCAAGCATTGGGGTATGATGTATCTCAACCAATGGTCCCGTGCAAATTCTGTGCATTTTATGCTCTGGAAATTAGAGATGCAAATATTGTGGGTGCTGCATGATCTCAAAATGCATCTAAATTTCATTAACTAAGTGACTGCTAATGTTGTGAAAAATAAATTCCATAAGCGTATAACAGGTTGGTTGAAGAGTATGTTGTGACTCAAACAAGAGAGCAGGTTATTTTGGATTTGGTATTGTGTGGTCAGAAGGACTCATTATTAACCTTGCTCTGAGAACTAGAGACGTTAATATGTTATATTTTACGCGGCACCAGCATACAATATAGAATGTTTGAATATGAAGTGGTAGACACGCAATGGCTGTTAGAGTCATAGAATCATGGAGCCCTGCAGCATGGATACAGGCCCTTTGAACCAAAGTGGTCCGTGCCGATCAAAATGTCCATCCTGCTAATTCCATTTTCCTGCCTTTGCCCCTTATTCTTCTAAATCTTTCCTATCCGCGTATTTGTCTAAAAGCCTTTTGAATGTTGTTAATGTCCATGCCTCAACCAAATTGCGGTCTGCTAATTCCATATGTCTACCAACCTCTGCGTAAAAAAGTTGCCGTTCGGGATCCTTTTTATTCTTTCACCTCTAACCTGATGTCCTCTAGTCATTGATTCCCAAAACTGGGAAAAAGAATGAGTGCATTCACTTATCCAAGCATTTCATGATCTTATACAATTCTATACGATATCCCCTCAGTTTCTTTAAGTCAAAGGAAAATGTTCTGGTCGTCCAACTTCTCCCTACAACTCAGCCCATTGAGTACTGGCAACATCCGTGTACATTTCTTCTGTCCTCTTTCCAGTTTAATCACATCCTTCCTATGGCAAACTAAACTCAACCGAACACAATACTCCAAGTGCATGCCTCACCAGCGTCCTGTCCAACTGCAATATAACTCGCCAACTTCTATACTCAGTGCCCTGACTGATGAAGGCCAGTGTGCCAAAGGCCTTTTTCACTGCCCTGTCTACGTGCAACTAGTTTCAGAGAACCACGGACCTGAACTCCAAGGTCCCTCTGTTCCACTACATTCCTTCAGGGTCTAACATTCACCACGAAACTCCGACCTGGATTTGACTTTCCAAAATGCAACAACCCACACAAATTTATATTATTCTCCATTTGCCATTTCTCGGCCCACTTCCCTAGCTGAAAAAATGTCCTGCTGAAATTTCTGATAGCCTTTCTCACTGTTCACAGTACTGCATATTTTATTGTCATCAGCCTAATTACCAATCATATTTTCTACATTCTCATCCAAATCATTGATATAGATAACAAACAGTAATAGGCCCAGCACCGACACCTGAGACACTCCACTAGTCACAGGCCTCAAGTCCAATAAGCATCCTTGCAGTATTGGCGTTTGCTTTCTACCATAAAGGAAATTGAGTATCCAATTTGCCAGATCCCCCTCAATTCCATGCTATCGAACCTTTCAGAGCAGCCTATCATGTGGAACCTTATCAAAGGCCTTTTTGAAACCTAGATAGACTACGTCTACCACCATACTCTTATCAACATTCCAGGTCACTTCCTCAAAAGAACTCTAAAGAATTGTGAGCTATGATATCCTATGCACAAAGCAGTGCTGACTGCTCCTTATGAAACTGTGTCTTTTCAAATGCATGTATGTGTTATCTCTCAGAACCTTCTCAAGGAACTTACATGTCACAATTGTTAAGCTAACTGGTCTATAGTTCACAGGTTCTTCTTCACAAACTACTAGAACAAGGGCACAATATTCACTACCCTCCAGTCATCCGGGACCTCCTCCGTGGACAGCGATGATGCAAAAAGATCAGCCAGGGCCCCTGCAATATCTTCTCTCGACTCTTGCTGTGTTCTTGGATACACCTGATCAGGACCAGGAGATCTACAGAAATACTGCAATGTCTGAAAAATATGTCTGTTTCTTTAACGTAGAATCACCGAAGAAAGGGCAAGTGACTTAATGAAGCTTAACATAATAAATTAAAGATTATATTAATCATAGGAAATGAGTTCAGAAGAATTCTAGACATTGTGGAAACCTGAGAATTCTCAGAAATTTGTTTGTGTGGAGTTTGCATATTCTCCCTGTGTCTGCGTGAGTTTCCTCCGGGTGCTCCGGTTTCCTCCCCAGTCCAAAGATTCGCAGGTTAGCTGAATTGGAAATGCTTATTTTCCAAAAGTGTTCAGGGATGTGTAGATTAGGTGCATACGTCGCAAAGTGTAGAATCAGAGGGGAATGGGTCTGAGTGGTTCCTCTTCGGAGAGGTGGGGTGGACCAGTTGGGCCCAAGGGCATTTTCCACACTGTGGGCTTTTAATGGTTCTGTGAAAGAAGAACACAAAGACTGCATAAATCTACAATCTGTATTGCAAAGAAAACAAAATAAAAGCGAGGTCAAATGTGGAATTTTATAATCGGGAGAGGAGAGGTTATTGTGGAGAACAGGGAAATGGCCAAGAAAGTAACCAGTTACTTTGCATCTGTCATCACGGAGGAAGATCCAGAAAGTCGCTGAGAAATACCAAGTGATCACATAGAACCTGTGGAACTAAAGGCATAAAGTCAATTCATATCAATAACAAGGTAGTAGTTGAAGGCTGGCATAGTAGTATTGTAGCTGGATTGAGCATTGCTAAGTCTGATGAGCCAGTTGTACTTCGTATCAAAATATTAGAAATAAATCAGCAATAGACGCATTAATTGTACGTCGATGACTGTTTTATTTTCCTGTATATTCTGCAGAGGCTGGAAGTTAGTCAATGTGTTCCAAGCATTTTAGATGAATGGAAGGGATTCAAGCATCTGCAAAGGGAAGAAGAGATAGTGTGGAGAACTGCAGACCAATTAACTTAACATCTGTAGGGAAACTGATGGAATCTATTATATAGGATCAGATATTGGATATTTAGAAATTAACAGCAACATTGGAGAGAATCAGTATACACTGATAGAGTCTGACAGAGTCTTCATACTTGAAAAAACTTCAGAATGATTTGGACTTGTTTATTACAACATAGAAATGGCATATTTCGATTTTCAGAAGGCTTTTTATAAGAACTCATGCAGTGAATTCCTAAATAAAGTAATGTGAATGGTAATTGGAGGAATATACAGAAGTGGAAAGTTAAAGTCCGGTTCGCCTTCATTTAACAGAATCAGAACATAGTTGAAAGGTCATGTTGCAGCAGTTTCACAGCTTGCGAATGAGACTGTACATAGAGTATTGTCCCAATCTGAGAAAGAATATACTGACCACCGAGGATGTGCAATGGACATTCTCCAGATTAATCCCTCAGATGGCGAGATTGCCTGATGTGGAAACTCGGCCTGTGTTCTTTAGAGTTTCGAAGAATGAGAGGTGATCATAGTGAAATTTAGAAAAATCACGAAGCAAATGACAAGGTGGAAATAAACAGGATTTTTCTCTGGTTGTCTACTCTACATTTAAGGCAAATAATGGCAGGTAAATGATAGGCCATTTCAGACTGCAATAAGAAGGCAATTCTTCATTTGAAGGGGACTGACTAACACAGCGACATGGAAACCTGCTGGCAGGACAAGATTAGGGAGAATCCCCAGAAATTCTACATGTACATCAAGTGAAACAGAATAGCCAGGGAACAGGTAGGACTCATTAGCGACTTGCCAACTTGCATCCACATCAACTTAGTGGTAGGAGACAGAAGGTCTGCTGGTAGAAGTCTGTTTGTTTGTCTGGAGACTCGTATCCAATCGTGTACCACAGGGATCAGTGCTGTGTCCCATATTATTTGCGATTCGGAGATGCCAGTGCTGGACTGGTTTGGGTAAAGTTTAAAAATTGCAGAACACTAGATGAAAGTCCAACAGTTTATTTGGAGGCACAAACTTTCAAAGAGCATAATCACGTGATGAAGAAGCAGCGCTGCGAAAGCTAGCGCGTCCGAATAAAACTGTTGGATTATAACATGGTGTTATGTGATTTTTAACCTTATTATTTGTAGTATTCATAAATGATGCAGCTGTGAATATGGATGTGTTGGGGTGAGTGATAAATCATTTTGCGTTTGACACAAAGTTTGGCTAGTTGGTTGGCAGCGAGGAGGAAGGCCTTATATTACAGATATAAGGAAGATATAGATGGAATGATCAAATGGGTGGATCAATGGCTGATGGAATGTTACCCTGATAAATATGTGGTGATGTACTTTGGAAGAAGGAACCAGACAGGGAAGGACTCAATGAATAGCAGCACACTAGGAAGCTCAGAGGGTGCTTCTCCACATATCACTGAATGTGATTAACTGATTAATGCACAAGTTGACAAAGCATAGCGACCATAAACATAGCCTTTATTCATGGAGACACAGATTATAAAAGCTATGTGGAACTTTGGTTAAGCCAAATGGAATACTATGTACAGTTCTGGGAGCCACATTTCAAGAAGTGTGTGATTGCACTGGAGAGGGTGCAGTGGAGATTCACCAGGATGCTCCCTTGGATGGAGTAGATCAACTCGAGTTGTTTACTTTGAAGCAGAGAAGGCTGAGAGGGACGTGCTTCGGAAGGAGAAGATTACCAGGGGCATGGACAGGATGGATAGACAGCAGCTGTTTCTTTCAGTCAAAGGGCGATGAACAAGGGAGTGCCATTTTAAAGTGAAGGGTTTGATGTTTAATGAGGATTTGAGGATTGGTTTTCATCCAGAGGCTGTTGGGGTCAGGAATGCAGAGGACAGTTGGTACAGATAACCACACAATCATTAAAAAATACATGGTCATGCCCTTGAAGTGCCATAGCATGCATGGCTATGTGCCTTGTATCGGAAAGTGGGACTAATGTAGGTCGTGCTGTATTTATTACAGTGCAGAATCAGTGCTTATGTGATTGTATGGGTTGGACGGTCAATTGTTGAGCAGCATAAGACAGGAATTGATGAGTTTCTGAAGAATGCATTAACTAGGGTTATAGAAGTGAACTTGTCTCCATGAGCTAGAACAGGGGAAGCTCAAAGTGTCTAATGCCTTGCTCCCTCCCTGATGTTTCTGTGCAGTGTGCAGGAAAGCTCTGTCATTATTGTCACAAGCTCTTAAACATTAGGAAGGCGGCATCTGTCTGGTTGAAAGCACTGTGTTTCCCGTTCCCTTCTCCAAAGCTCGTTGCTGGTGTTCTGTCTAGTTTTATAATTTAAGAACTCACAGTAATTTGATACAATTTAGTGTTTTGCTTGGCCGTTTCAGAAACCATTGTAGAGTTTATCACGTGTCTGTGTGTCTGGAGACACTTGCAGGCCAGACCAGGAAGCACGGGAGATTCACTTCCTGAAAGTACATTGGGGAAGGGACAGATGTTTACAATGGACATTAGATTCAAGGTCAATATTACTGGCACCAGATTTTATGTCTCGATATTTTGTTAATTGTTTTCAACTTCCACCAGCTGCCAGAGCATTATCCTGGTCTGGATCAGTAATCCAGTGACATTTGCACAACAGCACCATCTACACATGGGGACCTATCGGAAACCACACTGAGCACATTATTTCTGTGCTGCTTGACAGCTCTGTCAAAAAGAACTCCCACCAATGCGACTATCGCGACGGGACTGAGGGCGTGGTAAATGGTCAGACTGTAGTCATTCCCTTGTTATGGGACTGGATATAGTTGAGGAACTTTCCACAAGGCCAGGCAGACGTCAGAGTTGGAGCTGGAATGAAACTGCTTCCCCACCCACACAGCTTGTTGTGCAGCACAATCTTGATTCCTATTGCAGGAATGGTGTCAGAGCCCATTGCCTTTGTCATATCTGCTGTGTTCAGCTGTTTCTTCATGTCACGTGCAGCAAATCGAATTAGTTGAAGACCTGCATCTGGGATTCTGTGCGCATCATGAGGGGGGTGAGGTGGATTATCGACTCAACACTTCTGGCAGAGGATGGTGCAGATACTACATCCTTGTCTTTTACACTGATGTCCAGGGCTGGGGATATTTGTGGAGCCCTCTCCTCCTGTAAGTTGTTTATTAATCCATCGACATTGATGACTGGATGTGGCTTGGCTGCAGAATTTCGATCTTATCTGTTTGTCTTGGAATAATTTCCCCTTCTCCACCAAATGGTAGTTCTGCTGTTTGTAATGTAACCAGTCAAGTGCGGTAGCTTTAATGGGTTGTCATCAGGTTTAGATACACATGGTTCTGACTCTGGCATGTTCACCCAAACTCGGCATTGAACCATCACTCGGCTTGATGATAATGGTAGAGTGATGGATTATCCTGGGGTAAAAGCGATGGATTGTGATTGAATGCAATTCTGCTGCGGCTGCTGCTGTGATCGACAGCATCACTGATAACCCAGTGTGAGATGCAATATCTGAAAATCAATTCTACTGACTTTCCCCCAGTTCACACCGAGACCCATTCACCCATCAGCCCTGTACTCAGTGACCTAACCTGGTTTCTGACGCGCGAACACATCCAGTTTCATGGTCGCATTCTGCTGAGGGTTTCGCCCTGATGTCACGCCTCCAATTTGTAACAGAACTCAGGTATTTTAAATTATTAATCTGAATCATTGTCTTTCCTGTAATACCATCTGCTGTGTTTGACGCTGTGTTTTACCTCTGTTTTTCTCTCTGACTATGATTAAGACCTCAGTCGTGTCAGCGATGCCAGCCTTATGTCGTTTCAGAGCCAATGAACTTGTGCACTTTGCGTTTTTGTTCCCTTCCCAATGTAAATCACTCTGTGCTGGACAGGGCGTTTGAGCAGATTCGACATACGTCTTTGGAAAATGTTCAAAAACAGAAATTGCTGAAGAAACTAAGCAGGTCTCGCTGCATCTTGTGGAGTGAAAGCTGAGTTCATCTTTCTGGTCCAGTGACCCTTCGACAAAGCTCCCAGTTTCTACAGCAATTTATGCATTTTCATTTCCAGTATCCGTAGTTATTTGTTTAATTGAAAATTTGTGCTGTGCCTATTTATTTCTGGAGAAACTCAGCAGGTCTGCCAGCATCTGCAGAGACAGAGAGACAGAGCTAGCATTTCAAGTCCAGTGTGACACTTCTTCAGAACTGAAAATGATTGGAAACTGGACATTTTAGTCGCTTGCCAGAGGTGAGGGGTAGGTGACAGGGAAAAGAGGATGTGACAACAGAAAACCAGGCTTTTAGCAGTGGTGAACGAGAAGATGATGCAAAATGAATTTAAATTAAGATGTGAATAGGGAAAAGGGGTTCTCTCTATTGAGTGCAAGATAAAGAAGACACAACCACATAAGGTCATACGGAGGCCAGGAGGGAGAATGTTGAACATGTGGAATTATATAGATCTGGCCAGGGATACATTTTCACTGCAGAGATCATCACTGCCATCAGACAAAGGAATTCAGGTTCTTGACGGCTTATTGGCACTAGTAAGATTTTCATGCTGCCTTATTATTGTAACATAAAGAAGAAAACAACTAACAGTATGAAGTTTGGGCTGAGTGCTGTTTACCTGTAACTTTCAATATTGTTTCAAATTTACAGTGCTGATCTTTAAATGTTTGTTCTTGAAGTTAATATCAGATGGAGTGTAGGAGGTTGAGGGGTGACATTATAGAAATTTATAAAATCAGGGGAGGCATGAACAGGGTGAAAAGCCAAGGTCTTTTCCACAGGATAGGAAAATTAAATCATAGCGCCATAGGTTTATGGTGGAATGGGAAAATTTAAATGGGAGAAAAAGAAAGCTTTTTTATACACAGAGAGTGATGCGTTTATGGAATGAGCTGCCAGAGGAAGCCAGGCAGATGCAAGTACAGCTCCAAATTTGAAAGATAGTTGGACAACCATATGAATATGAACCGGTTAGCGGCATATGTGCCAAATGCAAGCAGATGGGAATGTTTAGTATAGAAAACGTGGCCTGCATGGACAAGTTGGACCAAAGATTGTGTTTGTATGCGATATGACTGTATGAATATAAAAAGCGAAGAAAAGGGACGAAAAGATGTGATGTAAGCAAATCGGCAAGAAATATAAAAACAAGCAGCACGAGCTTTTACATGTAAGAGGAGTTCAAGAGGTGTGTGTGATCTTTGGTATAAAGAAAGTCAGGCAGGTTTATTGAGGACATTTGGTGGGTGTGACTGGAGAACTGGATACAGGTAACAGACAGATAATTTGCACCAGTATTTTACATCCTCCCTCACAGATGAAGGTGCTGTAAATATTTCAATGGTATAAACAAAATGGTAATAGGAGGGAAGAACTCTCTCTAACAGAAGGAATAAAGCATTTGTCAAACAGATAAGTCCAAGGGTAAACAGGTCATCAACAATTTAGAGCTGGTTTTAAAAGAAGTGTTCACAGAGTGGTTGGTGGCACTGTGTGAAATACTCCATAATTCTGGATTAAAGGAGTGACCCAGTGAAACTTGAGACCCTCCAATGTGGCGCCTGTCTTCAAGAAACGAGCGAGACTGAAAGCAGGACCCACTTAGCCTCACCATTATTGCTGGGAATCTGTGAAAGTCTGTTATTAAGGAAGGGACTGCAGAACATTTAGAAAAGCTCCACACATAGTCAGCACGGTCTTGTTAAAGGCGAACTACATTTTGCCTGTAAAATCATACAAAGTTTTTCTGGAAATCCATGAGAATGTAACTAGTGGCCTTGATAAAGGGGGACTGGTAGACATGAGGCTTTCCAGAGGTTTTCCACAAGATATCACTAAATAAATGTTCTTACGCAAGACAGAAACCCATAGTATGATGGATAATGCATGAGCATGGGATAACACTTGGTAAACACTTAGAAATCGGAGAGTCAGGACTCATCGATCTTTATGAAAAAAATTTATCTACTGGAGTACCACAAATATCAGTCCGATGGCAAGAGCTGCTTACAAGAGCTGCACTCAGCTCCTGGCGGCGGGAGCTAAGTGCAATATATATTCGAGTTTGAGGACGACACTGACAACCATAAGGCAGCTGTTATTAAATGGAGAGAACTCCCAAAAAAGGAGCAGTGCAACGGAGTGGTGTGTTTCTGTGTCTGAAACATAACGTCAGAATGTTGATGCAGAAATATTGGTTCATTAGACTGGTTCCTGGGATGAAAGGATTGAATTATTGAAGACATCAAAAATGCTGAGGCAATTAATCATTGTGGTTTAAATGAATGAGGGTGTCATTACTAAAACGGACAAGATACAGAGGGGACTTGACAAGGTCGGCATTGAGAATATGATTCCACACCAGGACAGAGTCTCGAACTCAGAGATGTAGATACAGAGTAAGGAATATCGATTTCAAATTGAGATTTAAAGAAATGTCTTCTTTCAGAAGGTAGGAAATGACTGGAATTTCCTAACCCCGAGAGTTGAGGAGGTTTGGTCACTGATTGTATTTACAGATGGGTGGATTGGTTTGTGACATTTCAGCGAGTTGAGGGATGCAAGGGGTTAGCAGGAAAGTGAAGTTGAGCCGTGGAGTAGATCAGCCATGTTCTTATTGAATGACAGCGCAGGTTCCTATTTCTTCCGTTCTTATTTATGTTTTTGGAAAATAATTGATTATTTTCCTGGAAATCATGATGTAAAATGTTGCATTCAGAGACAGCAGAGGATTGTGCGAGTTGACCTTGTGTGGGACATGGGGGCTGTATTCAATGCGATTCTGGGCCTGTAACATGACCTACATCAGGAGCAGAAGTTACAGAGAGGAGAAGCCTGCAAAGAGGGATTGGGGGAGAGGGGTCACTGCCTGACACAGCCTGGATTTTCTAATACATTTCCCAAACTACACCAAACCATCAGAGTGGCCTCAATCTGCTCCTTCACAGCAGGACCGAAGGGCTGAATGGAATATCAGAACATAGGGCTGACGGACACGACTGAGCCATTCGGCACTTTGACACTATTCCACCAGTCAATAAGGTCATGGCTCATCTCATTGTGTTCCCAGCTGCACTTTTCTCTGATTTCACAATGATCCCTGATTCACCTGTTTCTGGAAAATCAGACAAAGTCAGCCTCGATATAATATGAAGATTCAGCCCTCCCAATCTTCTGGGTGAGAGAATTCCTACTTGAATGAATTCCCACTTTGTGAATTTCTCCTTCCTGCGGTCCTGACTGAGGTTGAAAGGTGTCACTGTTTCCATTTCTAATCCCACTCCTCCACTGCTCACAACAAATTTTATATGTAACCAGGTTGGCAATATGGCCGATGATAAAGGTCTAAGACTGGGTCAGGTTCAGTTATCAGAACAAGCCAGTTGGATTTCTTCATTCAGCTACAAGTAATTAACAGAACTCTCTGAGGAGTATGATGGATATGTGGCTAACACTGCAGCCGCACATCACCCAAGGAGCTGGGTTCAATTCCAACCTCAGGTGAGTTTGAACATTCCCCACGTATCTGTGTGAGTTCCCTCTCAATGGTTCAGTTTCCTCGCAGAGTACAAAGGTGTGCAGCTGAGAGTGGATTGGCCATGCTCGATTGCTCATTGTTGAGAGAATGTCCCCTTCATAGTAACCTCTGTCAGTGTGGGGGAATTGAACCTGCGCTGCTGGCCTCCCTCTGCATCACAAACCAGCCGTCCGGCCAATTGAGTGGGAGACAGTGTAATTGTTACAGACAGAAACAGGCACAGGCAAAGGTTAAGAGAAACTTTCATAACAAAGAAAATGGTACAGTTCAGATAACGGTCCAGATAACAGCTGAGGATAAAAGGTTCTCTGCTCAAAATTGTATTTCATAACGGGACAAGTGTTTTGAAGCAGTGCTTGGTTGAATACAACAAAGTGACACAAAGTGAACTAGCCAGAGTTACTAATTGTGATTGGATATAAAATAAGTGCATTTTTATGCAGGAACCCAGGGGGTTGAATGACTGCAAGTCTCTGCACCTGAAAATGGGAATTCTTTGGAACACTATCTGGAATGTTGCATATTCACAGTGTGTGTGCGTGTGTGTGAGAGAGAGAGAGAGAGAGACCGCAGATACTGCACTGAACTGGGTGGTGAGCTCAGACCATGCTCAGGCCTCCTCTTGGAAAAGAATGGACTCCCTGTTGTAGCCCATTCACTAGGACCTCTCTACCCCTGTTGAAAAACCGTGGTGTTAGTTCCCCTTACCTGCGATACTCGAGGTCAACTGTGCAGGGTGGCTCCAAACTGAGGAATTACAACAATGTGCCCATTGGCCTTTGAAAGATGTCACCAGTGTCAGTGATCATAGAATAGCCAGCGACATCAGTGCGATGGTGAGTCCCTCCAGCCATGTTGGGTTGGAGAATCGGGGTGGCATTGAATGCGAGGAACACTATGAGATTGAGTGGGTAGTTAATGAGGTGAGTTCGATTAAATAGCACCATGAAAGTAGTTCAGTCTCGTACAGACAATTCCCTCTGTCACACTCAATAAAAATGTCACTGAGACAAACTATTGTTAGATTCAGCCTAATGACTCGAAGACTCTGCTGAACCCACACCCAGTTACCAAGTTGCAGAACAAATTTTCATCTAAAACTCTCCCTCATCTTTATTGACGCCAATATCCCCTTCACCTATCATTCCGAGGAATACTGGTTCATGTTGCAGGATGCTGTAGAAATGTCTTCATTTCAGCATTCTGAAACCTGTGATCTTACTGGAAATTGTCGCTCAATCTCCCTTTCGCTTTTTTCCCCAAAGTCCTTTTGATTGTTTGTAGTTAAACTGATTTCCCCGCCATCTCTCTCTGGCTGGAACTAGGGAATACGGACTAGGCAATTTCACTCAGAAACCGTTAAGATTTATTTTTATTATTTCCCTGATACTCTTTGCTAAAGAAACTTAACATTATTACCCAGTCTGAACTCAGTGTGACTTCAGACCCACAAAAACATTGTTGGCTCCATTTTGTCTTGACTAATGGCCGTGGAGTCACAGACAATTAGTGATGGACAACAAATGCTGCCCTTGCCTGTGATGCTGACATTAGGAGAAACAACAGCATGAAAGGTGAACTAAACCAAGAAACGGTGAGTGCTAGAGATCGAAAATAAAATTCTCCAGCGTCTGAAAGTGTTGGAGAATCTCGCAGGTATAGCAGCCTCTGTCAGGAGAAATGCAGGTAACGGTTTGAGTCCAGTGACCCTGCATCACAACTGAAAGCAAACTGGGAAATGATATTATTAATCCTGGTATCATGGATGGTTGGGTTGGAGAGAGAGGTGGGGCCCAGGTTTAAATTGAATGGATGGAGAAATGGCCAGAAAAAGAGAGAAAATGAAATGAAAAGTGAGCAAAGGGATTGCTGATGATGAACTGAAAGGAAAACAGAATGGCAAGTTATTCTCACATTTCCCCATTTTCCCATATTCCTGAATATCGCGTCCATTTAGATTTGTCCCTGTTTAAAGTGAGTTAGGTTCCCTGTACCACTCTTCTCCAAGTGTGATGACCAAATCCATTAGCAATGCTGGTGCTGCCCTTATAGTTGCTGAGATATAGAGAAAGGTAATGTTACATTGTCAACTGCTTCTTTGGAGAGAGGAACTCTTACTGTGGGAGTGTGCAGAGATGCAACGGCTTTCTCAGCCAGGAAGAGAAACTCAGGAGTGGAAATAATTTTCAACACTGAGCGCGTGCACGTTCCGTGTGGGGAATTGACTTGTTCCTGTCATTGGAAAATCAGTGGAGTTTCAGTGGATGCTTATCTCGGGTTTGTATTGTCAGCTGCGGGGTCTGGTGACCCCACTCTATACACTGCATTTACAGAGTGTCTGGGTTCATGGCAAACAAATGGAGATGAGTCTCCACAGAAGGGAAGCTCTATAAATAGGGAGGTGCAGGACCGTGCATTATCTCTCCTGGGATTTCCAGGGACATTTGTCGAAGCTGGACCAGGTGTCTGGTATGAAGCCAGTTTGTTTCAAAATTGAGGTTGTTACTAAGCTGTGTCCCCTCCTTCAGTATACTGTGTAGCCTCACACCAGTGACAGGACTGTGGTGATGCTCATCATAATTTAAACTGGATTAATTCTGGAACTTTCCAGCAGTGAGTAACATATCCATCATCACCGGAGTGCACTCCTCCGATATATTCACTGGCTGACAGAACCCATCTGTCCGCTGAGAGCAATATATTGTATCCATCTCCCTGAGGAAGGTACAGAAAGAAACTTCCAGAAATACAAGGAACAGAGTGACTGGTGAAAATGGGGAACAGCAGGAAATTATAATTAATAAAAGGTACGTCTTTCAAAACCTCATTGAATTTATGGTTGGTATATTGCTGCATCTGATGAGCTACATCCCAGAGTATTGAGGAGTGGCAGAAGAGCTAGTGAAAGAATTACTGATTAATCTTCAAAGCTGGTTAGGTTCTGGAAAGGATCCTCCAGACTGGAAAGCAGCGATTGTAAACCTAAATGTTTAAAACAGGACGGAGAGAGCAAACAGCAAACTAAATAGTGGTTAGCTTGATGTAAGCTGTGAGAAAAACATTGTAACCTTTTGTAAGGAATGTGACAACTCGACACTTGGAAAATAATATCATGATTCAGTAGAGGCAATCTAGATTCAGGAAGGGGAAATGATCTTGATCTTTGATAAATCTGCTGGATATTGTGGAGGTTGTCCGTTGTGACATCGACAATTGAGAACCAGCGGAAATGAAGTATTTGAATTTTCAGCAGACGTTTGTCTTGGTTGAATACAGCTGAGTAGAGAATTTTAGAGTCCATGGGTAGGCAGGGGTGAATACACCGAATGTATTAAAAGTTGGATAATCGAGAGAATGAAGAGAGTAGTATAATTATTTGGAGTGAAGGCCTTGGGGTATCAGAAGGATCAGTGTTTGGGCAATAGCTCTTCGCAAGATCTAAAATATTTCGGATATGAACAACAAATATCATCATTCACATTTATGTTCATTAAATAGTGAGAGGTTTGGAAGTGCGGGATGTGCTTGGCCATAAGTCACAAACAGAATTTTTACGCAGTAGGAAGTAAATGATATGTGGCTCTTCATGCAAAATGATTAAAGTACCAGAGTAAATGTATCTTGCCCAATGGTAGTGTTTTGTTGAGAGACTGTTAGATGTATTGCGTACAGGTTTAATCAGACTAAACCCTGGCATGATGTTACCATGAGGAGAATCTGAAGAAACTTGTGCCTAATAAAATGTGTTAAGGTGTTTGTGAGTTTATATTTTAAAAAGTGATGAACCACATTGAATGTTGAAGGTACAAATTGCTTTATTAAAGGAATGCCCAGGCAAATTCACATTTCCTATGCATTGGACTGCAAATATATCCACTGTAAATATATTGGCTGATGCCTGTTCTAGTCGAGGAGAGATCTGCACGGTAACAGCGTGGAGATTGTGGTTTTTGAAGGTGGTGGTGGTGGGAGGTTCAGCAGTTTACAGTATTGCAAACGGACAACGCAGCAGAATCATCTATCCTGCGATAAGAAACCATGCATCATTCTCCCTCAATACTAACTTCACGAGAGCATTGGGTGATGGGAGATGTGACCAATAGCCAACGGTGCAAACATTCAATCCAGTCCAGTAGTTTTTGTGAACTAAAGGAACCAGACTGAAAGGGGTTAAATGGAGCTGTTTGTTCAGTGACTGTGAGTGATGCCAGTCTCCATGGATCCTAGTTGTGTCACTGGATGTTTTCCGTCTCCTATTAGTAAGGGGCCTCTTGCAATGGTTTATGCCATTGTAGCAGCAGGTGCATCAACTCCAAAGCTCAAAGGGATCAGCAGCTGCAGAGACAGAAATAGGAGATTTAAACATCTGAGAATAGTCTGGAATGATCCATTAATGGATCAGAATCTGAGAACATTAGACTGGAATGCTGCAACAATGGACAGGAGTTTATCCGATGGTCTTTTCTATTTTTCCTGGTCTTGGTCAACATTACCATATCGGATATTAGGTGCACTGATGATTATCCAGGCGGGTTACTATCCTATCCTCGCTACTGTTGGTGTTCCTGGTAAGTTTCTTCATCTCTATCCATTTATTAATCTCTTCAACCATGGCGAACTTCGTTGCTATTTCTGTTATCTATATTCGACAAAGACGGAGACTATTGTCTTCAGTTTCAAATGCAAATTCCATTAATTCCCCACAAATTTCAGAACCGCCCACACCCCCGCCCTCACAAACATCGGAGAACGAGACTGTTCACAATACCGAATTTAAATAAATGAAATTCATTTATGTCTAGTTATTCTATCCATCACAAAACCTATCCACTACCAGCTCGATTATATGCCCAGTCACCATCTTGGCTTCAAACTGACGCTTAATAAACCATTATCTATGCTTTGGTAAAATTCAGTCGTTACGGTTCCACCTCTCCTCTAAGCACTCTTTCAGTTGCAAATATTTCGATTACAACTTTGTTCTTGTCTCTAAAATAATATAATGACACGAACACTTTCTCAGAGCAGTAATGTCGGAAGAAATGTAATTCAGATGCACAGGTTATTACACAGAAAGACACTGTTCCATATCCTACCACAGACGATGTCAGAAAGTAAATACAAAAGACAGGAATTGGAAATAACAACCATAACACTTCCCGCATTTTGTCTATATGTTTATCTATTTCACTGATGTCCTTTGGTAAACAGATCTTGTGTTATTATCTGGTCTGTCTTAAGATTGATGTGAGACCCACAGCAATGTGCTTGGTTCTGTACTGCCTGAAAGAATGACCTCGCAGTAAATGGCATTTGATTAGGTCAACAAATGCTGCCCCTGTCAGCGATGCAGACATTCCAAGTAATAACGAAATTAAAGGTTAAATAAAGCAACGAATGATGCAACAGATCAGAAACAATAACGAACGAGAAAGTGACAGACAAACTGAGCAGATGTGGCAGCCCATCTGCCAAATCTGGTCGACAGAAAAATAGAATAGGCAATTCGATTCTAATGACCATACATCAGAACTGAACACAGTTGGGAAATAGCGTGATTGATGTTGGTGACACCGACATCTGTTATGAAGGGGAGAAGGACTGAGTTGAATAGAGGAGAAAGAGAGAGATAGAGAGAAAGAAGCAAACAAAGGGATTGTTGATGATCAGCTGGGATGGAAATAAAAAATGAAATTAAACCTTACTTATGTTTCTCCTGTTCCCATATTACTGATAATTATGACCATGTAAGGTATATGTCAAAGTTCCTGTTTAAAGTTATTTATGTCTGTTTTTCTCTCTTCCCTGATTGTGATCATCTTCCTTTATTCATGAATGGGATGCTGGGCCAACATTTAATTCCCTTTCCTCATTGTCCTTGAGAAGGTTTTGGTGAGCTGCCTTCCTGACCCACTGCAGTCCGTGGGCTGTAAGTAGTCAGTGCTGAGGTCCATGCGGTTTCATTTCTTTTGGCTTTGAAGTGACTGGTATAACTGAGTGGCTGGCTTGGCTATTTCAAATTGCAACTGAGAGTTAACCACATTGCTGTGGATCTGGAGTTACATGTAAGCCCGACCAGCTGAAGATTGTAGATTTCCTTTCCTGAAGGGCATGAGGGTGCCAGGTAGGACAATCAACAATGGTTTCATTGTTTCATTTGATTCTTAATTCCTGATATTTTATTGAATTAAATTCCTAACATTTGCCATTGTGGGATTCGGATCCGGTGTCTGGGTCATTACCTGATTCCCTGGATTAATATTCGGAGACACTACAGCTAGATCATCGCCTCCTCAGTATCTCCCATCAACTCCAATGACAACAGTGATGTTGTGGTTGATGTGACTTTGCTTCATAAGGCAAATAAATGATTGGCAAAAAATGTCATCCTTCGCATTTTGTATTTATGAGAAGGCGAGATGATGGGAAGTGCTCTTGGTGAAAAGGAGCTGGATGTCCTGGATCATGAGGCACTAACAGAATTCCTACAGAGCAGTCGGGTACTGGCAGGTGGGACTAGATTAGGTTGCGATATCTGGTCGGCATTGATGGGTCGGTCCGAAGGATCTGTTTCCATGCTGTGCATCTCTATGACTCTATGACTCAGCAAGTAATCAGCACAATAATGAGTAGTATCGTTCATTACAAAATGATTAAAGTATAAGTGTGAAGACACCATCCTGCAGTTGTGGAGTGTACATGAGACAGTATTTTCTTTCATTTATAATCAATGATCTTCGAGCTACAGAGAGACGGTGTAATGGAATTTCACCAGACTCATCCCTGCAGTGATGGTACCATGAGGAGAGTGTGAAGGAAAGGAGTTTTTAATCTGTAACGATACAAAAAGAATGAAAAGTAATTGCATTAACACTGGAGTATTATGAATCAACACTCATTATTTCCAAAACAAAATACGGATAGCATGAGATATAACATGTTTTCCATGATCCGTGCCTTCACATTTGGACAAATGTATAGATAGGAAAAGTTTAGAAGGATATGGACCAAGCGCAGGGAGATGGGTTTTGCATGGATGGACATTTTGATCAGCATGAACCAGTTTGTGATAATGGGCCTATCTCTGTGCTGTGGGATTCTATGACTCGATGATAGTTTACAGAACCCCATGTTGATTGAGAGAGAGCTCCAGGTTCTGAATGAAGTCTCACAATCTGGATGTACAGTTGGTATATGACCCTGTATTAAACGTCATGTTGTTCACAAATCTGTCATCAGCCACACTCTGATAGTATTAGCCATTCCCATCAGCTTATGTCCTCCATCCAGAACACTAGCCTGTCTTCTCTGACTTCTTTTTTGCTAAAAGCTGTTCATTGTCTCAAGTAGACTCTGTCCTTGATGTTTTTCAGAGGGTCAATAAAACGGGGCCAGGCTGCGATCAGTCTAGTTTGGTACAGACACGAAAGAGATTTTCAGAGGGCTTTTATTTATATGTAAACAGATGAAACTACATGGCAAAGTTGTCATGCTTTCGATGTAACCTGTATAATGAACGGGGAGTGGTCAGCTCTTTTAGCTGAGCTAGCTGAGTTGAGCTGAGCTGAGCAGTTTTCAGTTGAGTCTTGAACTGGGAAGTTCAACAGGGAGCTGTGTGCAAACTCTCTCTCTTTTCTGCCCTTCAGCTTCAACCTGAATGCATGCATTCCATTATAACGTTTTTTCAAGGAAGTTTGATTATTGGGACTATTGTGTGTATTTGGAATAGCATAATTAAGTCTAGCTGGATAGGTTGAATTCTGTCGGGGTTCTTTATTCTGTTTTTTGTGTTTCATTGTGTAACTTTGTGAATAACGTTTTTGTCTGATTTAAAATCACCCTAGCTAAATTACTCCGGGTAATTTTCATTGGATAATGACCAAAACAAACTGCGAAGTTATGCTCAGGGCTGCTTGCTTAAGAATGTTTTGAGTGGTCTAGCCTCGTCCATAACAGACTGGGGGCTCATTGCTGGATTTTCAACAGCGAGTGGGAGGTGCTAGTGTCTTTAATTTGGGTATTAGCTTGATTGGGTTGACAAAGCTTCGAATAGTAATGGCAATTGCAGTCGCCAAACGTTTCCTGAGTCTGCATGCAGTGACTTTGGAAATTTTACGAAAAGTGAATAAGACCAAGTTGCAAGAATTAGCAGAGAAGCTGGAATTGGAACTGATTGCTTCTGTAAGGAAAGGAGAGATAATTACAGCAGTAGCTCGTCAATTAAACTTACTGGAGAAACCATCAGAATCAGAGATGGCAAGAATTCAGTTGCAAATTAAACATCTTGACTTAACGTTGAGAGATAAGGAAAGGGCACCAAAATGAAACATTTGACTTTCGATTAAATGCAGTCGTGTGTGTGTGTGTGTTGGGGGGGCGGGTGGAAGAGAGCAGGAGAACAGAGAGTAAAAAAATTGGTAAAAGAGAGAGAAACAGGGGAGAGAGAAAGAGACAGCTTTTGAATAGCCAAAACTGACACTTAAAAAGGAAAGTCAGTGTAAAAGGCTGGAGATAACGGCTGAGGGTGCGCTTAGTAAGGAAGAGAGTGAAGATAAGCAAGCCACTGGTAGTTAGAAGCCTAGTGAGAATTTGTTTGTGTATGTTCAAGCGTCGCCTCAATTTGATGAGAAGAATGTGATGCCCTTTGCATCTCATTTGAAAAGTTGGCTAAACAAATGCAGTGGCTAGGGGCATTGCGGGTTTTGTTGATCCAAACCAAATGTGTAGGTAGGGCTGGTGAGGTACTGACATCGCTATCAGAGGAGGTATCTGGGGAGTACGAGGAGGTTAAAGAAAAACATTTTGTCTGCATAGGCAACCTTTCAGGAATCCAATGAGGAATCCTGGTCAAAACTACACTGAGTTTGTAAGGATCAAACAGACTAATTTCGATTGTTGGATATGAGCTTTAAAATTCGAACAAAGCTATAATGCCCTTAGAGAGGTTAGTACTTGGAGGAATTCAAAAAAATCACTGCCTGAAGTAGTGCAAACTCAGGTGGAAGAGCAGAGAGTGTAAGCAGCAAGGTTAGCTGCTGAAATGGCTGGTGATTATGAACTGTTCCATAAACTTGGTTTGGCTTCCAGAACCAGTTCTGGTTTCTGAGGGACAGAAATTGGAGCAAAGAGATATCCTCACGTGCAAAGGGAAAGGTAGATCACAGCGTAGATCATAAGGATAATTTACCACAGTAATAAAGAAAACCTTGAGGGGGACAAAGAAGTTAAAATACTATGGTGTTTTCATTGTAATAAAGTGGGCCACACAAAATCACAGTGTTGGTGAGGTGGGAGAAAACCAGATGTAGGATAACTAGACAAGGCTGGAGGTTTTGTTGGACTCGTAACAAAACGCGTAAGGGAGGTTAGGCAACTGCTTCAGAGTGTACAAAATGATCAGTGGACGTGCCAAGTCTGCATAATAAACTTACATGAAAGGGTTAAGCTTATTCACATAGGCCAGGAGTAATTGGTAAGGAGGTTCCAATATTAATTGAAACAGCATCTTTTCAATCTGTAATGCTGAGGGGTGAGGCTTTATGCACTCTTGAGAGACTATTACCAGAAAATGTGCTGGTAACAGGAATTCATAGTGAGGCAAAAAGTGCTCAGTTATGTAAAGTGAGGTTGGAGAGGCCAGAGAAGAGTGGAGAATGTGTGGTAGGAGTACTGGACCCCTAACTCTCAGCTCCCAGAATAAAATTTGTCCTTGCAAATAATATAGCTGATTCACTGGTAGGCGTGATGCCTACGCTAGTTGAAAAGCCAGTGGAGATGCAGGCAACTGAAGACCTGGAAAATGTTTATCCAGGAATTTCCCCTGATTGCGTGATCAGAAGATCACAGATACATGGGTTTCAGCAGGCAAAAGGCACAGATAAGGAAGCTGACGTAGAGTTATCTGAAAGTTTCTTTTTGATCTGATAAGTGGAACAGAGAAGGAGCAAGTTGGAAAACATGAACGTATTTTTAGCTCTGCTAAGTTGATTGAATTACAGCAGAAAAATGAGGAGTTTAAAAAGTTATATCTAAAGATATTTAACAAGAAAGAATGAATGCATTCCTGTGTGTTATTACTTAACAAATGATGTCGTAATGCGGATATAGAGATCAGCACACACTGAAGCAGGTCAGACGTGGACAGAAATTCATCAAATTGTTTTGCCTGTTGGGGAAAGAAAGAAGGTGCTGCGAGTGGCACATGAGCGACCACTTGGAGATCATTTCGGGGTGAGGACAATACAGGCTGAAATACAAAGCTATTTTCACTGGCCTGGACGACACAAAGATGCAGTTGAATATTGCCAGACGTCTCAAATATGTCACACAGACAGTAATAAAACCTGCAACTTTAATACCGATTCCAGCATTTGAGGAACCTTACACAAGAGTCTTGAGAGATTGTGTAGGTCCGCTGCCTCAACCAAAAAGTGGGAATAAGTGTTTATTAACAATAATGGATGTGTCCACTAGATTCCCAGAGGAAAAACCATTATGCAGCATTACAGCTAAAGGAGTTGTAGAAAAAAAATGCTTATTTTTTAACTAGGTACAGACTACCAATAGAGATCCAGACAGATCAAACCTCACATCTGAACTATTCAAGCAGGTGATGGATAATTTAGGAATAAAGAAATTCAAATATACTACGTAGTATTCGGAATCACAGTGAGAATGAGCGAGATGGTATCAAACAGTGAAGAAAATGTTGAGGGTTTATTGTAAGTTTTATCAAGATGAATGCGATAAGGAAATTCAGAGATGCACGGAATGAATTGACCACATTCAGACTATTTGGATTAATTTGTGGGCATGAAGTAAAAGGACCATTACTATTGGTTAACAAGAAATTAATAAATCAGAATTCAGAGACCACCCATTTGAACGATGTGTCAAATTTTAGGGAACGCTTAAATAGAGCTGGAGAGTTGGCTAGACAGCATTTAAAAGTATCGCAGCGTGCAATTAAACAGGAAGTGGATCAGAAATCACAAATTCGCAATTTTGCAATTGGGAATAAGGTGTTGGTGTTACTTCCAGTAACAGTTGAATCTTTAAAAGCAGGTTTTAGTGTACCTTATCAAATTTGGAAGAAATTGAATGAGGTGAACGACTTGGTACAGACTCCAGACAGGATGAGATCTCTCAGGGTGTGTCATGTGAATATGCTCAAAAGGTATTTTGAAATGGAAGAAAAGCAAGAGGAGAAGGTGTTAATGATTACAGCACAGAAGGAAGAACGAAGTTCAGAGGATTCTGAATTGGACATTCCTCAAATCAAATTGAACAATGAGAAAGTTGTCAAAAATTGGGATAAACTATTGAGTTACCTTACACAAGAAAAGCAAAGTGACCTGAAAGAGTTATTACGATATCGTGGAGAGATATGTGGCAATAAACTGGGTAGTACGAACATAATTGTGCATGATGCAGACACAGGGGATGCAGTTCTGATTAAGCAACATCCTTATCAGCATGACTGTCCAAAATTGGCACAGGTTCAGAAGTAGATAGAGCGCACACTCCAAGATGTCATAATCGAAGTGAGTTACAGTGACTGGAGTTCACATATAGTCATGGTACCAAAGTCAGAAAGTACCCAATGGCCATGTGTGGACTATCACAAAGTCAATGCCGTTACAAAGACCGATGCATATCCAATTCCATATTTGGAGAATTGTGTCGAAAAACTGGAAGAAGCTACTTACATTTCTAAGTTGGATTTGCTCAGAGGCTACTGGCAAGAACCTCCGCCAGATAGAGCGAGTCAATTTCGGCTTTCATACCACCAAATGGACTGTATTAGTTAAAAGTTATGGCATTTGTTATGAAAAATGATCCAGCCACGTTTAAGGGACTGATAATAAGGTCATTTCCACATTACCCAACTATGGGGTGTACATTGATGACCTGGTGGTTTTTCGTCACTCATGAACTGAACATTTACAGTATTTATCGGACTTGTTCAATTGACTTCAGAAGGTAGGCTTGGTGGTAAACCTAGCTAAAAGTGAGTTTGAGAAAACCCAAGTCACGTTCCTGTGTCACGTTATTGGACATGGACGAATGACCCCATGAGATATGAAAATGTAAGTAATTGGGGAATGTTTCACACCGTCGACCATAAGAAATATGCAGCGCTACGGTTCCTGGGCTTGACTGGATTTTACTGAAGGTCTGTGCCAAACTTTAAGCTGTGTGGCTGCTCCACTCACCGAATTGACAAGAGCAAGAACTCTCAATGGATAGAGGACTGTCGAAAGGCATTTTACAGCTTAAAAACTGTGTTAACCACTGCCCCCAGTATTAGCTACACTAGATTACATGAAGCCTTTCAAGGTGGCTATCGATGCCAGTGATGTAGGTATTGGTCCGGTGTTGCTGCAGGAGGATGATGAGGGAATAGAAAGACCCATCGGGTATTTTTCTGGGAAGTCGAACGTTCATCAACAGAAATGTTCAACGGTGGAGAAAGCGACTTTAAACTTGTTGTTGGCATTACACCAGAACAGTTGTTTATATCACCAGCAATGCAACTGAGACAATCGTATACACTGATCACGACACATTGACATTTGTGGAAAATATTAAGGACAAAAATATCAGATTGCTAAGATGGAGCTTGTTGCTGCAGCCATTCAATCTGACCATTGTGCATGTGGCAGGTCGTGAAAACGTGAAAGCTGATGAGTTATTGAGACTCGAATTAGATATTGAGGTGTTCGATGGTGGGTGTACCGCGGCCTGAATTTGCATAGGTTTGTGTTTGAATGTTTACAGTTAGTATAGTGTATCTGTCTGTATTGACACGACTAACTGGGTTTGAAGGGTTAAAAATGCAGCCAGCTTTTAGCATCGATGCTTCCCTTTTTTTAGGGGGAGGAGACATATCACAAAGTAAGTCCCTTTTTGTCTAAAAGCTGTTCCTTGGCTCAAGGAGACTCTGTCCTTGATTTTTTTTTTTCAGAGGTACAATAAAACAGGGCCAAGCTCCGATCAGTCTGGTTTGGTACAGAGATGAAAAGGATTTTCAGAGGCCTTTTGTTTACATGGAAACAGATGAGACTTCAGGCCAAAGTGGCCATGCTTTATAAGTGACCAGTATAATGAACGGAGAGTGGAGAGCTATTTTTGCTGAACTAGCTGATCTTAGCAGTTTTCAGTTTAGTTTTGAACTGGGAAGTTCAACTGGGAGCTGTGTGGAAACTCTCTCTCTTTTCTGACCTTCAACTTCAACCTGGAAGTTTGTGTTCCATTTATACTGGTTTTTATTGGGGGTTTGTGCATTGGGACTATTGTATATATTCAGAATAGAATAATTAAGTCAAGCTGAATAGGTTGAATTCTGTCGTGATTCTTTATTCTGTTCTTTGAGTTTTATTGTTTAATTTTATGAATAAAGTTTTTGTCTGTTTTAAAATCTAGTAGTCAACCTAGCTAAATTACTCCGGTAATTTTCATTGTGCACTTACCGAAACAAATTGCAAAGGTATGCTCTGGGCTGCCTGCTTAGAAATGTTTTGAGTGGTCTAGCCTAGTCCGTAATATCTCGGAGATGGAAGGTGCCTCCTTGGGACTTGATACAAACCAATCACTTTCCCTCCTCATGGTCAGCAAACCACGTTAACATAGCACGTGTGTACCATTAGCAATGGGGCCAGGAGGAACAACGTGGAGCAGTCTGTCTATGCAGTCTATGCCTCATTTGTCGTGTTGCAGCAACAATGACATCCTCCTATTTCAGCGTAACAGTTTGGAGGGGCTGTATGGCCTCCTCTGTTCATGTGCCAGTGTCTCGGGGGACTGAATGTCTTCCTTCTGGCCAGAGGGAAGGCATTCAAAGACTCCAGTGGGAAGCCCGTGGTGCCCGCCTACCAAAACGTTGTGCTGACTAGACTCGATATCCCTGAGTTATAGGAGACAAACGGAAGGCTGAACAAACACTGCAAGCCATGCAGCATCATGAGCTGGGAAAGTCATCATTTCAGGTATAAATATCCTTTAGAACTGGGTTGGTGGATGGGGGAGCTGCAGATAAAGATGGAAGGGTAGTTGGGGTGGGGAGATCGGGGGATGGTGAGTTATGGATATGTGGACATAAGTGGTGGGTGCAACCTGGTTGGGCGATGGGAGTGATGAATCCGGTTGCGAGCTGAAAGGTAGGGTCGTTAGGTGGAATGTAAGACCTCCCAGTCACTTCCTATTTCAATTCTATTTCCCAATCCCTTTCCGACATTGTCATCCTTGGCCTCCTCCATTGCCACAATGACCCAAATCATAATTTGGAGGAACAAGATCTCAACTGTCACCTGTGCAGCCTACACCCCGGGGACTCAACATTGAATTCTCCAATTTCAAATAACCTCCCTTCAAATCCCCCGACTCCCTTCCCAGGCTCTCCCCTCCATCCCATTCCTCTGAGCAGGCTTTTGTCCAGCTACCAACGGGATTCAGCCCTCCCATCAACAACTCGCTGATACCCTTCATCTGTGTTCACTTATCCCCCACCTCGCCACCTCAGCCTCCTCCTCCCTCACCCGCCACTTTATCTGTAGACCCCCTTACTCCCACCACAGTCCTGACGAAGGGTTATATCCAAGGCGTTCACTTCACAACGTCTTGATGCTGCCTTGCTTATTCTGTTCTTCCAGTTTTCTGCGTGTGTACTTTGGATTCCAACACATATTGTTTTTTTTTAAATTGTCTCCTTGTGTAATAGGCAGGAGCGAGAGAACGCATTGCGCCACTTGTTATCCAACAGATCAGATGGGCGGAATGACTTTCTTATATTACTGTGAAACCAGCTAGAGTTACTGAAGGAGTTCCTTTTTTTTAACCGTGGAAATGTTTTGTGTCCAGCAATGCTTTTGATTCATGTTACCTTTACATTAACAGCACAAGCTTGAATGTTGTCCAGATTTGATACCTGAGTACCTTAGGAGGCGACTCATTGTTCTGAATATTGGATAATCTTCAAAGAACATCCCCACCTCTGATCGTATGACGTGAGGGAAAGACATTGATGAAGTAGCTGAAGATGTTTGCGTCGAAGAAGCTACCCTGAGGACTCCCCACAGGGATATCCAGGGACTGGAAGGATTGATGTCCACCAGCCCCATTGTGTTCTGAATGATTCAACCAGTGTGAAGTTTACAACTGATTCCCATCAAGTTCAATTTTGTTCAGTCTCCTTGACATCTCGCTCAATCAAATACGGCCATGATATCAGGGCCAGTCACTTTACGCTGTGTTCATAAATTCTATCCATGTCAATAGGCCAAGGTATATGTGTGGGGAGTGTTTCCTTCTCTCAGGCGGTAGTGACGGTTGCAACCAAACAGTTGGGGAGGCCACATCACTGAAATGTTTGAGGGGTTCGAGTGGGTGTCAGTGGAATTTGACCCATCAGAGAGTCGAGAGCTACAAAGAATTGGGCATGAAAGAGAAATTGCGGCCGAGTGCAGATCAGCCCTTACTTACTGAATGGAAGGGCAGGTCTGAGGGGCTATGTAGCCTGGTTTATTCCAGTATGCCCCATAATCCAGTCACTTCGTGGCCTCTTCCATTTCCTGTGTTACTGACTTCAAATTACTGAATAGACTGATCCTGCTGCTGTGTAACTGGATACTCGTGCTGCATGATCTGGTTACAGTTTTATAGGCCCGAGGGGCTTATTGGCCTCCTCCTGTAATTGTATATCAGGCTCCAGGGGCTGAAAAGCCTCATTCTGTTCTGGTGTAATTGTAATCCATATTTACTAAATCTACTGCCCTTTGAGAAAGTGAGCTCTGCAGATGCTGGAGATCAGTGTCGAAAAGTGCAGCACTGGAAAAACATGGCAGGTCAGGCAGCATCAGAGGAACAGGAGAATCGATGTATTGGACGTTCCTGATGATGGGCTTATGTCCGAAACATAGACTCTCTTACCTCTCGAATGCTGCCTGACCGGCTGTGTTTTCCAACACCACATGTTTCCACGTCTACTGCCCTATCCAAGTCAATCTTCCTGGTCACTTCATCCAATTACATGAATAAAATTGTCAAGCACAAACTTCGTCGCACAAAGCCACACTTACTATTCCTTAGCAAAGCCTGTATTTCTAAATGCATGTAAATCTTACCCCTCAGAACCTTCTCAAGTAACTTACCTACCAAGGATGTTCAACCTACGGGTCTATAGTTCCAAGGCATTTTTGTTCAGTTCTTCTTAAATAAGGGCACAACATTTGCTATCCTCCAGTCTTCAGGGACATTACTTTAATGATGATCAATATTATAGGTCAGGGTCCCCGAAAATTCTTCTGGAGCCCCTTGAGGTGTTCTTGGATATATCGGGTAAGGACCATGCGATTTATCCACTTTCAAACATTCTAGTTCGTCTAAAATCTCGTCTACTATGACATGGATTGTCCCTAAGATATCACGACTAACTTTCTCAAATTCTCAAGTCATCATGTCTTTCTCCACGGTAAACATAGAGAAGAAGTTCCACATATACTAGTCTACATTGGTCTTCCAGTGGTCCTATTTTCTCTCCAGTTATTGCTTTTTCTTTTAATATGTTTAAAGTACCTTTTTGGATTCATCTTAATCTCCTCAGCCAAGGCTCTTTCTTGCCCATTTTCACAAAACTGATTTCTTTCTTCAGTAAACTCCGTTATCTCTTGTATACCTCCAGGGATTCCCTTGATCCCAACTGCCTGTACCTGAGCCACGTCCCGAGTTCGATCCTGTGGACCAGTTTTGTCCCTCTCCATAACTATTTGAAAACGAATAGGAATAGGTTAATGGTTCCAAAGTGCTTCCCCCACTATTAACTCATTTACCTGTCCTGTCCTATTTCCGAAGAAAATTTCGAGTTTTGCCCCTTCCCGAGTAGGACACTCTATAAACTGCTTGAGGAAACTTTCCTGACGCATTTAACAGATTCTATCCCATCAAATTCCTTAATTCTCTGGCCGTTCCAGTCTGTATTAGAAAAATGAAAATCCCGTATTATGAAAACCATACTGCTCATGCAGGTCTCCCCTCTCTCCCTGCATATTTGTTACTCCCATTCCTGTTGACTCTTTGGGGTCCATATTACAACCCCAATCACCTCACCATTCCATTCCTATTTCTTAACTCCACCTACAAAGCCTCACTGGGTAATCCATCAGTTATTTTATCTCTGATTACTGCTGTGGTACTCCCCTTAATCAGAAATGCAACCCCCCCTCCCCTCCTTCCACCATCTCTGTTTCACCTAAAGCACCTATTCCCTAGCACATTAAGCTGCCAGTCCTATCCATCACTTAGCCATATTTCTGAAATGGCTATAATATCCCAGTCCCACCTACGTATCCATGCCCTGAGTTCATCGCACTTACCTGTCAGCCTTCTTGCGTTGAAACAGATGCAATTTAATCCAAAATGCATTACTTTCTCTCTGTCGTTTTCCAGCCTAACCTTACTATTTCTATTTACTCTGTCTCCTTCCACTTGCCTCCCTGCTCTTGAGGATACGACCACCTGCCAATCTAGTTTAAACCCTCCCTTGTAACCCTAGCAAAGCTGGCCGCCAATATATTGGTATCCCCTCCAGTGCATGTCTCGGACGTTAATTCCCCCTTTCAGGAGATTACCACTGTCAAGGTTTTTTTTAAAAATGTTTCTCCTAGCTCTCTGTAATCACGCTGCAGGATCTCGTCCCTTTTTGTCCGGGTAACATTTGTGCCAACGTGTATAATGATTTCTGGCTGGTCGCTGTCCCCCTTGAGAATGTTCTGCAGCCACTTGGAGACATCCTGGTCCCTAGCACTTGGGAGGTAGCCCACCATCCTGGATTCCCATTTGCGACCACAGAATCTCTGATCTGTCCCACTAGCAATCGACCCTCCTATCTTTAACGTCCTGTTTACCTTTACCCTTTCCCGCTGTGTCCCAGAGCCAGTGGTAGTACCACCAACCTGGCTACTGCTACTTTCCCCTGAACGGTCATCTCCCAAACAATCCTAACTGGTCTAATTGTTTTCGAGGGGAATGGCCACAGGAGATTCCTGCACTCCCTGCCTACTCCTTTTGCCAATGCTGGTGGTTGCCCATCGACTCTCAGCCTGGAACATTACAGGAAGCAAGGAACGACTGTTGGATTAAATTGTGTTTATTTAAATACAACAGTACTGACAGGTAAGGCTAATGAACTCAGGACGATGAACGTCGGACTGGAATATTACAGTCATTCAAGAAACGTAACTAGGGGGGTGTCCATGAATTTGTCAGTATCTCCGATGACTCTGAGTGCATCCTAGATTAAATTACCTACAGTGTGTAAACAGGACCTTCTGTCCAACAAGTCCACACCGACCGATCGAAGAACAGCCCATCCAGACCCACTCCCCGACACGCAACACCACGGGTCATTTAGCATGACCAATTCACCTAACCTGCATATCTTTGAACTGTGTGAGGAAACCGCAGCACCCAGAGGAAACACATGCAGACACGGGGAGAATGTGCAAACTCCACACAGACAGTTGCCCGAGGTAGGATTTGAACCCTGGTCGTTGGTGCTCTGAGGCAGCAGTGCTAACCCATGAGCCACTGTGTCGCCGAGCATTGCTTGCTAACATGGTCCATCAGGAGTTGAAGCTGGATGCAGTTTCCACATGTGTAGCCATCAGCTCCCTGAGCTCCCACATCCCACAAGAGGAGCATGAGACTGTGCTAACTGCCATTTGGACTGCTGTAACAATAAAGTTTAAATGACTTTATTTGAGTTTAACTGGACATTTTGCTGAGCTGGAGCTGTCCAAAGCCTCTCGTGTCAAAGACTTTCTGCTTATTCTGCTACCAACGGCATGTCTCTCTACCCCTCCACATTTAATTTTCGTCAGGGAAGGAAGGAGACACGACATTGATGTAGCGTTCAGGCCTTCAGCACTCCTTGACACCTGGCCCCTAACTAGCTGCTCCCCAGTGCAGGTCGCTGCTTGGCCTTGGAGGGTGTCTTGCTGAGGTCTTCCTTCTGGTAGTGGAGACTATGTCGATGCAGATCCTCACCCTAACAGGCAATCCGTGTTATCGCAGTCCTCTCGTACTATCTGTCTATTAGTATCGCGTTTATGAATACCTTGAATCCCTCGATTGCATTCCAAACTGTGACTCACTCCATAGTGAGAGAGATGATGGTCTTGTGAATACAGGGTTATTAGAAAAGAACACCATTCGACATAGGGGCAACAATATGTCTATCCTCTCACTGAGTCTGCTTTTCCTTCGATTAGGTTATATTTATTTTGTTAATCCCCCATTTCAATTTCCTGTGATTTCCCCTTAACACTTGTATAAAAACCTGTCTGCCTCAGCCTTGAAGATATTTAATGATCCAGCCTCAAGAAATTTCTTCAATTCTTTCCCTCTCACTGATGTGAGACTTGGTCTTTAATCTGGTGATTTGCCCACTCTATGTTGCATAGAATTCCAATTCTTGCTCATCTCCTGTATCAATTTGCTCAAGGGTCAAACGGTCACTCTCCCTGAATCCAGGAACTGCTTCTCCAAACTGAAAACCGATTCGGAGGATTTGATTAACATATTCTCTGGCTCTGTGAACAGGCTGTCCCCTTAGTCGCCAACACTCCCATTCATTCCCGCTTTACTCTCTTCCCCTTAATAAGCCAAAAAAAAAATGACTTTGGATTCTTGCTAATCTTACCCGCTAATGTTTTATCACCCCTCCTTCTGCTCTTCCACTGACTTTTTAAGTTTAGCCCTATGCTTTCTATATTCTTTTAGGACCTTCATTGACCTGCTCACTCGATACCTGCTTTAAGCTTCTCTTTCATTCACATCCTATTCGAAATTTGTGTCGACATCTGAGGTTCTGTGGGTTTTTGTTATTTTACTAAATTTTATCTTCGGTGTAACATGCTGGGCCGACACTGTCATCAATTCAATTTTAATCAAATGATTCCCCCACCCCAGCCTCACCTTGTTCTGCTACAGTTTCACCTAGAAGCAACTGTACTTTGACCAGATCCTGTCAGTTTTTCCATAAAACCTGTCTCCCCAATGCAAAAAGCTTTTATTTTTCTAACAGTTTTGGGGTCTTTCCCTGAGCAAAGTCAAAATGTGTGATGTCACGGTCACTGGTCCTGTAATGTTTTCCCACTTCTACCTGGAACACCTGACAGGCTTCGTTCCCCACAGTGAGGCCCAGCACTGCACTGCCCATTGTTGTATCTGCTCTATGTTGATATAAGAAGCTCTCTGGAATAAATTTCAATACACCTGCCCCCTCTTAAAAAGTTATCACTGACCGAATTAATGTTTGGAATTGAAATGCCTGAATAAAATGATCCTATTATACAACTCGATAACTTGATTATATACCCACTCCCTTTCTTTCCTTTATCTGGGGGTCTACATAATATCCCTAGCAGTGTTTCTATCATGGTTTTGATCCTGAGCTCTAACCACCAAGCCTCATTAGAAGATCCTTTCAAGATATCGTCCCTGCTAACGCCAGTAACTAACTCGATCATTAATAAGGCAACACCACCTCCTCTTTTACCCTCTCTCCTGTCCTGACTATAGTTCTGGTACCACAGAATATTGAGTTGTCAGCCCTGACCTCCCTCAAACACATCTCAGAAATGGAAAAAATGTTACAATTCCACATTTCACCTCGTTTCCTTTTCATGTCCGTCTGCCTGATAATATTATCACCCTTAAGGTAAAGCACATCCAACATGGAATATATCTCCTGGAATACTCTGTACCTCGGAGTTCTTCAGTCATTCCTTGTTCGTGATCAACCTGTCCAATTCATGAACCAAAATTGTAACTCTGGGACTGAATGAATATTTGTTGAATTTTAATTTCGTTTTTAGTAAATGTGTTCATCAAATGCAACTTTCCAGAACTGAACAGTCAGCTCCAGATACAACGAGTTTATGCTAATTAGTTCTCTGCTCAGTGTGCAGAGGGGACAGCCCTCAGTAGTGGAGAAAGTGAGGACAGCAGATCCAGGTGATCAGAGTCGAAAATTGTGGCGTTGGAAAAGCAGTCAGGCAGCATCTGCGGAGCAGCAGAGTCAAAGTTTTGGGCATCTGCCCTTTCCATGTTTTCCACTCATAATACACAGGATATAGGGAACCATACTTGCTCCGGAAGGCAGCACTGTACAGAGCCCTGCAATGGAAAGCAGTCAATCAGTTGGTTGGACAGGGAGTAATCAAGTTGAGGTGAAATGCCGACTGATTTAAGTAAAAACAAAAGAATAGATAAATCCCTCGGCCAGACGGGAAACACCCTAGGTTACTCCAGGAAGAGAGGAAAAAGATTTCTGTGCCTTTAGCGATGGTCTTTGCGTCTTCACTCTCCATTGGAGTCGCGTCGGTTGATTGAAGGATGGCAAATGTTAGTCCCTTGTTCAGGCAAGGGAGCAGGGATTGTCCTGAGAATCGCAGACCAGTCAGTCTTTCATCAGTATTGGCCAAAGTATTGGAAAGGATTCTGAAAAATCATAGTTTGATTAGAAATACTCAGCATGGCTTTGTGAGGGGTAGGTCATACTTCACAACTCTTATGGGATTCTTCGAGGATGGGATTAAGCACATTGAAGAAGGTAGAGCAGTGAATGCGGTGTGCATGGATTTTAACAAGGTGTTTGATAAGCTTCCCCATGGTAGTTTCATTCAGAAAATAAGGAGGCATGGCATACAGGGAGACCTATCTGTCTGGATACAGAATTGGCTAGCCCATAGAATAGATTCCGATTATTTTCAATCATTTACTTTTTGATTGGTCGTGCGGTGTCGTTGCCACTGAGATCAACATTTTCTCTGTTCAACAATATCACATCACATTGGCTCAAGGCTGCACTATTCCCCAATTCTATTTCATCCTCCAGCTCATTCGCCATGCTCGCCAGATATACAAGGCCCACAAGATGGAATAACTTAGAGATGCCTATGGGCCACTGGGACCTGCCACCTTACCCATGCCCTGCAATCTGAGTCCATCCCCTCCACCAAGCCCACTTCCTGTCGTGTATTCACCATCCCTCCTAACCTTCCACGCTCTAATGCTGAATGTTCTGTACTCAGAAACGGTCTCTGCTTTATCCCTCTGTGCCCCCACTTTAATAGATTTCAGGCACGGCATAATGTTGAACTCCACTTCCACCGTCTTCTCCTCGGTGTCCATTTCTTTGTGCAAGAGTACACTCCCTAGCCCATCGACCCTTCGCCCAGCTCCATCAGTCTTCCTCCAACTGGACTCATTCCTCTGGCGTTGACTTGAACTCAATCTGTTCATTGAGGACGCTCCATGGGAGTTTGGTTGTCTTAAATTCTCTTTATCCCCCTCGCCCTATCCAACTTATCACCCTCTGAATAGACTGTACGCTGTATGCTTCGATCCCACCCTGACTATGTTATTCAGCCTGTGCCGATAAGGGTGGTGCTGCTGTAGTCTGGTGGACTCGCCTCTACATTTCACCTCTCAGATACCTCCACATATCACCTGCTTGTCCATAACCCTACCATGGCACATCAGGTTACTTTATTAACTAAATCTGACCACATTTCATCTGGAGATTCCCACCCACTCGCCACTCCACAAACACGCACACACTCACCCCCACCTAACAGTCCCAAAGCTGATGTCCCTCTGATAGCAGAGTTCGCTTTTATCTCCTCCACAAACAGAACTGAATGGGCAGACCCATTACTTCAGCCTGCTCTGCATTACAGAGGAGGTGCATGGATACATACGTGGGCCCTGGTTATATCTGTTCCTTCATGGGATACGTAGATCATTCCTTGTTCCAGTTCTGTTCCAGCCCCCATCCACAACTCTTTCTCCAATACGTAGATTATATCATCGCTGCTGCTCCTCTCTCTTGACCAGAATTGGAAAAGTTCGTCGTTTCCAATTTGCACCCCTCCCGCACTTTCACCTGTTCTACCTCTGACTCCTCCCTTCCTTTCCTCGACATCTCTCCTTCTATTTCTGGGGATAGAACGGTGACTGATATCCAGTACTAACCCACCAACGCCCACAGCTACCTGGAGTATGCATCCTGTTTCTTTCAAAGAGTCCATTCCATTCTCTCAGTTCCTCCGTCTCCAACCATATTGCTTCTGAGGATGTCAACTACAAATATGTGGCCTCTGAAATGTACACCTTCTTGCTCACCCGAGAATTCCCCAGCTCTGTTATCGACAGGGCACTCAACCAGTTCTGACTCACATCCTGCACTTCTATTCTCAGCCTCTTTCTTACTTCCTGCAACAACGTTAGGGTCCCCCTTGTCCTTACCTACCATCCCACCGGCATTCACATGCAGAGGATCATCAGTCCACATTTCCCCCACCTCCAGCGAGATGTCACCACTAGACATATTTGCTTCCTCTCCTTTTTCCGCCTTATGAAGGACTATTTCCTCGAGGACACGCTGGTCCGCTCTTTATTCGCTCCCAACACCTCCCCTCTACCTCCCCACACCCCACTACAGGTCCACTTCACTTTCCCCTGCCGGAGGTGCTACATTTCCCATTTACCTCCTCCCTCCCCACTATCCACGGGCCAAACATACCTTCCGGGTGAAGCAGCATCCTACAAACATTTCCCACAATCCGGTCTACTACATTTGCTGCTCACATTGTGGTCAGCCCTAGATTGGGGAAAATAAAGGTAGACTGAGTGACCACTTCACAGAATATCCAAGATGTCCCTATGCAAAAGACAGTGTCTCACAATGGTTTTGTCTCACAATGCAATACGTCATCGATATTTAGAGCCATGTGAAACATAGGAACTTTGTAATTTCTCACTTAATGTTCATAACAAATTAGTCGAGATTCAACTGAGATAGCAGCTTTGCTTGTATCGTTCAGATCAGTTAATTTGTCACAGTTCAGAAAGAAAAAGAAATCGAATGAGGGAAACTCAGCAGGTCTGGCATCCTCTGAGGAGAGATACACAGAATTCACCTTTGATTCCAATATGACTTTTTCAGAACAGTGTCACATCATTTTCGAGATATTAACTCTGTTTCTCTCTGCAGTTACTTCCTCATCTGTTGCGTTTCTCCATCATTTTCTGTTTGTATTTCATGTTTCTGTATCACTATATTTCATGTTTCTTGACAGGTTTACATGATGAATTTGGTTATATATGGACAATGTTGTCCTTTTCTGTTCCTATTATAATTGGTGTGTCTGGGACACCTGTATTACTGGCGAAATCTGTTTCTTCTTTAAGATTAAAAGGAAAAATGAATATTTTTCTGAATATTCTTAAATTGCAGGAACTCCACTTTGTTTGAAAAGACATTTCAGAGCCAGCTGAAATTTCATGAGATATTAGGAATAGATTATTGATGATGGAACACTTTGTATCCTTCATTGAACGAGCTTGTCTACTCCCTGTCCAAAGGCTTTGATTACATATCACAGAATTATTTACAGCGAAAGTGGGGGATACTTAGTCCATTCTCTCTTCCAGCTTGGAACGACTATATCTCTACTTTCGTCTGCTGTACTGTCCCCAGAGCTCTTCACATTTTGTTATTAGTGTCTGCTTTTAATTGTACATATCCTGCCAGATATGAACAATATGATCAATCTCAAACAAAAAAAAACTTAGAGGGCAAGCTTAGTAGGTCTGGCAGTATCTGTGAAGAGAAATCAAAGTTAATGTTTCAGGTCCAATGACCCTACTCAATCTGTATACCCAAAGATTAAATGTTGTGTATGTAAAATATTGCTCATTTTATCACATTTAAAATTATCCTGTTCAGATCACATTGTCATTCAGCATTACATCTCCCAAATGTTGGCTGTTTCCTTGTGTATTAGATTTAATTCTGTCAGAAAGAGGGATGATGACTGGAGAATATCATTGCACTCCCCATGCAGTCTTCGCAGCCACTATCCCCATTCTGTCCTATCTCGCAGCCAATGTCATGTTCATTCGACCCTGACTCATTAATTCATAAGTCTTAATGAATAAGTTCATTGTACTTATCACTTTTGGTTTTGGACTGAGGCCAAAATGAGCGTAAAAACGTACTGTTTTACAGCAAATAAAACTGCATTTAGAAGTTTGTCAATTTGTATAAATTAATTACTGAAGCATATTCTCTATTGAAGTTCCAAAGTAGCCTTATTACCGCAGTGAGAGGAACATTCAGAGAAGTCCACACTTCCTGTCTATGTTCAGGGCGACTGTGCCCAATGACAGTGTGTTCGCTAGCGTTTGTTCCCGTGGAGGAGAGAACAGCACAGTAACAACATCCTGATTGTGATTCTTTTTGGGGGTGTGGGGGTGGATGGATTTTGGGAGAGATGGTTACAGCATATTAAACGGACAACAGAGCAGGATCATCTGGCCTACAAAAAGATAACATCCATCATTCTCCCTCACAACTGACTTCACTAGAGCAATTTGACCAATAGCAAGCAATGTCAACATGTAGTCCAGTCCAGTTATGTTGTGAAATGAATGTACTGTATTGAAAGCTGGGACTGTTTTCTCTGTGACTGTGATTAATGTCAGTCTCCAAGCAATGTAACTGTGTCACTGGAGAGTTTCCTTCTCCTATTGGTGGGGGGCTTCATTCAATGTGCTATCCCACTGTAGTAGCAGATGCATCAGCTCCAACAGTAATAGAGATCAACAGCTGTGTAGACAGAGAGAGGACAGACCTGAATCTGGGAATAGCGGACTGGAACATTACAACAATTGAGAGGAGGTTTTCCTTGAGTCTTTTCAAGATTTTGCCCTATTAGGAATTTCTACCATATCGGATTGCAGCAGTGCTTATGATTATTCATGGCGGGGTGAAGTGTGTGCTACTAACCTATTATCGCTATTGCTCAGGAAGTGTTCCTGAGCATGCTGGTCCATGTTTTCAAGAAGACTGTGTACCCTTCCTATTGGACGAGGTTGCAAGAGATCATTACCGGTTTGGGAGAGATCTTTGATGTTGCCAGCCTTTCGGTGACAATGACAAGTATAACTGGATGGAAGGTTGCCTTCCTTAATGGTCTGGGCTGTGCACACAACCGTCTGTCGTTTCTTATGGTCCTTGGCAGAGCAGTTACCATGTCAGACCATTATGCACGCCAATAGAATGCGTTGAGTTGTCAGTATACAGAGCACTGGGAGACGGGCAGTTCCAAAATAGTTAGATGTAACAATTGACTGTTAAATGGATACCCACATTCTGGTTGCTGTTTTGAAAACAAATTTAAATTATGCCCACGATAGCAAAACCCAGTTGAGTTAATTGTATTGCCAACATCGAACCAATGAGCCATCAACTGCTTCAAACGAATAGATTAGTCATCCCCATCACAACGAGGGAGAAAGAGACAGACACGATAGGAAGGAGAGAGAGAACACAGCGAGGCAACCAGATTGGCAGTAATTCAAAGAGAGAAAGGAAACAAAACAAGGCAATAAACAGTCACATGGGCAGGGAGCAGGGAAGAAAAAAAGGTTCAGGGAAAGAAGCAGAAGACAGGGAAAAGGAAAACACAGGGTAACAGACAGTGTGAGAGAAACAGTGAGAGACAACGGCCACGGGGAGCTGGGGATGGGGTCACGGAGAACTGGGAGATTGGAGAGAGCTGGGCATGAGCACTTGAGGGAGCTGGAAGGACGGAGGTGAGGATTTAGTTTGACCTGTACCAAGATGTCCAGGCAGATCATAGTAAGTAACGATGTACAGAACGACGGTTGTAACACATATCTGAGAGGCATATAAGTTACTCTGCACAGGGCGTTCGCTAGGCGAGATCAACATGAACAAAATCACCATTATCTGAGATTAGAGAGTCCATTCATCAGTCTAATAACAGCTAGGAAGAAGCTGTTCCTGAACTTGTTGCTCTGTGTTTTCAATCTTCTATATCTTTTAGCCTGATGGAAGAGATTGTGGGAGATCTTTGCAGGCATGTGATGTGTCTTTGGTAATGTTAGAACTAAGAACATTCCAGTACAGGAACAGGTCATTCAGTTGTCCAAGACTGCGCCGATCCATTTTCTCTATCTAAACCTGTCTACTAATTTCTAAGGTTCTGTATCCCTTTGCTCCCTGCCCATTCATGTATCTTTCCAGAAACATCTTAATTGGAACACCACTGGTCACAGTTCTCCATTTTGAGAAACTCCCTTCCCCTACTACACTCTGTTCCTTGTTGCCCAGCCAGTTCTTTATCCACATAGCGAGCGCACCCTGAACACGATATGACCTCACTTTCTCCATCAGCCGACCATGGGAAAACTTATGAAATGCCTTTCTGAAGTCCATGTATATGACATCTACAGTCCCTCCCTCATCAATTAACTTTGTCACTTCCTCAAAGAATTCTATTAAGTTGGTAAGACTTGACCTTCCCTGCACAAAACATGATGACTATCACTGATAAGACTTTTTTCATCCAAATGAGAATAGATCCAATCCCTTAGTAGCTTCCCTACCCCTGACATCGGTCTGACCGTTCTATAATTAACTGGATTATTCATGCTACCCTTCATAAACAAGGGGATTAGCAATTTCTCAGTCCTCCGGGCCCTCTGTTGTGTCAAGGATACTATTAACATATCTGTTAAGGCCACAGTTATTTCCTCTCTCCGTTAACTCAGTAATCTGGGATAGAATTTGGCAGCCTTTTTGCGGCAACGAGCCGTGTAAATAGAGTCAATGGTTGGGTGATTGGAGTCCGTCATAGTCTGGGCTGTGAGCACAATCTTCTGGAGTTTCTGATGGCCCTGGAAAGAGTGTTGCCATACCAGACCGTTACACATCCGGACAATCCGTTCACAATAATGCATTTGTAGAAGTAGTGCATGCTAAATATCCTGAGTCACGTGAGAAAGCAGAGACGTTGTTGAACCTTCCCGACCGTCAGACCTATGTGAGGAGACCAGGGTAGGTTGTCAGTTATCGTCACTCCAAAGGAGTTGATGCCTTGCGCTCCCTCAACCGTTAGTGTAGATTAGTGCGTGGTCCCCTCCCTTTTTACTGAAGTCAATGATCAGTTCCTTACTATTGTCGAATTTGAGAGCGAGGGTTATCATTACACCATGCCACCAAGCCCTAGATCTGCGTTCTGTATTCTGACTCATCGTTGTTTGATATCACTCCTGATTTGGTGATGTCATCAGCAAATTTGCAGCTGGGGTTGTTTGGAATTTAACAACACAGCCGTGGGTGTACAGGGAATACAGAAGGGGGCTGAGGACACAACTGTGGGTGTATAGGGAGTACAGTAGGGGGCTGAGGGAAAAAAAAACCATGTGTGTAAACGAAGTACAATAGGGGGCTGAAGACGCAGCTGTTGGTGTACATGGAGTACAGTGCGGGCTGACGACACAACCGTGGGCATAGAGTGAGGACTGGAGGTAGCTGAGGGCACAGCTGTGGGTGTACAGGGAGTACAGTAGGGGACTAAGGACACAGTCATGTGTGTACAGGGAGTACAGTGGAGGGCAGAGGAAACAGTCGTGGGTGTACGGGGAGTACAGTAAGGGTTAAGGGCACAGCCGTGGGTGTAGAGGGAGTATTATCGGGTGTTGAGGACATATCCTTCAGGAGCTCCAGTGTTGAGTGTTATTGTGGAGGAGGTGTTTTTACTTATATTCACTGATTGTGCTCTGTCAGTCAGAAACCTGAGGGTCCAGTAGCAGAGGGTCGCACCGAGACCAAGGTCGTGGAGTCTTGTGATTCCTCTATAAGGGATATCAGACACACTGCTTTCCTAATCATGTTCAACTCAGACGACCTGTGCCATCGAGATGCTCAACTTGGAACTTTTTAACCTTATTTTCTGGTTATGTGAATCGCTGGATGGGACCATCGTTTCTTGCCTGTCCCTAGTTACCCCCTTGATAAGGTGGCACTGAGCTTCCTTCTTGTACCGCTGCAGTTTATGTGACAAATATGCTGCTGAATATCAAGTGGTTATATTGTTTCTTATTGTTGTCTGGAATTTGCGTGGTGCGAGTGTTACTTGTCACTTTTCAGCCCAAGTCTGGATATTGTCCAGACCTTGTTGAATTTTGGAATGGACTGCTTCTGTATCTGAGCATTTGCGAATGGTGCTGAACATTGTGCAGTCATTGTCGGATATCCCCACTTCTGACCTTATGATGGAGAGAAGGCCATTGAAGAAGCAGCAGAAGATGTTTGGACCTGGGTTTCAGCCGGAGGGCCACTGAAGATGTTACCTAGTATGGTGATGAAACGTCTGAAAATGAACATTCCAGCTCATGGAGCAAACCTACATCCACATTATGAGGGACTACTGCAGAGATATTCTGGAACTGAGATGACTGACCTCCAACAAAAATGACCGTTTTCCTATCTGTCAGGTATGACTCCAATAATGAAGTAATTGTTTGCAATATCTTTCTGCTTGGGTTCCTTGATGCCACATTTGAAAGAATGCAGCCTTGATTTCAAGTCCTGGCATTCAGCTCCTTTTTCTATGTTTGAACAAAGGCTGTGCTGATGTCAGGAGCAGAGTGGCCCTGGTGGAACCCAAACTGGGCGCCACTGAGCAGTGCTGCTTGATAGCACTGTTGATGAGCCCTTCCATCACTTTATTGATGATGGAGAGTAGACCGATGAGGCGGTATTTGGCTGGGATTAATTTGTCCTGCGTTTTATGTACAGAACATACTTAAATGGTTTTTCCCCATTGCTGCACTCTGTATTGCACTAGGGTTAATCCTCTGGCTTGATGATAGTGTTTGAGTGGTTTATATGCTGGGCCATGACATTACAGATTGTGCTGGGGTATAGTTCTTCTGCTATTGATGGACCACAGCGTCTTATGGATACTCAGTCATGAATTGCTAGATCTGTTGGAAGTCTGTGCTATTTAGCATGGTGATAGTGCCACACAACACAATAGAGTTTATTCTCAGTGTGACCATGACACTTTGTCTCCTCAACGACAATGCGGTGGTCAGTTTTACTGATGCTGTCATGGACAAATGCATCTGCAGTTGGTAGATTGGTAAGTATGAGGTCAGGTATGTTTTTCCCTCTTGTTCATTTCCTCACTACCTTCTGCAGACCCAATCTAGTAGCAATATCCTTTAGGACCCGACCAGCGTGATCAGTACTACTGCTGCCAAACCACTCTTGGTAGTTTACTTTGAAATTCCTCAGCCAGAATACACTTTGTGCTCTTTTCACAGTCAGTGCTTTCTCCAAGTGTTGGTCAACATGGAGGAGTACTGATTCAGCTGAGGAATGACGCTACATGGTAATCAGTAGGGCTGTTTTGACCAAATTTTAATCTAAAGCTATGGGACTTCATTGGGTCCGGAGTTAATTTTGGGGACTCGCAGAGCAACTACCTTCGGACTGTATCACACTGAGCTGCCCCCTCTACTGGACTGGTCCTGACCTTGGGCCAGGACATATCCAGTGATGGTGATGGTGGTGTCTGGGGTATTTCTGTATGGTAAGGTTTCGTGAGCATGACGTCAGGCTGTTGCTTGACTAGTCTGTAAGGCAGTTATCCCAATATTGGCACTACCCCTCAGATGTTAGTAAGGAGGACTTTGCAGGTTCGACAGTGATGATTCCAATTGACTTCTTCGGTGGTCAGATCGATAACTGTTGGTCCACTTGGTTTCGTTTCTTTGAGATTTTGTAGCGATTGGTATAACTGAACGACACGCTGGACCATTTCAGAGCACGATTGAGCGGCATCATATTGCTTTGGGTCTGGAGTGAGGATGGAAATTACTGCATTGGAGGATATTAGTGAACCAAATGGCTTTTCTTTTCTGACAATCGGCAATGATTTCATTCTCATCAGTAGATTCTTAATTTGAGCTTTGTTCTATTATTGAATTGAATTTCCACCATCTGAAGTGGCGGGATTAAAACCTGGGTCCACAGAACATGAGCTGATTTTCTAGATTGATAATCTAACGATAATACCATAACGCCTACTTGGAACCATATGTTGTACTCAGTTGCTATTTCTTGTGTTGCCCTGTTTTTCTTTCATTGCTTAGGTTATTCTGGAATCTCATCCTTCATTAAATCCTGATTGAAATACACCGTCATGAACGTCTTCTGGACTGCTCGAATTTTATTCAGTCTGTTTTGTTTACATAGAAATTTCAAGGCAGCTGTACATCAGAGAAGAGCAGGAAGAGATAACGAGTGATTGTGCACTGTACCTGTCACTGGAACAGCTTATCTGTCCAGGCACCTAAAGTAGTATTGTGGGTCAGAGAGCCGCCGAACTATGATGACACTGATGGAGGTCAGTCAATCCATTGTAGGGTCACAAGCTCTTCAACTGCACAATTGGAATAGAGAGAGTGTGTGGAGATAGATGGTGTGAGATAGAATTAAATAGAGAAAAACAAAGTGAAGAGAGATAAAATGAGACAGGATAGAAAGGGGAGCGACTGACTGAGTGGGAGAGGAAGCGGTGTTAGATGAGAGTGAAGTCAGATAGATCAGAAGACAGCATGAGGGTAGATAAATACGGACCAACAGAAGTTGGAGGTTTTATTTAGAAATTCCTCTGAACTGTAAGCCCTTTGTCTGGGTGCCATACGCTTGGAGTGCTCTGCTGATACTGACTGTCATCCCAGATCATTTCTTTCCAATAATATCACAGAGTTGGGTTACTGTCAGCTAAACAGAACCCAATAGAACAGTAGATTAGTTACAGGGCGAAGGTGAACTTTTTAAAATAAACTGTGCCTTGAGCAGCAGGAAATAATAACCCCACCCAACACTCCCATCCCACCTCCAGATACTGTGCGAGAGACTGGGCCAGAGAACCACAGTGAGGGGATGACTGACAAAGAGGAAATCAGCATCTCCGCTGTGGATCAAATGATGATTGATAAAGTTTGCACACCACTTTCCTCGTTTTCTAATCCACATTTCAATTTATATAACTCAATACCAGGAGTGCATTTTAACAATTTTATCTCTTTGTACTTTGCATATTTTGGTCTGTGTAGAAAATCATTTTGTCCCTGTATTTTGTATTGAATAAATACATTTCATTAATATTGTCTCTGCTAATTTCTCATTGTAGATGTATCCTTGAATCTGTTCTTTATATGAGTTATAAAGAGTAACGTTCCAATACTGATAAGTGGGGAACATCAATGTCCCTCCTCCCAGTGTGAACAGCCATGTCCCCAAGTCCTCTCCATCTTCTGTCTTTTCCCCAATGTCAGAATCACAATATAATTGAAGTCCAGTAAATGGTACTTCATCACAGTTCCTTACCATTGATAAAGTCAACACCCACGCTTGCTCTCTCAGATTCTGGAATAACAATCTGAATTGTACTTGTCACGTCCAATTCTCTGTTCATATATGCATGTCATTTTATTATTATAAACCCACATTATCTTAGGCACATGTTGCCATCAGAACATGGACGGAAGATGTTCACTCAATGTTTTAGTGATTTTGAAAAATGACTGATCAGTAATTACAGGATTGATTTCTCCATTTATGAGCAGAGAAGCATGCTTATGTTCAGTTAAACCCCTGGCATTACCTCTATATCCAAGGCAGACTGAATGATTACACATAATCAATCTGCCATCTCCAACATTTCTTCCTTCAGTCACACTCACATATCACATCCAGAATGCATAAATGTCCAAAGTTATTTTGAATTTGAGTAAAACAGTATTAAATTGAAAGGGGTTAGCTGGAGCTAATTGTTCAGCGATTGTGATTATGTGAGTCTCCATGGATCCTATGGGTCCCCAGAGAGTGCCCCTCTTCTCTCAATAAGGGAATGCGTTCAATGTGTTATCCCATAGTATGAACGGGAGCATCACCCACACCAGTAACAGAGATCAGCAGCTCCAGAGAGAGAGGGAGGAGAGATCAGAATCTGGGAACATTAGACTGGAATCTTCCAACTATGGATCAGGATCTGAGAACATTCGACTGGAAATTTCCAGCATTGGTTAGGAGTTATCCTCGGGTCTTTTCTGGCTTTCCCAGCCTTGGATATCATTAGCATTGCGGATTGAAGATGTACTGATGGTTATTCAAGCTGGTTACTATCCTATCCTTGCTATAGTTGGTGTTCCTGGTAAGTCACTCTATCTGTCTAATGAAACGGTCCGAACTGAGTTGATGGTCATGATATGTAAATTTTGGAAAGGTGCAAGTCAATGTTTTCAGTTCCAATCAAAGATTCCATTCCTTACAAATTACAACTAGTAAATGATTATTTACAAATTACGCACCAATATGCGAGGATGAAACTGTTCTCCTTGATTCATTTTCTCCTGCACAAGTTTACATTTCCATATCCTCCCCCCTCACCAATCTTTTCCAGTATCACCATCATGACATCCCAGTCTCCTCCTCAGCCTCAGTACAACTCCTGAATAAACCATCGTTTGTGCCTTTGTTAATCTCTGCATGCAGCTGTTTCAAGTCCCTTCTTACCACGTGTCCATTGCAAAATAATTGTACGTGAGATGTTTATGTTGTTCTCTGCACAGAATTAGAAAGATGGGAAGACAGTGTATGGTGGTTACGTCATTGTCTTATAATCTAGAGCCACAAAATAATAATAATCTGTTGATATTGGCTTGCCTCATGCCCATTAGAGAAGGCAATGGGTCATTTGAAGGGCTTTTGCCCGAAACGTCGATTTTGCCTGTCCTCGGATGCTGCCTGAATTGCTGTGCTCTTCCAGCACCACTAATCCAGAATCTGGTTTCCAGCATCTGCAGTCATTGTTTTTACCTCATTCTACCCTTGCCAGGTCTCTGTTTGAATGCAAACCCACAGCACTGTGTTTTACTCTTTACTGTCCTGTGGAACAGCTGAGCCAGCCACTCAGTTCACGATTGGCATTACATGCTGGCCTGACCAGGTCTGCATACATTCCGTGAGGGCAGATCAAAAGGAAAGATAACTCCCTTCCTCTGCCTCTATCCCATATTCCTGCAGCTGATTTCCATTCAGGTAGGTGGCCATTCACTGTTTTAGATGTATTCTTTGTGATTGAGTCTCTCCCCAAGAGTGATGTCCATCTCAATCGGCACCTCTGGTGCTGGCTTTATTGATGCTAAACTACAGATGTAAGGATGTTTTAAATTCCCCGTCAGAGGCAGTGCATTGTAAATGAATGGTTTTCTGTGTCACATGAAGGAAATGGAGCGAGCTAAGTGAGGGAAAGGAATTATTGTGATCAACTCTGAGAGCGTTGTTGAGGCAATGTTTGGGGTGTTGTGGACAGATTTTATCTTCTTTATAAGGAGTGATCTTCGTACCACAGAGAGAATGAACAGGAGTTCCACCAGATTAATCCCTGGGATGATGGCACCATGAGGACTGAGTAAAGGTTGATCTGTAGCGCTGTAGGATAATAAGAGGTGATTGCATTGAACCTTGAGGGGTATGGACAATCACTCCTTATGTTCGAAACAGACAATGAGAAAGCGATAAATTCCATGACTGTTGTTTCACTCAGGGTGTATGATTCTGGATAGTTGAAGTGCCTCTGAGGACGTCATGCCTACCCACTCCAACCCCCACTCCCCACAGTGATTGGGAGAGATAGAGAGGTCCGGGTTTTGAATCATCTCTCCTCACATTAATACAGTGCAGTTGGTGTGTGATCCTGCACTGAATGTCATATTATCCACCACCCTGACAGTAGCAACAATACCTTCATTCTAAAGCAGTCAACTATTTCACCAGCTTCTGACCTTCATGAAGAACATGAATCCATATTCTCAGAGATGCAAGGTTCCTCCTTAAGGTTTAGACCATAAGACTATAAGACATAGATGCAGAAATTAGGCCAGTTTGCCCATCGACTCTACTCCGCCATTCAATCATCGCTGATAAGTATCTCAAACTCATTCTTCGACCTTCTCCCCGTAACCCTTGATTCCCCGGGATAATAAAAAAAAAACTATCTCCGTCTCAAATATAATCAATGACCTGGTCCCACAGCTTTCTCTTCAATAAATTTCAAAGCTTCACCATTCCCTGGTTAAAGAAGTTTCTCCTTATCAACTTTCTAAAAGATGTTCCCTTTAAGCTAAGGTTGTGTCCATGGGTCCTAGTCTCTCCTACCAATGGAAACATCTTATGAACATCCACTCTGGTCATTCCGTATTCTGTATGTTTCAATGACATTCCCTCTCTTCCTTCTAAACTTTATCAAGTATAGACACAAACACACAAACATTCCTCATTCTATAAACTTTTCACTCCTATGACTATTCCCGTGAAAATCTTCTGACACGCTCCAGGGACAGCATATCCCTCCTGAGATATGGGGCTCAACAGTGCGCGCAACACTCCAAATGTAGTCTGACCAAAGCTGTATACAGCCTGTTCTTATATTAAATTCATCTCCTAATAAATGCCATCAATAATAAATGCAATTGCTCTCCTAACTACTGCCTCAACCTGCAAGCTTTCCTTAAGAGAACCCTGCACTAGAACTCCCAAGTCCCTTTGCACTTCAGATTTCTGAATTTTCTCCCCATTTAGAAAATGGACCATGCCTCTATTCTTCATGCCAAAGTGCATGACCTCACACTTTCCGACGTTGGAATGCATCTGCCAACCCCTTTACTGGCCAATTCCTTCTTCAGCCTCTCCGCCTCCTCTATACGACCAGTCCATCTGCCTATCTTTGTATCATCTGCAAACCTAGCCAGAGTGCCCTCGATTTCATCATCTAGATAGTTAACGTAACAAGTAAAAAGTTACAATTCCAACACTGAGCCTTGTGGAACACCTCTTGTCATCTGCTGCCATCCTGAGAAAGACCATTTTATCTCCACTCTCTGCTTTCTGCCGGACAGACAAGCTTCTATTCATGCCTCTACCTTGCCTGTAACACCACGGACTCTTATCATACTCAGTCAACTCCTGTGTGACACCTTGTCAAAGGCCTTCTTCACGTCCAGGTGGTTAACATCCATTGGCTGTACTTGATCGAGCCTGCTCATTTCTTCTTCAAAGATTTCCAACAAATTTGTTAGCCATGGCCTTCCCTTGATGGAACCATGCTGACTTTGTCCTATTTTACCAAACACTTCCAAGTATTCAGAAATCTCATCCTTCACAAGGGATTCCAGGATCTTACCCATGACAGAGGTTAAGCTATTCATTGTGTTTTTAAAAGTCTTCTTTTTCCTTACTCCCTAGGTAAAAACGGATATCACTTTAGTAGGTTTCCAATGCTACGGGATCGTTCCTTTCTCGAGCGATTCCTGAAAAATCACCACCATCACTTCCACTAACACTTCAGCTATCTCCCTTATAACACAGGGATTTAATCCCTCTGGTTCAGGTTATTTAACCAACTTTAGGCCATTCAGCTTTTTCCTAGAATATTCTCCATGATGGTGGCCACCATACTCAGCTCTAGCCGCTCACTCTCCTGAATGTTTGAGATATTATTCGTGTCTTCCACCATGAAACTGATGCAAAGTAATTATTCAGTTCCTCAGCCATTTTCTTGTTCCCCACTACTATCTCTCAGTTTCATTTTCCATGCCCACTTTTGCCTCTCTTTTGTACTTTATATATCGAAAGAAACTCTTGCAGGCTTCCTTTATATTGCTGGATAGCTTACCCCCGTATTTAATAATCTCCCTCCTTATTTTATTTTTTCTTCTGTTTTGTCTTCGTAAGTTTCCCAACCCTCTAGTTTCCCACTGCACTTTAACACATTGTATCCTTTCTCTTTTGCTTTTATGCTATACCTGACTTCGCTTCTCAGTCGTGGTCACCTCATTCTCCATGTCCCATGCCTCTTTTTACTCGGGGTAAATCTCTGCTGCATCCTGAATTACTGCAAAAATCTCCTGCCATTGATGCTCCACTGTCTTTCCTGCTGGGCCCTTCTACCAGTCAATTCTATCCAGCTCCTCTCTCATGCCTCTGTAATTGCCTTTATTCAGCTTTAATACCATTACCTCTGGTTCTAACTTCTCCATGTGAAATTATAGAGTAAATTCAATCATATTATGATCACTGCCTCCTATGATTTCCTTCACCTTAAGCTCCCTCACCTAGTCTGCCTGCACAAGCTGCTCCAAAAAGCCATCTCATAGACATTTCAGAAATTCCTTTTCTTGCAAACCACATCAAGCTGAATTCCCAGCCTACCTCCGTAATGAAATCCCACATGATCACTGCAATGTTGTCTTTCCTACACATCTTTCTAGCTCCTGGTATATCTTGCACCCCAGCTCCTGACTACTGTTTGGAGGCCTGAATAGAACTCCAACTACTTGTTTTTACCATTTTGATTCCTCAATTCTACTGACACAGTTTCTACACCATTTGACCTTACTTCATTTCTTATTATTGATTTAATTTCATTTCTTACGAATAAAACAACCCCCATCCCCTCTGCCCAACTGCCTATCTTTTTGAATATTCAGCTCCCAATCCTGATCCACTTGCAGCGATGTCTCCGTGATGGCGACCTGCCAATGTGTGTATGAGTCACAAGCTTATTTATCATATTCTCTATGCTGCATGCATTCCGATATCACAGTTCAGCCCGGTATTAACCATCCCTCTTCTTATCGTCATTTGTTTGTCCTGAAAGTTTGAAGTTTGATTGCTAACACTTTCCATACTACCTGCGTCCGTACTGGAGATTTGAATAACTTAGAGTCATAGAGTCATAGAGATGTACAGCATGGAAACAGACCCTTCGGTCCAACCTGTCCATGCCGATCAGGTATCCTAACCCAATCTAGTCCCACCTGCCAGCACCCGGTACATGTCTCTCCAAACCCTTCCTATTCATATACCCATCCAACCGCCTCCTAAATGTTGCAATTGTACCAGCCTCCACCACTTCCTCTGGCAGCTCACTCCATACACTCACCATCTTCTGAATGAAAAGGTTGCCCCTTAGGTCTCTTTCATACCTTCCCCCTCTCAAATTAAACCCATGCCCTCTAGCTCTGGACTCCCTGACCCGAGGGAAAATACTTTGTCTTTTTATCCTATCCATGCCCCTCACCATTTTGTAACCCTCTAAGATCATCTCTCAGCCTCCAACACTCCAGGGAAAACATCCTCAGCCTGTTCAGCCTCTCCCTGTAGCTCAAATCCTCCAACCGTGGCAACATCCTTGTAAATCTTTTCTGAACCCGTTCAAGTTTCACAACATCTTTCTGATGCGAAGGAGACCAGAATTGCACGCAATATTCCAACAGTGGCCTAAACAATGTTGTGTACAGCTGTAACATGACTTCCCAACTCCTGTACTCAATACTCTGACCAATAAAGGAAAGCATACCTAACGCCTTCTTCTTGAGTTCTGCAGTCTTATCCCCTCCTTTCATTCGGGTTTTCTAATTTTCTCTTTACCTGACACTACCCCACCCCCATTTACCTTAAAGTCCAGTCTACAGCCCAGAGGTATGCGATTTGCTTGGTCTCTGGTCCCAACAAGGTTCAGATGAAGACCGTCCGATCATATCAGTGCCGTCCTTCCCCAGTACTGGTGTCAATGTCCCATGATACAAACCCATTTCTCCCACAGCAAACTTTGAGCCACGAATTTTCCTGCTGACCGTGTGCTAATTAGATCATGGCTCAGGCCGTAATCCAGAATTATTTCCTTTTTGGTTCTGTTTTCTAATTTAGCTCGGAGCTCTTCGTATCCCTTAGCAGAATCTCTGCCCTAGTTTTACCTCTGTCGTTGGTACCTACACAGACCACGATCAATGGATCTTTACCCTCCCACTCCAAGTCACTCTGCAGCCCAGATGAGACATCCCTTACCCAAACACCAGTTGGTAACGTAACATTCAGAGCTCTCAATCCGGGTCACAGAGAATAGTGTCTATACCACTAACTATACTATTCCCAATTACAATAACATTTCTCTTCTCTTGCCCCACTTGAAAGCTTCCCTCAACTTGGTGCTGTGGCCAATCAGCTCATCCTCCCTGCAGTCTCCAATCCCATCCACATAGGGAACAAAACTCTTGAACCTGTTAGACATGGACAGAGGCTGAGGCTCCAGGAACTCTACCTCCTGGGTCCCTCCACCTGCCTCACTCATAGCCAAACCCTCCGCTTTCTAACCGCTGGATGACTTTGAGTCAGTTGATCTAAGGAGTATAACTGTCTCTTGAATCACAGCATCCAGGGAGCTCTCCCCCTCCCTGATGCATCGCAATTTTTGAAGCTTAAACCCCAGCTCATCGACTCTGAGCCAGAGTTCTTCTAGCATACAACATTTATTCCAGACATAGTCACTGGGATCCACAGTGGGGTCCACCACTCCCACATCATGGTGAAACAACACATCACCCGACCCTCCATCCTTATTTTATTTACCTACTATTGAATTGTTCCTTTACAATTTTTAGTTGTTTTGTACATCTGCTTACGCAAGTTGTAACCAATAAATTAACATGATTCAATTTAACACCAATTCAAATTTTACACACGCCCTATTAGCAAATGAGATCACATCCTCCCTTTATCAAACCTGCTCATTATCTTCTGATAGAATTCTGACAGAATAGTCAGCGGGACCATTCCTTGATGAAGCCATGCTGACTCAGCCCTATTTTACCATGCACCTCCAAATACCCTGCAATCTCATTGCTAGCAATGCAATCTAAATCCCTAATAACGACCGATGCCAGGCTAAATTGCCCGATGATTTCCTGTATTTTGCCTTTCTTCCTTCTTTCACAGAGATTTTACATTGTCCATTTTCCAGTTCTCGGGGACTTTGTCTGATGATAGTTATTCCTGAACAGTCACGACCAGTGGTTTCACAATCTCCTCCACTAATTCCTTCAGAACATTGGTTGTTATCCTTCCAGTCTGTGTGATGTATCTATTTTCAAATATTGCAGCTTCCCCAGTATCTTCTCCTCAGCGCCGATCACGACACCCATCCCTCACCCTTGACTCGCTTGAAGTTCTGGAATGTTCCGAGTGTCTACCATTGTGAAGATTGATGGAAAGTACCTATTCAGGTCAATCTCCAATTCTTTGTTCTCCATTTCTCTGCAGCCAGCCTCAATTTCTGGTTGTCCAATGTTCACTCTCCCCTTTTATATATCTTAACAAAACTCCTGCAATCTCCTTTTCTAAAGCGAGCCAGCTTGCATGTTTCGTGTTCACCACTTTATTCCTTCTTATATTGACCTCTGCTGCTGTACAAAGGCTTACCAATCTTAGACAGGCTGAGTGAGAGCATTCCAGTTAACTGGCTGTCGAAAATATACTAATGTAACGATACTAATCCTATTGTCCATCATTGAATAGCGCGGTGACACAACACTGCTGCCTCACAGTGTCAGGGACTCGGGTTCAATACCAATCTATGGACTCTGTCTTTCTGGAGATTTTTCAATCTTTGCATTGGGAGAATTTCCTATTTTCTCTCTCCACAGTATGTTTCTGTGTTTGTTTCAGGTTTCTGCCATCTACAGTATATTTGCTTGTGTTTGATGGAGAATTGCTGCAAATATGACGGGTTTATTGTAAAAGTGGCTCTGGTCCTCAGGCTTCCTGAGTGCTTGGGAATCTTGGTTGAAACTTTATTGCTGGAACAGCACAGCAGGTCAGGCAGCATCCAGGGAACAGGAGATTCGACGTTTCGGGCACAGGCCCTTCTTCAGGATTCCTGAAGAAGGGCCGGTGCCCGAAACGTCGAATCTCCTGTTCCCTGGATGCTGCCTGACCTGCTGTGCTGTTCCAGCAATAAAGTTTCAACTTTGATCTCCAGCATCTGCAGAACTCACTTTCTCCTGCTTGGGAATCTTACCTGGCTACTTATGTGAGTGCATGTCCCTGACTACCTACTCTGTCTCTCTCATTCACTGAGTCCATCCGTCACTGCATGCAGACTTTCATCGAGCCACCCCGGGATTCCCCACACCCCATCGCCTGGCACTGGATGCTCCCTATGCAGGGAGCGCACAAAGACACTGGGCACTTTCTGACCCGCTAGGGATGCGGGGTAAAGACCCAGCCACTAAAAGGAACAGAATAGCTAAAATCCAATTGAACAGCAAAGCAGAGTAAACAGGCTGAAGGGCACCCATCTGTTATGACATTTTCTGGTCTTTTGAACTAACTTCTGTTTATCCTCGTCCATCTTCAAATAGATGTTCCATAAGTATACCTTGTCACACAAGTTTGGTGGAGGTGATAGATATCAGATCCTATAGTCATTGCGACTGATTGGTTGGGCTCCACTTTCCTGGTTAATGAGATCACACTTAAGTTTTTATTGTCAAGTCTATCCATTTTAAAGTAAAGGTCTTGCCGGAGTTGTACTGAAATGATACTTGAATGTTGGAGAGGCTAGATTGTGCCACGTGCCATTGAGGTTAGGAATAGGAAGGTAGTCCGATTAAAAACATGGCCAAAGAGCTGGTAGAGTAGGCAGCACTTCCAATATGTTGATCATTGGCATTCCCGGGTCGGTAGGATATACACAGGAAGGACGGGATGCATCGGAACTGGCAGCAATCTCCGATATGTGGGTCATTGGGATTCCTGGGTCAGTATGAAGTACACTAGAAGGACAGGATGGACGTGAACTGGCAGCAATCTCCTGGCAGGCAGGTTTGCTATTGTCACTCAGGAGGTTTTAAACTAGTGTGGCGGTGGGGGGAGGGGGTTGGAGAGCAACAGCAGTACATCCACAAGCACAGTGACTGAAGAGCAGTTGGAGACGAATCCCAGTACATCTAAGACCAACAACAAACTGGCAGTGTGGAGTGAACACAATGGGATGAGCAGTCTGAAGTGTGCTGATTTTAATGTGAGCAGTATGACAGGCAAGACAGATGAGTATATATAACTATGATATAAATATTACAGAGATTTGGTTGAGAGAGGGATCAGAAAACAGTCAATCCAATGGGTCCAGAGCGAGCTAAATAATGTGCAGTGAGAGGCTGGAGATGGTTAATTGAAGCAGAATAATTATCCAGCAGTTTATTGGAATTGGACAGTGTGTGATGCAATGTACAGGTTTAAGGGACAAGGTAGAAACTGAAATTGTCTGTTTACAATATTTTCTGCTTTACTGATAGTCCTTTGAAATCTTATGTTACCAGAGATTAGACGAGGAGAATTTACATCAGGGAAACTCAAACCAAATATCAGGTCAGGGTCTGATGGAGTTTGGATGAAGTGTATTTATTTCAATGCAAGAATTGTTATGGGTAAGGACGATGAAATGGGAGCCTGAATCCATACATGGGACTATGATGTTGCGGCTTTACAGAGACTTGGTTGAGAGAGGGAAAGGATTGGCCGTTCAAAGTATCCAGGGTTTCATTGGTTTAGGCGAGATAGAGAAGAAGCTAAAAGAGGTGGACGAGTTGTTTTACTGATCAGGGAGAATGCTACATCTGCACTTGAAGAGGACATACAGGAGGGATCATCCACTGCAGCAATATGGGTAAAGCTCAAAAATAAGATGGATGCAAGAACTGCGTTATTATAATCTCTCCAACGGCCACGGAGGGATTGAGGAACAGATATGTATGTCGATTAAGGAAAGGTGTATTAAAAACAGAGTGGTCATAGTGACTTTAATATCCCCAATAATGACTGGAAGTCCCTTGGAGCAAGGGGCTTAGACGGGGCAGAATTTGTTAACGGCAGCAGTATGTGGATTGTCCAACGAGAGGAAGACCCATACTGTATCTCGTATTGGCTAAAGAGCCTGGCAAGGTGACTGACCTTTCAGTAGGACATAATTTTAGAAACAGTGGCCACAGTTCCTTCAGATTTAAGATAGCTATGAACACGGATATGTCAGGACCTTGTGGGAATCTACTGAATTGGCGGAAGGCAAATTACGTCAGCATCAGACAGAGCTAGGACGTGTCAATTGGGAGGAGCTGCTGTCAGTCAAATCCAATTTTGTACGTGGGAACTGCTTGTTAAATCCTGACAGCAAAATCATCTCGTGAACGTTCTCCCAACTGCTCGAATTTCTATCTTTTCTTTTGAACTGATATTTCAAAGCCGCTGCATATCAGACAACAGGAAGAGATAAAGGATGATGCTGCACTGTGTCCTTCGCAGTATCAGCTTGTCTCTCCAAGCACCTTAAGTCTTTATTGTGGGTCAGAGAACTTCAGAATTGCTCGAGTACTGAAGGAGGCCATTTAGCCCATTGTACACCGATGAGCTCTCCAACAGCACAATTTGTCAACAGAGAGAACAGAATGTCTGTGTCTGTGCGTGTGTGCGTGAGAGAGAGAAAATTTAACAGAGAAAAAAGGAAGTGAAGAGAGATAAAAGGAATGGAGAGAAAACGGAGCCACAGAGTGAGTGAGAGCAAGGGGTGTCAGACGAGTCTGAAGTTAAATCAGAATTCAGCATGAGGAGAAATACACAGAAATTTCATTTAGAAACTCCCACAGACTGCAAGCCCTTTGTCTGGTGCCGTACCCTGTGAGCACTATGCTGTCATCCTCGATCACTTATCGCCAATAATATCACAGAACCGGGTTGCTGACGCTGAACAGGATCCAAAAGAACAATAGATCAGTTTCAGGGAGAAGGTGAATTAATTTAAATATTCTGGGCCAACCGGAACTTGTAGTCCCTCCAGACACGGTGTGAGAGACAGGGCGAGAGATTCTCACTGAGGGGGATCACTGACAGGGGGGAGATCAGCATCTCAACTGGGGGTCAAATAATGACTGATAAAGGTTGAAACCCTCGTCCGTGGTGTTTAAATTCACATTTCAATTCATATAACTCCACATCGTCAGTGTATTTTAACAAACTTGCATCTTTGTAGTTTTCATATTTTGGTATGTACAGAAAAGCTTGTTTTTTGTCCCTTTATTTTGTGTTGGGACCAGAGTCCGATTGAATCCTAACTACGGCTGTAGACAGAGGTCTAAACTGATTAGGAGTGTGTGTGTGTTGGCAGAGTAGGGGGTCCGTTATAAGGTTTAATTAGAAAAGAGGAGGTAAATGTACAGAGCTCAGGAGAGGTTATTAAAATCTCCAGCACAGGCGCAAATAAGACAGAGTGTATGGAAAGTGTAAGCAATCAGACTTCAAGCACACTGGACAAACAAATAACAATGAGAAGAGGAACGGTTAATACAAGATTGAAGGGGTTATATCTGAATGCACGCAGTATAAGGAATAGAGTAAATGAACTTGTGGCACAGATTGAAATTGGTAGGTATAACGTGATGGGCATCACAGAGAAGTGGTTGCAAGGGGATCAGGATATTCAAGGACCATATATCCTATCGAAAAGACAGATAGCAGAGGGAGTGGGTTTACATTATTAATAACTGAAATTAAATCAAAAGTAAGAAAGGAAGTAAAGTCAGATGGTGTAGAATCTGCGTGGGTAGAATTGAGGAATCACAAAGATAAGACAATCACAGTTGCAGACTTGCACAGACCTCCAAAGAGGAGTCAAGAGGGTACACGATACACCAGGAGATAGAAATGATCTGTAGGAAAGACAAAGTTACAGTGATCATAGGGGGATTTCAATATGCAAGTGGAATGGGAAACCAGGTTGGGAGTGGATCGCAAGAAAAGGAATTTGAGGAATGTCTATGGGATGGCTTTTTGGAGCATCATGTGGTGGAGTCCACTCGGGAACAGATAACACTGGATTTTATGACGCAGGCTAGACAAGGGAGCTTAAGGTGAAAGAAAACTTCGGAAGCAGTGATTAGAACATGGTTGAGTTTATTCTGCAATTTGAGAGAGAGAAAGTAGAATCAGAGTTAACAGTATTTCAGCTGAATAAAGGCAACTGGAGAGGCATAAGGGAGAAGCTGGGTAGAATTGACCGGGACAGGGGTCTAGCAGAAAACAGTAATGGCAGGAAATTCCAAGATTAATGCAGGAGACACTGCAGAGATACATGCTGAGCAATAAAGGCATGGTACAGGGAGAATGAGGCAACCAGGGCTGACGAGGGAAGTCAGTGATTTCATATAAGTAAAAGCGCAAGCAATGTGAAGGGCAAAGGGAAACTGGAGAATGGGGCCAACAGAAGGCAAGGAAAAATAAATAATGAGGGAGAAGATTAAAAATGGGGGTAAGCTAACCAGTAATATAAAGGAAACTTTAAGAGACTCTTTAGATATATAAAATGCAAAAGAGAGGTAAAAGTGAATATGGACCATTGGAAAATGATCCTGGAGAGACAGTCGTGGGAAACAAAGAAATGGCTGAGGAACTTTGCATCAGCCTTCACGGTAGAAGACACGAGTAATTTCTCAAGAATTGAAGAGAGTGAGAGGGCAGTCCTGAATATGGTGGTCATCGCCAAGAAGAGCATGTTAGAAAACGGAATGGCCTGAATGTGGATAGCTCACCTGGACCAGTTGGACTACACCCCAGCCTTGTAAGGGAGATAACTGAAGAGTTAGTGCAAGCGTAAGTGGTAATCTTTCAGGAATGACTAAAATCAGGAAACGGCAAAGTGGCCGTATATGACACCCCGTTTAATAAGGAAGTTAGGTAGAAGATGGAAAACTGCAGACTGATTAGCCATCCTTGGTTGTGGGTAACATCTTTGAATCCATCGTGAAGGATGGGATTTCTGACACTTGGAGGTATTTGGTAAAATAGGACAGAGTCAGCATGGTTTCATCAAGGGGAGATCAGTCCTGCCAAACAGGCTAGAAAACAGTGACGGAGTAATGAGCAGATTAGATAAAGGAGAACCAATAGATTTTATCCATCTGCACTCAAGAATCCTTTGACAAAGTGCCATGTCTGAGGCTACTGAGAAAGGTATGGGCCCATGGTATTAGAGGCAAGGTACTAGCATGGATAGAAGTTTGGCTGCCTGAGAGAAAGCATAGAGTAGAGATAAAAGTGTTCTTCTCAGGATGGCAACCAGTGACAAGTGGTGTTCCACAAAACTCAGTGTTGGGACCACAACTTTTCACGTTGTACATTCATTATCTATATGAAGGAACTGAGGGCATTCTGGCTAAGCTTTCGAACAGTGCAAAGATAGATAGGGGAACTGGTAGCATTGAAGATGTGGTTCGGCTGCAAGAGGGTGCTCTCGTGCATCTCCTCAACTTCCCACACCTCCGCCCTTGCACTCCACCCTTCCAACTACAACAAGTTCGAACTTCTCTGGTGCTCGCCTTCCATCCCACCAACCTCAGGATACAATGCATTATCCTCCGCTATTTCTGACACCAACAGTTAGACCGAACACCAGAGATATACTTCGCTCCCCACCCCTATCATCATACTGCTGAGACCATTCCCTCAAAACTCCCTCGTTAGGTTTACACGCCCCCACCAAGCCACCTTCCACTCCCAACACCAACCCTTGACGCTGCAAGAGATATGAAATCTGTGCCAACACCTCCCTCCTCACCTCCACCCAAGGCCCCAAAGGATCCTACCACATCAGGCAGTGAACATACTGTGCATCCAAACACCTCTTCTAGTCAGTCCATTGCTCCTGTCTCCTATACATTGTCGAGACAGGATGTCAACTTACAGAACGGTTCAGGGAACACTCTTGGACACATAAACCCAACAACCCCACTTCCCTGTGGCCGAATACTTCAACTCCCCCTCCCACTCCACCAAAGCCCTGCAAGCTTTTGGCCTCCTCCACTGCCAAATTCTAGCCACCTGAAATGATGGAGGAAGAACGCATCATCTTTTGCCTTGGGACCCTCCAAACACACGGTATCAAGGACAATTTCACCAGTTTCCTTATCTCCCCTCCCTCCACCTTATCCCAGATCTAACTCTCCAACTCAGCACCGCCCTCTTGAACTGTCCTACCTGTCCATCTACCTTCCCAAGTATCAAATCCAACTTCCACTCTGACCTATCACTATCATCACCCACCTTCATCTAGCTGTCGCCTTCGAAGCTACCTTCCTCCCAGCGCAACCCCCTCCCCCTCATTTATCTCTCTGCCCCTTCAGCCCACCCCACATTCCTGATGAAGGCTTTATGCCTGAAACTTCGAATTCCTGCTCATCGGATGCTGCCTGACAGGCTGTGCTTTCATATGACCACACCTTTTGACTCTGATCTCCAGCCTCTGCGGTCCTCACTTTTACCTGCTGAAGGACTTTCACAGGTTTGGAGAGTGAGCAAAGAAGTGGCAGTGCAATGTGGGAAAGTGTGGGAAAGCATTTTGCCAGGATGAATAGAGGCAAGGACTATTTTCGATATAGCGAGCAAATTCAGAAGTCTGAAGGGCAAAAAGACTAGGGAGTTTAATCCAGGAGTCTTGAAAGGTAAACTTGCAGTTTGTCAGTAGTTAGGCAGGCAAATACAATGAAGGTATTTATTTCAAGAAGGCTCAAATGTAAAAGCAGGGATGTACTTCTAAGGCTCTACAAGGCTTTGGTCATGCGACATTTGGATTATTGTGCGCAGTTTTGCGTCCCATATCTCAGGAAGGATGCACTGGTCCTGGAGCGTTTTCCAAAGAGATTCACGAGAATGGTGCCAGGAAATAAAAGCTTAACAGAAAAAATATTTGAGGGCTCTGGGTCTGCATTTGGTAGAATTTAGAAGGATGTTAGGAAGTCTAATTGAAACTTACAGAATACTAAATGATCTGGGAGAGAGGAGATTTTGGGAAGATTTATCCAATGTAAGAGAGAGACTAGTACCCGAGGGGACAGTGGAAAGAGAAGACCTTTTCGAACAAAGATAAGGAGAAACCTCTTCAGCCAGACAGCCGTGAATGGATGGAATTCACTGCTACAGAGGGCTGTCGAGTCCAGCTCATTGAGTATATTTTGGAGTAGAGAAAGTGAGGGCTGCAGATGCTTGTGATTAGAGCTGAAAATGTGTTGCTGAAAAAGCGCAGCAGGTCAGGCAGCATCCAAGGAACAGGAGAATCGACGTTTCGGGCATAAGCCCTTCTTGAGGAATGAGGAAAGTGTGTCCAGCAGGCTAAGATAAAAGGTAGGGAGGAGGGACTTGGGGGAGGGGCGTTGGAAATGCGATAGGTGGAGGGAGGTCAAGGTGAGGGTGATAAGCCGGAGTGGGGTGGGGGCGGAGAGGTCTGGAAGAAGATTACAGGTTAGGAAGTCGGTGCTGAGTTCGAGGGATTTGACTGAGACAAGGTCGGGGGAGGGGAAATGAGGAAACTGGAGAAATCTGAGTTCATCCCTGCGGCTGGAGGGTCCCCAGGCAGAAGGTGAGGCGCTCTTCCTCCAACCGTCGTGTTGCCATGGTTTGACGATGGAGGAGTCCAAGGACCTGCATGTCCTTGGTGGAGTGGGAGGGGGAGTTAAAGTGTTGGGCTACGAGGTGGTTGGGTTGGTTGGTCCGGATGTCCCAGAGGTGTTTTCTGAAACGTTCTGCAAGTAGGTGGCCTGTCTCCCCAATATAGAGGAGGCCACATCGGGTGCAGCGGATGCAATAGCTGATGTGTTTGGAGGTGCATGTGAATTTGTTGCGGATATGGAAGTGTCCCGTGGGGCTTTGGAGGGAAGTCAGGCGGGAGGTGTGGGCGCAAGTTTTGCATTTCTTGCGGATGCAGGTGAAGGTGCCGGGAGTGAAGGTTGAGTTAACATAGAACATAGAACATAGAACATAGAACATAGAACAATACAGCACAGAACAGGCCCTTCGGCCCACGATTTTGTGCCGAACATTTGTCCTAGCTTCAGCACCCATCCATGTACCTATCCAATTGCCACTTAAAGTTCGCCAATTATTCTGACTCTGCCACTCCCACAGGCAGTGCATTCAATGCTACCACCACTCTCTGGGTAAAGAACCTACCCCTGACATCTCCCCTATACCTTCCACCCTTCACCTTAAATTTATGTCCCCTTGTAACACTCTGTTGTACCCGGGGAAAATGTTTATGATTGTCTACTCTATCTATTCCCCTGATCATCTTATAAACCTCTATCAAGTCATCCCTCATCCTTCTCCGTTCCAATGAGAAAAGGCTTAGCACTCTCAACGTATCCTCGTACGACCTCTTCTCCCTTCCAGGCAATATCCTGGTAAATCTTCTCTGCACCCTTTCCAAAGATTCCACATCTTTCCTAAAGTGAGGCGACCAGAACTGCACACAGTACTCCAAATGTGGCCTAACCAAAGTCCTGTACAGCTGTAACATCACTTCACGACTCTTGAATTCAATCCTTCTACTAATGAACGCTAATACACCATAGGCCTTCTTACAAGGTCTATCCACCTAAGTGGCACCTGGTGGGGGGTGTGGACCTGACGAGCGAGTCACGGAGGGAGTGGTCTTTTCGGAACACTGATAGGGGAGGGCAGGGAAATATATCCCTGGTAGTGTTGTCCGTTTGGAGGTGGCGGAAAAGACGGCGGATGATACGGTGTGCATGGAGTTTGGTGGGGTGGTAGTTAAGGACCAGTGGGGTTCTGTCTTGGTCGCGGTTGGAGTGGCGGGGCTCAAGGGTGGAGGAGCGGGAAGTGGAAGAGATGCGGTGGAGGGCATCGTCGACTACGTCTGGCGGGAAATTGCGGTCCTTGAAGAAGGATGCCATCTGGGTTGTACGTTTTTGGAACTGATCCTCCTGGGAGCAGATGCGGCGGAGACGAAGGAATTGGGAATATGGGATGGAGTTTTTTCAGGGGGCAGGGTGGAGGAGGTGTAGTCTAGGTAGCTGTGGGTGTCGGTCGGTTTATAGTAAATGTCTGTTTCGATTCAGTCACCCGAGAAAGAAATGGAAAGGTCTAGGAAGGGGATGGAGGAGTCTGAGACGGTCCAGGTGAATTTGAGGTCGGGGTGGAAGGCGTTGGTAAAGTGGATGAACTGTTCAACCTCCTCGTGCGAGCACGAGGCAGCGCCGATACAGTCATCGATGTCGTGGAGGAAAAGGAGTGAGACGGATGGGTTCTTGACTGTAAAGGGGATCAAGGGTTACAGGTAGAAAGTGTGAGAATGGGGTTGAGAAGCATAACAGCCATCATGGAATGGCGGAGCAGGCTCAATGGGCCTAATGGCCAAATTTCTGTTTCAATGTCTTCTGGTTGTATGGTTAATATTGGCTCTCCTCGTTCCTCATTGGAAATGTATCCTTGAATTTGATCTTCATATGATTTATGAAGAATACAATTCCATACTGATGGTTGGGAAATATCATGTTCCCTCCCTCCAGTCTCAGCAGCCATGCCCCGATATCATAATCACACTAAAAGTAAAATGCAGTGAAATTTACTTCAATACAGTTGATTGACATCGATAACATTAACAGCATGACCCTTACCTGCCCTGTCTGATCATTGAATAACCATCTGAATTGTATGTCACATCATATTCTCTGTTAACATATCCATGCCATTTGTCTGTTATCACTCATGTTGTCACAAGCAATTTTCTGTCAGATTATGGACTAGGAAAGTTGTCTACATATTTTACTGACATTATAATCACTTATTAGTAGTTACAGATTATATGTTTCGATTTATAAGCCGAGAAATTTGTTTAAGTTCTGACAATCCTTTGACATTACTGCCATATCTAAGGCAGATTGAATGATTACATTCAATCAATCTACCATCTCAAATATTTCTTCCTGTTCACCCCCCACACATCTCCCTTGCCAAATGTGTAAACTTTAAAAGTTCTTTTGAATTTTAATAAAACCATTATTGAATTCAAAGGGGTTAACTGGAGCTATTTGTTCAGTGACTGTGATTAATATCAATCTCAGTGGATCCTAATTATGGCAATGGAGAGTTTCCAAGGTTGAAATATAAATGGGCTCTGTTAAATGTGCTATCATATAGTGTGAGTAGGAGCATCACTGACAGCACTAACAGGGATCAGCAGATCGAGAGAGAGAGAGAGAGAGAGAGAGCGGGAGGAGAGATCAGAATCTGAGAACATTAGACTGGGATGTTCCAACAGTGGATCAGAATCTGAGAACATTAGACTGGAATATTCCAATAATGGATCAGAATCTGAGAACATTACACTGGAATGTTCCAGCAATGGGCAGGAGTTTCTCCTTTGGACTTTAATGGCTTTCTCGGCCTTGGATATCATTCGCATCACGGATCCAGGATATCCTTTGGATTATTCAAGGTGGTTACTACCCCATCCTTGCGATAGTTGGTATTCCTGGTAAGTCATTATATTTGTCTACTAAACTGGGTTGAACTCAATTTCTGCTCATGATATATAAATTTTGGAAAATGCAAGTCAATGTCTTCAGTTCCAATCAAAAAATCCTTTCCTTATAAATTATAACTGTCAAACTACTATTTATAAATTACTCACTGATGTGCGAGAAGGACACAGAATGTTCTCAAAATCCATAATCCATTTTGTCCTTCACGGAATTTCATCTCCATGTCCTCCCCACCTACCAGTCCTGTCCAAAACCACCATTATCATATCTCAGTCTCGTCTGCATTCTCAGTGTAACTTCTTAATGAACCATGATTTTTGCCTCTATTCAATCTGGATGCAACAGTTTCAAGTGCCTTCTAATCACACGGCCGTCACTAAATAATTGCTCTTGAGGATGTTTGACGTGTTCCCTGCACGTACAGGAAGACAGTTTATGATAGTCAAGTCATTGACTCATACTCTAGAGCCACAGAATAATAGTCTGTTGATATCTCATGAAGGAAAGTGGTGGAATTTAAAAGCAACCATTATCATTTGTTATAAAAGCCCATCTGCTTGCCTGAAGTCCTTTAGGTCAGTCAATGTGTCACCCTTCCCTAGTCAGGTTTCCGTGTGACTTCATTGATGAACATGTGGGTGTACTGCACCTTTAAACTACCTGACAGCACCAAGTCTTCTGAAAAATAGATATAATTTAACATTTCGTCGAACAACTCGATTAGCTCATTGTCTTGAGACAAAAACAAATTCAGCCAAACAGTTTAAATTATACCCCAAATGACCCACCTCCAATCAAGTTTGAATGTAATATCCTGATAATCTTGAAAGCCAATGACACAATCCAATAGTTTCGAGGTACAAGACCATGGAAAATTGAACAGTTGAGAGCAGAGCTGCCAAGCTACCAGCATACAAAGACTGCCTGAAAAATATCTCCTTTAAAAGTATGTTCATTGATTAGTAACTAGTGAAGCAGAATCCCCCAGAAGAAAAGAAGACAGGACTATGGAGAAGAAACGTAAGCTTCCTGGTTTTGAGATAAGAAGTTTTATTTGGTAAATCTTAATTAGGAGTCTTATCGGACTCGTATTGTGGAGGGGGAAAGGTCAAAGATAGGTTAGAGGAAGACGTCGGTAAATATTCGTTCGATTATTATTCTCTGCAATACTTTAAGAAATAAAGTTGTTAATTTGTACTTTAAATAGTTCTTAGACTCTAGAATTATCACACATTACTGCATTGGATAAATCTTTTCTCTGTTGCTGGTTTTAATTAAGCAGGAAAATTTATCCGGTGTTGTAACACTACAAACCCCCAGCAATGTGTTTTACTCTTCACTGTCCGGTTGAACAACTGAAACTGCAACTCAGTTTAAAATTGGCGTAACATGCTGCCCTGACGAGGGCTGCATACATCCTGTGAGAGAAGAACAAAAGTAAAGATAGCTCCTTTCCTCTGCCTGTTTCCCGTATTTGTACAGCCCATTTCTATTCAGGTAGGTGATCATTACATCCTTTAGGTGTATTCGATCTCATTGAAATTCTCCCGAGTGTGATGCACGTCTCCATAGGCAACTCTGGTGCTGGCTTTATTGATGCTGACGTACAGATGTAAGGAACTTATACATTCCATGTCAGTTGCAGTGCATAGAGAAATAATGGCGTTTAATAACACGGAAAGAAACGGCGATGTCTAAGTGAGAGAAAAGGATTATTGCACTCATCCCTGAGAATGTTGTTGAGGCAGTATTTGGCATACTGTGGATAGACTTTCTCTCAAGTCTCACCAGACTAATCTCTGGGATGATGACAACATGAGCAGTGAGTGAAGTTCAGAGAGAGAATAAGACGTGATTGTATTGAACCTAAAGGGCGATGGACAATAACGAATGATGTTCTAAACAGGCACTTATATGGTGATAAATTCCATGGCATTTTTTTCACTCGGGTCACATGATTCTCGATATTTTAAGAGCATCAGAGAACGTTCCACTCAATCACACCCGCTCCCTATTTCGATTGAGACAGAGAGGGAAAGAGAGAGAGAGACGTTCTGGCTTTTGAATAAACTCTGCCAACATAAATACAGTTCAACTGGTGCGTGATCCTGCAATGAACGTCATGCTATCCATAATCCTGACAGCAGCCACAATACCTTCATAATTATAAAAGAGTTAACTCTTCTCAGCAGCTTCTGACCTACATGGAGAACATGGATGTGTCTTCTCGGAGATGGGAAGTTGCCTCCTTGAGACTTGACACAAAATATTTGGGTTCCCTCCTCACTGCCAGCAAACCATGTTAAAGTAGCACTCGTTCTATAAACACTGGAACCGTGATTAACATCATGGAGACCTCTATCATTGCAGTCTTGGTTTCATTGGTTTGTTTGTTGGAATATCAATGACGCCCTCCTGCTCCTGTATAACTGTCCATGAAGCTGAATAGCCTCCTCCTGATCTCATGGAACATATTTAAGGGTCTTACTGGGCTCTGCCTGTTCCTGTTTAACATCTCGATGTACTGACCAGACCCCTTCTCTTCCTGAGGAACAGGCAGAAGGATTGAATGGGCTGTCCCTCTTCATTTTCAGTAGATTCCAGGGCTCAATGACTTCCACACATTAGTGTGTAACCAGCTTGAAATGTTGAATGAGCTCCTCTTTCAACTATGGAAATGTGCAGTGTCTGGCAGCGCTGTTACATGAATGTTACCGACACTTTAACAGCACAAACCGGAATGCTGTCCGGGTCTTGCTGCACATGGAGACAGGATGGTTCAGGAGCTGATAGGGGACAAGATGTTCTGAATATTGTATGATCTTCAGTCATCATCCCTCCTTTAGATCTTATGATGGGGAAAGACATTAATGGAGCAGATCAAGATGTTTGTGCTGAGGAAGCTAACCTAAGGATCTCCTGTAGAGATATCCTGGGGCTGATAGGATTGTTGACCACCGACCACAAACATCTTTCTTTGTGCTCTGAAAGACCCAGACGACTGGGAAGTTACACTTGATTCCCATTCAGCTCAAATAAGTGGGTGGTCCTGATGCCATCCTCAGTCAAATGCTGCCTTGATATCAAAACCATTCACTCTTTGCTGAGCCCCTGTGTTCACCTCTTGTTCATATTAATTAGGTGACGATGTATGTGTAGGGAGTGATTTCCTTTCACAGAGGATAATTACTGTCAGGAGTTATCTGGGCTGGAGAGTTATGGGAGCTACATCACTGAAAGTATTTAAGGAGATAGATGGATTTTTGACCTGCCAGACAGCTTAAGGGTGTGAAAAACTGGGGCATTAAAGAAGAGTTAATATCAATAGTGGATCAGCCGAATTACCTGATCCGGTTCCTTATGTCCTCATACTCTGTAAATACAAAGTTAATGATTGTAATTTTCCTGAACGTTCTGTTATTGAACGTTGCAATCAGTCAGAGCAAAGTATTTTGTGAGTCATCTCTGAGTGAGGTATGTGGGTTGTATTCACAGTGAGTCTGGGTCTATAATATGACCAACAAATAAAGCACAAGTTACAGAGAGGAGACACTCTGCAAAGATACCAGAGGTGTCTTTCGAACCCGGCCTGGATTTCCAAATAGCATTTCCAAACCACACCAAGCCGTGTGTGTGTGTGAAGTCTTGAGGGACTGAATGAGATGCTGTGTTACTGTGGACCAGGCATTTGGAGCAAGTGGCTTCCAACTGCTTCTTGCAGGAGCTGTGAGTGGTTGAATGGAACATAGGAACATATGACTGAGCAGCAGGAGTGGGTCATTAGACACTTTGTTACCGCTCCACCATGCAAAAAAATTATGGGTCATGTGACTGTGGTCTCCCCACATTTTTCTGTCTGTACACCATTTTCTGACAGTCATTTGTCTTTCAAATGTCACCAAATACAACTTTGAAGACATGCAAACATCCAGGCCCCACAAACTTCTGGGGAGGGAATTTTCACTTGGACAGCCCTTTCAAATGTTCTCATTTGTGTTCCAGCTAATGTTGGAGAGTCACTGTTTCCTTTTCCAGTCCCACTCCCCACTGGTTACACCAATTTTTAATGCAACCAGTTTAGTGATGTGGCCAATGATATCGGTCTCAGAGGAGGTCATTTTCTAGAAAAAATGTGAGACACAGAAAGTTGAACTCATATCAAATGGTATAATGACAGAGTGCCCCAAATGTTATTCTGCTTTGGAAGTTATTCTGTTCAAATAAGCTGCTGGTAGTGGGTTTCCTTTCTGGAACAGTTGGATTTGGCTGAATTCAGGCAGTGGAGAGATTCCAATGAATCCTCACCAGGAATCCTTCACAAGTGGTAAAGATAACTCAGGATTTTATGAACTGACACTCAGATATCTGGTAGAACAAAGTAAGAGAGAGGGATCAATTGGCTGCTGCTTCTCAGGCAGGGAACAATTTTCTCCCTCTCTGTGTTGGAACATAAAATGATGTCAACTGAACACCAAATTGGACTATGTGTGCTCTCCAGGAACATTCTCTGGAAAATCTGATTATGGATTAAATGCCGGGGCATCATTGCTGTTGTTGTACACAATTCCATTCACTCTCAAATAATGTCACCACTTTATAATTTGATGACATGCTTACATGTGTCTGTGTAATTTGTAAATATTGGTAGGTGTCTTCATACTATATGTCTTAATATCAACGCATCTTTTCCTTCAAATTTATTCTCTAGCTTTAGTCTCCCTGACAAGGGATAATATGCATCCAGCGAATGCACTTTTCTGAAAGTCATGGGTGGTTCAATACTATTTCTAGGCTAAGATCGAAATTGATTTTCTCCAATAACCAAAGGCCATCATTCCAGGAATGAGTAAAGGGAAACCTCTTTGAAATTTTCGAAAACAGTTATATCCTTTTATTTTATTGTTAGGGGACCAAAACTGCACATAGTGCATGAGGTGTGGTCTCAGCAATGCCCTGTACAGATGCAGTAAAACTTTCCTGCGATTAAACCTGATAACTTTTGTCAAAAACAGCATCATTCCACTTACCTACCAAATTACATGCTGCACGTGCAGACTGACTTCACATGATTCATGTCCCAGGAACATGGAAACCGCCTGTATCGCAGAGTTCTGCAATCTGTCTCCATTTAAACTGATTACCATTATTTTATCCTTCATGTCAAAGTACACTTCTTACCTTATGTTATTTCTACTGAAGGTTTGCGCACTAATCTTCCCTGTCTATAATCATATTGCAGACTACCTCCATTTGACGACACAATCAATGACCATCTTGGTGTACAAGCTAATTGAGCTGCAAGCTATTCCCACCCCTTCCTCCAGATCTTTGATACAGATTATTGGACGTTGATGACACAACAGTGATCTCTGAGGCACTCCATCAGATAGAGCTTTGTCGGCTGAAAGTAAACATTTCTCTCTTACTCTCTATTACCTGTTAGCGAGAGATTCTCTGTTACTGTGTAGCCGTTCAGGCGGGTTGAATGCCTCGCCCTGGGCTGTGTAATGTATTCAACGAGCTGAATTACTTCATTCTATATTCCTGTGTAATCCCTTAGAGGGGCAGAATGGTCTCCTCCTGTCTCATTGTAACCATCCTGTCTGACTAAATGGGGTGGTCCCCTTTCCTGGAACAGCATCGAGAGGTGGATTGCGGGAACAACACATGGGTAGGGGCAGCAATACATCTTTATAACAGTATCAAGGGTGGATTGAGGGAACAACACATGAGGTAGGGGCACCTGTATATTTCTGTAAAAGTATCGAGGGTAGATTGAGGGAACAACGCATGGGGTAGGGGCAGCAGTATATCACTGTAACAGCACCGTGGGACGGATTGCGGGAACAACACCACAGGTAGGGACAGGAGTACATCTCTGTAACAGCCTCGAGAGGTGGATTGAGGAAACAACACATGTGGTAGGGGCAGCAGTTGGCCATTCGGCGGCACCATTCAGAATGCTCATGGCTGATCCAATTGTGTCTGATCACCCTTCTCCTGTATGGTCCCGATAAACATTTACTCTCCTGTCCACAAAGATCAGTCGAGCTCAGCCTAGAAAATCCTCAATAGGAAAGTCTTCCCTATTCCCTGAGGATGAGGATACCACAGATAGCACAGCACTAAAGGGAAAGGGACATCCTTATTTCATTGTGGGACCCATTACTTTAAAACTGCGATAACCTCACATCAAATCACCACCTCTTTTCATAATCATAAACCATTCTGCCCTCCAAACCTGTCCCACATTCCCACTGACTCTTTCCAGTCAAATATGTATCAAACCCAACGTCTGCTGCTGTCTCAGAAAGTGAGTACCTGATAGCATAACACCACATGAGCAGGAAAAAAGGAGCAGAATTAGGCCATTTGGCCCATCGAGTCTGATATGCCGTTCAATAATTTTTTTGTATGTACCTCAACCTCATTCTCCTGCCTTCTCCCTGGAATCCTTGATCCCTGAAAAACCAAAAACGTACCGATTTGTGTCTTAATGACACTAGTGCTTGTGTCTCTGTGTGTACGTATATGTATGTGTGCATGTCCATATGTGTGTGTGTGTGTCCATGTGCTTGTTATCTGTGTATTTGTGTGCCTACATCTGTGTGTCTGTGCATCAGCCTCTGTGTTTCTATCTGTGTTTGTGTCTATTTGTGTGCAACTGAACATATCTCTCTGTGTTGAAATATGTGCATATGCCTATCTCCTTATATGTGCTGTGCATATTAGCATGTTGGGGTGTTTACCAATGCATCTGTGCATTTCTGTGTCTGCATCTCTGTGCAGTGAGGTATCTGTTTTTTGTTTGGGAGTGAAAGGACTGACGTTGGAACTGACAGTGGGTTTAAAGTGAAAACTGAAATTTGCTCTTTACTCGATTGATGGGAAGTGGATGTTTCAGAATCTCCACATGAGCCATCTTGTTCCTGTCCGGCTCATGCCAGGGTCCTCCCCAGATGGTGGGGGAAGGGGGTGTGTGGGAACAGATCTCAGGCACTCCACTACCCGCTTGGCCCTTTCTGTCCCATTCCAGGCAGTTTGCTCCTGGAACAGGAGAAAGGGAGGGAGGGAAAGTGGGAATGGGTGACCCTGCTGTTAGTGCTGGTGGAGGTGGGGCTGGGGGTAACGGTGTAGTTTCCAGAATAAGTCATCTGACAGTTGTAAATCCATTTAGTATTATTAGTAGGGGGGTATTGCGTAGGTGACAGAGAAAGTGAGGAACAAAGTTGCTGAATTCAATAATGAGTTTGGAAGTGCCTGAGCCTTATTTGCAGATAGAGCGCGAGCCTTGTTCGGGGGCAGTGCCATAACAGGTATACGGGGAGTGTGAAGGAGCAGATAGAATATGATGACCCTTATCCTGACAGAGCGGGGAATGTTATTGACGCTTGTCCTGTACTGTTGAGCATTTCTTCAAATCATCACTAATCTTGCTCCTAATCTCACCCTGTCTTTCCAAATGCATGTATATCTTATCTCTCAGAACCTTTTCAGGTCAGGTACCTAATACAGATTTTTGGTTTAGTGGTCTATCGCTCCCAGGTTTTTATTTATACCCCTTCTTGAGTAAGGGCACAACATTCACCACCCTCTCGTCCTCTGGGACCTCACCCGTTGGCCAGCGATGATGCAAAAATATCACTCAGGGCTCCCGAAATTCCTTCTCTGCCCTCCTGCAGTGTTTCTGATTACATCTGGTCACGATCAGGAGAGTTATAGAAATACTACAGTGTCTGAAAAATACGTCTATTTATTTTAGATATAAACACCAAAGAAAGGGAAAGTGACACAATGATGCTTAACATATCAAATTAGAAAATGTATTAATCATAGGAAGTTGCTTCAGAAGAATTTCAGTCATTGTGGAAACCTGAGAATTCTCAGAAATTCACAATCCAGACATAAGGGCCATGAAACTGATGAGGAAATCAAAAGCAGAACATGAATGATAACAAACAGGAATAACAACACTGCATAAATCTACAATCCGTATTTCAAAGGAAACAAAATAAAAGTAAGGTCTAATATGGAAATTTGTATTCGGGAGAGGAGAGTTTATTGTGAATAACAGGGAAATGGCAAATAAAATAACCAGTTCCTTTGCATCTATCTTCATGGAGGTAGATCCACAAAATCACCCAGTAATACCCAGTGATACTGTAGGGCTTGTGCAACTAAAGACAAAAAGTCAATTTATATCAGTGGCAAGGAAGTATTTGAGAATGTAACTGGATTGAGCATGGCTAAGTCTGATAAACCTGATGTACTTCATATTAAAATGTCAGGCATAAATCGGCAAAAGAAGTATTAATTGCACTGTCGATGACTGTGTTTTATTTTCCTGTGCATTCTGAAGAGGCTAGAAGCCATTGTGGATAAATGAAAGTTAGCAAACGTGGTCCAAGCACTATAGATTAATGGAAGGAATCCAAGCATCTATAAAGGGAAGAAGACATACTTTGGAGAAATGCCGATCAAGTAACTTGACATCTGCAATTTGGAAACTGTTGGAATCTATTATACAGCATGTGATATCGCATATTTAGGAATTAACAGGAACAATGCAGAAAATCCGTATGTATTTCTGATAGATATCTAACTCGATGTGCTATTAGATTTTAGACCCCATCAACCAACCTCTGAGAGAAGGAACAGGAAGTGACTTCACCGCAGGAAATAGCATTACCACAGGAAACGACATCAGCAACCAAAAGAAAGCCAAACAGATAAATAGAAAGCAGGGATTTTCAGCATTGTTTCACATGAGGTCCACTGAAGATGTTACCTAGTAAGATATCGAAACATCTGGAAATGAACCCTCCAGCTCAGCGAGCAAACCTGCATCCATTGTGTACAATGTTGGTGAGCCAATCTGAGAAAGAATATACTGACTACAAAAAAAGTGCAATGGACATTGTCCAGATTAATCCCTCAGATGGCTAGATTGCCTGATGAGGAAACTCGGCCTGTGTTCTCTAGAGTTTCAAAGAATGAGAGGAGGGTCACAATGAAATTTAGGAAATTCACAAAACATATGACAAGTTGGAAATACACAAAACGTTTCCCTGGCTGTCAAATCCACATTCAAGGCAAATAACTGCAGGTTACGTGACAGACCATTTAAGACCACAATAATGAGGAAATTCTTCACTCGGTGTGAACTGCCTAAAACAGGGGCATAGAAACCTGCTGGTATGGCAAGATTAGGAAGAGTCCTCAGATATTCTGCAAGTGTGTCAACTGGAGAAGAATAACAAGGGAACAGGTGGGAGTCATTCGTGATTTGCCAAGTTGCATCCAAATCAATTTAGTGTTAGGAGACAGAGGGTAGTGTTTGAAGGCTGTTAGTGTGACTGGAGACAGGTGTCAATGGTGTATCACAGGGATCAGTGCTGTGTCCCTTATTATTTGTGATTCGGAAGTGTTGGTGTTGGGCTGTGGCGGACAAACCTAAAAATCACTTAACACCAGGTTATAGTCCAGCAGGTTTATTCAGAGGCACTAGCTTTCAAAGCACACAACCACCTGATGAAGAAGTAGGGCTTCGAAGCCAGTGCCGCCGAATAAACCTGTTGGTCAATAATCTGGTATTGTGTCGTCTTTAACCTTATTATTTGTGGTATTCATAAATGATGCAGCTGTGAATATAGACGAAGTTGGCGGGAGTGTGACAACTAAGTTTGTGTTTGATACAAAGATTGTCCGGGTGTTTGGGAGTGAGGAGGAAGGCCTTATGTTACAGGAAGATACAGATGGTATGGTCTGATGGGCAGGTCAATGGCAGATGAAATGTAACCCTGATAAATATGTGGTGATACACTTTGGAAGAAGGAACTGAACAGGGGAATACTCAATGAAAGGCAGCACACGAGGAAGCTCAGAGGGTGCTTCACAAACACCCTTGAATATTACTAAACAGGTTGATGCGCAATTTCAGAAAGCATAGGGACCGTAGATATAACCTTTATTCATCAAGGCATTAATTATAAGAGCTAGGCGGAATTTAGGTTTGGCCAAGATGGAATACTGATTGTAGTTTATTACAGGAAGGATGTGATTGTAGTGGAGGGGGCTCAGAGGAGATTCACCGGCATGTTCCCTGGGATGGAGCATATCAGCTATGGAGAGAAGTTGGATAAGCTCGGTTGTCTAGTTTAGAGGAGAGAAGGCTGAGTGGGCCGATATTCAGAAGGATAGCATTACGAGGAGCATGGACAGGACGGATAGACAGCAGCTGTTCCTTCTAGTCAAAGGGCCAAAAACAATGGAGCACATTTTATAGTGAAGGGTTTAAGATTTGGAGAGGAATTGAGGATTGTTTTTCACCCAGAGCGTGTTGGGGTCTGGAATGCACTTCCTGAGAGAGGAATTGTCATGGTAACTTCACAGCCATTAGAAAACACACGGCTGTGCACTTGAAATGACATAAGATTCACAGCTACGGGTCTTGTGTCAGAAAGCGGGACTAATGTAGACCGTGCTGTATTGTTGATGGTACAAAGTCTGTGCTTCTGTGTTTGCATGGCTGTGGAAAGTTAATCATTGAGAAGCTTAAGAAAGGAATTGATGGGTTTCTGAAGAGTATATTAACAAGGGTTTTAAGATTGAACTTGTAATATCTTCTGAAAATATGTCAATGGCAAAATTAAGTGGAAGAAGGTGCAGCTTTCTTACAGTCTGATACCAGAGAATTGAGCACAGGGAAAAGGCAGAACTATGGAGCAAATACTTCGGTTATGTCTTCACAGAAGAAAACAAAATAAAAAAGAAAACGTCCCAACTACTAGTGAACATTAGTCTGTTGAGAAAAAGGGAGTAGAATGAAATTAGCAACTGAACAGTTTTAGAGGAAGTATTGGAACTGAAAGTAATGAGCACAGACAAAGTCAACAGACGTTTATCAAATGGGCACCATAATTTCGCATAATTATGGAGAAACAATCAATGCAATACGATCGCATTTTCAGAAGAATTTTGATAAAGCCCCAAGCCTATTATGCAAATTCAAATCCCTTGGAACTGGCACTAATATGGTTTTAGAATGGGAGAGCTGGCAGGACGCAGTGAGTAGGAATAAAACAATTTTTTTTTGAATGGACGGCTTGGAGGATATAGCAAGAATCAGGGTTTGGGCCCCAGCTATTCCAAACACTCATCATATATTTGGCTGAGCGGATTAAATACAAATTTCCAAGTTTGCTGATGGCACTAAACAATATCAGATTGTGCGTGGGTGAGCAGGATGCCAAAATGCTCCAAGTTGATTGAGACAAGTGGAGTGTTGGGTAAATACGTGGCATATGGAGAGCAATGGCGGGCGGGGGCTTGGGATATGTGCTATTGTGACCTTTGATGGGAAAAACAGAACGGGAGCCTATCATTTGAAAAGGGATTGGTTAAAAATGTTGATCTATCCAGGAACTTAAGCTGCATTTTTGTTTCCTTCTGTGCAACCCATCGGAGTCAGTGCAGGGCAATGATATCTGAATCGAGAAATCAATACTGGGAATGGCTTTGGGACGCTGACCAGTGTACACAGATCAAACAAGTGGGGAGCTGTAACATTGAAAAGGATCTGGATCTCCCTGTACACCAGTCACTGAAAGCAATGTTGCAGGAGCAGAAAGCTCCTGCAACATTGTGGGCGGCACGGTAGCACAGTGGTTAGCACTGCTGCTTCACAGCGCCAGAGACCCGGGTTCAATTCCCGCCTCAGGCGACTCTCTGTGTGGAGTTTGCACATTCTCCCCGTGTCTGCGTGGGTTTCCTCCGGGTGCTCCGCTTTCCTCCCACAGTCCAAAAATGTGCAGGTTAGGTGAATTGGCCATGCTAAATTGCCCGTAGTGTTAGGTGAAGGGGTAAATGTAGGAGAATGGGTCTGGGTTGGTTACGCTTCGGCGGGTCGGTGTGGACTTGTTGGGCCGAAGGGCCTGTTTCCACACTGTAAGTAATCTAATCTAATCTAATCTAAAAGCAGATAGGCAGATAAATCGTGTATCTACCGTCATTTCAGGGGCACTTGAATATAGGAGTACGGGTGTTTTATTGCAGCTCTATAGAACCTTGGTGAGACATTGTCTCGAACACTGTGCAGTATTATGTGCAGTTTGGGTCTCCATACCTAATAAAGGACAAACCTGACATTGATGGAGAGCAGCGAAGATGACCAGACTCATCGCTGCGATGATAGGCTTGTTTTGCGGGCAGAATCTGGAGCGTCAGGGCTTGTATTCCATGGGCTTTCGGAAAATGAGTCGAGATCTCAATGAAATATATAAAACTCTGCCAGGGCAAGGCAGATTGGAAACAGGGGTGGCAATTCCCTTGGCTGGGACATCAAAACTAGGGGCCACAGTATTAGGTTAGGCAGGCCACTCTGCATTGAGATGAGAATAAATGTCTGCACTCAGAGACTGGTGAACTTGGGGAATTATCTCCCAGATCAGACTATGGAAACCAAGGGACTGAATAGAAATAAGGATTTCTGGGAACTAAAGTGATAGGGAGAGAACAGGGTATGGTATAAAGATAGAGGATCGGCTATCATTCCAGGTTGTTCTCCAATAACGTGGTAGCGTGTTTCTGCGCATCACTGTGTTGCAGAAAATCATGCAACATTAATGATGTGCTCTATGGGGAAAAGAGAATAATGGACGAACCGCAAAACATCAGTAAAACTCAAAAATTAAAGTGAGTCTAACACACACACTAGCACAGTCTAATAAACCTTTAAATCATATATTGTAATGAAATAGTGCTGCAAATGTAACACTTTCACAATACAGTCACTGGCTACATCCCTGTACATTTCACCAAGCTCTTCACCCGAAAGCGTGTACGGCTGACTGACAACCTGATGCCAACAAGGCATTCCAGTTCTCCTCAATATTCTCCCCCTGGTTTGAAATAAAGTTCCTTCTGGTTGGAGAGAACACTTCCCCGTTTCAGACTCAAGTTCAAGGTTTGCAGAGCGGATTGCATTCCTGTTTTAGCTGAACATTCAGAGGGTGCATTTTGCAGACAGAGGATCCTGAGGCTGGGTTTTATTGTTCAGCTGGTGCCTGGCAAGGAGTCGCATGACAGTGAACGGAAGTTCACTTTATAGCAAAAAGGTGCGCAGTTCGCAAATCGCATTGCAGTCAAATCAGTTTAATAAACACATGTTATCAGAGAACTGCCTGTACATTGAATCGAGGAACAAGATGGATGGACCGAAGGGATTACAACAGTTCTTATCTTATATTTCACAATGTTTAAACATATTAATAGATATGAACACTGTGTCGGAAAAACTGCATTGAGGTGATTTTCTCCATGAACTAGAATGGGGAAGGCTCAATGTGTTGAATGGCCTACTCCTTGCTCGATGTTTCTGTGCAGTTTGTGGGAAAGCTCTGTAAATGTTGTCGCAAGCTCTCAGATGTTAGGAAGGAAGTCTCTGCAGGGTCAACAGTACTGTGATTCCCGTTCTCTTTTCTGATATCGAGGCAGGAGCTGGGTATTCTGTCGGGTTTTATCCTTTAAGACCTCGGAGCAGTGTGATACAATTGAGTGTCTTGCTTGGCCGTTTCAGGGACCATTGAAGAGCTTATCACATGTCTGTGTGTCTGGAGTCACTTTTAGGTCAGACCAGGAAAGCACGGGAGATTCACTTCATGCAAGTACATTGGAAAAGAAAATTAGTGTCTACAATCGACTTGACTTCAAGGTCACTGTTACTGACACTCGATTTTGCATCTTAATATTTTATGAATTGTTTTTAACTTCGACCAGCTGCCAGAGCATTATCCTGGTTTGGATTAGTAATCCAGTGACATTTCCAAAACAGCACCACCTCCACATGGGGACCTCTCAGAAATCACACTGACCAAGTTATTTCTGTGTTGCTTGACAGCTCTGTCAAAAAGAGCTCCCATCACTTTGACTGTCGTGATGGGCATAAGGGGGTGGCAATTGGTCAGATTGTAATTAATCCCCTCTTAGGGGACGGGACATAGTTGAGTAATTTTCCACATTTCCAGGGAGATGTCAGACTTGGAGCTGGAATGAAACAGCTTCCCCAGGGACACGGCTTGTTGTACAGCATACGTCTTCAGTCATATTGCAGGAATGGTGTCAGGGCCCATTGCCTTTGTCGTATCTACTGTGTTCAGCTGTTTCTTCATGTCACGGGCAGCAAATCGAATTGGTTGAACTCTGCCATCTGTGATTCTGTGGATGTCATGGCGAGGATGAGGTGGAGCATCCATTCAACACATCTGGCTGAGGATGGTGCAGATACTACATCCTTGTCATTTACACTAATATGCAGGGCTGTTCCATTATTTAGGATGGGGATATTTCTGGTGTCCTCTCCACCAGTAAGTTGTTTAATACTACACCGATATTTATGTCTGGATGTGGCAAGACTGCAGAGCTTAGATCTGATCTGTTGGTCTTGGGATCATTTCATCCTCTCTATCAGATGTTAGTTCTGCAGTTTGGAACGAAACCACTCAGGCGCCGTAGCTTTGATGGTTTGTCATCAGCTATAGGTACACATGGTTCTGACCTTGGCATGTTCACCCACACTCCTTACTGAACTATCACTCGGTTTGATAGTAATGGTAGACTGATGGACTATCCTGGGGTAAATGTTACAGATTATGTTTGAATACAGTCCTACTTCTGTTGTTGCTGTTATCTACAGCATCACATAAAAGCCTAGTTTGAGCTGCAGTATCTGCAATTCAATTCTGCTGACTGTCCCCCAGTTCACATCGAGACCCATTCACCGATCAGCCGTGTACTCAGTGACCGGACCTGGTTTCTGATGTGGTAATATTTCCATTTTCATATTCTCATTCTGCTGAGTGTTCTCCTTGGTGTCATGCTTCCAATTTGTTACATTACTCAAACCCTTTGACATATTCATCTGAATCTTTTCCTTTGTCGTCGTGCCATTTTCTGCGTTTGAATTGAATGTGTTTCCCTCTGGTTTTCTCGCTGACCATGATTAAGAGCTCTTTGGTGTAAGTGGTGCCAGCTTTATGCAGTTTCTGAGTGAATGAATGTGTGCACTTCAGTTCACAGGGTACGGCGCTCTGTGTGGGCAGGGCCTTTGAGCAGCTTCCACACACGTCATTGGAACTTGTTCAAAAACAGAAATTGCTGAAGAAACAAAGCAGCTCTGACGGCATCTTCTGTAGTGAATGTAGAGTTAATCTTTCAAATCCAGTGGCCCTCTACAAAGCCCGCAGTTTCTTCAGAAATTTTTGTATTTATTTTGTATTTATTTCCAGTATCCATAGTTATTTTTTTCATTGAAAATTTGTGCTGTGCCTATTCGTTTCTGAAGAACCTCAGCAGGTCTGGCAGAATCTGCAGAGACAGAGAAATAGAGTTAGCGTAACAAGTCCAATGTGACTTGTTCTGAACTGAAAAGGGTTGGACACTGGGCTTTTTAATCCTTTGCCGGAGATGGGGAATGGGTGACTTGGAAAAGAGGGCGTGGCAAAAGATAAACGGGCTATTAGCAGTGGTGAACGAGAAGATGATGCAAAATAGGTTTAAATTAAGGTGTGAATGGGGGAAAGGGGTTCTCTCTAGTTGAGAGTAAGATAAAGATACACAACCACACAGGGCCATAGGGAGAACAGGAGAGAGAATGTTGACAATGTGGTATTATATAGATCTAGATCTATACGTTTTCACAGTATACATCATCACTGCCTTCACACTATGGAATTCAGGTGCTTGACCTCTTATTGGCACTAGTAAGAGTTTCATGCTGCCTTAGTTTTGTAACATAGAACAAAACTAACCGTATGAAGTTTGGGTTGTTTTCTACACCTGTCATTTTTAATATTCTTTCAAATTTCCAGTGCTTATCGTTAAATGTTTGATCTTGAAGTTAGTATCAGGTGGAGTGTACGAGGTTGAGTGGTGGCATTCTAAAAGTTTATAACATCATAGGAGGCATGGATAGAGTGAAAAGCGAAGGTCTTTTCTGCAGGATCGGGGAGTTCAAACACAGATGCATAGCTTTAAGGTGAAAGGGGGGAAACTGGAAACAGACAAAGGGACAACATTTTTTACACAGAGTGTGATGTATGTATGGAACGAGCTGCTAGAGGAACAGTGGGAGATGCAAGCACAGCTACAATATTTCAAAGGCATTTAGACCAACATATGAATGGGAAACGTTTAGAGGCATATGGGCCAAGTGCAAGTAGATGGGACTAGTTTAATTTAGAAAACCTGGTCAGCATGGACATGTTGGGCCAAAGGGTCTGTTCGTGCACGATATGACTGTATGGATGTAGAAATTGAGGAAAATGTACGAAAAGATATGACGTAATAAATTGGTAAGAAATATAAAAACAAGCATCATGACCTTTTCTGTCAACATAAAAAAAGCTTGAAGATGTGTGTGTGAACTGAAGCAGAAGTGAAGTGAGGAAAGCAGATTGAGGCCATTAGGAGGGTGTGACTGGAGAACAGGCCACAGGAAACAGGCAGATAATTTACGCTAGTATTTTAAATCACTCCTCATGGGGAAGGTAGTGTAAGCATGTCAATGGTATAAACAAAATGGTAACAGGAGGGAACTTATTGAACTGTCTCTAACAAAAGAAACAAGGTATTTACCTAACAGGTAAGAATAAGGGTAGTCAGGTTAGCAGTAATTCATAGTTAATTTTAAAGTAAGTGGTCACAGTGTGACTAGCGGCATTTTGTGAAATATTCCTAACTCTCTGGATTACAGGAGTGTTCCAGTGAAACTGGAAAACCTCGAATATGGCGCCTGTCTTCAAGAAAGGAATGAGACAGAACGCAGGAACAATTTAGCCTAACAGTTATTGCTGGGAATCTGCTAGAGCCTCTTATTAAGGAAGGAATTGCAGGACACTTAGAAAAGCTTAATGCAGAGTTGGCATGGTTTTGTGAAGGGGAAACTATTTTTCCTCTGTAAAATCATACAAATTCTTTTTTGGAGATCCCTGAGAATGTCAACATTAGAGTCATGCTGGAAAAGTACAGCATGTCAGGCAGCATCCAAGGAGCAGGAAAATCAATGTTTCGGGCAGGAGCCGTTCATCAGGAATCCCTGAGAAAGTGACAAGCAGATTTGATAAAGGGCACTGGTCAACATGAGGCTTTCCAGAAAGTTTTCACAAGGTATCACAAAATAAACGTTCTGACACAAGACAGAGGCTTGTAGTATGATGAATAATATATTTGCATGGGATAATGGTTGCTTAACACATAGAAATCGGAGAGTCAGGATTAATGGATCTTTATGATAAAGACGTATCTACTGGATTACCACAAATTTCAGGCCGATGGCATCAGTTATGTACAATCTATACTGATAGCCTGACGGCGGGAGCTGAGTGCAATATACATCGGAGTTTGTGGATGACTTTGAGAACCAAAATGCAGACTGCTATTTAATGAAGAGGACTTCCAAAAAAGGAGTAGTACAAAGGGATTGGAGTGTTCCTGAGTATGAAACGTAACGTCAGCATGCTGATGCAGCAAGTAACGAGATTGGTTCATGAGGCGGCTTCCTGGGATGAAAGGATTGAATTATTGAATACATTTAAAATGATGAGGAGATTATTCATTGTGGTTGAAATGAGGGTGATATTACTGAAATGTACAAGATACAGAGGGGCCTTGACAAGGTAGATGTTTCCCCTGAGTCTCGAACTCGAGGTGGTAGTTACAGAATAAGAAACATCGACTTCAGTCTGAGGTGAAAAATGATGCATTCTCTCAGAAGTTAGTGAATGTCTGGAATTCCCTAACCCAGAGAGTTTTGGAGGGATGCAAGAAATTGGGTAGGAAAGTAGAGTTGAGCCCGGAAATGGATCAGCCATGTTCTTATTGAATGAGAGTTCAGTCTTGAGGGGCCGAAGAGCCGTCTCATGTTCCTACTTCTTAGTTTTTCATGTCATGCTTTTGGAAAGTAATTGATTATTTTCCTGGAAGTCGTGTTGTACAATGTTGCATTCGTGAGAGGAGAAAATTTGCCTGAGTTAATCCTGGATGGGATATGGGAGCTGCATTCAAAGCAATTCCAGAGCAGAAGTTACAGAGTGGGGAAGCATGTAAAAAGGGATAGCGTCTGGGGGTCACTTCCTGACCGAGCCTAGAATTTTCAAGTGCATTTCCGAAACTACAACTAACCATCGGCGTGGCTTCGATCTGCCTGTTTGTAGCTGGTCAGAAGGGCTGAATGGAACATCGGAACATAGGGCTGAGGGACGCGAGTGGGCTAAACGGCCCTTTAACACTACCCCACCAGTAAATAAGGTCATGGCTCATCTCATTGTGGTCCCAGCTGCACTTTTCTCTCCATGCAGCATTATCCCTGATTCACCTGTCTATGGAAAATCAGACAAAGCCAGCCTCGATATAATATAAAGATTCAGCCATCCCAAACTTCTGGGAAAGGGAATTCCCACTTGAGTGAAATCCGACTTTGTGATTTTTTCCTCACTCCGGTTCTGACTGTGGTTGGAGGGTGCAACTGTTTCCTTTTCTAGTCCCACTCCTCCACTGCTCACAACAAATTTTAAATGCAACCGGGTTGGTGATATGACCGATGATAAAGGTCTCATTCGGGGTCAGTTTCAGTGATAGGAACAAGTCAGACTGATTTATTTCGTCAGCCATAGGTAACTAATAGGGCTAATGGAGCAGCCTGTTAGATTTGTGGTTAGCACTGCTGCCTCATATCAGCAAGGAGCTGAGCTCAATTCCAGCCTCGTCCGACACTCTATGTGGAGTTTGAACATTCTTCCCGTGTCTGTGTGGGTTCCTTCCCAGTTCTCCAGTTTCCTCCCACAGTTCAAAGATGTGCAGCTTAGTATTATTGGCCATGCTAAATTACCCAGAGTATCAGGGATGTGAAGGTTAAGTGGGTTAGTCATGGGAAATGCAGGGTCACATAGATAGGGTAGGGGGACAGGTCTGGTGGGAAACTGTTCAGTGGGTTGGTATGGACTCGATGGGTCGAATGTCCTGCTTCCACACTGCAGGGGTTCAATGACAACAGCATCAAGTTTGAGCTGTACAAACTCCCAGTCAGTATATACCTGGTTCACTCGCCTCAAGGCTTTGCATATTTCAACACAATCAGCTCTCACTCCAAGGCTAATCTGTTAAAGTCCACATAATATCAGCCCTTCATGCATGGAATAAATGAAGTGAAACATCTCTGAACTGTTTCCAGTGTTACTATATTCTTTCTCAGATAAGGATGCAAAAATAAAAGTAATCTCACACACCGTTGAGTCGATTTATTTTTGTTTGCTCAGGGTGTAGTGAGTCTTTGGAACACTCTTCCCTGCAGACCCATTCGAGGCAGAGATATTGAATATTTTTGAAGCAAGGTTCACGAATCACAAAGGAGTCAAGGATTACCGAGGAGTGGGCAGCAATGTGCAGTGTTCGGGAAAATGTAAACAGTGGTACTGAATGACACGGCTCCAGAATATCCAGGAATTAAACGAAATGATAACATCGATAAAACTTTAACGGGGAAACAAGATGGCAGCGATCTGAAAGGTCAGCTTTGCTGATCTCTGCATCACAATAATGCTGTACCCCACCCCACCACAGTCATTTACTTACAATTGAACACTAAAAGAGCTATAGAATCCTTACTAATGCCATTTTGTCAAGTGGAAATGACAAAACATGGGAAAGGATCGAGTAAGTCCCAACACGTAGCTAACCCTTCAGAAGCTTTCAGCATGCCGGTGGCCGCACCAGTAACACCCTCTGCTCGTTCACCGGACCGAGTTACTCACCAGGATTTGGTCACCGAGTTCACCAAGTTACGGGAAATAATTGAAACCATGATTGAAGAAACATCCAGCAGGAGGATAGAACCACTCTCAGCACTGCTCCAAAAACATGAACAGCAACTTGAAAGGCTTGGAAACAGAACGGGCGAGGTCGAGCACCAAACTGCAGGGGCAGAATCTGTGATCGATTCCTCGAAGGAACGGACCCTCGCCCTTGAAAAACATATTCGTACCTTAACTGAATAAGATGGCGACATCGAGAACAGGGGCAGAATGAAGAATGTTCATTTCATCGGTCTGCTGGAGACATAAGCTGTCCAGTCAGTGAGTTTTTTTCGAGAACTGGCTGCCGCGATTCCTTCATTTCGAAGCTGAAGAGGGCGGGGTGAAGAGTGAGACAGCTCATCGCGTTAAAGCGCGGAGGTCAGACTCGACCAACGCCTTCCCCCTGTCCTTGTACGATTACATAGTTGCAGGGACAAACAAATACTTATGGAAGCTTCCAGAATACAGGGAAATGATCCGACGAGGGCTCAGGAATATGTTCATCCAGGTCGTTTCACCGGCAGTGATTCAGAAAAGAAAATCTTTTGATGATATCAAGAGAAGACTAAGGGAACTTGAGATTCTGTATTCGTTATTGAATTCAGCAGTGCTCCGTATGTTATCAATAGATCCAAGCACTCAATCGATCAACTGACTCTCCAGAGGAAGCGAAAACGTTGTGGACACTTTAAAGTAGGCTGGATGTTTTAATGGATATCGATAATCATGTTTCTCTCTTTTTAAAGAAAGTTTGTTGAAGGTTTCTGGTATTAAGCAGTGTTAAATTATAATTGGGGATGGGCAGAGTACACACTTTTAACTTCTTCATTAGTATTACTACTCGTTTTTCTCTTGCTTAGTTTGTGTGTCGGGTTTGGCTCAAGCTGGAGGGAGTTATGAAGGTGATCGTGATGACTAAAAGCCGACCTAAGGGCAGTTCAATCCCGATATATGTGATCAGTAGCCCTGGATGCATTAGTGATAATAGGGCAGAAGACAAAGATTTGTGACGTGAAAATGCCCCCAGTGGGCGGTGGGTAAATGCCCTTCCTGAGTGCCATTGGCATTTTGCATCCTTTTTTTTTTCGTTTTTGTATGTATTTAGTTTTGGAACGTTTTGAGAGCTTGTCAGTTGTAGTAGCTTTACTTTGTATGTATTCTTAGGCTCTATGAGTCTTTTTTCATTGATGCTCAGCGATTTGTATTTCGAGTTCTTCCTCTCTGGAGTCCAAATATTGTTTCAGTGTGTTATGGTTAATGTCGTGCTTAAATGGTGTATCTGGAGCATTAAGGGGAGCCAGTTCAGAGAAAAACGGTACTTTCTAGTCTTAGAAAGGAGAGGGTGAATATTGCCGTATTGCAGGAGATGCACCTTGATGACAAGGAGCATTTGACATTACAGCAGATCGGGGTTGATCAGGTTTATGTCTCGCCTTTTAATACTAGGAGTAGGAGATAAGCCATACTAAGGAGAAGGAGACTTTTCCATTTAAGTTACTAGATTGCATTAGACTCCCACGGGAGGATCATAATCCTCAAAGATATATGGGGAAGAAAACTGTACTTTGAATGTTTATTTCCCCCGGTGCACAGTCTTAAATTCATGGTAGTTGCATTTTCCAAATTAAGTAATCTTTCTTCGCAGCACATTATGGTCGGAGGAGATTCCAATGATCATTTGCGCCCACGTTGGCCAGAATGCCCAGAGGCCACCAGTACCATAGAACATAGAACATTACAGCAAAGTACAGGCCCTTCGGCCTCGATGTTGCGCCGCCCTGTCATACTAATCTGAAGCCCATCCCACCTACACTATTCCATGTCCGTCCATATGCCTGTCCAATGGCGACTTCAATGCACTTAAATTTGACTAATCTACTACAGTTTTAGGCAAATCATTCCATCCCCTTACTCCTCTGAGTAAAGAAACTACCTCTGATATCTTTCTTATGGCGATCTCCCCTCACTTGAAAGTTGTGTACCCTCGTGTTTGCTGTCCCCATACTTGGAAAAAGGCTCTTCCTCCCACCCTATGTAACCGTCTGATTATCTTGTATGTCTCTATTAAGTCACCTCTCAACCTTCTTCTCTCTAACGAGAACAGCCCTCAGCCTTTCCTCGTAAGATATACCAGGCAACAAACACGTAAATATCCTCTGCAGCCTTTCCAAATCATTCACATTCTTCGTATAGTGCGGTGGTCAGAAATGTGCACAATACTCCAAGCTGCAGCATAACCTCCTTGTTCCGGTATTCAATTGCTCTATTAATAAAGGTCCAAACACTGTATGTCTTCTTAACAACCCTGTCAGTCTGGGTGGCAACTTTCAGGGATCAGTGTACATAGACACCGAGATCACTCTGCTCATCTGCACTCTCAAGAATCTTACCATTAGCGCAGTACTTTGTATTCTGATTACTCCGTCCAAAGTGTATCACCTCACACTTGTCCACATTAAACTCCATTTGCCACCACTCACGCCATGACAACTACCCTGCATCTCTCACTCCTATCGAGAATCATCCTTGCAATCCATTCCTCTACATCTCTGCAACTATTCGGAGGCCTATAGAAAACTCCTAGCATGGTGACTTCTCATTTCCTGTTTCTAACCTCAGCCCATACTACCTCAGTTAACGAGTCCCCAAATATCCTTTCTACAACTGTAATATTGTCCCTGATCAACAATGCTACACCTCCCCCCTTTTACCATCTTCTCTGTTCTTACTGAAATATCTGAATCACGGAACCTGCAACAGCCATTCCTCTCCCTGCTCTATCCATGTCTCCGTAATGGCCACAACATCGAAGTCCCAGGTATCAACCCACGCTGCCAGTTCACCCACTTTATTCTGGATGCTCCAAAACCCAAGTTCTCGCTTGCCAGTGTCAGATACTTGATTTTAGAGCTCCCTACTCTCATCCTCTTCTGTACATTTTCAACAATTTTGGTTCCCATCCCCCTGCTCTATTACTTGAAACACATTTTAATAGCTTTCGTGAATTTCCCACCCAGGATAATGGTACGCCTCTGGTTTAGATGAAGACGATCCTGCTTGTAGAGGTCCCACCTACCCCAGAAAAAACTCCAATTATCCAAAAACCCGAAACCCTCCCTTCTGCGCCATCCCTGTAGCCACGTGTTCATCTCCTTTCTCTCCATATTTCTCACCTCACTAGCACGTGGCACAGGCAGCAAACCAGAGAAAACAAGTCTGTTTGTCCTAGCTCGAACCTTCCATCCTAGCTCCCTGAATTTCTGCCTCAAGTTCCCATCTCTCTTCCGACCTATGTCGTTGGTGCCAATGTGGACCACGACTTGGGGCTGCTCTCAACCACGCAAATATAAACTGTTCTACTTACCCTTCCCAGAAGCTCGCTCCTTCCTCGCTGGCCTGAAGGTAAGAAGTTTAAATCTACTTACCGGCCTTCCTGACAATCACCTCGTACAAACGTCACCTCCTCCAGGCTCCCGCCTCTCGCTGCTCCGAAATGGACAGTTGGCCTGAAGATAAGAAGGTTAAATATACTTACAGGCCTTCTTGACAATTACCTCGCACCAATGTCACATCCTCCCGGCTCCCGCCTCTCGCTGCTCCGAAGTGAGCATCTTTACAATCTAGGCAATTAGTGGATTTTTGTGTGGAATTGGGGCTGGTGGATGTTTGAAGGCAGATCCACCTCATACATAGAGATTTTCCTTTCTTCTTTAACCCGCAGAAATGCCACATTGTTGATCTCTTCCTCACCTTGCAGCAATCTTTGATTCGAGGCGTTCATTAAAATTGGGAATATTACCATTTCTGACAATGCAGCAGTATACTTATTGGTTAAGATAAAGGGCAATATAGCAGGTTCGAGACACTGGCGAATTGATCCCTTTATTCTTAAGAAGAGTAAGTTCATTGAGTATTTTTGTAATGAATTCGGAGCTTTCTTAGCCATTAATTCAGATTCAACCAGTAACCCATCCATTCTATGGGAAATTGCTAAGGCTTACGCCAAAGGAATAATTATTCCTTAGGATGCGGGAAGCTGGAACAGGAATGCTTGCTCCTGGCACTGTTGAAGGCAGTGAAGAGGGCAGACTGTGATAGACCCTCGGTGGCTAGACTGCAGAGGATTCGGTCTGCAGTGAATTCTATGCTCACACAGACATCCAAAGAGGAACTTACTTACAAATGCTGTTTGAGCATGGTGATAAGCCAGGCAAGTATTTAGCCTATCTTGCGAGGACAAAGAGCATCCCCAAACCATTAATTCAATTAGCGAAGGTACTGGAACCTTTACCTGTGATCCCATAAAGATGAAAGCAGCATTTTGGATATTTTAGCCCGAAATATATCAGACTGAGCATTATGATGATAGGTAGATTAAGATGGAATGTTTCTTCAAGAACTTGGATTTTCCAGGGGTAACCCCCAACGCATCTTGCTTTAACGCACCATTGTCTGTGCTGGAGGGTATAAAGCAGCTTCAGCGCGGAAAGGCGCCGAGTCCTGATGGATTTTCAAGTGATTTTTATGAGGAATTTATAAACCTATTATCAGGGTCGATGATTACCATGTTCGTCACTCACAGAGTCACGACTACCTCCCACCATGCTTTTCAACAGAGGAACTGTTACTGCGGGACTTTGCAGAGATGAAACCGTTTTCTCAGCCAGGAAGAGAAACTGAGGAAAGAGAGGCATTTTCAACACTAAATGGGTGCATCATGGGTGTGGGGATTTTACTTGCTCCTGTCATTGGATAGTCAGCGGAGTTTCTGTGGATGGTGTTCCCGGGTTTGTTTTGTTAGCTGCTTGGTTTATTTAGGGACACCCGAGGGTCTGGCGACGGCACTGTGGACACTACATTTACAGAGTGTCTGGGTCCATGGTAAACAAATAGAGCTGAGACTACACAGAAGTGAAGTTCTGTAAATAGGAGGAAGTAGGCACTGCACTATCCTCCCCGGGATTTCCAGGCACATTTGTCGAAGCTGGTCTCATTCCAAGTGTAAAGTGTGAAACCAATTTGTTTCAGATATGAGGTTGTCACTGAGCTGTGTACCCTCCTTCAGTATAACCTGTAGCCTCAAACCAGGGACACGACTGTGCTGATACTCATCATGAAGTGAACTGGATTAATTGTGGAATTTTACAGCGCAGGGGTGGGTGGCATATGCATTATCTCCGGAGTGCAGTCCTCTGATGTATCACTCGCTGAGAGAAGCCATCTGCTCCGCTGAGAGGAATATGTTGGCTCTGTCTCCACAGAGGAACTTACAGAAACAAACTAGGGAACAGAGTGGCTGGTGTAAAAGGTGAACAACAGGAAATTAGAATTATAAAAAAAATGTATTTGAAAGTCTCATTGAACTGAAGGTTTGTAATTTGATGCATCTGATGAGTTACTTCCAAGAGTATTGAGGAAGTACCAACAGAGCTAGTAAAATAATTATTGATTATTTTTCAAAACTGCTTGGATTCTGGAAATGATCCTGCCGACTGGAAAGCAGCTATAGTGAAACTAAATATTTGAAACAGATCGGAGTGAAAAAAACAAACAAACAGAAAACTAGATAGCTTGGTGTCAGCTGTGAGGAAAAATATAATTGTAGCATGTTATGAGAATGTGGATTAGTGGTGCGAGAAGAGCACAACAGTTCAGGCAGCATCCAAGGATAAGCAAAATCGACGTTTGGGGAAAAAGCCCTTCATCATAAGAATGTGACTACTTAACACTTGGAGAATAGTTATTTGATTTGGTAGAGTTGGCCTATATTCAGGAAAGGGAAATAATCTTTGATAAACGTGCTGGGGTTTGCGGAGATTGTCCGTTGTGACATCACTAATTGAGAACCAATGGGAGTGGAGTATTCAAATTTTCAGCAGTCGCTTGACATGAATGAATACAGGTGTGGGGGGAATGTTAGTGCCCATGGGTAGCTAGGGGTGGAATTTATGCCATCTGGCTAAAAATTGGGTAATGGAGATACGAGAAGAGTAGTGGTTTTCTCTGGACTGAAGTCTTGTTGGTTATCAGATGGATCACTGTTTGGACAATAGCTGTTCACATGGTATAAAATGATTCAGATGCGAACAACAAATATCATTATTTCTATATTTATATTTCTTAAATGGTGCGACAATGGGTAGTGCTGTTGTTGAAAAGGACCTGGATGTCCTTGGTCATAAGTCACAAGCAGAATTCTTACGGGGCAGGAAGTAGATGATACGTGGGTCTTCATGCAAAGTCATTGAAGTACCAGAGTTAGTATATCTTTCACAATGGTAGTGTTTTGTTGAGGGAGTATTTGGTGCATTGTGTACATATTTGTTCTGTTTTTTAAATCATGATCTCTTTGTCACGGAGACAATGCAAAGGAGCTTCACCAGACTAAACCCTGGCATGATAGTACCATCAGGAGAGAGTGCAGTAACTCTGTGTTCAATCTGTAGCGCTGTGAGAGAATAAGAAAATGAAACTTGATGGTTATGGGCGGACACGCATTATGTCTCAAGCAGCTGAATAATGTGAAAATTCCATACTTTTCATTGGATGTTTGATTCCAGATAGTTTAGATGGATCTGCAGAGCCTCACATGTCGATTGACAGAGGTGCAGGCTCTGAATTAACTCTGAACACTTTAATGCACAATTACTGCGTGACACTGCATTGATTGTCATTTATACGCAATCCTGTCAGCAGCTAAAATAACCTCATCCTGAAACAGTTAGCCATTCTGACCTCCATGGAGACCATAGTTCTGCTCTATTGGAGATGGAAGACAACTTACAGATTGGAGCCAAAATGTCGGCTTTATGCCTACTCAGAAAACCATATTAAATTAATTAGATTACTTACAGTGTGGAAACAGGCCCTTCGGCCCAACAAGTCCACACCATCCCGCCGAAGCGCAACCCACCCATACTCCTACATTTACCCCTTCAACCTAACACTACAGGCAACTTAGCATGGCCAATTCACCTGACCCGCACATCTTTGTGACTGTGGGAGGAAACCGGAGCACCCGGAGAATGTGCAAGCTCCACACAGTCAGTCGCCTGAGTCGGGAATTGAACCCGGGTCTCTGGCCCTGTGAGGCAGCAGTGCTAACCACTGTGCCACCGTGCCGCCCCAATAGTTAAGTACTATGAGTAATTAAGCCACGTGGTTCAATTTGAACCAGTCTATCTGTGCAGTTCCTGCATTATTTGATTGTGATGTTGGAGCATCTTTCAGCTCTTACTGTTCCTGTGTTGGTGAATGTGTGAAACTGAATGACCTCTTCCTGTTCCTTTGTAAGTGATTCCAACTGTGAAATGCTCTCGTTCTGATCACGTGTAAGTGACGTGTGGGAGTGAGCAGACTATTTCTCTTCCTGTGCAACGGCAGGAGGGATTGAATAAGCTATCATATGTCTTGCCAAGTAGTTTTGTTTGGCTGAAAGACTTCCCCATATTCCTGTGAATCCAGATTGAGGTGCTGAATGAGCTCCTCCTTTTACTGTGGAAATGTACAGTGCTGTTTTATGAATGTTACCCAGACTTTAACAGCACGATATTTAATGTTGTCCAGGTTTTTTTTTAGATATGAACACAGATTGCTTCTGGAGCTGGAGGGGGACAATTTGTTCTGAACATTATTCAAACTTCAACGATATCCCCACTTCTGCACAGTTTGGACTCAATGGGCTGAATGGCCTCATTCCACACTGCAGGGATTGTTTGATGATAAATTGGAGATCCTTGTTCTAAAGGAGCTACCATGTGGATCCCCTGCAGTGATGTCCCACGGCTGAGATGATTGATGCCCTCTGATAATAAATATCTTCTCTTGTGCTGTGAATGACTCCAGTAGTGGAGCGATCACAATCAATTATCATTAAGTGAGATTTTGGTCAGGGTCCTTGGTCTCTTCCTCAGTCTAGTACTTAATTTGTGCATCTTGCATTATTGTTCACTTCTTGGTTTATGGCGCTACATGTTGCATAGGGCGTTTGAGCAGTTTTGACACGTTATTAAAATCAGAAATTGCTGGAGAAACCTAGCAGGTCTGGCTGCATCTGTGGAGACAGAGAAACAGAGATAATGTTTCAAGTCCAGCATGGCCACATTTCCGAACAAAAGTGGACAAAGGATGAGGGGAAACAGAGCATGTGGAGGTGCAATGCCACAGAGGAGGGGCTTTTGATTATGGTGTAAGAGAAACTGACGTAAAATAGGTGTAAATTAAAGTGTGAATCGGAAAAATGCGTTGTTTGTATTGTGCGTAAGATAAACAAGACAAAGACAAGCTCATTGGGAGACAAGGAAAAGTAGGGAAACCAGGAAGCAGAATGCATGAAGAATGGAGAACAGCCATAATTGCTCCAGGCTGTGAAGTTATGAAATTTAATATTAACTCCTCTCGGTGGAAAAGTACCAAAGTGTAAAGTGAGGTGTTACTCGAGCTGGGGTTGTGGTTCATTGGAGCATTGAAGCAGCCCAGGTCCGATACGTTAGCATTAGATCAATGTAGGTTATTGAAATAGGAAGCAATGAGAGTGTCATGGTTATTCGTACTGACAGAGTGAGAGTGTTCCTCAATGCAGTCTCTGTTTGGTCTCCCCAGTGTAAAGGAGACTGTATTATGAGCAGCAATGACAGGAGAATGGATTGAATGATTACAAGTGAAATCTTGCTTCACCTGAGAAGTGTGATTGGGGCCTTGGACATTGAGGAGGGAAGCGGTGTATGAGCATGTGTTGCAGCTTCTGTAATTGCATAGGAAGGTGCCATGGAGGGAGTGGTGAAGTGTTCGGGGTGAAGGAAGGTGTCACAGAGGAATAGTCCCTGTGAAATGTTGACAGTGGACGGGAGGGGAAAATGTGGTTAATGCTGGTGTCCTGCTGGAGGTGGTGGAAATGGCGGAGGATGATTCCGTGAATGTGGAATTTAGTGCAGTAGGAAGTGAGGACAAGGGGAGATATATCATTGTTCTGGGAAGGAGGGGGTGGAGTGAGGGCCGAAGTGAGGGAGTAGGGACAGTGACTGCTGAAGGCCCTGGGCACCGGAGTTTGGGGGTTCTGGTTTGAAGGAAAAGGAGGTCACGTCACAGGCAGTTCATTGGAATGTGGCATCATCGACCAGAAACAACAAAGATGGAGAAACTGGGAGAATGGAGTCAGCCTCCGCTGATCATGTGTTCAGCCACATGCACAAGTTCCCACTGAATGATTGAAAATAACCAGACATCTAAATTGAGGATTTCTCTCTCACACCTGCTCTGAAGCGGGATGTGGAAGTAGACCCAGAGGAAGGTCAGTGGGTGTACATGGGCACACATTCAAGCAGATATTCCATAATATTCAGAGATTATTGTTTTTGTTCAAAAAGAAGGACTCGATAAGAAGATGAACCACCCATGATTGACAAAAGCTGTCAAGGATACTATTCAATCACAATGTGATGAGTGTTTGTGTAGGATCGGGTTTAGGATGCTTAGTTTAAAGACAAAAAGCAGATGCTGGACATGCATTTCAGCTGCGCTTCCTGAACTCTCTCCCCCCTCCCCCAAGAAACCACTGCCATTGATGCTCTATCTTCTTCCCTGCTCGTCTCCCCTTTCTGATCCCAGGTTCTCCCTCTCAAATTACAGAGTACAATCTCTCACATTATGGACCCTACGCACTTCACCTGAAACTCTTTGATCAAGTCTACCTTCGCTGCACTCGCGTCAAGCTGTGTTTTGTGACGCCACTTTGCCTCTGTTCTCAATGTGGCTCGGCCTCTCCATTCTTGCTCATTCAGGAAATTTTTCTTCTTGGAAGAAATCTAATTGAAATCACCTCTCCACCTTTGCACTGAATTCACAGTTAATCCAAATTTCCAAAAGTATATTCAGCCTTCATTTCACTCTGCTAAAGGCAACTGCATGCTGTCCGTCTGGTATAATAATTTCGTCTCTCAGAAAGATCTATCCAGAGAAACGTTTTCACTGTCGACATCATCATCCCTTTTAGACAAAGGATTTCAGGTGTTTGACTTCTTCTTGGCATGAGTAAGCGTTTCATGCTGCCTTAGTATTGTAACAGAGAAAAGCAAATCACAACATGATGTTTGTTTACCTGTCATTTTCGATATTGCTTCAACTTTGCAGTGCTTAGCTCGAAATGATTGTTCTTGAAGTTAGTATCAAATGGAGTGTAGGAGGTTGAGGGGTGAAATTCTAGAAGTATATAATATAATGAGTGGCATGGATAGGGTGAATAGTCAAGGTCTATTCCACAGGGCAGGGGAGATCAACATAGAGCACATAGGTTTAAGGTGTAAGGGGGTAGATTTAAAAGTGACAAAGGGGCAACGTTTTCACACAGAGAATGGTGTGTGTCTGGAATGAGATGCCAGAGGAAACGTGGCAGATGCAAGTATAGTTACAACGTTTCAAAGATATTTGGACAAACATATGAATAGGAAATGTTTAGAGGCATATGGGGCCCGTGCAAGCAGATGGGACTCGTCTGTTTTGGAAAACCTGGCCAGCGTGGGCAAGTTAGAACAAAGGGTCTGTTTGTGTGCGATATGACTGTGTGAATCTAGAAAGCGAGAGAAAAGAAAGAAAAGTCATGATGTAATTAAATTGGCAAGAAATATAAAAACAAGCATTTTGAGCTTTTCTGTGTGTATGAAAACATGTTCAAGGTGAGTGTGTGACCTTTGGTAGAAATAACGTCAGGAAAGTATATTGAGGACATTTGGAGGGTGTGACTGGGGACCTGGCTACTGAGAACAGGCAGATAACTTACACCGGTATTATACATTCATTCCTGACAGGGGAAGGCACTGTAAGCATTTCAATGATATAAACAAAATGGTAATAAGAGAGGCGTTCTTGAACAGTCTCTAACCAATAGGACCAAGTAATTCATAGGCAGCACCAGTAATTCATAGCTGGCTTTAATAGAAGTGGTTACAGAGTGAATAGTGGCGCTGTGTGAAATATTCCATAACTCTCTGGATTACAGGAGTGTTCCAGTGAAACTGGAGAACCTTCAATGTGTTCGTGATGAAGGGGCACTTGTAGACACGAGGCTTTCCAGAGATTTTCCACATGTTATCACAAAATTAAGGCTCCTACACAAGACAGAAGCTCATAGAAGCTCATATCCAGAAGCTGGATAATGTATTAGCATTGGATGACGGGTTGGTTAACACATAGAAATCGCAGAGTCAGGATTAATCAATCTTTCTGACAAAGACGTATCTACTGGAGTACCACAAATATCAGGCCGGTAGCTTTAGTTATTTACAATCCACAGTGATAGCCTGATGGCGGGAGCTGGGTGCAACATACATCCGAGTTTGGGGATGACACTGAGAACCAAAACGTAGGTTTTTACTTAATGAAGAAGACTCCCAAACTAAAGAACAGTACAAAGGGATGGGCGGTTTTCTGTGAAAGAACCATAAAATCAACATGCTAATGCAGCAAGTAACTAGTTTAATTCATTAGGCGGATTTCTGGGATATAAGGGTTCAATTATTGAGTACATCTAAAATGTTGAGGTGTTTGTTCATTGTGTTTGAAGTTAATGAGGGTGATATAACTGAAACGTACAAGATACAGAGGGGTATTGACAAGGTAAATGTTAAATTGTGGTTCCATTCCTGGGCAGAGTCTCGAACTCGGGGATACAGGTACAGCATTAGGGATATCGATTTCAAACTGAGATGTAAATAAATGTCTCCACTTAGAAGATAGTGAATATCCAGAATTCCCTAACTCAGTGAGTCACTGAATGTATTTACCGACGGGGTGGATTCGGTTTTGACACATCAGCGAGTTTAGGGATACAAGGGGTTAGATGGAAAGTGGAGTTGAGCCCTTGAGTAGATCAGCCATGCACTTATTGACCGACAGTTCAGGCTTGAGGGGCCTATTGGCCCAGGCATGTTCCCATTTCTTACGTACTAAAGTTATGCTGTTGGAAAGTGGTAATTTTCCTAGAAGTCGTGCTGTAGAATGTTGCATTCAGGGACAACAGAGGATTTGTTTGTGTTAACACTGGGCTCGGCAGGGGGCTGTATTCACAGCAATCTGGATCTGCAACATGACCCACATTTCCAGCAGAAGTTACAGAGAGGAGAAGCCTGGAAAGAGGGATTGGAGGGGGTCCTGATGGTCACTTCCTGACCCGGCTTGGATTTTTCAAGAACATTTCCGAAATTACACCTAACCATTGGAGTAGCCTCGTTCTGCTCCTGTGTCGCAGGCCTGAAGGGCTGAATGGAACATCAGAACACAGAGCTGAGGGACACAACAACGGCATTCGGCCCTTTGACACTACTCCACAATTAAAAACGATTATGACTCATCTTATTGTGGTCCCAGCTGCACTTACCTCTCCATGCACCATTATCCCTGGTTTACCTGTCTATAGAAAGTCAGACGAAGCTAGCCTTGATATAATATAAAGGTTCAGCCATCCCAAACTTATGAGAACAAGAATTCGCACTTGAACGAGTTCTCACTTTGTGAGTTTCTCTTCACTCCGGTTCTGACTGAGGTTGGAGGGTGTCACTGTTTCCTTTTCTAGTCCCACTACTCCACTGCTCCCAACAAATTTTAAATGTAACCAGATTCTTGAAATGGTTGATAGTAAAGGTCTCAAACAGTGTCAGGATCAGTGATAAGAAGAAGTCAGGCAGATTTCTTTAGTCAGACACAAGTAATGTATATATCTAACAGAGGGGCATGGTGGATATGTGGATAGCACGGCTGGTTTCAACTCCAAAGTCTAGATGAGAGTGGTGCTGGAACAGTACCGCTGGTCAGGCAGCATCCGAGGTGCAGTAAAATCGTCATTTCAAACAAAAGCTCTCCATCAGGAATGGAAGAGTTTGAGATTCTCCACGTGTTTGTGGGGGTTTCCTCCCAGTGCCCCAGTTTCCTCCCACAGAGCAAAGATATGCAGCTTAGAGTGGATTGGCCATGTTAGATTGCCCATAGTGTCCAGGGATGTGTCGGTTAGGTGGGTTAGTCATGAGAAATATAGAGTGACATGGAGGCAGGTTTGGGTGCGATGCTGCTTCTTTAGTTGATGTGGATTCGATGGGCAGACTGTCCTGCATCCACACTGTAGAGATTCTATGACAATGACAACAAGTTTGGACTATACAAATACCCAGTCGGCATGTTCCTGATCTGCTCTCCGCAAGGTTTTGTATGTATAAATAAGATCAGCTCTCATTCCAAGAGTAACCTGTTAAAGCCTTCATAATATAAGCCCTTCATCGTTGGAATATGTGAAGCGTAACATATCTGATCCGCTTCCAATGTCATTACATCATTACTCAGGTAAGGATACAGAAAATAATCTCAGATGATTTGTATGTTTGTTTTCTCAGTGTTGTGAGTCTTTGTAACTCTCTTCTCCGCAGACTATTGGAGACAGAGATATTGAATTCTTTTTTTAGAGGCACAGACGGAAAGTTCATAAATAACAATAGAGTTAAGGATTATTAAGCAGGAATATGCAGTGTGGGAAATATGCTGACAGTGATACCAAATGACACAGATTCAAAACAGACAGGAATATAATGCAAAACAAAATTATAAAATAGGAAAAAAAATAAAATGTAGCAGTGATAGAATATAGTTCGAAAGGGCCATGGGACTGCTCTGTCATTAGAGAGAGAGAGACCACTCAAGCAGGTTTAAACTGAGGGTCACCACATCTCGGGTGATGGGGTGAGATTGAGAGAACATCCTCTTCATGGTAACCTCTGTCAGTGTGGGGACTTAAACCAGCGCAGTTGACCTACCTGTGCATCACAAACCAGCCATCTAGCCAACTGAGTGGGAGACTGCGTAACTGTTGCAGACAGAAACAGGCACAGACAAAGGGCAAGAGAAACAATCATAACAAGGAAAAAGGTACAATCTAGATAACGGTCAAGATAACAGCTGAGGATTAAATCGTTCTCTGCTTTAAATAGTATTTTATAACGAGACAAGTGATGAGCAGCCGTCTTAGGCTGAATAAAATACGGTGAGACATGTGAAATAATCAGAATTATTAACTGAAATTTGATATCGATCTCCACAAATAAGTGTATACTTTTGATTGGTCTATGTAAAATGTGCTTACCATTACACAAAAGTATGAAGCTGATGGAATATATTGTTTGCAGAGTCCATCTTCATGGGAAATGCCCTCGTGCTTGATGAAAACCGGGGTAAAAGTGCCTGAGTGTCGTCTGGTCAGTGACCGGAACCCAGGGGGTTGAATGACTGAAAGTTCCTGTGACATTGAATTGTGAAAAGCATCAGATCAATCGCGTTCTTATTAAATACGAGAGCACATTTGAAGGACTGAATAGCCTCATGATGGAATTGCATAATATCTAATTTACAAAAGCTTACATCTCTACTCCCTCCACTTATGAGTTTCATACTGGGGCACTGACATTTTGCTGAAAATTGGAATTATTTAGAGCATTATCTGGAACATTCAATAATCAGCATTCTCCAGAACATTCTTTTACCTTTTGGTGGTATTGAGAGAGGGGGAGAGGCAGAGAGGGAAGCTGCTGCATGCGGCAGTGACAGTGGTGGAGCATGAGCCTTGTTTGGGGGTAGGTTCTATAACAGATATACAGTGAGTGTGAGGCAGCCGAGAGAACATGGTGACTCTTATCCTGACACAGCGGGGAATGTTATTGATGCTTGTCCTGTCTTGCTGGACATTTCTTCAGACCATAGATGCACTGAGCTGGGTGGCGAGCTCAGATCATGCTTGGTGGGTGTTGTAGTGTGGCCCCCTCTGGGAAGAGAATGATCCTCGTCTGTACTAGCCCATCCACCAGGCCCTCCGTGCTCCTGTCGACACACCGTGGTGTAATTGCCCCTTATCTGCCATGCTATAAGTAAACTATGCAGGGCAGCTCCGAAGTGAGAAAGCTCAAAAGTTTGCACATGGCCTTTTAAAGATGACACCAGTGCCAGGGATCATGGAATATCCAGGGGCATCCGGGCGATGGTGAGTACCACAAGCCATGATATGTGGGAGAATCGGGCGGGCAGTGAATGAGAGGGATACCATGGGGTGGGGTGGGTAGTTAATGAGGTGCGTTCGATAAGATAGCACCAGGAAATTAGTTCGGACTCATGCAGACAATCCCTCTGTCACACTCAATGAAAATGGCACTGAGAGAAATTATTATTACATTGAGCCCAATGAATCGAAGACTCTTCTGACCCCACTCCCAGTTACAAAGCTGCAGAACAAATCATCATGCAAAACTCTCCGTCATCTGGACTCACACCGATATCTCGTTCACCCATCATTCCTGGTTATACTGGCTAACGTTGCAAAATGCCATTGAAATATCTTCACTTCAGCATTCTGAAACCTGTGGTCTTCCATGAAATTGTCTCTCAATCTCCTTTTCTCCTTTTCCTAAAACTCTTGATTTTTGGTATTGAAACTGATTTCCCTGCAATCTCTCTCCAGCAGTGCGTTTCACTCCCACAGCACCCCTTGTCATGTTTCAACGGAGATATGGAACAGTAAATGAATGGGGGCTGCACATTGTCACTTTTAGCATGGGCTGCACGTTTCCCCAAGCTCGGTTGAGATCTAACACCGTCTTACTGAGCAATGTACTGGGGTGGTGTATACAGCTCTATATGCTGAGGTGGGGGGGCGGGGTAACTGCTCCTGGTTTACAGATCAATGCAATGCTATTCACTGTACAGCTCCCCGTACTGAACAGATACCTTGTCAACGTTTATGGTGTGGGATGCATATCACCCCATGCTGGACAAACCGTTTCGTCCAGGTTTGTGAATCAATGCACTGGTGTTGTGTGTACTGTTCCCCATGTTGGACAGATGGATTGGTGAGAGCTGCATAGTATTCCACCCTGGACAGATTGCTGAGTTGTACTGAGCCTGGTCTGCACAGTCTCATCTGGTCTCATAATTGTCTGGACTGGATCTGTGAGGTGGATTGTGTATCTGATATAATTCCTGACAGAATTATCACTGGTCCAGCTCGGCGCATTCAGTTGTCAAACCCCGTGTTTTTGCAACTTATTGCCCATTAATTAATTATCCAATTACAACATGAATACCTGTCCGTCTTGTTATGGAGGCGAGCAAACGCTCCTCCAAATATATGCAGAAGGTAGTCTCAACCCGAACATTTTCTTATTTTGAAGGTAATTGCCAGGTAGGTGCTGTGTTTCAGATGCAATTCGTTTGGACAAAATATTCCGACATTAAGCAAAATACAATTTATTAAAGCATTGTAGACAAAATACAATAAAAATAAGAGGAACTTGGAATAACTTCATGTATTGGAAAATGTAACGGTTATTTAATTACTAAACAGTAACTGCTCCAACATGGTGACATCCTTAAAACACACACTTGTCACAAAAGAAATTCAGGAAACATATTGTTTCGCATGCAGCTCTCCAATCCAGGAGGAATGAACATCAGAAGCCAATTCTGACAGAAATCTCAGAGTGTGAAGCAGCCGGGAGAGATCTACTGCCTTCCAACTCTGCTGAGACCCCAGCAATTACTGGCGAAAGGAAAACCTGAAAATCCTGGTTCTGGGAGAGTTTGTCCATCACTCCACTGGACCAGGCTGCGGCTGGAAGGACCACAAGGAACGAAATGTATCTACACTGCTTATGCCACTGTAGAAGCCTCTCAAAGATGCCTAACCCCAGCTGAGCCGTGCAATGTTGATAAGATAAATGTCAAAGTTAATTATAAATAAATAAAGCCAAAGGATGCAGCAGGCCTGGTGAGCAGACACAGACGGCCTTTGGAGCACAGCAATTCCGACCCTGCCAAAACGCAGGAGAATCATCGAGCTTGTGAAGAGAAAGCATCACCTCTCCGCCTCACCTCTAACTTTACAATTCGAGATGTGCCATTAGCCCAATAGTCAGCGATGTCAACATCTCAGGAAGACCAAGTATTATTGTCATATGTCAGGGTTGTTGCGAAAGGGGTTAACTGGAGCTGTTTGTAAAGTGACTGTGATTGATGTCAGTCTCCATGGATCTTAACTGGGTCACTGGAGGGTTTCCTCTTCTATTAATAAGGGGATTCCTTCAACGTTTAATCTCACAGTATCAGCGGCACTGTCATCCTGAAGATGATTGGGATCGGCAGCTTCAGAGAGACGGCGAGGAAGAGAGTCTTAGAACAATAGACTGTAATGTTCCAACAATGGACAGAAGTTCATCCGATGGTCTTTACTTTCTTTCACTGGATTGGGCATGGTTAGAGTTGCGGATACAAGCCGTACTGATGATTATTCAAGCAGGTTACTATCCCATGCTCGCTATGATTGGTGTTCCTGATACGCCTATCTTTGTCATTTCTATAAACTGTGGTGATGGTTATTGCTATTTCAGTTAATAAAATTTAACAAATGCATAAACTGTTATCTTCAGTTCAGTCACAAGCTCCACTTCATTTCCACCAATCTCAGACTCCTCTCTCATAAATATCTAAGAAGGAACGAAATTGTTTAGACCGTTTTGTCTTCGTTTCACCCTCAACTGTTTCTCTGTATTTTCTCCGCCATCATACCTGCCCACACCCAGCTCTGTAATATCCCCAGTCTCCAGCTCTGCCTCCGTGCTGTTGTTGAATTAGCTATCAACTGTCCCCTTGTTAACTTCAGATTTACGGCTCCAGTTCTCTTCTGACCTCTCCTCCAATTGCAAATATTTTGAATACAAACTTGTTCTTGCTTCTCCAGCTGTTTAATAATAGAGACCCCATATCAGAGTAACAATGTCACTGGATGGGTAATTGAGAGGCACAGGTTATAACCTTAAAGGTATTGTTTCAAATCCTATCACAGCCAATGACAGAACTTAAATTCGAATGGCAAAAATTGGAATGAAATCTCATTTTACTAATGGCAACCATAAACCTTCAGGATTTCTTTCATTATTTCACTAATAGCCTTTCTTCAAGAAACTAAGTGTGACTTCAGACCAATGACCACATGGTGGCGCCATATTGCCTTCACAAATGGCCTCACAGTCAAGGGCAGTTAGTGATGAACAACAAATGCTGCCATTGCTGGTGATGCTGACATCCTGTGAAACAACAACATTAAAGGTGACATAAACCACGGAACTATGGATGTTTGGAGATTTGAAATAAAATTCTCCAGCGTCTGAAAATATTGAAGAATCTCAGCAAGTATGGCAGCCTCTGTCAGGAGAAAATCAGATACAGTTGCAAGTATAGTGATCCTGCATCAACACTGAAAGCAACTGAGAAGTAATATTATTTCTATCAGGGAAGGCTGGATGAGTGAAGGGGAAGTTAGTTGAATGGATGGAGAAATGCCCAGCAAGAGAGAGAACAAGAGAGAGAGAAAGACAGGGAAAGAAATGAAATGCAAAGAAAGGGACTGCTGATGAGGAAGTAGAAGGAAAATAAAAAGAGAATTTCTTCTAACATAACTCCTTTTTCACTTATTCCTGAATATCACGTCAAGTTAGATATGCTCCTGTTTAAAGTGAGTTATATTCCCTCCATCGCTCTTCTCTGAGTGTGAAGATCAACTCCATTGGCAATATTGATGCTGTCCTTATAGTTGGTTGGATACAGAGAAACGTAATGTGACATTGTCAACTGCTTCTTCAGAAAAAGGGACTGTTACTGTAGGACTGTGCAGAGATTTAACGGCTTTTTCAGCCAGGAAGAAAGCATGTGCACTATGTGTGTGAGAGATTTTGACTAGTGCCTGTCATTAGACAGTAAGGGGAGGTTCAGTGGGTGCTATCCTCGGGTTTGAGTATTATCACTTGCTGCATGTATTCAGGGAGATCAGAGGGTCTGGTGACCCTACTCTGGACACTGCATTCATAGAGTGTTTGGGAAACAAATAGAGCTGTGGTTATACAGAAGGTAAACTCTGTACACGGGTAAGGGCTGGGTACTATCCTTCCTGGGATTTCCAGGAGTATTTTTCTTAGCTGAACCAATTCCAAACGTATAATGTGAACATTTCAAAAATGAGGTGGTCACTGAGCTGTGTCCCCGCCATGAGTATAACCTATACACTCACACCAGAAACAGGACTCAACATGAAGTGAACTGGATTAATTCTGGCACTTTCCAGGCAGGAGTTGTTAAGATATTCATCATCTCCGAAGTGCAGTCCTCCGAAATATTCACTGGATGTCAGAAGCCATCTGCCAGCTGAGAGGAAGACATTGAGTCCCTCTCCTTGAGTAAGGTACAGAAGCAAACTTCCAGATGTAAAAGGGAACAGGGGGAGTGGTGACCATACGGAACTGAGTGCAAATGGAATTAATGTTTTTGAAAATCCATTCGAATTAAAGGTTGGTAAGGTGTTGCATCTGATGAGTTCCATCACTGAGTATTGAGGAAGTGGCAACAGAACCAGTGAAATAATTACTAATTATTCTTCAGAGCTGCTTTGATTCTGGAAAGCATCCTGTAACCTGGAAAACATAAATATTGTAAACATAAATATTGAAAACAGGACAGAGAGTGAAAACATAAAACTAAATACCTTGATGTTAGCCGTGAGAAAAAAAAACATTGAAGTCTTTTATAATAAATGTGACAACAAGAAACCTGGAGAACAATAATATAATTTGATGGATTTGGGCGAGGTTCAGTAAAGGCAAATGATCTTTGCTAAACCTGCTGGAGTTTGTGGACTCTGTCCATTGTATCATTGACAACTGAGAACCAGCGGGACTGACGTATTTGAATTTACAGAAGAAGTTTGACATTTTTAAATGCAGGTGGGTGGAGAATGCTAGCGCCCATGGGTAGGTAAGCGTGGAATACACCGAATGGATTAATAGTTGGATGATGGGCAAAATGAACAGAGTAGCTTATTTTGTCTCTGGACGGAAGGCTTGTGGGGTCTCAGAAGGTGTGAAATGGTCACTTTCTGATCCTGTGTAAGTGACATGTGCTGTTGGACAGACTGCTTGTCTTGCTGTGCGAAAGGCAGGAGGGACTGAAAGGGCTGTCCCTCCTTTGTACAATAGTTCTGAGGGACTGAATGACTTTTCCACATTCTTCTGAAGCCAGATTGAGGTACAGAATGAACTCCTTTGTTTACTGTGGAAATGCGCAGTGTCTGGCAGTGTTTTTCCAAGAATGTTGCCGACACGTTAACTTGAATGCTGTCCAGGTCTTTGTTGCGCATGGACACAGACTACTTTAGGACCCGAGGGAAGTGTTCTAAACATTGTGTAACCGGCAGTGAATATCCCCACTTCTGTTTCGTGAGACCTCAATGGACTGAATGGCCTGCTTCCACACTGCATGGATTCCCCGCTGTCCAACTAGAGATGCCTGAACTGGGGGAGCTCCACTGAGTGATGCCCTACAGCTGAGATTATTAATGTCCACTATGATAAACATCTTCCCTTGTGCTGTGAATGACTCCAAACAGCAGAGAGTTTGCAATGGATTCTTATGAAGTGCAATTTTGCTCAGGCTCTTTGATGTCTTCCTCATATAAATACTGCCTTGATATCATGACCAGTCACTCTTAGGTAAGCCCTTGTATTCACCTCTATCGTTCGTATCAATATATCTTGGTGTAAGAGCAGACAATGGTTTCTTCAAACAGAGTGTAGTGAACTGAAAATGTGTTGCTGGAAAAGCGCAGCAGGTCAGGCAGCATCCAGGGAACAGGAGAATTGACGTTTCTGGCATAAGCCCTTCTTCAGGAATGAGGAAAGTTTGTCCACCAGGCTAAGATAAAAGGTAGGGAGGAGGGACTTGGGGGAGGGGCGTCGGAATGTGATAGGTGGAAAGAGGTCAAGGTGACGGTGTTAGGTCAGACTGGGGTGGGGGCGGAGAGGTCAGGAAGAAGATTGCAGGTTAGGAAGGCGGTGCTGAATTCGATGGATTTGACTGAGACAAGGTGGGGGAGGGGAAATGAGGAAACTGGTGAAATCCGAATTCATCCCTTGTGGTTGGAGGGTTCCTAGGCGGAAGATGAGGCGCTCTTCCTCCAACTGTCGTGTTGTTGTGGTCTGGCGATGGAGGAGTCCAAAGATCTGCATATCCTTGGTGGAGTGGGAGGGGGAGTTGAAGTGTTTAGAGACAGGGTGGTTGGGTTGGTTGGTCCGGGTGTTCCAGAGGTGTTCTCTGAAACTCTCCGCAAGTAGGCGGCCTGTCTCCCCAATATAGAGGAGGCCACATCGGGTGCAGCAGATGCAATAGATGATGTGTGTGGTGGTGCAGGTGAATCTGTGGCGGATATGGAAGTTTCCTTTTGTGCCTTGGAGGGAGGTGAGGGTGGAGCTGGGGGCGCAAGTCTTGCACCTCCTGCGGTTGCAGGGGAAGGTGCCAGGCGTGGAGGTTGGGTTGGTGGGGGGTGTGGATCTGACGAGGGAGTCACGGAGGGAGTGGTCTTTACGGAATGCTGATAGGGGAGGGGAGGGAAATATATACTTGGTGGTGGGGTCCGTTTGGAGGTGGCGGAAATGACGGCGGATGATGCGCTGTACATGGAGATTGGTGGGGTTGGAGGTGTGGACCAGTGGGGTTCTGTCCTGGTGGCGGTTGGAGGGGCGGGGCTCAAGGGCGGAGGAGCGGGAACTGGAAGAGATGCGGTGGAGGACATCGTCGATCAGGTCGGGGGAAATTGCGGTCCTTGAAGAAGGAGGCCATCTGGGTTGTACGTTTTTGGAACTGGTCCTCCTGGGAGCAGATGCGGCGGAGTCGAAGGAATTGGGAGAATGGGATGGTGTTTTTACAGGGGGCAGGGTGGGAGGAGGGGTAGTCCAGGTAGCTGTGGGAGTCGACGGTTTGTAGTAGATGTCCGTGTTGATTCGGTCGTCTGAGATCGAAATAGAAAGGTCGAGGATGGGGAGGGAGGAATCTGTCCAGGTAGCTGTGGGAGTCGTTCGGTTACCTCCTCCCACCTCCTCCCACCCTGCCCCCTGTACTACACCTCCTACCACCCTGCCCCCTGTCAAAACGCCATCCCATTCTCCCAATTCCTTCGACTCCGCCGCATCTGCTCCCAGGAGGACCAGTTCCAAAAACGTACAACCCAGATGGTCTCCTTCTTCAAGGATCGCAATTTCCCCCTCCCCCCAACGTGGTCGACGATGCCCTCCACCGTATCTCTTCCACTTCCCGCTCCTCCGCCCTTGAGCCCCGCCCCTCCAACCGCCACTAGGACAGAGCCCCACTGGTCCTCACCTACCACCCCACCAATTTCCATGTACAGCGTCATCCGCCGTCATTTCCTCCACCTCCAAACGGACCCCACCACCAAGGATATATTTCCCTCCCCTCCCCTATCAGCATTCCGTAAAGACTACTCCCTCCGTGACTCCCTCGTCAGATCCACACCCCCCACCAACCCAACCTCCACTCCCGGCACCTTCCCCTGCAACCGCAGGAGGTGCAAGACTTGCGCCCACACCTACCCCTCACCTCCCTCCAAGGCCCCAAAGGAAACTTCCATATCTGCCACAGATACACCTGCACCTCCACAGACATCATCTATTGCATCCTCTGCACTCGATGTGGCCTCCTCTGTATTGGGGAAACAGGCCGGCTACTTGCAGAGAGTTTCAGAGAACACCTCTGGGACACCCAGACCAACCAACCCAACCACCCTGTCGCTAAACACTTCAACTCCCCCTTCCACTTCACCAAGGATATGCAGGTCTTTGGACTCCTCCATCGCCAGACCACAACAACACGACGGTTGGAGGAAGAGCGCCTCATCTTCCGCCTAGGAACCCTCCAACCACAAGGGATGAACTCGGATTTCACCAGTTTCCTAATTTCCCCTCCCCCACCTTGTCTCAGTCAAATCCATCGAATTCAGCACCGCCTTCCTAACCTGCAATCTTCTTCCTCACCTCTCCGCCCCCACCCCAGTCTGACCTATCACCCTCACCTTGACCTCTTTCCACCTATCACATTCCGACGCCCCTCCCCCAAGTCACTCTTCCCTACCTTTTATGTTAGCCTGCTGGACAAACTTTCCTCATTCCTGAAGAAGGGCTTTTGCCCGAAACGTTGATTCTCCTGTTCCCTGGATGCTGCCTGACCTGCTGCGCTTTTCCAGCAACACATTTTCAGCTCTGATGTCCAGCATCTGCAGTCCTCACTTTCTCCTCAGAGTGTAGTGAACGTCAGGAATTCTCTATTCAGGAGAGTCAGGGGAGCTAGATCACTGAAAGATCTCTGAATGGTCTTCCCTGTTTCTGTGCACCAGGTTATAGCAGTAAGTGGCCTCCAACTGCTCCTGTCTAGCAGGTTAGAGGGGTTGAATGGAACAATGGAGCATCGCACTCAGGAGCAGGGTTAGGTTGTTTGACATTATGAACCTTCTCCACCAGGCACGAAGATTGTGGCTGATCAGGTTTTGGTCTCAGCCCCACTTTACTGTCTCTATCCTATTATTCATAAATCAATCTTTGTAAAATACTTCATGAACTCAGTTTGAATAAATGTGAACAGAGAGGCAACACATACCTCTTACGAACAGAATTCACACTCAAATGGACCTTGTAGAATTCCGTGCCATCTCTCTTACAGTGCCGTACAGCAGGGAACCATGTCCACATAAAGCAGACATCCCAATCTTATCTCAACTCATTTACCAACATTAGCCCTAGATCATTCTTATCATTCCTATTAATATGCACATCCAGAAACATTTGAAAATTTGTAAATTTAGCAGCTTGCATCACTTTCTCTGACAGCTCAATCCATGCACACACCACAATCTGCATGAAAATGTTATCCCATTAAAGTCTTTCTCCTCTCACCTTAAGCGTTTGTCCGATAGTTTTGGTCTCACCAATCCTGGGAAAAAGACCTTCGATATTCAGTTTATCCATGTTCCTCATGATTTAATAAACCTCTATAATGTTACGCCTCAGCCTCCGATGCTCCAGAGTAAACAATCCCCAGTCTGTCTAGACCCTCCCTGTAGCTCAATCCCTCCATGCCCAGCACTCTCTTTGTAAATCTTTTCTGCACCCTCTCAGGATTAACAACCTCTTTCTTATAGCAATGAGAACCAAATTAGACACAATATTCTAAACGTCACCTTACCAACATCCAGCCCAGTTGCAATATGATCCCCTAACTCACATACTCAACGTACTGACCAATAAAGGCAAGCATACCAAACCCCTTCTTCACCACGCTGTTGACCAGCGACTCCACTTTTACGGAACAATGATCCTGCACCTTTTTGTTCAACAACACTCCCCAAGACCACACCATTAATTGTATATGTCCTGCCGTATTTTACCTTTCCAAAATGCAGCACTTCACATTTATCAAAATTTAACTCCATCTGTCACTCCTTCGCCCATGTGATCAAAGTCCCATTGTACTCCAATTGCTGGCTCCTGCACCTCCAATTTTGATTTGATCTGTAAACATAATAAACAGGTAAATATTCACATCCAATTTCCTTTATATAAAAGACAAAAGCAGTGGACTCAGCACTTTGTGTTACACCATTGGTCACAGGGTTCCAGTCTGAAAATCAGTCGTCTACTACCCTCTGCCTCCTACATTCACTCTAATTTTGTAGTAGATTGGCGAGCATATCTTGGATCCATTTATGATCCAAACTTACTAACTTCTCTGTTGTGTGGAATCCTGTCGAATGCTTTGCTGAAGATTGTATGGACAGCGTCTACCACACAGCCTTAATTAAACTTGTTTGTCATCTCTTCAAAAAACTCAATCAATTTTGTTAGAAATGATTTCCCGTGCAAAACATCATGTTGACTATCGCTAATCCGTAGTTGCATCTGCAATTGCAAGTAAATCCTATCCCCACAATCCTCTCCAACAACGTGCCCACTAATGACATCAGGCTTACTGATCGATAGTTCAGGTCATTATTCCCTTTCCTCGCCCCATGCTTCCACTGCTCACTGCAAATGCTAATGCAAACGGGTTGATTATTTGACCAACAATATAGGTTGAAGACTGGGTCAGGGTTAGGAACAAATTAGGCAGGATTCTTTAATCAGCTAAAATTAACAAATTTATCACCCAAACAAAGTTACTCAAATTACTTTGGAAAGATACATGACAAACAGTTTGGATATTACAAATCTGACCACCAATGTTTCTCTTTCTAAAAGTACTGACACATGCAAACGTTTGATGACCAACAGAACAAAAAAAACTCGGCAGAGCGTTAATTTGGAAGAATTTTGCCCAAATATTTATTGAACTCATGATGAAAGGGAACATTAGTGCGTGTTCCAAATATCATTCAGCTTATGGAGCTATTCTGTTCTCACAAGGTACTGGTAATGGGATCACTTCCTGGAACAGGTGATTTTTCTGAATTCCCTTTACTTCAGGCAGTGGGGCTATTTTAGTGAATCCTCAACAGGAATCCTCCATGAGTGACAAAGATGACTGAGGAGTTTCCAGCTCACACACATTGCTGGGAAGAGGAACACGTAGAGGGAGGGAGCAACAAGCTGTTCCTTCCCAGGAAGGATACATTTCCTGCCTCTCTGAGTTGAATCACACAATACCATTATCCAGCCCCAAACTGGACCAAATGAAGTCTCTTTGGACAGTGTTTCAACTGTGCGACTCCATTGCATTCCCTTTTCCATGTAGCGACATCATTGCTGCTGTCGTTTGCAGAGCCAATACGTTCGTAACAAATAACCCCATTAGATTTGTAGATGTGTTTACATATTCCGGTATACTTTTAAAATACAACTTTTAATATCTTCATAATATCTGTATTTAAATGAACACATATTCGTCTAAGTGTCTGTTCTCCCATACAAGATGAAATATTCATCAGATATACACCAACTTAAAATCTTATGTGGTCAATAAGAACATGGCTCATTCTCAGGTCTAAACATCTAATCGTACAGAACATAATGCCTTCATCCCAAGAATGAGTAAAGAGAAACGTCTTTGAAAAGTTTCAAAAACACTTTGTTTTTCACTTCAGTGGAATTACAACCACACACAGTACTTCAGATGTCGGCTCAGCAACGGCCTGTATAGATGCAGTAAAACATCCTTAAGATCAGACTCAATACTCTTTGCAAGAAAAAAATACCATTGTATTTATTTTCAAATCACGTGCTGAATCTACAGACGAACATGATTTGATTTACGGACCAGGACACAGGAATCCCTTTGTACCAGCGAGTTCTGCATTCTGCCTCCAGTTCCATAGTGTATTGTTGTTTTATGGGGTGTCGGTTTGCTCGCTGAGCTGTAGGTTTGATATGCAGACATTTCATTACCTGGCTGGGTAACATCATCAGTGGCGACCTCCAAGTGAAACGAAGCTGTTGTCTCCTGCTTTCAATTTATATGTTTGTCCTGGATGGGGTTCCTGAGGTTTGTGGTGATGTCATTTCCTGTTCGCTTTCTGAGTGATTGATGGATGGTATCTCGATCTCTCTGTTTGTTTATGGCGTTGGAGTTGAAGTGTCAAGCCTCTAGGAGTTATCTGGGTTGTCTTTGCTTAGCCTGTCCCAGGATAGATGTGTTGTCCCAGGCTAAATGATGTTTTTTTTCTCCATGTGTGGGGCGACGAGGATAAGAGGGTCGTGCCATTTTGTGGCTAGCTGATGTTCGTGTGTCCTGGTGGCTAACTTTCTTCCTACGAAGTGTTTCTGGCAGTCCTTGCATGGAGTTTGGAAACGACGTTGGTTTTGTACATGGTCTTTTAAGTTTGTGAGTTTTTTTGTTTGAGAGTGTTGGTGGGTTTATGCTTCTTCTCAAAAACAAACTTCCCGTCACCGACTTTGTGCATTTTGTTTTTTGCTGAAGGTTTGCTCACGACCCTTCCGTGTCTGTATCCCATTGTAGACACTGTGTCACCACTTGATATCTCATTGAATGACTATTCTGGTATCTGAGCAAATTGAACTCCAGTCCATTCAGCCCCTTCATCCAAATCAATAATCTAGATTTCAATCTGGTGATAACCCCACACTGATCCCTGAAAAATTCCAAAAATGACAGCTTTCCAACATGAAAATAATAATTATTTCTACTCTGTATTTCCTGGTAGCTGACTAGGGCTCCCCTGTTCCTGTGTACCTCCCAGAAAGATTGCATGGCCTCCTGCTATGCTATGTAGCTAAGTGTCGACTTGTTTCTGATCTCAGTGATCCTCCTTCCGGCCATTTGTTGCCAGATGATCAGGTGTAGTTCGTACCGTCATTGATCCTGATCCCTGAGAGTTTAAAATATGAGCACAGACTAAGATTTGCGGGGAGTGATGGTCGCTACCTGGTCAGAAATGTGGTCTTTCAGATGCAGCAATAGAACCATTCTGCAATATCAGTCATGTGCTCAATTTTCACCAGGCAGAAACTGAGGAAGAGGGGATATTTCCTATTAGTCTGATTAACATGCATCCCCTTAACAACACAACCAATAATCTTCATTTGTGGCTGTTGGTGATGTGCTGAAAAATTGTCGCAGTCACAGCACATTAAAATAAAGTATTGTGTTTGAGAGGTGACCTTATACATGTTTTTAGAATCATGATGGGTATGGAAAGGGTAAATAAGCAAGGTATTTTTTTCTGGGGTAAGGGAGTGCAGAACTAGGGGGCATTGGTTTAAGGTGAGAGGGGGGAGATGTCAAAGGGACCTAACGGGCAACTTGTTCACACAGTGTATGGTGTGTGTATGGAATGAGCTGCCAGAGAGAGTGATGGAGGTTGGTGCGATACAATATTTAACGTCATCCAGTTGCATACATGGAAAGGAATGATTCAGAGGGATATGGGCGAAATGCTGGCAAATGATACTAAATTACTGTAGGACATCTGGTTGGCACGGACGAGTTTGACCAAAGAGTCTATTTCCCAGATGTATATCTCTAATACACAATGACTGAATCCTTCATTCTAATCCTATGTATCTCCTTAGAGGGGCAGAATGCTCAACCCCGCCCCCCCCCCCCCCCCCCCCCCCCCCCACCACCACCACCTCATTGCAGTGATACTGACTGGCTGAATGGGGTATTCCTCTCACTTGGTAACAGGCTCAAGGGGTGCAGTGAGCGAACAACATATGAGATAGGAGCTCCAGCCGGCTATCCAGTTTTTGAAGATCATGGCTGCTCTTTTTGCGGCTGAAAACTCTTTTCGTGTCTATTCCCAATAAACACTGACTCTCCTGTCCAGCAAAGGTCAGTCAATGTCAGTCTTGAATATCTTCAATGACCCAGTCTTCACTGTTCGCTGGGGATGAGAATACCACAAACAGCACAACCCTAAGGAGATAAGAACATCCTTATCTCAATCTTCAATGGGACAACCTCTAAATTTAAAAGTGTATGATCTTTACAGCAAGTCACCTCATTTTTAGATGTGAGGGCACGACGAATAGGAAAGAAATGGACCATTTAGCCCCTCAAACCTATCCCACATTCCCACTGACTCTGTTCAGTAAAGTATTTATCAAACTCAGCTTCACTGCTCTCTTAGGCAGACATTTCAGAGAGAGTAAACCAGAAAGCGTACCTAATTGGTGCAGAACTACAGTGATTGGTCCATCAAGTCTAATCTGATGTTTGATCACGGCTGACATGTTTCACAACAAAATTCTCTCGCCTTCGCACTGTAATGCTTGATCCCCTTATCAATCGAAACATATCTATCTCTGCCTTAAAGACAAAAATGTGTCAATGTCATCGTATGTCTGTGTGTATGTTTCTCCCTATTGACAGGTGACAGAGGGTTGTGGAGGAGGGTTCTCTTTTGGACTGGAGGCTTGTGACCAGCGGCTTTCCACAGGGATTGGTGCTGGATCCACTTTAGGTTGTCATGTATATCAGTAATTTAGATGTAAATAATAAAAGGTATCGTGAGCACGTTTACGGTTGACATCAAGATTAGCTCTATCGTGGAAGGTGAAGAAAGTCACAAAAGATTATAAAGAGATCATAATTAATTGCATCAATGAATCATAAAGACGTACAGCACACCGTTTGGTCCAACTCATTCTTGCCAACTAGATGTCGTAAATTAACTTTGTTTCTTTTTCCAGCAGTCGTTGCATATCTTTTTAAGCACTTCTATTCATGTCCCTATCCAGATGCATTTTAAATGTTGTAATTGCACCAGCCTCCACCACTTCTTCTGGCATCTCATTGCATACATGCGCCACCCTCTGTCCATTTCACCTTAAATCTACTTCCTCTAGTTGTGGAATTCGCTACATTGGGATAAAGGCCCTGACTATTCACACGATCCATGGTCTTCATGATTTTATAAACCACTAGAATGGTAAATGTGACTCCAATCAAGACAAATGTCTGTGTTTTCAGTCATCCCGGGCCTAAGTTTTGAAATTCTATAATGACAAGTCTTTCTTCTGCATCAAGTCACTGTTCTAAAACCATTTTAATCAACTTGTTCAGCCACTTTTTAAAACACCTCTGTGGGATTTGAATCGAGACTTTTGGGCTCAGAGGTTGGAACACCACAACAACTTGGCAGCAATCCCTAAAACTGCAACATTAGTCTCCTGTATATTTGTTCAACAGACTGTTGTTAAATACTGTGACATACCTGCTTGACAGGCAGGACGTGAATCTACAAACCGACCGACTCCCACAGCTACCTAGACTACAACTTCTCCCACCCTACCCCCTGTAAAAACGCAATCCCATTCTCCCAATACCTTCGACTCCGCCGCATCTGCTCCCAGGAGGACCAGTTCCAAAAACGTACAACCCAGATGGCCTCCTTCTTCAAGGACCGCAATTTCACCCCCGCCCCCCCCCCCCCCCCCCCCCCGACGTGGTCGACGATGTCCTCCACCGCATCTCTTCCGTTTCCCGCTCCTCCGCCCTTGAGCCCCGCCCCACCAACCGCCACCGGGACAGAACCCCACTGGTCCACACCTACCACCCCACCAATCTCCATGTACAGCGCATCATCCGCCGTCGTTTCCGCCACCTCCAAACGGACCCCACCACTAAGGACATATTTCCCTCCCCTCCCCTATCAGCATTCCGTAAAGACCACTCCCTCCGTGACTCCCTCGTCAGATCCACACCCCCCACCAACCCAACCTCCACTCCCGGCACCTTCCCCTGCAACCGCAGGAGGTGCAAGACTTGCGCCCACATCTCCCCCTCACCTCCCTCCAAGGCCCCAAAGGAAACTTCCATATCCGCCACAGATTCACCTGCACCTCCACACACATCATCTATTGCATCCGCTGCTCCCGATGTGGCCTCCTCTATATTGGGGAGACAGGCCGGCTACTTGCGGAGCGTTTCAGAGAACACCTCTGGGACACCCGGACCACCCAACCCAACCATCCTGTGGCTCAACACTTCAACTCCCCCTCCCACTCCACCAAGGATATGCAGGTCTTTGGACTCCTCCATCGCCAGACCACAACAACACGACGGTTGGAGGAAGAGCGCCTCATCTTCGCCTAGGAACGCTCCAACCACAAGGGATGAATTCGGATTTCACCAGTTTCCTAATTTCCCCTCCCCCCACCTTGTCTCAGTCAAATCCATCGAATTCAGCACCGCCTTCCTAACCTGCAATCTTCTTCCTGACCTCTCCGCCCCCACCCCAGTCTGACCTACCACCCTCACCTTGACCTCTTTCCGCCTATCACATTCCCACGCCCCTCCCCCAAGTCCCTCCTCCCTACCTTTTATCTTTGCCTGCTGGACAAACTTTTCTCATTCCTGAAGAAGGGCTTATGCCCGAAACGTCGATTCTCCTGTTCCCTGGATGCTGCCTGACCTGCTGCGCTTTTCCAGCAACACATTTTCAGGTCTTGAATATAGACCTTCTGGTCCTGATTGAGAGGCACTACCACGTAAGTTCATGTTTTGGAATCTAACCCAGAGCTCTGGCTCAGAGGCATGGGCGTTGCCAACTACACAATATTTAAAACATGGCCAGACTTTGGGTCACATTTTAAATGTCAGCTTTCAGCTCGTTGTGGGTTCTTTAAAATTTGGTTCACAATTAAAAGAATTATATTGTTTAACAGATGAAAGGTACTTACCTCAAAAATAGGATGTTGAGTTTATGTGCACTGCCTTCGAGATAAATTATGAAGATCTTTAATTGTTTGGCTATGATTTACACCTCAAGTGGCTATTTTCTGACATCTGCAATATGAGGGAAGGACATCCTGCAGACACACTTTGCACTATAAAGGATCTGGAACAGATACTTATCATTGAACACCAGAGATGTAGAAAGAGCATATTTTCTGGATCAAAAACATCAATCACAATTTCCCGCCAGTAACGTATGACGGCCCTGTTCTGAAAACCACGAAATGATCCAAGGCAGCGAACTATTTGCCAGCCTTTCTACCCCAGTAATATCACTCACTGAGCTGAGGTATGGCAGATGGAGTTTAGTTTCGTTAATTACAGGGTATCAGATTTTGGTAAAACAAACAACGAGAGGACATATACAATTCAAGGTCAGGCCATTGGTAGTGTTGTAGAAAAGATAGATCTAGGGGTTTTTAGATTAGATTACAGTGTGGAAACAGGCCCTTCTGCCCAACAAGTCCACACCGACCCGCCGAAGCGAAACCCACCCATACCCCTACATTTACCCCTTACCTAGCACTACGGGCAATTTAGTATGGCCAATTCACCTGACCCTGCACATCTTTGGACAGTGGGAGGAAACCGGAGCACCCGGAGGAAACCCACGCAACACGGGGAGAACGTGCAAACTCCACACAGTCAGTCGCCTGAGGCGGGAATTGAACCCGGGTCTCTGGCGCTGTGAGGCAGCAGTGCTAACCACTGTGCCACCGTGCCGCCCACTGGTATATTTCTTTGAAGTTTGCATCATGGGTGGGCAGGGTGGGTATGAAGGCGTTTTACTTGCTGGCTTTCATTGCTCAGACCTTTGAGTACAGGAACTGGAACATTATCTTCAGGTTGTGCTGGACATTAGTGACGTCTTTCCTGAAGTTCTGTGTGCAGTTCTGGTCGCCCAGTCACATTGAAGATATTATTAAACTGGAGACATTTCAGAAAAGATTTACCAAGATATTGCTGGGAATGGAGTGTTTAAGTTATGAGGAGAGCCTCGATAGACTGGGACCTTTTCCACTGCAGCGTAGAAGTTTGCGAACTTATTAAACTTATAGAGGTTTATAAATCAATGACGGGTATAGATTATGTTGAATGGCAGGTGTCCTACATTAGGGTGGTGGATTTTAAGACTGGGGTAATTTTAAGATGACAGGAGGAAGCTTAACAGAAGACATAGTGTCATAGAACTGTCCAGCATGGAAACATACCTTTCTATCCAACTCGTCCCTACTGTTCATACGTCCTTAATTAATGTAGTTCCATTTGCTAGCATTTGGCCCATATTCACGAAACGCTTCCTTTTCATGTGCCCATGAGATGCCTTTTAAATGTTATAATTGTATCAGCCTCCACAACTTCCTCTCGCAGCTCGTTACATACACAGCATGCTCTAATTGAGACCGTTGCTCCTTACATAGGTTTTAAGTCTTTCCCCTCTCACCTTCAACCTATGCCCTCTAGCTTGGGAACGTGCTACCTTGGGGAAAAAGACCTTAGCTATTCACGCTATTCATTCCACTTATGACTTTGGAACCTCTCAACCGTTGGTGCTCCATTTAAAATAATCCCTCCTCAGCTTCTCCATAAATCTCAGAACCCGCAACCCTGGCAGTGCCTTTGTAAATCTTTTCTGAATCCTTTCAGGTTTCATACATCCTTCCTCTATGATGGAAACCGTAATTGCAGGAAGTATTCAATTGTGTCCTAACCAATGTTCTGTTCAATGTTTCTTTGTTGAGCAACACTCCCCAGGAACTTAACTTTAAATGTATCCGCCAAGCCTTGATTTTACTTTCCAAAATGCAGTACAACACATTTATCTAAATTAAACTCCATCTGCCACTCCTCAGCCCATTGGTTTTCTGGTTAAGGTCCCATTATAGTCTGAGATAACATTTTCTCTCTGTCCACTGCACTTCCAACTTTGGTGTCATCTATAAACGTATTAATCATGTTTCCTATATTCATATCCAAATCATTTATATGAATGACAAATAGCAGTGGACCCAGAACCGATCTTTGTGGCACTCCACTGGTCTAAGGCCTCCAGTATGAAAAGCAACCCACCACCACCACCCACGGCCTTATACCTTTGGCCAGTTCTGAATCCAAATGGTTGGTTCTCCCTGTGTTCCATGAGCTCTTACCTTGCTAACCATCTACCAGGAGGAACTTTTTTAAACTCCTTACTGAAGTCCATATAGATCACTTGCACTGGTCTGCCCTCATCAATCTTTTTCATTACTTCTTCGAGCAAAAGGAATCGTGGTTGTGAGAAATGATTTCCCATGCCCAAAGCCATGTTGACTATCCCCAATTGGTCCTTGCCTTTCCAAGTACATGCACGTCCTGTCCCTCATAATTCTCTCCTATAACTTGTCCACCACCGATGTCAGGATCATTGGTCTCTAGTTCTCTGGCTTTTCCTTCCCAGTTTGTCTAATGGTGGCAACACGTTAGTCGGCCTCATGTCTTCCAGCACCTCATCTTTGGCTATTGATAATAAGAACATGCCATTAAGATTCCCAGCACTCATTTCGCCGAGCTTCCCACAGAGTTCTCATGTGTACCTGATCAGGACCCATGAAGTGCATTTTGATTACACAACTTTGGTTCGTGTATGGAATGAACTCCTAAGAAGTGATGGATGTGGGTAAAGTTACAACATTTAAAAGACATTTGATTAAGTACAAGTATAAGAGAAAGTTTGGGAAAATATGGTCCAAGCGCATGCAGGTGGGACTGGTTTAGTTTGAGATTATCATCAGCATGGACTGTATGAGCCAATCGGACTGTTTACAAACACCCAGTGTAACTCTATGACTCCATGTGTGTTTGTATGTCCAAGCATGTATCTGCATATTTCTTTCCGCGCTTGTCTATTTTTGTGTGTCTATATGTGTCTCTGTGTGCCCCCTGAGTGTATCTATCTCTGTGTGTATGTTATGTATCTGTTTTTCTCTCTCTCTCTCTCTGTGTTTGTGTGTGTGTGTGTGTGTGTGTGTGTGTATCTGCCTGTGTGTGTGTGTGTGTGTGTGTGTGTGTTGATGGTGCTGTGACCTGTTGCCTTCTCTTGGTCCCTCCTATACTGAATCCCTGTTCAGTGGTGTGGAGAGTGAAGCATAGACTGACAGCAACAGAAAGCTCAGCAAGTCCGACAGCATCTGTAGACAGAAATGATAGTTAAAGTTTCAGGTAAAGTGACCCTTCCTCAGAACTCATGACAGGGATATATTACATCACTTTAAGAACCATAGTGACTGCCAGACTCGCCCCACACAGATACACACAATCACTAATAGAGAGACATAGAGACACTCACTAATACACGGAAACGAATACAGATATGGAGAGTCGATCAGTAATTCACTTACTCCATGATTTTCTTGTCAATATGTCACTTGCCCTATCTAGTGTGTGTCAGTATTTAATTCTGTACTCAGGGAGTTTGTTAGTATTGCACTTGATCACCATCGTGAGTGAGTCAGTATGTCCGTGTGGCGTGTGACTGCAGGACAATTTAAATGTTTGCAGGTAACAAACCTGAAAGAATTATAAAGTTTGTGATGGGCAGTGTGGTACGCCAACAGGACAGTGACACGCTGGTTTTCAGTTTTATGGCAGATGAGGATCAATGCATGGCAGTCTGAGGTGATACACCTCGGTAGGAAGAACATTGAAATACAATATAAAACAAGCCGTACCATTATAAAAGGGGTGCAGGAACAGAAAACCTGAGTGTAAATGATCAAAGATTATTGAAGATGTCGGGACAAGTGGGGAGAGCAGTAACTATCACAGATAAGTTTCAGTATCTGAGCTGTTTACAGAAGGATGTGAATGAGGGAGCCTCGATGCTCCCTTCCTGGGAGGTGGTGGTGATTATGTGTGTGAGCCCACCCTGCTGCCCACCGAGACCTTCTGGATTCCATTTGTTCCAGCTCGACACAAAAGGGAGATGGCATCAGGGCCACGGCTTCTAATTTGTGCCGGGGGAAACGGAGCTGCCAATGGATTGAAAGTGCGAATTGCCCTTCACTGAACATTGCTCCTTACTCGGTTGGTGGGACGTGGATGTTTCAGAATCTCCACACAAAACGTCCTGGTCCTCTTCGGCTCGTACCAGGTACACCCCTACCCACCCCCCCCCCCCCCCCACAAGGCAGGAGTGAAGGGAGTGTGAGGGAACGGATATTGGGCACTTCACCACCTGGCTTGGCCCTTTCTGTCCTACTTCAGGCTGTTTCTCCTGAAATGGGAGGAAGGGAGCGAGGGTGGGAGTGAGTCGCCTTGCTGTTAGTGCTGGTGCAGGTGGGGAGGTTGGACATGGTGAGGTGTCCGGAGGGAGTCAATACACAATAGACAATAGGTGCAGGAGTAGGCCATTCTGCCCTTCGAGACTGAAACACCATTTAACACGATCATGTCTGATCATCCTTAATCAGTATCCTGTTCCGGCCTTATCCCCATAACCCTTGATTCCATTATCCTTGAGAGCTCTAACTACTCTTTCTTAAACGAATCTAGAGACTGGCCCTCCACTGCCCTCTGGGGCAAAGCATTCCACACAACCACCACTCTCTGGGTGAAGAAGTTTATCCTCATCTCTGTCTTAAATGTCTACCCCGTATTTTTAAGCTGTGTCCTTTGGTTCGTCACTCACCCATCAGCGGAAACATGCTTCCTGCCTCCAGAGTGTCCAATTCTTTAATAATCTTATATGTCTCAATCAGATCCCCTCTCAGTCTTCTAAAATCAAAGGTATACAAGCCCAGTCTCTCCAGTCTTTCAGCATAAGGTAGTCCCGCCATTCCAGAAAGTGATCTCGTGAACCTACGCTGCACTCTTTCAATAGCCAGAATGCCTTTCCTCATATTTGGAGAGCAGAACTGTACACAGTACTCCAGTTGTGTTCTCACCAGGGCCCTGTACAGCTGCAGAAGCACCTCTTTGCTTCTATACTCAATCCATATTGCTATGAAGCCAACATTCCTTCTTCACTACCTGCTGTACCTGCATGCTTACCTCTATTGACTGGTGTATAAAGCACCCAGATCTCTTTGTATTGCCCCTTTACCTAAATTGATTCCATTTAGGTAGTAATCTGCCTTCCTGTTCTTGCCACCAAAGTGCATACATTTATCCACATTAAACTGCATCTGCCATTCATCTGACCGCTCACCTAACCTGTCCAGGTCACCCTGTAATCTCCAAACATCCTCTTCACATTTCACCCTGCCACCCAGCTTAGTATCATTAGCAAATTTGCAAATGGCATTACTAATACCATATTCTATATCATTAACATGTATTGTAAAAAGCTGCGGTCCCAGCACTGATCCCCGTGGTACCCCACTGGTCACTGCCTGCCATTCCGAAATGGAACCGTTTATAACTACTCTTTGTTTCCTATCAGCCAACCAACTTTAAATCCAAGTTAGTACCTTGCCTCCAATACCATACAACCCTAATTTTGCTCACTAACCTCCTATGTGGGACTTTATCAAAAGCTTTCTAAAAGTCCAGGTACACTACGTCTACTGGATCTCCCTCGTCCATCCTCAGAGTTACATCCTCAAAAATTCCAGAATATTAGTCAAACATGATTTCCTCTTCATAAATCCATGCTGACTCTGACCTATCCGGTTTCTACTATCCTGATGTGTTGTAAATTCATCCTTTATAATAAACTCTAGCATTTTTACAACCACTGAGGTCAGACTAGCTGGTGTATAATTTCCTGCTTTCTCTCTCCCACCTTTCTTAAAAAGTGGTACAACATTAGCTAACCTCGAATCCGCAGGAACAGATCTTGAATCTATAGAACTCTGGAAAATAATCACCGATTTCTCGAGTCACCTCCTTCAATACTCTGGGAAGTAGACTATCAGGCCCCGAGGACATATCAACCTTCAGACCTAACAGTCTCTCCAACACCAAATCCTGGCAGATATAAATTCCCTTAAGTTCAGGTCCTTCAGCCATTGTTACCTCAGGAAGATTGCTTGTATCTTCCCCAGTGAACACAGATCTGAATTATCAATTCAATTCTTCTGCCATTTCCTTGTTCCCTGTAATATGTTCCACTGTTTCTGTCTTCAAGGGCCCGATTTTAGACTTAACCATTTTTGTTTTTGCCTTTCATATACCTAAAAAGCTTTTACTATCCTCCTTTATATTTTTGGCCAGTTTACCTTCGTACCTCATTTTTCCTCTGCGTATTCCCTTCTTAGTAATCCTGTGTTGTGCTTTAAAAGCTTCCCAGTCCTCCATTCACCCACTTATCTTTGCGATGTTATGCTTTTTCTCTTTTAACTTTATATGTTCCTTAACTTCTCTCGTCAGCCACAGCCACCCATGCCTCCTCCTGGGAACTTTCTTCCGTTTTGGAATGAACTGACCCTGAATCTTCTGCATTATACACAGAAATATCCGCCATTGTTCCTCCACTGTCATCCCTGCTAAGTTATTGCACCATTGAAGTTTGGCCAGCTCCTCCCTCATAGCTCCATAGTTCCCTTCATTCAACAGAAATATTGTCACTTCCGACTATACCCTCTCCCTCTCAAATTGCAGATTGAAGCTTATTATATTATGGTCACTACCTCCCAATGGCTCCTTCACTTCGAGGTCCCTGATCAATTCTGGTTCGTTTCACAATACGAGATCCAGAATTATCTACTCCCTGGTAGGCTCCAGCACCAGCTGCTCTAAGAATCCATCTCGGAGGCACTCCACAAAGTCTCTTTCTTGAGGTCCAATACCATCCTGATTCTCCCAGTCTACCTGCATGTTAAAATCCCCCATAACAACTGAAGTAACATCTTTGCAACAGGCCAATTTCAGCTCCTGATTCAACTTACATCCGACATCCGGACTACTGTTTGGCGGCTTGTAGATAACTCCCATGAGGGTGGTTTTACCCTTAAAATTTCTCAGCTCTATCCACACTGACTCTAAATCCCCTTATTCTAGGTTTCCCCACGCAAGGGACTGAATATCATCCCTTACCAACATGGCCACCCCACCCCCTCTGCCTGTCAGTCTGTCCTTATGATAGCACGTTTAACCTTGAATATTCATTTCCCAGGCCCTGTCCACTTGAAGCCACGTCTCAATTATCTCCAGAGTATCGTATCTGCCAATTTCCAAAAGACCCTCAAGTTCATCTATCTTATTTCTAAATCTTCGTGCATTCATGTCAACACCCCCCACCCCCCACCAAAACATTCTCCCATCGCAGCTCCTTCCTCTGCTACCGCAGGAATTGCACAACCTGCGTCCTCACCTCCCCACTCACCTTAGCCCAAGGCCCCAAATCATCCTTCCACATCCATCGGAGTTTTTCCTGTACTTCCAGGCACACAACCTACCATATCCATTGCTCCCGATGTTGTCTCCTCCACATTGGGGAGACAGGAAGCGAACATGCGGCACACTTCAGAGAACATCTCCAGGACACCCGCACCAATCAACCTCACTGCCCCATGGCCAGACATTTCAGCACACCCTCTCACTCCACCAAGGCCCTCAGCCTCCTTCACCACTACCCCCTAACCAACGGATGCCTGGAGGAACAAAGCCTCATCTTCCAACTTTGGACCTTGCAACCACACGGGATCAATGTGGATTTCACTAATTTCCTCATTTTCCTTTCCCACACGTTAACCTTCCAACTCAACATAGCCTCCGTGACCTGTCCTACCTGCTCAAATTCCTTCTCACCTTTCTGCTCCACCGTCCTCTCTGCCATATCATTTCCACCCTAAACGTTATCTACCTGTCACATTGTCAGCTACCTGCCACATTCTCAGCTACCTTCTCCCATTCCTATCCCCTTCTCATTTATCTCTCAGCACCTTAGGGCGACAAGCCTCATTCCCGATGAAGGGCTGACACATGAAATGTGGATTCTTCTGTTCTTCGGATGTTGCCTGTAGGACTGTGCTTTTCCAGCACCGCATTCTCGACTCTGACCTCCAGCATCTGCAATCCTCACTTTCTCCCTTGAGTGAGTGAATACAGGTTCTTCCAGATGCAAGGGAAAGGTAAAAAGAAAGATTGAAAGATTTATTGTTGGTCCAGCAGTAACCCTCATCCATTCCATTCAGACTGAGTAAATATTCCTTTTATTATGATATGAAATAAGGAAGGGGTTAACTGAACCTGTTCGTTCACTGACTGTGATTAATGTCAGTCTCCATAGATTGTATTTATTCCAGTGGAGCATTTCCATATCTTACTGACAAATGGGCTCCGTCAATGTGTTATTCCACAATATGAACGGGAGCATAACTCATTTGTCCATGAAACTTCCCTCAATCGCCCTGTGTCGTTTATCCAAATCCCAGCCAGTTGTTCATATTTAACCTGGTTTCCTTCAAGTGCGTTTTTCTTAAGCAGTGATTTTCACATTCAACCATCCCAAATGCACACCACACATCCCCCCCCCCCCCACCTCCCCCACACACACACCCCTTATACTGGTCTAATGGAGATAGAAACCTTCCCCTGCTGTGTGTATTTGATGTGTGTATCGTTCCCATATGATAGTAAAGGTTAGCAATACTCCTCATGCTGGCCAGATAATCCCGTTCTCTGAACAATGCACGAGCATCGTCTGCACAACTCGCCATGTTCGTCTGTCATCTTGTCCTAGCTTATGCTGCTTGTAGTGTTCTGTGAAGCCGATTCAGAATTTGATGAAACAAAGTATTTTTTAGCTGATCTGAAAAAAAAAACTTTATTTAATGTTATCATTCTTGGAATATTGGTCTCTAGGAGTTCAATCCTACCGTTCGTCCCACCACCCAGTCTTTTTCTATATACTTTCACAACATTTTCTCGATCAATTAACTGTCTGTTTCTGACTTTAATGTAAATCTCTCTGTCCCTCTGTATCTTTCCCTTGCCTTGGTTTTTGACTTCCTAGTATTGTGTGCTGGTATTGTGTAGCTCAAAACAATGAAATGGTGTGTGTCAGGCTTCTGTCCACTTCCCGATGTGTCCCATGTGGTGCTCCATGGATGGGGGAGGGTGGTGTGTGTCGGGCAGTTGTTCACTTCCCGGTGTGATCCATGTGGTGTTACATGTTCAGGAGAGTGTGTGTCGGGCTGCTGTCCACTTCCCGGTGTGTCCCATGTGGTGTTCCATGTTCAGGGGAGTATGTGTCGGGCTGTTGTTCAATTCCCGGTGTGTCCGATGTGGTGCTCCATGGATGGGGAGCGGGAGGAGGGGGTCGTGTGTCGGCCTGTTGTTCACTTCCCGGAATGTGTCATGTGCTGCTCCGTATTGGATAGGGTTTTCAGCAGCTTTCACACATTTTTTAAACTTGATCTGCGCCTGTCCACTGAATGTCTGATTTCTGTGTTTGTGCCTTTGAGCTGATCGTGTGGTCAGTAATACGAGGAAGCCCCTGGTGTATTATTGGAAAGGAATAGGTACCTAACATCTCTGACAATGCTGTCACTTTCAAAAGGGTTATTTGCTCATTTTCTTTAAAGAGAGAACATCTCTGACAATGCTGTCACTTTCAAAAGGGTTATTTGCTCATTTTCTTTAAAGAGAGATCTTAAAGGCCGAACTGCCTATTGCAAACCGCTGAATTAAATAACTTAGGAGGCTTTTAGGTTTATTTTTATAAATAATGATAACAATGGTCAGTCCGCACAGACCAGGCTTTCCAGTTTTTCTGAGCTGTAACAACCACCAGGTGCCTGGGGTGGGAGAAGGGTTGGATGCTTCAGTAAATGATCCCAAGTTGCTATTCTCTCTGAAATCTGTCTTGATGCTGTTTACCCCTGGATTGGAGAACTGCATGAATTACTGACTGGCCGTGGGTGTATCTTTTTGCTAAGGGACGAGCTAATGGGATGATTGCACATTGGAACAGTTCATTAGTGGAAGATGCCATCCAAATGCCTCTTAAATGTTGTACTTGTATCAGCCTCCCCAACATCACCCGGCAGTACATTCCATACACGTACCATTCTCTGTGTGAAATAATTGCCCCGTAGTTCTCTATTATATCTTCCCCTCTCACACTAAACTTGTACCCTCTCGTTCTGACTCCCCGATCCGAGGAAAAAGACTTTACCTATTTACCCTATCCATGCCCCTCATAATTTTGTAAAACTCTATAATGTCAGCACTCATCCTCCGACGCTCCAGGGAAAACAGTCCCAGTCTGTTCTGCCTCTCTCTATAGCTCAAATCTTCCAACGCTGGCAACATCTTTGAAATCTTTTCTGAACCCTTTCAAGTTTCACAACATCTTGCCGATAGGAAGGAGACCAGAATTGCACGCACTATTCCAACACTGGCCGAACTAATGTCCTGTTCAGCCGCAACATGATCTTACAACTACTGTACTCTATGCTCTGACCAATAAAGGAAACGCATTCATCACTATCCTATCTACCTGCAACTCCCCTTTCAAGGAGCGATGAGCCTGCACTCCAAGGTCTCTTTGTTCAGCAACATCCCCTGCAACCTTACCATTCAGTGTATAAGTCCTGCTAAGGTTTTCTTTCCCAAAATGCAACACCACGCATTTATCTGAATTAAACTTTATCTGCCACTTCTCAGCCCATTAGCCATTTGGTCAATCTGAGGTAACCCTCTTCGCTCTCCACTACACCTCCAATTTTGGTGTCATCTGCAAACTTACTAATTGTACCTCTTATGCTTGCATCCAAATCATTTATGTCAATGACAAAAAGTAGTGAATCCAGCACCGATCCTTGTGGCACGGCACTGGTCACAGGCCTCCAGTCTGAAAAACAACCCTCCACCACCACTCTCTGTCTTCTACCTTTGAGCCAGTCCTGTATCCAAATGGCTAGATCCCCATTTATTCCATGAGATCTAACCATGCCATTCAGTCTCCCATGGGGAACCTCATCAAAACCCTTAGTGAAGTCCATATAGATCACATCTATCCCTCTGCCCTCATCAGTCCTCTTTGTTACTTCCTCAAAAAACTAAATCGAGTTTGTGAGACACGATTTCTCACGCACAAAGCCATGTTGACTATCCCTAATCAATCCTTGCCTTTCCAAATACATGCACATCCTGTCCCTCACGATTCCCTCCAACAACTTGCCCATCACCAACGTCAGGCTCACCGGTCTATAGTTTCCTGACTTGTACTTAACACCCTTCTTATTCAATGGCACAGGGTTAGCGAACCTCCAGTCTTCTGGCACTTCACCTGTGACTATCCATATAACAAATATCTCAGCAAGAGGTCCAGCAATCACTTCTCTAGCTTCCCCCAGAGTTTTAGGGTACACCTGATTAGGTCCTGGGGATTTCTCCGCCTTTACCCACTTCAAGACATCCAGCACTTCTTCCTCTATAATATCAGCATTTTGCAAGATGTCACCATCTATTTCCCTACATTTTATATCTTCTATATAATTTTCCAAAGTAAATACTGATGCACAATACTTCTTTAGTATCTCCCCCATACTTCCTGTGCTAGGAAAAATATTCTTTTGTTTTGGATGTCTGAAAAACCCCCGGGTCTGTTGGGTGGTTGCAAGCTCGTTATGGAGAATATCCCTTTGGGCGTTCTCATCAGTATGATGCAACGAAAAGCAGAGATGTATATAGGTATGGCAACCCTTTTTGGATTACCGCGACACAGGCTTACCTGCCGCCCTAAAAAGGGCTTTTATATAGCCATGACGATATTGTCTAATGAATCACATATTAGAAATTATGAACATATGAATGTGTATCAGTTAATGCTCTCCAAGAACGAGAGCTAACACTCTGTTATGCTGAGCAGTATTATTTATTTATTATTTATTGTTTATTTTTGTTTTTCTTCTGTCCGTTTTGAGACTTTAACTTATTTTGTATATACATGCACATGCGTGTAATTTTGTTCAGTTATTTGAGTTGTTTTGTTATTGGTTTAATATAATAATGAAAATATATTTAACAATAAAATAATTTGCTAAAAATTTAAAATGCTAACATTGATAGATTCGAGTCCGAAATAACTCTCATTAGAGATACCACTCATGGTGGTTCACGTTGAAGGTCACCCCACGGGTGATGGAGTGAGGTTGAGAGAGCATCCCCTTCATGGTAACCTCTGTCAGTGTTGGGAATGGAACCTGCGCTGGTGGCCTCCCTCTGCATCACAAACCAACCATCCAGCCAACTGAGTGGGAGACTGTGTAACTCTTTCACATAGAATCAGCCGCAGAAAAGGGCAAGAGAAATTTTAATGACAAGGAACAAGGTGTATTTGAGACAAAAATGTTCTCTGCTAGAAATTGTATTTTATAATGAGACAAGTGTTTGGAAGCTGTCTTTGGCTGAATACAATAATTTGAGACAAGTGAAATAACCAGAATGACTAATTGTGATTGGATACCGATAACCATAAAATAAATGCATGTTTTTGAATGGTCTGTGGAAAGTATGCTGACTGTTGCATGAATTTATAAATCAGATGAAATATATTGTAAGGAGAGTCCGTCCCCATGGGAAATGCCTTCGGAACACATGCTAGAAGAAACCCGGGGTATGAAGTGTCTGAGAATCGTCTGCTCGGTAACAGGAACCTGAGGGTTGAATGACAGGAAGTTCCTGTAATATGTAGCTGAGAAAACCATCAGAATACCCCCAAACGTATTGAATGCTGCAGGATACTTGAAGTACTGAATGGCCTCATGGTGGATTTTAATTGTGTGTGATTTGAAAAACGTACATCGCTACTCCATCCTCTTACTTATTACACTTTGGGGCACAGCCGTTTTCCTGAAACTGGGTGTAAGTTGGAACAATACCTGAAACATTCCATAATTGGCATTCCCCAGAATATTTTATAACTCTGTGGGGGGCATTAGAAAGGCAAGAGAGAAAGGGAGGGAAGGTGCAGCATGCAGTAGTGAGAGTGGTGGAGCATGAGCCTTGTTCGGGGATCGGTGTTATAACAGACATACAATGAGTGGGAGGGAGCAGAGAGAATACGGTGACCCTTATCCCTACAGAGTGAGGAAGCTTAATGATGATTGTCCTGTATTGTTGGACATTTCTTCAGACCGAAGATACTGCACGGAGCTGGGTGGTGAGAGCAGACCAGGCTCGGTGGGTCTGGTAGTGTGGCCCCCTCTGGGAAGAGAATGGTCCCCTTTTGTTCTGGCCCATCCACCAGGACCTCCGTGCTGCTGTCGATAAACCATGGTGTAATTTCCCCTTCGCTGCCATGCTTGGGGAAAATGTGCAGGGCAGCTCAAAACTGAGAAAGCACAGCCGTGTGCCCATTGGCCTTTTAAAGATGGCACCAATGTCAGGGATCACAGAATATCCAGGCCATTGTGAGTACCTCCAGTCATGATGGGTGGCAGAATCGGGCTGGCATTGTATGAGAGGGGCACTATGGAGTGGGATGTGTAGTTAATGAGATGTGTTTGGTAAGATAGCACCAGGAAACTAGCTCGGCCTCGTGCAGACAACCGCCCGTCACACTTAATGAAAATGTCACTGCGACAGTTTTTTGTTAGGTTCAACCCAGTGAGGCGGAGACTCTGCTGTCCTCATTCCCAGTTACAAAACTGCAGAACAAATGCTCATCCAAAACTCTCCATCGCCTGAACTCACAGCAATATGTATCTGTGTATCTGCGACTCAAATTTCAGATAACCGTTCACCTGATCTCCAACGTCCTTTTGTTCCACTACATTCCTTAAGGCCCTCTCATTCATCACTCAGCCCCTAACTGGATATGAATTTCCAAAATGCAAGACGTCACACTTATCTATATTAAACTCCATTTGGTATTTCTCAGCCCACTTCTCCTGCTGATCAAGGTACTGCTGCAATTTCTAATAACGTTCCTCACTGTAAATGATGTCTCCTAATTTAGTGTCATATGCAAACCTACTAACCTTGCGTTGTGCACTCTGGTCCAATCATTGATATCGATAACAAACAGCAATGGGCTCAGGACCGACCACTGAGACACTCCCCTAGTCACAGGCCTCCGGTCCGACAAGCATACCTCCACCATTGCCATTTGCTTCATAACGTCAAGCCAATTGTGCCGCCAATTTGCCAGTTTACATTGGAGTCCATTCGATCCAACCTTCCAGAGCGGACTACCATGTGGAACCTTATCAAAGGCCTTACTGAAATCCATATCGACTATGTCCACCACCCTGCCCTCGTCAACCTTCCTGGTCACTTCCTGAAAAAACTCGAACAAAATTTGTAAGGCATGATCGGCCACGCACAAAACTATGCTGACTGCTCTAAGTCAAACTTTGTCTTTCCAAATGCATGCATATCTTATATCTCCGAAACTTCTCAAGTGGTTTACTGAAAACAGATGTGAAGCTTACTCGTCTATATTTCCCAGGCTTTTCTTTGCAGCCCTTCTGAATAAGGGTACTACATTTGCTACTGCCCAGTCTTCTGGTACCTTACCCCTGAACTATCTTCTCTCGACTCGTGAAGTGCTCTGAGATATATAGAACATAGAACATAGAACATAGAAGAATACAGCGCAGTACAGGCCCTTGGGCCCTCGATGTTGCGCCGATCCAAGCCCACCTAAACTACACTAACCCACTATCCTCCATATACCTATCCAATGCCCTCTTAAATGCCCATAAAGAGGGAGAGTCCACCACTGTTACTGGCAGGGCATTCCATGAACTAACGACTCGCTGAGTGAAGAACCTACCCCTAACATCAGTCCTATATCTACCCCCCCTTAATTTAAAGCTATGCCCCCTTGTAATACCCGACTCAATACGCGGGAAAAGGTTCATACTGTCGACCCTATCTAACCCCCTAATCATCTTGTACACCTCAATCAAGTCACCCCTAAACCTTCTTTTCTCTAGTGAAAACAGCCCCAAGTGCCTCAGTCTTTCCTCATACGATTTTCCTTCCATAACAGGCAACATCCTGGTAAACCTCCTCTGCACCCGTTCCAATGCCTCCACATCCTTCCTATAGTATGGCGACCAAAACTGCACACAATATTCCAGATGCGGCCGTACCAGAGTCTTATACAACTGCATCATGACCTCAGGACTCCGGAACTCAATTCCTCTACCAATAAAAGCCAGTACGCCATATGCCTTCCTCACCGCACTATTTACCTGGGTGGCAACTTTCAGAGATCTGTGTACATGGACACCAAGATCCCTCTGCTCATCCACACTACCAAGTATCCGACCATTAGCCCAGTACCCCATCTTTTTGTTATTCTTCCCAAAGTGAATCACCTCGCACTTAGCTACATTGAATTCCATCTGCCACCTTTCTGCCCAGCTCTGCAGCTTCTCTATATCCTGCTGTAACCTGCCACATGCTTCCTCACTGTCAACAACTCCTCCGACTTTCGTATCTGGTCAGGACCAAGAGATTTATCTGACTTTGTGCATTCTAATATGTCCAACAGCACCTCTACTGAGATATGGACTGTACCATGATATCACAACTAACCTCACAAAGGTCACAGGTCTTCATTTCTTTCTTCATGATAAACACAGAGGGGAAATTGAGGACCTCACTCATCTCTTGAGGTTTTACACATGCATGCCCATTTTGGATTTTAAGGCGTCCTATCTCTGTCTAGTTGTTCTTTTTCTGTACTATTTTTAATTTGTATTCACCCTATTCTGCTCAGCCAAGGCTATCTCATACCCCACTTTAGCCCTGCTGATTTCCTTCTTCAGTAAACTCCTGTAATCCCTGTGTACCTCCAGAGATTCACTTGGTCCCAGCTGCCTGTACTTGAGTGACGGCTCCTTTTTTTCTGGTCAGGGACTCAATATCTCTTGTCATCCAGGGTTCTCTCTTCCAGCCTCACTTTCCCTTCACCCTCACAGGAACATGCAGACCTTGAACTCGAGCTATCTGACTTTTGAAGCCCTCCCACTTGCCCGGGATCCATTTACCTGGAAACACACTACTCCAATCAAGCCGTGCAATCCCCTGTCTAATTGCAACAAAATTCGCCTTGCCCCAATTTATAATTTGAATCTGTGGACCAATTTTGCCCCTACCAAACCTATTTTAACATTAATACGGCTCTGGTCACTTTTCCCAAAATGCTACCCCACTTTACCTCCGTCACCTATCCTACACTATTTCCCAACAGTAGGTCGAGTTTGTCCGTTCTCGAGTAGGACCCTCTACATGCTGCTTGTGGAAGCTTTCCTGAACACACTTAACAAATTACGTTCCATCTACGTTCTTAACCCTCTGGAAGTCCCCGTCCATGTTGGGATAATTAAAATCACATATTATGACAACCCTATTGCTCCTGCAAGTCTCGCCACTCTCCCTGTATATTTGTTCTTCTAATTCCCATTGATTATTTGAAGGCTTATAATGCAACCATTATAACATTACCACCCCCTCTTACATGTTTGCATCATTTACAAAATCTCATTGGATATTATCTCAGTTATTTCATCTTCAAATACTAGAGTGATACTCGCCTTAATCAGAACTATTGGTATTTAAATTGTTTCCATTTACATCTCTTCCTCGCAGTGATTTCACATTTGCAGCACCCCTTGTCAAGGCACATTGCAGATATGGAGCTGTAAATGGGTGGGAGCTGCACATCCTGTCAGATCCAACATTGGCTGCAAGTTTTCCCACACTGGACAGTGATCTAACGCAGTTTTTGCCGAACAATGCAACAGCGTGCGTTTATATATGAATGAACCAGTGAGGACTGCACAGCTCCCCACGCTGGACATTTAGTCCAGGATTATAGATCCAGCATTGGTGTGGGGCTGCACGTAGTTTCACTCTGGACATAGCTGGGTTGCATTCAGCTGTACACTGGCCGGATCTACACAGGGCTCCATCCTGAATATGTAATGGATGGGCTGGTTATGTGAGTTGGATTGCGAATGTGAGAGAACTAAACATCTGGCTATGCCTTTATTTTGTGTTTTAATTCTTGTGATTGGACCCTTCAAATCCTGAATCATTCGGTTAGACCCGACCCTCTGGATGAGTCATGGTGACTGTTGTTACAGCATCTGGATCTGCAAAATGACCAAAAAATGGAGCAGAGGCTGCAGAGAGGGACAGTCTCCGTATAATGGATTGAGGGAATCACCATCCGATCAGCCGTGGTCTTAGTGAATGGTGGGGCAGGATTGAAAGAACCACGAATACAACTTATATATTTCTGTTTGTTTCAAGAAAACTCTCCTTCTCTCCCAGTGTCCCATACTGGTGGGGACTGAGTCACCTCCTCCTGTTCCTGCGTAACAGGATCGTCGGGCCTCAATAGCTTCCAGATTTCCCTGTGCCCCAGTTTTCATCAGTTGAATGACTCCCTCCTGTTCCTGTGTCCCAGTCTCGAACAGTTGAGTCCCCCCGTTCCTGTGTCCCAGATTCAAGCAGTTGAATGATTCCCTCCTGATCCCAAGTTTGTGAAAATACGTGTCCTCCTCCTGCTCCTGAGTAACAAGCTCCAATAGCTCTGTGCTCACCTGCTGCTCCTGTGGAATGTAGGTGAGGGAGTGAATGACCTCTTCACATTCTTTACAGCTTTTTCTTGACGAAAGGTCTTTGTCCTGTTTCTGTAAAACACCATCAAAGTCTGAATGATGTATTTTTGTATTTGACTCTCAGTAATTGAACAAACAAGCTGACTGACAGAATTTAGATGCTGAATAGCCTCCTCCTGTTCCAGTGTTATACACTGAAGAGTCAATAGACTCTCAGAGATGTACAGCGCGGAACAAAAATCGTTCGGTCTGGTCATCCATACCGCCAAATATCCTAAATTAATTTCGTCCCCCTTGCCAGCAATTGTCCCATCTCCCTCTACACACTTCCCATGCATATATCCATCCAAATGCTTTGTACCTGCCTCCACCACGTCTTTTGGCTGTTCAATCCATACACACAGCAGTCTCTGTGTGAAAATGTTATCCCTCATGTCCCTTTTTAAATCTTTCTCCTCTCACCTTAAACCTTTGTCTTCTAATTTTGGAGTCGTCTATCCTGGGAAAAGACATTGACTGTTTATCTTATCTCTGGCCCTCATGATTTTATAAACCCCTTGAAGTCCCCCCCCCCTCAGCCTTAACACTTGAAAATAGCCCCAGCCTATTCAAACTCTCACTGTAGCTCTGACCCTCCAACACCTGCAACGTTCTTTTAAATCTCTTCTGCACCCTTTCAAGTTTGACAAAGCCTTTCCGACAGCAGGGTGACTAGCATTAAAGGCAATATTATAAAAGTGGCCTAACCAATGTCCTGTACAAATTTAATATGTCATGCAAATGCTTCGACTCAAAGCATGCATCATTAAAGGGAAGATCATCAAGTTCCTTCTTCACTGCGCTATCTACCTGTTACAGCACTTTCAAGGAACAGAGAATCTGCACCACAAGGCTAGCTTTGCTGCCTCACAGGGCAGCGACATGGGTTTAATTACATCCTTGAATGACTGGCTGTGTGGAGTTTGTACATTCTCCCCGTGTCTGCGTGAGTTTCCTCCGGGTGCTATGTTTTATTCTGACAGTATAAGGATATACAGGTAAGGGTGGGATACTATTTAGAGAGTCGGTGTGGCCTCGATGGGCCGAAAAGCCTGTTTCCTAACTGTAGGGATTCTATAATTTCGATGGAGTTCTCCTTCATTGGCAGCTTTCGACAGGACACTACCGGTATGTCTTGCCTTGATTTGTCTGCCAAAATGCAACACCTCACATGTAACTAAAATATACTCTATCTGCCACTCCTCGAAACACCTAAGCAAAGTCCCATTGCAGTCTGAGAGATCATTCTTCACTGTCGACTACACCACCAAATTTGGTATTATCTACAAACTTACTGACCATACTTCATATATTCAAATGCAAATGATTTGTATAAGTGACAAAAGGCAGTGGACCCATTATTGATCTTTGCGGCACGCCACTGGTCACAGGTCTCCAAGTTTAATGAACAAATGTCCACTGTCACGCCCTGTCTCCAATATTCAAGAGAATTTTGGATCTAAATGGCGAGTTCTCCATGGATCCCAGGCAGTCTAACCTTGCTAACCAGTGTACCATGTAGAACATTTTGGTAATCTTACTGAATTCTATAAACGCAACATCCACTGGACTGCCTTCATCAATTATCTTCATCACTTCCTCAAAAGATGACACCGAGTCGTTGAGACGTGATCTCTAATGTACAAAGCCCTCTTCAGTCCTTGTCTTTTCAAATGCTTATACATCCTTTCCAACAAAATCCCCTCCAACAATTTAGTCACCATTGACGTCAGGCTCACTGATCTATAGTTACCTGTTTTTCTTCCTTACCTTTTAAATAATGACACTATGTTAGCAGCCCTCCAGTCTTTTGACACCTAACCTATGGAAATCAATGATACAAATATTTCAGCAAAATGCTGACCAATCTCTTTCCTAGCTTCCCACAAACATCTGGGATACAACTGATCAGGTCCCAGGGATTTGTTCACCATTAAATGTTTTAAAATGTCAAACACCTCCTTGTAATATAGACATATTTCAATGTTTCACTATATATTTATTCATTCTCTCGCTCTTATTATCTCCTCCACATTAAATACTGAGAAGAAATACTTGTTCGTATCCCTCCCATCTCCTGTGGTTCCACACATAGGTAGCCTTACTGATCTTTAAGGGGCCCTATTCTCTCCCTAGTTAATCTTTTACTATTAAAGGATGTGTAGAATTTCTTCAATGCCTTGTTAACCCTATTTCTAAAGCCATCTCATGGCCACATTTTCTGGCCCGATTTCCTCGTTGACTGTACACGTACTGCCATTGTACTCCTCTCGGGATTCACTTGATCTCAGCTCTGTTGACCTGAAATATGCCTCCTTCCATACCTTGACCAGAGGATCAATATATCTAGCCATCCAGCACTCCCTGCACCCACCAGCTTTGCCCCTCTCACTAATCGAAACACGTTGGCTCTGGACTCTCTGAAACCAAGTTTTGATGGCCTTGCATTTTCCAACCATCCCTTTACCTGTGAATAGGGAATTCCAATCATCCTTTCACAGGGCTCGCCAAACACTTTCAAAATTGGCCTTAGTCAAAGTTAGAACTTTAATGTTTACATCAGGTCTTTCCTATTCCAAAACTAATTTAAAACTAATATTTATGCGGAACAGACTTGAAAGTTAAACAAACACTTCCTGCCCCTCTGTAACAGGCTTGAGAGGCTGAATGGGCTCCTCCTGGCCCTTTGTAATAGACTGGAAAGGTTGGATGGCCTCCTTCTGTACCTGTGTAGCAGACCCGAGACATCAAATGACACAGCAACCCGTGGATTATGAGCAGCCGGTAAACTGTATCTGATGGAGGTCCATCCCTTCTCAATTATACAAACACAAACAACACAATGTACTCCAGGTACCCTCTCAGTAACGCTGCAGCGACACATCTCCTTGTTTTGAATGATTCTGTTCACAAAATGTGCCAATATTCCAGCTTTCCACCTTTTCAAGTAGAACCAGCCTAATATGGGCTGAATGGCCTTCTCTTATCCCACTGTAAGAGGCCCATTGGGACAGAATTGCTTCGGCCTGTTCCTGATCAGCAGTCTCAATGCTCTGTCTCAAGGTTTTGAAAGGATTTGGTAGCAGGGCACTTAAAACCAGGAGTACCCTCACACTGGTCAAGAAGCATCATACTTTGGGTTAAGGTGTCTAGAAACTTGCCCACCCGAATTTTCTTTATTAGCCCATCTGTTATTTTATAACTGCCTCCTTTCATAAGTAGAGTGGAACACATATAGATCCCTGCAGTGTTCTGTTAATGCACTCATATACAAGTTAAAATAAGATTATAAAGGTTTATGGTCCATCCCTCAGCAACCCTCATCCATTCCATCCAAACCCAGTAAATGTTCCTTTTTATTCTGATATGAAAAGTGATGTGTGGAACTCGTTAACTGAGCCTGTTTATTCAGTCATGATTTGGAAATGCCGGTGTTGGACTGGGGATGTACAAAGTTAAAAATTACACAACACCAGGTTATAGTCCAACAGGTCTAATTGGAAGCAACACTAGGTTTTGGAGCGCCGATCCTTCATCAGATAATAATGGAGGACACAATTCTAAAGGACAGAAATTATAGCAGAAATTTACAGTGTGATGTAACTGAAATTATACATTGAAAAATAGCTTGATTGTCTGTTGAGTCTTTCGTCTGTTCGAATACCATGATAGTTTCACTTATTTCATGTGTAGATCACAAAAGCCTTTTTTTTTAAAAAATAAGTTGCATTCTCAGGTTAGCTGTAACATTGACTGTTAGATAGACAATATGTTGAAGGTGTTGGCCCCTTGTGTTCTCTGTCTATGCCATGATGTTTAGATTGATTCTGATCTGAAAAGTGAGATAACAGAGTTTTACATGAATTCATGCAGTTTTTGAGCTCAGAGGGTTACATGAATTCATAGCTTTTGAGCAAAGTACAATGTAACTCTACAAGTACAAATCCACCCCACAAAACATATGTGTGCATTTAGGTCGTCTGTTTGTGTGTTTCTGTGTTTGTCTGGTTTGAGGGTTGTGAGTGTGAGGGAGCTTATATGTGTGTGATGTGATGTAGTCTTAAGTCTGTGAGGAGATGCACGTGTGAGTGTGGGAGTGTGTGCGCGTGTCTGCGTTGGGGGGCTGTGAGTATCTGTAAGAGAGAGTGTAAATGTGTGTACATGAGTGTAGAGTGGTCTAAGTCTGTGTGAGTGTGGGTGTCTGTAAGCGTGTGTGGGAATGTCTGTGTGTGTGTCTGTGTACATGTGTGTCCGTGTGTATGTGTGGGTATAGGAGTGCCTGTGTGTGTGTGTGTGTGTGTGTGTGTGTGTGTGTGTGTGTGTGTGTGTGTGTGTGTGTGTGTGTGTACAGGGCAATGGTGGTCACCTGTAACATGACATGAACCCAAGGTCCCAGTTGAGGCCCTCCCTATGGGTACCGAAATTAGCTATCAGACTCTGCTCGGCCACTTTTCGCTGCTGCCTGTCCCGAAGTCGGCCTTGGAGGATGGTCACACGGAGGTTGGAGGTTGAATATCCTGCACCACTGAAGTGTTCCCCAACTGGGAAGGAACACTCCTGTCTGTTGATTGTTCTGCAGTGCCCATTCATCCGTTGTCGTAGCCTTTGCTCGGTTTCCCAGTGTTTGTTCAGTGACTGGCATTAATGCCAATCTTCATGGATTCTAATTATCCCAGTGGAGGGTTTCCATCTTTTAATGATAATTGGGCTCCGTTCAATGTGTTATCCCATAACATGAGCGGGAGCATCACCGACATCAATGACAGGGATCAGCAGATTCAGAGAGAGGGGGAGGAGAGATCAGAATCTGAGAACATTGGACTGGAATGTTCCAAACATGGATCAGCATCTGGGAACATTGGACTGGCATGTTCCAATAATAGACAGGAGTTTATCCAATTATGTTTGGTATCTTTCTGCATTTTCTTGGTGGCCATTATCATCACGGATCTATTACGCTCTTCTCATTATTCAATATTTTTATTATCTTTTCCTGGCTATCTTTGGTGTTCCTGGTAAGTGTCACTGTCCAGATTTTTTTTCTCTATAAACCAGTTATGACTGTATTACTGTTCTTTCATATAATCTACACTTCTTGCCACTATTATTGTTCCTGTTGAAACTCTCAATCCAGATATTCACTCTACAGACCACTACTAACTACATCAATGAATGTGTTCAATTACTGTCTCACTCTCTGCTCTGACAGTGTTACTCATGGTCTCTATGTTGACCTACTCAGTTTCAGCGGAGAACTACAATTTATTGTATCATTACCTTTGTTATTTAAATATTAACATCATGGAGGTCACTGTCTACTGCTCTGGTTACAAACACCACTTCCTTCCACTGTTTCCCTCCCATCCCTGGCCAATATCTGCAGCTGAAGTAGACAAGTCACAACCGTGGGAGATCGCTTTGACTATGAGCTGATTCCTGACACCATACTCTGACCATTTCTAACTTGAAATACTCACCATTACAGAATATATCTCACTGGCTTATTCCGTCTGCTGTTTGAATCTTGAGCGATGTATTACAGTCTTAAAGAAGCCAATAATCTGCTGCTGACGCTCCCGGTTTCAAACCTGCCGAAGCAAATCTGATTTGAACTCACGCCAAACTCCCATTCATCTGTCATTCATGTGGACGCCGATGTATGTTGCTATTGTGTCTGGCAATACCTTTATTTTGACATTCTCAAACACTTTACCTCATCTGACCATGAAACTTCTCTCGTTCTCTCTGTTGATTAACAAAGAGCCTGGCAGTTGTTCGTAATTAAAATAGTTGCCTCCATGAGCGTTCCTTCTCAAACAATGAGTTTCGCATTCAAACACGCCCCCTCCCCCCCCACCCCCCCCCCCCCCCACACACACACACACACACACTCAGTCTCTGATGAACACACAGAGAGAGCAAAACTTCCCATTGCAGACAGTAATCTGATGCGAGTAGGTAGCATATGTTAGTAAAGTTTGCAATACTCTCCAGATAGTGCAGTTTACTGAGCAACACACTAGCATGGTCGGCACAGCTCTCCATGCTGGGCTGTCATCTTGTCCCAGTTTACGTTGTTGGGGTGTTCTAACAATCAGATTCAGAATTTGATGTAACAAACCATTTCAGCTGATCTGAAAATGCCTTTATTCAATGTTCTCATTCTTATAATTTTACTCATGAAGATCTCACTTCTCCAGTTAGTCCCACTGCCCTGTCTTTTTCCCCATATTTCCACATATTTTCAGTTAATTAACTGTCTGTTTTTGTCTTTAATGTGAATCTCTCTGGTCCGTCTGTATCTTTGCCTGGCTTTGGGTTTTGTCTCCCTAGTGTATCGAGTGCTGGCATTGTGTAGCTCAGAAATATTGAAATGGTGTGTGTCAAGCTGTTATTTACTTCCCGGTATGTCCCATGTGATGGTCCATGGACAGGCGTGTTTCAGAAGTTATGAGACACATCCTTGTAACTTGGTCTGTAGCTGTGGTTATCCCTCTCAGGTGACCTTCTGATCAGTAACACGAGAAATCCCACTGAGTAAAGGACCAGGCATCTAAATTGTGTGACAATGCTGTCACTTTTTTAATAAAAAATTATTTTCTCCTTACTTTTAGTAGGAGGTCATAAAGGCCAAACTGCCTACTTAAAACGGCTCAAGTAAATAACTTACGGGGCTTTTAGGGTTTTTAATAAATAGTAGTAACAATAGCCAGCTCGCATAGACTTTCTAGATATTTCCTTGTAGCTATAACAGTTACCAGGTGCTTGTAGTCCCAGAAGGGTTGGAAGTTTTAGTGAATTATCCCTAGCTGCTGTTCTCTCTGTTACTTCACTTGAAGCTGTTTCCTCCTGGATTGGAGAACTGTATGCAAGAATGCATGTCTGAAGGTTCCTTTTTTGCCAAAGGGTGTGTTTAGGTTATTTTAGTTATTGGAACAGTTGATTTGTAGAAGGTACTGTATCCATTATTCGATTAAGGTTTCCAATAGTTTAGTTATACTAAATTCCTCTTCATTTTGTATGGATTTTCATTAGAATGTTTAAATATATTGTATTTTGCTTAATGGTGAGTGTTTGACGAGTAGCATCACATCTGGAACACCCAACTCACATCTACCTTTAAAACAAGGAAAGGTTGGAATCCAAGCTACCTCCTTAAAATAGTTTGAGGCAGTCCGGTTCGTCTGTACCAAACTGGGGACTTTTGTCTGGTTCTAAATCGGTAACACCAAATTGGGTTTAGAATTACAATCCCCACAGTGTGCAAACAGGCAATTCGATCCAACAAGTCCACACTGATCCTCCGAGGAGTAACTTACCCAGACCCATTCCTCTACCCTATTATTACACATTTACCCCGACAAAAACTCTTAACCCACACATCCTTGAAAACTATAAACAATTTAGCATGGCTAATTCACCTGACATGCACATCTTTGGGTTGTGGGAGGAAACCAGATAATACAGAATAAGCTCATGCAGACACTGGAGAGTATGCACCAGGAGGCTATTGGGTTCAAAGGTCGCGTATTGTTGCTGTTAGTGTCTTTTGTTCCGGATGTTGAATTCGGTTGGTTTAAACAGTGTTTTGTTTGTAAAGATTCTTTCAGTCACTGAGAGATCTCTGGGTGTGGGAGAAGTGAAGTTGGGGGTTTTACATAAGGTTATGAAGGCAAAGCTGTAGGAATTGGCAGACAAGCTGGAGTTGGGGTTGGGTTTGTCTGTGAGAAAATGAGAGATAATTACAGCTAGAGCTCGGCAATTACATTTAGTGGAAATGCCATCAGAGTCTTCAGAAATGGCGAGAATTCAATTTCAAATAAGGCACCTTGAACGTGAGAAGGAATTGAAACTTTTTGAATTATGATGAAAAGTAGAAATAAAAGAACAGGAAATGAAGAAGAAAGAGAGAAAAATAGAGAAGAAAATCAGAGAGTCCCAACTTCTAAGGTTAGCAATTAGAGAGGAAAGTTGACAAAGAAGGCTGTGATGAAGGTACGCAGTCGGCTGGTTGAGGAGGATAGTGAGGATGAGCAACCCCATAGTAGCCAAAGGTTTGATGGAGATCTGTTTAAATACATCCAGGTATTATCTACATTTGAGAAGAAGGATGGGGGAGCCTTTTAAATTTCATTTGAGAAAGTGGCTAAACAAATGCAGTGCCCAGTGAACATGTGGATTTAGTTGATTCAAGAAAAACTGATAGGTATTTGCATCCCTATCGGAGGCGTTGCCTGGGGAGTAGGAGGATGTGAAGAAAGCCATCTGAAGTGCATATGAGCTTGTGCTGGAAGCTGACAGTGTTTCAGGAATCTAAAATAGCGTCCATGGTTAAATGCACATTGAGTTTGAAAGAATCTAACAAAGTAATTTTGAAAGGTGGGGAGGGGTATTAAAAACAGAGAAAAGTTATGACACTCTTAGAGAGTTTCTTCTTTTGGAGAAGTTCAACAATTCACTTTCTGCAGTCGTGCGAACTTGTGTGGAAGGGCAGGGAGATACAATGACAAGATTAGAAGCTCAAATGGCTGATGGTGATGATCTGGTTCAGAAATCAAATCTTGGTTTCTGTGAGAGATTGAGAAGTATGTGCGAGATCTTCTCAAAACATATCCCTGTGAAAGTAACGTTTATTAGCATAGGCCAAGGGTAGCAGGTAAAGAGGTTACAGCATTAAGAGGTACAGAAGTATGTAACTCTTTTACGCTGAGACATGAGGAGGTATGTCATTCAGAGGGAGTATTGGAGAGGTGAAAAGTATTCCATTATGTAACGTGTGGTTGGAGTGTCCAGTGGAAACATCAACAGATTTATTCCACAATGGGGAAGGAGACCTTGAGCTTGGTGTTGGCGTCACAACATTTCAGCATTTAAATTGCGAATAACATATTTGAGACAAATTTTTACCACTGATCGTGACCTCTTAACGTTTTTTGGAGAAGTTTAGGGAGAAAAATACCAGTCTGTTTCGATTGAGTTTATTCTTACTGCCATTCAATTTGAAATTTTACAGTTGACAGGGCGAGAAAGCTTAAGCTTTGACACATTGTGGAGACTTGGATGAAGAAAGACAAAAGGCATTCTGTGGCAGGATGAAATGACTGAAATGGAATCGAGTTGTGAACATTTGTATGTTCAGAGTCAATGTAATATATATGCATTTCAGTCTACTAATAGAGGAAGATTAGGAGGTCAAAAATGAATCCATCTTTGTATATTGATGGATCATTTATTAAAGGTGGAGTTGTGAGGATACTATCATTGTACAAAGGTTATTTTCTCTTAGTTTTTTTTTGAAGAGAGGTTTTAAAGGCAGAAGTGAAGAACTGCTGTCTGAAAACAGTTTAAGTAAATAACTGAGAAAGCCTTTAGGTTTTATTAAAACGGTGATAACAATGGAAGGGCAGTGGCCAGCTCTGCCAGACCAGGTTTTCTTGTTTTGTTTTTAGCTGCAGCATTCAGAAGCTGCTGGAGATCTCAGAAGGTTTTGGAAGTTTCAATGCATGATCCCTAGCTGCCTTTCTCTCTGAGATCTCTTTTGATGTTGATTTCTCCTGGATCAGAAAACTGCTTATAAGAATCTGTATTTGAATATATCTTTGTGCCAAGCAGTGTATACCAATAAGGTACGGTATCTATTGTATGTGTAAGTGTTCAAACATATAAGCTATCTCAAAATGTTGTTTTCTTTGATAGTATTTTAACTAAAGCATTTGAATAGATTATATTTTGCTTCTTGTCGAGTTGGTTGACCAGTCACAACATATCTGGAAAGCACACTTCCCATCTATGTTTAAAATAAGGAAAGGTTTGGGTCTAAGCGGCCTTCTTAAAATATTTTGTGGGGATCTGGTCTGGTCCACAACATTTGCAGCCGATGAGTTTATGACTGATTTCTTTTATTGAAAAGTTAGTGGAGGGGCTGGGGACGGTTTGCTGGAAGTTGTGCTGTGAGCTGCCTCAGACATTCAGGGAGACCTGAGGATTTGGTGACCCAACTCGGGATGGAGCATGTGAACTTTAGTTACAGCATCTAGGTCTGCAACATGAACAACAAGTGGAGCAGAGGCTGCAGAGAGGAGAAACTCTGAAACCATGGAGTAAGTGCATGTGGTGAAAGGGATCTGCTGTATCCACCGCGGATTTTCCAGGAACAGCTTCTCAAGCTCCATTTAACCCAGGATCAGAGTGTGAAGGGATCCTGACTGACCAAGGAACTGGTCACAGAGCAGTGTCACCTCCTTCTACCCGCAGCTGCCCACGAGGCGGAGGACGGTGCTGTCAGTGGCTGTTAGGGTCACTGTTTCATTCAGCTTCTTTGATCCGGAACTTTCCAGCAGGACTGGGTGACATATCCATCATCTCCCAGTACCTTAACATCAATGTCACCATTCGGTGACGGAGGATATATATGATGGATGGGTAAAATACATCGTTTCTCCCTCAGCGGGAAGATGCTGGGTGTATCCTTATTTTCCCAGGATAGTGGGATTCCCGTTGGTGTACATGGCATCTGCGGTTAGCCATGTCAATGGGGAGAGGTAGAGGAACTGAAGGAGCTCTCACTCTATGAATGTTACAGTGTGTCCATGCACAGTACATCATGTTGGTGAATACCCCTGTCCTGGCAGCAGCCACAGTTCCTTCATTCAGAAGCAGGCAGCCAGTCCCATCGTCTTCGTATCTCCATGTAGAAAGGAATAAATGTATCTTGGATAAAGGCCGTCCCCTTGATACACGTTTCAAAACACCATCCCCACAGCCAACTAACGACATCAAAATATTCCATGTGCACGGAGAGCAATGGGGTCACTTGGATCGTCTGGGAGCAGACGATCAGGGATAGAGCAAAACCTGCCATGTCTGAACGTGTCTGAGTGAACCCCCAGCACACAGTGTCATTAAGTCCTGTAATCCCTCTCCATTTCAGGAACATACTGCCTTCCATTATCCCAGAACATGAAATGACAGGTTATATCATGTTATATTGCACCTGCCAAATTATTATCCATTGCCTTTACCTCTCTGTAATTATCTGTAGACCCTCTATCCTCTCTTGCTAATTTAATCTTTTGCTTATCACAGCGACATGACAAAACTCAGTATCTGTGTATCTGTTCCATCCTCCTGACCATTGATATAGATTGTAAATAGTTGAGGACCCAGCACTGGTCACTGTGTGACTCCACTAGTGACGTTCTGTCAAACTGATTAAGACTGATTTATCCAGAGTGCCTGCTTCCTGTTTGATACACAGTACTCCCCCATGACTGTGTAACACAATGGAAAGGTTGAATATAAACAAGGACCATCAGTCAGGAATCCAACCCCTCGAACCTGCTCCGCCATTGAATACAATCATGGCTGATGTCATCGCGTCCTCTGTTCCACTTTCCTGCTATCTCTCCATCCTCAATCTCTTGTCTCTGGATGTAGATTGCGCCACATGAAAAAAAGAATCACTCCACCTCTACACTTCCAATTACATTTAGCATTTGCAGACCTCAATGAGATCTCCTTTCATTCTTATAAACTCAAGAGTATAGGCCTGAACTGCTCAATTTCTCTTCATAAGACAAACACTTCAAATTTGAAATCAATACAATGAACCTCTTCTGATTTGTCTCTAATGCAAATACCTCATTCCGCACGACACAGAAACTGTACTCCAGTACAGCCTCACTAATGCGTGTATAGCTACAGCAACACTCCCTACATTTCTACTATATCCTTTTTCAAATAAATGCTGAAATTATGCTTGCATTTCTCAATACTTGCAGTACTCGCAGGCAGGTGTGTTGTGATATGCAAGCTGATACCCTGATCACTCTGTACCTGAGCACTTTGAAGTTTCTCTCCATTTAGATAATAATTTGCCTTTCTATTACGCTGGCCAACTTGAATAACCCTATATTTATCCACTTCAATTTTCATTGCCAAATGTTTGCTTATTCACCCAACCTGTCCATGTAGCTTTAAATCTCTTGAAACACCATTCCGAAGTACAACTGAAAATGTAGCTAAAGTATTTTCTATCCCGTCAAACGAGTAATAATATCGATCGCAAATGGTTGAGGCATGAGAACTGAAATCAATGGCCCTCAACAAATTGCATTTTCCAAAAGAAAATGACACATTTATTCCATCTGACTGCATTTTGTTGGTTAACCAATCCTCCATTCAAGCTAATAAATTACTCCTAAACCCATGTTGTCTGATCTTACTACTTACTCTTTGGAGAAGCGACACATCCAATGCCTTCTGGAAGACAAGATATCACATATTTAAGTAACTCAAGCAAACACTTCAAACTTGATTTAATCTTTGTAAAACCATGTTGACCCCGATGGATTGTGGTTTAACTTTGCAAATGTCCTCAACAGTGGATTCTAATAATTTGCCTCAAATTACAATAGTTTATTGTTACATTTTACTCATTAATGTATGCATCTATTGTAAGTTCTTCCCTTTCAAAAACCTTTAGGTTTTCTTTGAATTCCTGTCTCATGGGCAAAAGGTTTTAAGAGATCTGTTGCAACTGCTGTGTAAGAAGCATGTGTGGCTGAATGGACTCATCATCCTGCTGGTGTACAAAATCGATGGGATAAAGTCTTTCTGGTATTCCCATGTTGTCATCTCCAAGGCCAGAATGACCTCTTCCTGTTCAGGCGATAGAGGGGTGGGAGATTATGGAATCTTCCCGTTGACATGTAACATATTGAGGGGCTGATGGGTATTCTCATATTCATTCATAATAGGTGGAGATACTGAACGGTCTCCTCATGTATCCTGGAGATGGGACCAAGGGAGCGATTGGTCTTCTCTTGTTCCCATACAACAGACACGTGTCTAAGTTACTTCCTACTTTCTCATGACATAAGTCACAGATAGATTTTATCCTTATCCAATTCTCTTGTAACAGACTCGGTGGGTCTGAATGGCCTCCTGTTATCCCAGTGTAACAAATCTCCAGTCACTGTGTGACCGCTTCCAGTTCCTCTGTTACAAACTTGAGGAGGCTGAATGTGCTGTTCCTGTTGCTGTGTAATAGAATGCTGGTGTCGCATGGCCTACTCTGGGCCCAGTGTTATAGATTCTAGTTTCTGATTGCCCTCCTCTTGTAAATATACATCATGCTCCAGGGGCTGACCAGCCTCGTCCTATTCTGGTGTAACAGGGTCAAAGGCCAGAATATCCTTCTGTTGTTCCTGTGTAACAGGCTGGAGAACGGAATGGATTCTTCCATTATCTGTGTAATTCGCTTCAGTTGTTGACTCCTTCCTGTCATCTCGGTTGAAATAAGATCTTCTTTTATTTTTGTAAACTCCAATGGCTGTTGGATCAACCTGATCATCCTTTCGTTATAAGCTAGCACCTTCATTGCAGGAATCAGTTGAGGGAACCACCTCTGAGCTGCTTCCAATACAACAACATCCTTTCTTCATTGAAGAGACTAAATCTGTACACACTAGTCCAGATGTGATCTCACTAAGATCCTGTACAGCAGCAGCAATGCTTTACCACCCTGCTGTAAGGTTCCCACCCAGGTTAGAGCAGTCTCAGCTCTCTGGAGAAAATACAGAGCATTGTTGAACGATCATTGTCCTTCACTACTCCATTAGCATAACGGGAGATCTGGAGAAAATGTCACAATGATGCTTAAGAAGAACATAAATGATGTGGCGAGATGATCTCTACCATTAATCTCCCCAAAGCCCACGTCGCTCAGATTCTACAGAATCTTGTAAGGTGGAGCGTAAAAACAGCAAGGAGAAGGAAACATTGATGGGAGTTATATATCAAAGTGAAAGCTGCAATACAAATGTTGAGCAAATTATAAAACAGGAAAATGAGATATACACATTTGTGGCTACTGCAGTAATAATGTACTGTTTACATTATATCTAAACTGTGTTAACACAGCTGAACGCTAATGCTGGGAAAATGGATTTCATGAGCATGTGTTAGTTAGCTGGCATGAACATTTTGTCGAGCACTGAGCTGGAGATCAGGTTATTTTGGAATTGGTGTTGGATGATCAGAAAAGCTAATTGAAAACTTTGCTGTAGAGGAACTTTTGGGAACAGTGACCACAATGAATTGGTTTTCTTTTATGCTGTTTGAGTACACAGTGTTGTTTTTGTTTTATTTGAAGGAACTGTTATAAATCTGAATCAAGCAAGCCCTGAAGGTGTAAGGAGAAAGTGGGGACTACAGATGCTGGAGATCAGTGGCGCTGGAAAAGCACAGTCAGTCAGTGTACTAGGAGCAGGAGCATTGTCGTTTCGGGCACAACCCTTCATCAGGAATGAGACTTAAGAGTCAAGGGGCCTGAGAGATAAATGAGATGGGGGTGTGGCAGGAGGCAGGTAGCTAGGAATGCGATAGGTAGAGGAAGGTGGGTTGAAAGTGATGTGATGAAGGGAGACAGAACGCCTCATCTACTGCATCCTTTAAACTCAGTGTGATCTTCTGTCCATTGGCGAGACACACGTGGATTATTTCAGAGAACATCGCTGGAACAGCCACATTGACCAACTCCACCACCTTGTGGTTGAACACTTTGCCTCTCCTTTCCACTCTGCAAAGGACATGAGAGTCCTGGGCTTCCTCCATCGCCAAACCCTAACCACCCGAAGCATGGATGGAGAAAGGTTCCTCTTCTGACTTGGGACCCTCCAACCACAGGAGATTAATGAAGATTTCACCAGTTTCCCCATTTCCGCTAACTCCACCTTATCCCAATCCAATCTTCCAACTCAGCACCCTCCCCACTTTTGAACGTTTCTGTGTGTTCATCTTCCTTCCCATCAATCTGGTCCACCCTCCACTCCGACCTAACCCTTTCAGACTCACCTTCAAATATCTAATAAACCAAAGGAAGCAGCTTAGAAAAATGCCAAGTGTTGTAGTAAGCTAGTGGATTCGGAGAAATGTAGGACCCAGCAACGGATGACCAAGAAACTGAGAAGGAAATCAAAAAGCGAAACAGCATGGAAACAAAAGAAAAACATAAAGACTGCTAAAGAAAACCATAAAGCCTGTTAAAAAAACATAAAGACTGCTAAAAAAAAAAGTACATCAGTGTATGAAACTAAAGTAAAAACAAGGTCAAATATGGAATAGTATGTGTGCGGACAGGGTAATTTATTGAAGAGAACAGAGAAATCAGAGCGGAAAGAAACAGTTTCTTTGTGTCTATCTTCAAGGTAGAATATCCATAATTCTCCCAGAAATACCAAGTGACCATGGGTGTTGTGTAAGTCAAGCCTAAGATCATTCTTATCAGTGTTGAGGTCATCTTTGAAAAGAAAACTGGATTGAGTATTTATAAATCTGACAGATCAGATGTACTTCATACAAGAATATCAGAGGAAGTAGCAATAGACGTATTGATTGCATTGCGGATTTTCATGTTATTTTCCAATACATTCCCGAACGATATTTAGCCAATCTGGATATGGCAAAAGTTATAAATATTATCCAACAGTTTAAGAAAGGATGAAGATGGAGAGTGGTGAACTACAGATCAGTTAACTTGTAATCCGCGGTCGGGTGTCTCTTGGGCTGAATTACAAAGAACGTGTTACTGGATATATAGAAGGTAATGACCAATCTGGGGACGATGACAATGCATCGATGAAACGAACGCCATACGTGGCAAACATGTTTTGGAATGATTTGAAGATGATTCTTGTGGACATAGGCAACAAGGAGCTAATGGATAACGTATCGTTGGATATTCAGGAGGATCTTTTTTTTTAAGAACTCTCCCACTAACATCATAAGAAGGGTTAAAGTGAAAGGAATTGGGAAGAACGCATGCAAATAGGAAACGAAAAATTAGGTTTACATTCATGTGAATGTAATTGCATATTGTTGCTGAGACTAAACTTAGAGTATTGTGTACCGTTTGGTGTCCCAATCTAAGATAGAATATACTGACTACAGAGGAACTGCAAAAGGTATTTTCCAGAATAATCCATAAAATGGCAAGATTGTCTGATGGGGAAACTCAGCCTGTGATCTCGAGTTTCATAAGATGAGAAGTGATTGTAGTGAAACTTAGATACTTAGAAACATAGAGGGGACTGAATAACAGAGGGACATGGAGAAGTGCAAGCAGGCGAGATTAGGGAGAATCCCACGGTATTCTACACGGGCAAGTAGAACTGAATAATCAGCAAACAGTTAGTGTCTATTAGAAACCAAAAGGGGGCAATCAGTGCGTCAACCCGGAGAACATTGATAGATTGTTACATGTAAACATCACAGCTGTTTTACTTGGGAGAAGGAGGATGCAGGTACAGAATTCGAGAAGATGGACTGGAAAGCTCTTGAAGATATTGATGTAAAATACTAGCGGGGGTTTGAGGCGTTGTATGGTATAAAATTGGACCAATCCGCAGGTGTGGATACTGTTGGAGTCAAGGAAGGAAACTTTAATTGGTGTCTGACCATAGGGGAGGTGCCAGAGGACTGGAGAGCAGCTAATACGATTCCACTTCACAGGAAGGATGGTAGAGATTTGCCAAGGTAACTACGGACGAGCGAGTATTCGATCACTGTTCGGGAAACTACCGGAGAAAATAGAGAAGGAGAAAATCGAACTCCAATCAGAGTCGCAAGATTTGATCAGAGGTAATCATCATGATTTTATCAGAGTGAAGTCACACCGAATGAATTTGATTGAATTAGTTTGAGGAGGTCGCTTATTTAGTTTTGCAGCAAGGCCTTTGACAAAGTTCCACATGGGAAATTGAAAAAAATAAAATAAGATCTCAGAGTATCAAGGATAACTTGAAAAGTTACAACAAAAATTGTCTTAGTGTCAGGAGGCAGAGGGTGGTGGGAGAATGCTGTTTGTGTGACTAGAGACCAGTGTCCCCTGATGTACCATAGGGATCAGTGCTGTGTCCCTTATTGTTTGTAGCATTCATAAATGGTATAGATGTGAATCTGGAGGGGGAGTGGGTGGAGGGGTGGGAGTTGTGATAAGTAAGTTTGTGTTTGACACACAGATTGGCCGGGTGGTTGGCAGTGAGGAGGAAGTTCTGATTTTACAGGAAGATACAAGTGGAATGATCAGATGGGCAGATCAATGGCAGATGGAATGTGATCCTGATAAATATGAGGTGATGTACTTTGGACGGAGGAATCAGACATGGGGTGTACACAATGATTGGCAGCACACTGGGGAGCTCACAGGGTGTTTCTCCACACATCCCTGAATGTGACTGAAAAAGGTAATGGAATAGTTAAGAATTGAACCTTGGGTGTAGCGTTTATTAATCAGGGAGTAGATTATATGTGCTATACAGGGCTTGGTTTAGTCCATGATGGAGTACTGTCTGTCGTTCTGGGAGCCTCATTACAGGAAGGATGTGATTGTACTGGAGTGGTTGCAGAGGAGATTCACCAGGAGGTTTCCTGGGATGGATCATATCAGCTATGGAGAGAGGCTGGATAAGCTCGGGTTGTTTACTTTGGACAGAGAGGCTGAGGGGATGTGATTCAGAAAGATAAGTTAACAAGGGGCATGGACAGGGTGGATAGACAGCAGCTGCTCCTTTTAGACAGAGGGTCAAGAACAAGGGAGCACACTTTTAAAGTGAAGGGTTTGAGGTTCAGAGAGGATTTAAAGATTACTTTTTTTTCACCCAGAGCGTGTTGAGATCTGGAATGTACTTCCTGAGAGGGGAGTTATCACGGCTAACCTCTCAACCGTTAAAAGTACTTGGACGAGGCCTTGGAAGTTTCATAACATTCCAGGCTATGGGCCTGGTGTTGGAAAGTGCGACTAACACAGATCGTGCTGTATTTCTGTTCGTACAGAAACTGTGCTCCTGTGAGTGTATGATGTGGAGCTGAGCATCTTAAGACAGGAATTGATGGGTTTCTGAAGATAATGTTCACAAAGGTTATAAGAGTGAACTGTAATAGCTTGTCAAATTATATCAATGTGAGAAGTATGAAAAAACAGTGCAGGTTTTTTCCAGTTTGAAACCAGAGAATGGAGAATGGGAAACAAGGAAATGGCAAAACCATGAATCCATAACTTCACTTCTGTCTTCACAGAACTTTCTGACAATACCAGGAAAACCAAGTCTGGTGTTGGAAAACGTAATAGTACATGGAACACAGAACATAGTAAGTAAATGGTTTGGGAGAAATTATTGGGACTGAAAGTAATGGTCATAGACAACACTAAAATTAATTTATGAAATGGGAATTATGTTTGAGAAACTGACTGGGAGACAAATGAAAGAGAAACAATGGATGCAAAACACGTGGATTTTCAGAAAAATGTCGATAAAGTTCCCAGCCTCGTTTTCAAAATCAAATCTGAGTGGATTGGGGCGAATATATGGCCATGTTTCTAGAATGGGACAGTTGGCAGCAAACATTGAATAGAAATAAACAGACACATGAAGCAACAGCCTGACATTGTCTGTAAGTTATGATTCTGTGAGTATGACTATGGCCCAGACACCCATCACCATCCCCGGATATCTCCTATTTCACCAGCAGGACAAACAAAGCAGAAGTGGTGGCACAGTGGGATACAGTTGGAAGAGAATTGCTCTGGGAGTCCTGAACAGTGACTCTGTATCCCATGAAGTCTCCTGGCGTTAGTTTACACATGGGAAAGGAAACCTCCTGCTGATTACCATGTACCAGCCTCTCCCAACTGATGAGACAGTTCTCCTCCATGCTGACGAACACTTGGAGGAAGCACTGAGGGTGGCAAAGGCACATAATGTACTCTGGGTTGGGGATGTCAACGTCCACAAAAGGAGTAGTTCAGCAGCAGCATTACTGATTGAGCTGGCCGTGTCCTAAAAGATATAACTGATAGACTGGGTGTACGGCAGGTTGTGAAGGAACCCACAAGAGGGAAAAGCCATATTTGACCACAGCCTTACTGATCTGCCAGTTGCAGACGTATCTGTCCATATGACATTATCGGTAAGAGTGACTACTGCATAGTCATTGTGGAAATAAAGTCACACCTCCACATTGAGAATAACCTCCACCATTTTAGGTGGCACGATCACCGTGCTAACTAGGACAGACTTCGAACAAATCTACCTGGGTTTCCATAACGTATTGTGGGTCATCAATAGCCGCAGAATTGTACTCCTGCAAAACCTCATGGCCTGGCATATCCTCCTCACAACAATTACCATCAAACCAGAGGATCAACCTTGGTTCAATGGAGTGTGCAGGGGGGGGAAGGAGCAGCACAGGTCATAGCTGACAATGAGGTGTCACCCTGGTAAAGTCACCAACCAGGACTACTTGTAAGCCAAACAGCATAAGCAGTAAGTGATAGACAGAGCTAAGTGATCCCACAAGTAACGGATCAGATCTAAGCTCTGCAGTCCTTCTACTTCTAGTTGAGAATAGTTATGGACAATTTCAAGTCATTGTAGGAGGAGATTCCATGAGTATCCCCATCCTTAATGATGGAAAAGTCCAGCACTTCAGTGCATAAGATAAGGCTGATGCATTCGCAACAATCTTCAGTCATAAGTGCTGAGTGGATGATCCATCTTGGCCTCCTCGATGTGGTCCTCAGCAATTCAGTTACCAGCCATCAGCCAATTTGATTCAGTTGAAGATACTGGATACCCCAGAGGGTACATACTCTGACAACATTCTGTCAATAATACTGAAAAGTTGCTCTCCAGACCTTGTCACTGCCCTCACCAAGCTGTTCCAATACCGTTACAACAATTACATTTCCCCAATTACGTGGAAAATTACCCCAAGTATCTCCGGTATATAAAAAGCAGAACAAATCCAATCCTGTCAATTACCACTCCATCAGTCTACTCTTGATCATCAGTAAAGTGCTGGAAGGTCTTAGTGATTTCAAGCAGCACCTGCTCAGCAATAACCGGGTCAATGACGCCCAGTTTGGGCTCCACCAGGGCCACTCAGCACCTGAACTCATTACCATGGTTAAACATGGACAAAAGAGCTGAATTCCAGAGGTGGGGTGAGAGTGACAGTCCTTTAAAACAAAGCTGTCTTCTCTCAAGTGTGGCATCAAGGGGCGTAAACAAAACTGGAATCAATGGGTATCAGGGCAAACTCCCCGCTGGTTAGAATCATACCTGACACGTAGGAGGATGATCATGGTTGATAAATGCCAGTCAACTCAGCTCCAGGACAAGTCTGTAGGAATCCGTCGGGCAGTGGCCTAGGCTCAAACATCTTCAGGGCTGTTTGATCAATGACCTTCCTTCTATAATAATGTCAGAAGGGGAGTAGGGATAACCCTAGTAACTATAGGCCGGTGAGTCTCACTTCTGTTGTGGGCAAAATCTTCGAGAGAATTGTGAGGGATAGGATTTATGAACATCTGGATAGGAATAATGTGATCAAGGATAGTCAGCATGGTTTTGTGAAGGGCAGGTCGTGCCTCACAAACCTTATTGAATTCTTTGAGAAGGTGACTAAGGAGGTGGACGAGGGGAAAGCGGTATATGTGGTGTATATGGATTTTAGTAAGGCGTTTGATAATGTTCCCCATGGTAGACTACTGCAAAAAATACGGAGGTATGGCATTGAGGGTGAGTTGGAGGTTTGGATTAGGAGTTGGCAGGCTGGAAGAAGACAGAGGGTAGTAGTTGATGGCAAAGGTTCATCTTGGAGTGCTGTCACTAGCGGTGTTCCGCAAGGATCTGTTTTGGGACCATTGCTGTTTGTCATTTTTATAAATGACCTGGAGGAGGGGTTAGAAGGTTGGGTGAGCAAGTTTGCGGCTGATACGAAAGTCGGAAGAGTTGTAGACAGTGAGGAAGGATATGGCAGGTTCCAGCGGGATATAGATAAGCTGCAGAACTGGGGAGAAAGATTAAAAATGGAGTTCAATGTAGGTAAGTGTGAGGTGATTCACTTTGGTAAGAGTAATAAAAAGATGGGGTACTGGGCTAATGGTCGGATACTTGGTAGTGTGGATGAGCAGAGGGATCTTGGTGTCCATGTACACAGATCTATGAAAGTTGCCACCCAGGTAAATAGTGCGGTGAAGAAGGCATATGGCGTACTAGCTTTTATTGGTAGAGGAATTGAGTTCCGGAGTACTGAGGTCCTGTTGCAGTTGTATAAGACTCTGGTGCGGCCGCATCTGGAGTATTGTGTGCAGTTTTGGTCGCCATATTATAGGAAGGATGTGGAGGCACTGGAACGGGTGCAGAGGAGGTTTACCAGGATGGTATGGTAGAAAGATCTTTTGAGGAAAGGCTGAGGCACTTGGGGTTGTTTTCATTGGAGAAAAGAAGGTTTAGTGGTGACTTGATAGAGGTGTACAAAATGATTAGGGGTTTAGATAGGGTCGACAGTGAGAATCCTTTTCCACGTATGGAGTCAGCTATTACAAGGGGGCATAGCTTTAAATTAAGGGGGGGGGGTAGGTATAGGACAGATGTTAGGGGTAGGTTCTTTACTCAGCGAGTCCTGAGTTCATGGAATGCCCTGCCAGTCGCAGTGGTGGACTCTCCCTCATTATGGGCACTTCAGCGGGCATTGGATAGGCATATGGAGGATAGTGGGCTAGTGTAGGTTAGGTGAGCTTGGATCGGCGCAACATCGTGGGCCGAAGAGCCTGTACTGCGCTGTATTCTTCTATGTTCGATGTTGTAAGTGGGGATGTTCGCCAATGATTGCGCAATATTCAGCAATATTTGTGGCTCCTCAGATACTGACGCAGTCCATGTCCAAATGCAACAAGATCTGGACAGTATCCAGGCTGACAAGTGGTAAGTAATATTCAGGTCACACAATTGCCGGACTGTGAACATCACCACTAATATGCAATCGAAACACTGCCCTTGGCATTCAATGGTGTTACCATCACTGAATCCACAGTGGACTGCAGCGGTTCAACAAGGCAGCTCACGACCACCTTCTCAAGGGTCAACCAGGGATAGACAATAAATGCTGCCCCAGCCAGTCACACCCAGATTCATGAAATAAATAAATTGAAAAACCAGATTTTTTTTAACAGAGGAAAGTTGTTGAGGTATCACAGGGATCGGTGCTCAGGCCCCAGCTGTTCACAATATCCATTAAACATTTGGTTGCGGGAATCAAATACAATTTATCCCAACCTGCTGACTGAACTAAAGGATGTTGGATTGCGAGTGGGTGAGGATGTTGTAAAAAAGCTTCAAGGTGACTAAGGCAAGTGGAGTGAATGGGCAAATATGTGGCAGATGGAGAGTAATGTGGGTAGAGGTGACGGTATGCCCTTTGGTGGGAACAAGAGATTGGCAGCTTTTCATTTGAAAAGAGATTGTTTGAAACATGTTGATCTAAAAAGTGACGTGTGCGCCTTTTTGTTGTTTCCTTCTGCGCAGCCCTCCGAGGTCGTGCAGCGCAGTGAGGTCTCAACGCGGAAGTCAATACTGGGAATGGCTTTCCCACGCTGCCCAGTGTACATAGACCTACCAATGGGTAGCTGTAACGTTGCAAATGATCTGGATCTCCCTGTAGACCAGTCACTGAAAGCAATATTGCAGGAGCAGAAAGCAGTTAGGAAGATCAATGTTGTGCTGACCTTCATTTCAGGGGGATTTGAATCCAGGAGTAAGGGTGTCTTACTGCAGCTGTACAGAAGGTTGGTGAGACCCCATCTCAAACACTGCAAAATTGTGTGCAGGTTTGGTCTCCATACCTAATAAAGGACAAACCTGACATTGAGGGAGAGCAGTGAAGGATGACAAGACTGATCTCTGGGATGACAGACTTGTTGCGGGAGCAGAGTTTGGAGCGACTGGGCCTGTATTCCATGGGGTTTAGGAAAATGAGTGGAGATCTCAGTGAGATATATAAAGCTTTGACAGGGTGAGACGGATTGGAAGCAGGGATAATAATTCCCCAGGCTCTGGTGTTTAAAACAAGGAGAAAGTGAAGGCTGCAGATGCTGGCGATCAGAGCTGAAAATGTGGAGCCTTGTTTTCGACAGCATAGCAGGTCAGGCAGCATCCATGGAACAGGAGAATCAGCTGCACCCGTTGTGGCCTCCTCTATATTGGGGAAACAGGCCGCCTACTTGCGGAGCGTTTCAGAGTACACCTCTGGGACACCCGGACCAACCAACCCAACCACCCAGTAGCTCAACACTTCAACTCCCCCTCCCACTCCACAAAGGATATGCAGGTCTTTGGACTCCTCCATCGCCAGACCACAACAACACGACGGTTGGAGGAAGAGCGCCTCATCTTTCGCCTAGGAACCCTCCAACCACAAGGGATGAACTCGGATTTCACCAGTTTCCAAATTTCCCCTCCCCCCACCTTGCCTCAGTCAAATCCATCGAACTCACCACCGCCTTCCTAACCTGCAATCTTCTTCCTGAGCTCTCTGCCCCCACCCCACTCCGACTTATCACCCTCACCTTGACCTCTTTCCACCTATCGCATTTCCAACGCCCCTCCCCCAAGTCACTCCTCCCTACCTTTTATCTTAGCCTGCTGGACACACTTTCCTCATTCCTGAAGAAGGTCTTATGCCCGGAACGTCGATTATCCTGTTCCCTGGATGCTGCCTGACCTGCTGATCTGTCTAAAACAAGGCTCCACAGTATTAGGTACAGACAGACCATTCTGAAATGAGATGACAATAAATATCTGCCCTCAGAGACTGGTGAACCTGGGGAATGCGCTCGAACTTGGAAGCCAAGACACTGAATATAAATAAGGACTTAGAGACACTAAAGGAATGGTGAGAGAGAAGGAGAACGATATGGAAATAAAGGTCCAGGTATCATTATATTGAATTGGGTAGCAAACTCGACAGACCAAATGGACTACTGCACTTCCTACTTTATAGCTTCCCACGGTTAAACACATTAAGGGATGTGTACAGTGTGTGGGAATAGTGCATTGAGGAGATGGTTGAACATGAACTGGAATGGGGAAGGCTCAATGTGTTGTATGGCCTACTCCATTCCCGATGTTTCTGTGTAGTCTGTAAATGTTGTCACAAGCTCTCAGATGTTAGGAAGGAGGTCTCTGCAGGGTCAGCAGGACGATGTTTCTCACTCCCTTTTCCGATACTGAGGCTGGGCCCGGGTTTTCTGCCTGGTTTTATCCTTTAGACCTCGGAACAGTTTGATGCAATAGAATGTGTTGTTTGGCGGATTCAGAGACATTGAAAAGTTTATCACATGTCTGTGTGTCTGTAGTCACGTTTAGGCCAGACCAGGAAAGCACGGGAGATTCACTTTCTGAAAGTACATTTGTGAAGCAAATTGGTGTGTACAATCGACATTGGCTTGAAGGCCACGATTTACGGACATCAGATTTTACATCTTAATATTTTGTCAATTGTGTTTAACTTCCACCAGCTGCCAGAGCATTAGCCTGGTCTGAATTAGTAATCCATTGACCTTTCCACAGCAGCACCATCTCTACATGGGGAACTATCTGAAATCCAACTGAGCAGGTTATTTCTGTGCTATTTAATAACTCTGTCAAAAAGAACTCACACCAATTTGACTGTCGTTGTAGGACTGAGGTGGAGGTAACTGGTCAGATTGTAATTATAATCCTCTTAGGAACTGGACATAGTTGAGTAATTTTCCACATTACCAAGGAGATGTCAGAGTTGGAGCTGGAATGAAAGAGCTTCCCCAGGGACACAACTTGTTATGCAGCACAAGTCTTCAGTCCTATTACAGGAATGGTGTCAGGGACCATTGCCTTTTTTGTACGTACTGTGTTCAGCTATTTCTTCATGTCACGTACAGCAAAATGAATTGGTTGAAGACTGGCATCTGTGATTCTGTGGGTATCATGGCGAGGGTGAGTTGGATCATCAACTCAACACTTCTGGCTGAGGTTGGTGCAGCTACCACATCCTGGTCTTTTACACTGATGTGCAGAGCTGTTCGATTACTGAGGATGGGGATATCTGTGGAGCCCTTTCCTCCGTCATTTGTTTAATCGTCCATCACCATTTATGATAGAATGTGAGAGGATTGCGGAGCTTCGATCAGATCTGTTTGTCAAGGGTGGTAGCTTTAATGGGTTCGTGTCAGGTTAAGGTTCACGTGGTTCTGACCCAGTCATGTTCACCCACAGTCATTACTGAAACATAGATCGTATTGATGGTAATGGCTGACTGAGGAAATTATTCGAGGCTAAAAGTTACAGGTTGTGGTTGAATGCTGTTCTGCTTCTCCTGCTGATGTAGTCTGCAGCACTGCATAAATACGCAGTTTTGAGCTGCAATACCTGCAATGCAATTCTGCTGTCTGTCCCTTAGTTCACATCGAGACCCATTCACACATCAGTCACGTACTCAGTGACCTACTCTGGTTTCTGATGTGGTAACACTTTCGTTTTCATATTCTCATTCTGCTGAGGGTCTCTCCCCGGGTCATGCTTTCTATCTGATACATTCTGCAAAACCAATTAACTGATTTTAATTCAATTGTTTAATTTATCTGAATCTTTTTCCTTGAGTAATACCATCTTCAGTGTTTAAAGTGAGTATGTTTCCTCTGTTTCTCTCCCTGACCATGATTAATAGCTGTGTAATATCAGTGATGTCAGCCTTATGTAGTTTCAGAGCTAATCAATTCTCTGGATTCACAATCATCTTCACCACATTGCATGTTTCCTCTTTTGATATGATGCCTTTATACTCATGGTTGCCCTGTCCTGCCATGAGTATGTTTCATCTCCTTTGGGAGAATTTCTGATATCCTCTGAAATATCTCCAGAAATTCCTGCTTTTGCTGTTCCATGGTCTGGCCTGCTCGGTTCCCCTTCCAATTAACAGTAGCCAGCTCCTCCCAAATGTCTTTGTAGTTACATTGCTCAATTATAATCACATTACATCAAGAAGAGAGCAATAGATATAAACCGAAAGAAGGAGCTTTGAGAAAAGGGACGCAAAGAATAATTGGTAAATTTCTTAACTAGATACAAGAGAGAAAGAGCGAGACAACATAGATGAGAAAATGAGAAAAATGAGAAATCTAGATCATCGAAAGAAGTAGATGTACATCCCTCAATGTTTTGGCAACTCCTGTGTGCAGTGGTCCTTTGTACAATGCACATACAACAGAGCAATATGTTCAAATGCTGGCTCTGATGCCAGAATTTTTATGTCCAATAATATGACAGACACTAGCTTTGGAAAGTACCCAACAGGCCAATATATTGAATTCTGGTAGAAAGGGGATTAACTGAAATAAGTTGGGACACCAGAAGCAAGAATTTATAACACATCCTGATAAGAATGAGAGATTGGAGTGGAGAATTCCAGAAAAAGATGGAACGTTGAGAGAAGGGAAACATATCATTTTAGATGAGAATCAAATGATGTTTTAATGTTTTATAAATTTTATACATCATATGCATCACTTTTCGTTAACTGTGTCTCCGTTGTTCATTTAGAATATGTTGTGCACATATGAAAAGTGTTACATATATGCACACACACACATTAATTAAACAGTGTATATAAAATCATTTTTCCGCCATTGAAATGGTCGTGTTGTCGTGTTACCAGGATACATCTGCACCAACTGGCCACCAAAAGACATGACCCACTATCACTATGTTCCATATATACAGGCAAAGAAGGGCACCACTTTGATTGGGACAACACACACACATACTAAGACACGCAAGGACGTTCTTAGAGGAATGGCATTCTCACCAGAAGTCAGTCAATAAACACACCAATTTAGATCCTATCTACCTTCTCTTGTAAAACAAAAGAACTGGAAATGACATCACCTATCTTAAGAACCCAAGACCTATAAATAGAGGACGCGACATACCACCAGCGCTTCAGCAGAGACTCTCACTGATGATTTTACCTAGTCATGGTGTCGAATCGTCAGAAAACAAACCTTCAAGCACAGCGAGCTAACTTGCATACATACAAACTGTTATATTTCTTTTATTAGTGGAATTTGGGAGTTCTTTGTCACTCATGTATTAACAGATTACGAGGAGAGGTGAGCTTTTTGGGGTTTTTGGTTTTAATTAACAGAAGTGCTCAACATAGATGTCTTCACAGTTTGGGGCCCTGCCGTATGGGACTTAGACAGATTTGAACCGATTTCGGGTACAAAATGTCCCAGCAAATTCCAACACGTTGCAATTAGTGATCTAGATCTTCAAATAAAACCGGTCGGAAAATCTGTTTAACTTTGTTTACTTGTGGTTGTTTAAATTAAAAGTGAGAGAAATGGCTTTTAACATTACAAAAGAGGTTCGCAAATTTGCCAAGAAAGTTTAGAAAGACAGAAACAGGACATTTTTTAGAATTAGCAAATAAGTTGGAATTGGGTTTAACCTGGGACAAAAGGAAACCTGACATTATAATGGATTTAGTCAAGCACTTTGATGTATCAAAGAAACAGACAAGTGCTGTCGAGTTAGAAAAAACTTAAATTGCAAATATGGCAACTGAAGTTTGACGATAAAGAATGAGACGGAAACAGAGAGAGAAAAAAGAGGAGAGGAAAATGAAAGAGAGAGAGAATTTGAAATTCAGAAGTTGGGAATTAGACAAGAAAGTTAAATTAACTGGATGGAGATGAAGGGAGAACGTCGGGATGTATACAACTATGTTAGTACCTTGCCATATTTCGGTGAGAAAAATGTCAAAACTTTTTTTATTTCATCTGAAAAAAATGACTCAGCAGATTATGTGTCCAGTGAACATGCGGGCAATGCTAGTTCAGAATAAGCTGGTGGGCACAGCTGGTGATGCATGTGCAGCGCTACTAGATGAGGGGTCAAGAGATTATACAGATGTCAAATTGGCTATTTTGATTGGCTATGAATTGGTATCAGAAGCATATAGACAGAGGTTCATAAAAATAGAGACGGAACCAGGTCAGACTTATGTTAAGTTTGAAAGAATTAACTAGTCATTTTGATAGATGGGTGCTGGACTTAAAAATAGATAAGACCTATGAGGCTCGAACGGAGACTATTCTGCTGGAGAAGTTTAAAGACTCACTTCGAGAGATGGTAAAAATTCATGTGCACGAACAGAAAGTTCAAGAAGCGAGAAGCGCGGCAGAAATGGCAGGTAAATATGCATTGGTGCATGAGATGAAATTGAGCTTCTGGGAGAATTTTCATACTATGAGGGATAGAAATTGGGAGAAGGGAAGTTCACACATTACAAAGCGAACAGTAGCTCACAATAGTTTACCACAAGTGAAAAAAGAAGCCCAAAGGGAATGAAAGGAGGTGAAAGGCCTCAGATGTTCTCACTATAAGGGCGTGGAACACATAAAATGACAGTGCCGATGGTTTAAGAATGGCACTGGGAAAAGGTGTTTTCATTGAAGTAAGCTGGGACACACTGTGATAGTCGTTGAAGGAAGGCACTTTGGGGAAAGATGTGGCAGAAGAAGCTAAGCCAGTGGCATTACTGAAACTGGTAAAGGAGACCCCAAGTAGAGCCGAGGAGCTGCAGGAGAGTATACAGCGAAGGCAGGGGCTGGGTAGGGAGTCAGTACCTGAACGCTATAAAGAATTTGCCTCTGTAGATAAAGTTTACTCATAAAGATCAGGGGGAGAAGAACAAGAAATTATAATTTTGTGAGATATGGGATCTGCTCAGTCTCTAATAGTTGCGAAGTGAGACGCCGGAAAAGCACAACAGATCTGGCAGCAACCGAACAGCAGGACAATCGAATATCAGGCAGAAACCCATCGTCAGGAATGTGGTGGGGGGACAATGGGGCTAAAAGATAAATACGAGGGTAGTAGCTGGGCTGGTGGGAGGGTCACTGGGAAGGCGATAAGAAGATGTAGGTGGGAGTAATAATGATATGTCGGTTGCGAGGGTGGAGTCGGTAGGTGGGAAGGAAGCTGGCCAGTTAGGGCTCTTCAAGAGGGCAGTTCTAGGTTGAACGGTTGGATCTGGGAGAGGTTGGTGGAGGGGAGATTTGGTGAAGTCAACGTTGATGATGGTTCCAGTTTGAGGGCTCTAGTTGTCCTACCACCTATTCACAACACCCTCCTCTCCGACCTATCACCATCACACCCCACCTGCGTCTAACTATCGCCTTCCAAGCTATCTTACACCCAGCTCCACCGCCACCCTTCTATGTATTTCTCGGCCCCATTCCCCCTCCGTTACCACACCCCCCACTTTCCTGATGAAGGATTTATGCTTGAAAAGTCAACTCTTCTGCCCCTCGGATGCTGCCTGGTTGGCTCTGCTTTTCCAGCGCCACACTTTTCAACTCTCATCTCCAGCATCTGCAGCCCTCACTTTCTCTCGGCCTCTAATAGTGAGAGATGAAAGCATTTCCAGGAATACAGTTTGTTCTTGTGAACGATTTAACAGGATCCAAGTTGGGCGTGGCACCCCTTCTGTTGGAGAAGGCAAAAGGAAAACTCGGGAACTGGGGAGTTAAAAGAAAAATACCCAGGACTTTTCCAGACTGTATAGTAACAAGATTGTGGGCGGCACGGTGGCACAGTGGTTAGCACTGCTGCCTCACAGCACCAGAGACCCGGGTTCAATTCCCGCCTCAGGCAACTGACTGTGTGGAGTTTGCACGTTCTCCCCGTGTCTGCGTGGGTTTCCTCCGGGTGTTCCGGTTTCCTCCCACTGTCCAAAGATGTGCAGGCTAGGTGAATTGGCCATGCTAAATTGCCCTTAGTGTTAGGTAAGGGGTGAATGTAGGGGTATGGGTGGGTTGCGCTTCGCCGGGTCGGTGTGGATTTATTGGGCCGAAGGGCCTGTTTCCACACTGTCATGTAATCTGTAATCTAATCCGTAATTCCACTGTCATAAGTTAGAGCAGGAAGGAAAACCAAAATAAAAAGCCAAAGGAGATGATGCTCAGTGAACTGACACCCTGCTTGATGTCACGGTGCAGAAAAAGACCTGAACAGGCAGAGGATCAGGCAGAGGATCAGGCAGGGGTGTTTAGTCCTGAAAGGCTAATGGACTTACAACAGATATATATACACACACACATACACATGCACACACACAAAAAAAGGAATCAAAATATATTGTCGAAAGTTATTAACTTAAAGATAGAAAGCTAAAATTAAAATGGAGACCCCGATAGGTTAGTGCAGAAGGGAAATGGGCCGAAGTGCATCAGATTGTTTTCGGAGTAGCGTAAAGTGTAACGGGTAGCACATAAACTAACTGCAGGGGGTCACCTAGGTGTACAGAAGACTCAGGCTAAGGTATAGAGGCATTTCTAGTGGCCTGGAATGCACACGGACGTGGTTATTTTTTGATGTACATGTCAAACATTCTAAATGGTAGGGAAGTCACAGGCAGTACTAAAGCCAGCACCTTGTTACCAATTCCTGCATTCGAAGAACATTTCACGTGGATTATGATAAGTTGTGTAGCTCCCCTATCTAAAATAAAAGTGGAAACCAGTATTTGCTAGCCATAATGGATGTTTCTACCAGATTCCCAGAGGCAATTCTATAATGGAGTCATGATTCGGAGATGCCGGTGTTGGACTGGGGTGTACAAAGTTAAAAATCACACAACACCAGGTTATAGTCCAACAGTTTTAATTGGAAGCACACTAGCTTTCGGAGCGACGCTCCTTCATCAGGTGCAATCACCTGATGAAGGGGCGTCGCTCTGAAAGCTAGTGTGCTTCCAATTAAAACTGTTGCACGATAATCTGGTGTTGTGTGATTTTTAACTATTATGGAGTGTTAAGGTAAAAATGGAGGTGGAGGAGTTGGTAGCTTTCTTTACTCACTGTGGGCTCAGCAGAGAGATTCAGTCAGGCCAAGGTCTCATTTTACCGCTCAGCTGTTCAAGGAAGTCATGGATAGTTTAAGGAAGTCATGGATAGCTTAGGCATACAGCACCTCAAATCAAGGGAGTCCCATCTGAATCCCAGGCACCCTGAAGACCATATTAACAGCGTACTGTCAGGATTACCAGAATGATTGGAATGAAGGTGTCTCATTAAATTGTTTGCCATTAGACAAAAATTATTTGCCCCAAATAAATCTACTCAGTTTACTTCCTTTGAGTTAATATTTGAAGTCAGAGGTCCTTTGGAATTAATTGAATATAAATTGACAGGACCGAAGTCAGAGATCTCACACTCGGATTATATATGTGAGGTGAGGGAGAGATTAGATGGAGTAGGTGAGTTAGCTAAACAGCACCTGAAGGGCACAGCATAGAATGAAGCACGTGGCAGATAAAAACTCTGATATTTTGACGATTTCCTGTTGGGATGACGTATTAGTATTGCCACCAGTGATAGGAATCCCCTTCAATGCCAGGTTTAGGGACTCAGGAACAGAGTTATGGTCAGATGGACAAATTGTGTAGTTTATCTGTATGTTGTAGTGATTTTTAGCAAGTGATTGAAAGCTCATGTGTTACAGCTGCCAGAACATGTTGAACGTTTACAAGAAGCAAACTTTGTAAAAAAATTAAAGAAAACAGAATTCGCGAAGGCAGAGGTGACGTTCGTGGGACATTACATTGGACATGGAAGGTTGACCCCATGGAACACAAAGACAAAGGGCTTTGAGGAATTTCCACGACCATCCTCGAAGAAAGAGGATTTTTGGAACTGAGTGGATTCTATCGGAAGTTTGTTCCAAACTTCAGCAGCGTATTGGCACCACTGATGAACTTAGTAAAGAAGGAAACAGAATTGTGGTGGACAGAACAATGCCAGGAGCCATTTGAGAATTTTAAAGCAGAATTAATCACCGATCAGTTTTAGCTATACCAATTATTTTGAAACCCTTTCAAAATTCTATTTGCTTCTAGGGATATAGGGGTTGGAGTTGTATTGATACAATAAGATGATGATGGAATTGAATGGTTAATTGGCTACTTGTCGAAAAAACGCAATATCCACCAGAAAGAAAAATACAACATTCTCCATTATTGAAACAGGATGATTAAGTTTCGCACTGACCTGACAATATTTTAATGTTTATGTGACATATAAATTGTCTGAGATGGTTGTGGACAACGACAAACCTCTCGCGTTTTTTGGAATATTTAAAGACCAGAATATGAGAGCATTTCATTGGAGTCTTATCACACCGACTTTAAACTTACAAAATGTACATGCTGTGGGTCCTAAAATGTGATAGCAGATGTGTTATCGTGGATTTAAAGGAAAAGGTTTAGATAAGATTTGACTTATTCCAGTTTATATAGGTGTGTAAGATTAATATGAATGATATAACTGAGATTAATACTTTTTTTTATTTCATAATAATAGGATTAAGAATTAGAAGAAAAGAAACGAAGCCATTTTTTCATTCTGATGTTTTTTTTTTCTGAAGGAGGGAGGTCTTATGAAGCAGAAAGCATGTCAGCTCACTTTAAGACAGAACGGGTTTTGTTGAATAGAAAGTACAGCAAAGATGCCAGCTAAATGTCAGATTGTTCCATATGTCACAGTTAGCTGTGAAATGGATACCTGAGTTTTGGTTGCTGTTTTGACAACAATTCAAGTACAACCAAAGCGTTTAAATAATGGTCAAGATACCAGAAGCCAACGGAATTTGAATATTATTGTTTAGACACCTGGAAACCAATCAAATTATGAGAATTGTTGTATCATGGGGAGTATATAAACCCAGCATTTGAACACTAGACGGAGAGCCACTGCCATCCAACAACAGATTCACTGCTGTAGAGCAGGAGTGCTAACTGGCCATCTCAAACACTCTCTTTCAAAGATACATGTTCATGTCAAACCTACTTGCAATAAAAAATGACACAGGGAGATCAGCAGCTGGAAGAGTGAACACAGCGGGGAAGATAGAGACGGTGTGGTCTTGAGATTGTAATGTTTAATATGTGGGCTGTTGGAACAGAATATTTTTACAGAGTCGGAGTCAGATAGGATGTAGCTAAGAAAAGAGGGGCTTGTATTTGTGAATAGTTGTTGTTTAGTGTTCACTATTAAAGTTAAGAAACTAACTTGTTAATTTTTGTATAAATCGTGGAATGTAGGAGCTATGTGTCACTCATATTTTAATAGATTCCAAGGTGAGGCGAGCTTATCTGGGTGTTTGTTTTTAATTAACAGAAGAGTTCGACTCCATCTTGTAAATGTCCATCCATGCTAACCCCAATTCCCTACAGTTGGCCCATATCCTTCCAGTCCTTTCCTATCCACATATTTATCCAAATGCGTTTGAAATGTTGTTAATCTAGCCCCCAAACAAATCTGCTGGCAGCTCATCCGTACACCAGCCATTTATGTAAATAAGTGGTCCCTCAGATTCTCTTTTAATCCTTCCCCTTTAACCTTAAACTGATCGTCTCTCGTTCTCGATTCTCTAAACCTTGGACAAAGACTGAGAGCATTAACCCTACCACTGTGATCTTATTCAGCTCGAAAAGGACTCCGTCAGTCTCCTACATGCTAAAGAAAAGGTCCCAGCTTGTCCAACTCCTCCCTATAACTCAGACCAAAGGGTCCTGGCAACGTCCTTGAAAATTTCTTCTGCACTCTTTCTAATTTAATAACATCATCCCTATAACAACGTGTCCAAACTGAACACAATACTCCAAGTGTGACCTTACCAAAGTCCTGTGTAACTGCAACATAAATTCCCAACTTCTATCCAAAATGTCCCACCTGATGAAGGTCAATGTGCCAAAAGCTTTCTTCACTGCCCTGTCTACCTGTGACTCCACTCTCAGAGAACCGTGCAGCTGAACTCCAAGGTCTCTCTGCCCACTACACCCTTGAAGATCCTTCCATTCACCATGAAACTCCTACCTTGCTTTGAGTTCCCAAAATATAAGACATCACGCATCTATATTAAATTCCATTTGCAATTTCTCGGCCCACTTCCCCACCTGATTTAGGTCCTGCTGCAATTTCTGATAAACTTCCTCACTGACCATGCTCCCACTTACTTTAGTGTCATCTGCAAACTTACTAATCATAACTTGTACATTCTCAACCAATTCATAGATAACAAACAACAATGGACCCAGCCTCCAGTCTGACAAGCATCCTTCCACTAAACCCTCTGCTTTCTACCATCAAACCAACTGTGTATCCAATTGGCCAGTTCCCCCAGCATTCCACGTGATGGAAACTTCCAGAGCAGTCTGCCGTGTGGGACCATATCAAAGGCCTTACTGAAATCTACAGAGACTATGTCTACCGCTCTGTCCTTATCAACCTTCCTGGTCACTTCATCAAAGAACTTTAACAAATTTGGGAAGCATGATCTCCCACTCACAAGTCTATGCTGACTGCTCCGAATCAAATCCTGTGTAAGTAATTGGTGCAGTCAATGGTGTGCTTCCCTTCATTGTAAGATGATTCGAGTACATAAGTAAAGCCATCTTCCTGCTGTTGTAGAGCCTTGTTGAGAGTGCATTTGGGGCACTCTGTACAGATTTAATCTCCTTTGTAAGGAATGATCTCCTTACCATAGACACGGGTGATGGCAACATGAGGATAGAGTAAAGAAACTAAGTGTTTAACGTGTAAAGCTGTGAGAGACGCAGAAATGGTGACGCTGAAACACGAGGAGTGGCAGCGAACACTTATTTCCACAAGACACATTGATAGGGTGAGAAAATCCATACTTTGCCCAGGATTGATTGGTTTGATTTATTGCCACGTGTATCTCAGTACAGGGGAACACTTAATTTATGAGTAGTGGGGGCAGGTCATAGTAAGCATGGCCAGGCAGATCATAGGGTGGAAATAGACTTGGACAGAGTAAGGCATACAGGATACACTGCACAGGACAAGCATGTGAGAAGATGAACATGAGCAAGATCGCCATTATTTGAACTTGGAGAGTCCATTCTTCAGTCTAACATGGCTTTCCGAATAGTTTATATGCCTTTACTAACTCTCGCCATGTTATTGTGCAGTCGGTGTGTGCCCCTGTACTGAACGCCATGTTTTCACAATCCCCAACAGCAGCCACAATACCTTCATTCTGAAACAGGTACCCATTCCCACCAGCTTCCACCCTACATAGAGAACACCAGGCTGGCTTGTCGGAGATGGAAGGTGCCTTCTTGAGACTTCATACGGGACATATGGCTTCCCTCCTCACCATGGTAAAGTCCCACGTGTGTATCATGAGTAACGGAGCCAAGAGGAACAACGTGGAGCAGTCTGTCTGTGTAGCCTCTGCTCCACTTGTTCATCATGTTAGAGCATCAATCTGGAAACACATAAGTCTGCCGATGCTGGTGATCAGAGTAGAGCGTCGATTGCTGGAAAAGCACAGCAGGTCAGGCAGCATCCGAGAAGCAGGAGAATTGACGTTTTGGGAATAAGGCATTCATCAGGAATCAGCATCAATTACCACATTCTGCACCCCCGTGTAAGTGCATTGAGTTGGGAATGGCCTCCTACTGTTCCTGTATAAGTGACTCAAGAGGCTGATTGGCTTCTTCCTCGTCCGATTGGACAGGGCCAAGGGCCTGACTAGTTACCCCTGGTTCCTGTTTGACAGCTCATTGTACTGACAAGTGTGATGATGCTGTAGCTTTAAGAGGTTATTTTGTCCTGGTTTCTTTTAAGAGAGAGATTGAACGATCGTTACCAAGCTAGTTAGTTAAGACTGCTTGAGTAACAGCTACGGAGGCCTTGTGTTTATTTTAATGCAGCCTGAATGGGAGTGGCCAGCTCTCACAGATTAGGATCTCTGGGTTTTGGTTTCTCAGTGAGATCAGAAACTATTGGCGTCACAACAGAGTTGGAAGCTTGAGTGTATATCTCCTGACTGCTACCCTCTCTGAAATTTCTCTTGATGCTGTCACATTTCATCTGAAACAGACACTTTACATTCCCTGTAAAATAAGAAAACATTAGAGTCTAGGCTGTTGCCTTCAATTTTTTTCGAAGGGCTCTGATGTGGTCCATCACACTGTCCTCCTCTTCCTGAGTAATAGGCTGGAGGCACTGAATAGGCTGTCCTTTTCTTCTCCAATAGTGTCAATGGGCTGAATGGCTTCCTCATATTCCTGTGAAACCAGCGTGAGGTGCTGAATGAACTCTTGTTTTACTGTGGCAATGTGCAGTGTCAGGCAGTGCTGTTACATGAATGTTACAGACACTTTAACAGCACAAGCCTGAGCGGTGTCCGGGTCTTGCTGCACATGGACACAGACCAGTTCAGGAGCTGACGGGGGACAAAATGTTCTGAACATTGTGGAATCTCCAGTGACCATCCCCACTTCTGATCTTATGGTGGGGAGGGTGGGGGCGGGGAGATATTGATGAAACAGCTGAAGATGTTTGTGAAGGGGAAGCTACCCTGAGGATCTCGCACAGAGGTGACCCAGGACTGAGATGATGAACATCTTCCTTTGTGCCATGTTTGATTCCAAACACTGGACAGTTTACTCTGATTCCCATTATGTCCAGTTTTGTTAAGCTCCTTGATGTCAACAGAAGTCAACCACAGCCTTGATATTGGGGCCAATCATTTTATCTGAACCCTTGTGTCAACCTCTTTTGTTCACATCAATAAACCATGATATAGGAGCAGCAAGTGTTTTCTTCAAACAGATGGGATTGAATGTCAGGATTTCTCTTCTCAAGAGTCTTCTGGGAGCGAGATGACTGAAAGTATTTGAAGAGGGGTTAGATGGATATTGATCTGTCAGAGAGGTGAGGGCTATGAGGAATTGGGCATTAAAGAGGATTTCAGACCGAGAGCAGGTCAGCCATGATCTTAGTGAAGGACAAGGCAGGCTTGGGGAGTGAACGACCTGCCCCTGTTTCAGATGTTCTCATATTTTGTTATTGAAAAGCTAGTGGGTGTTATTTTCATGAATGCTCTGTTATTTCATATTGCAGTCAGGGAGACCAGAGGATTCTGTGAGCCATCTCTGGGTGAGGTATAGGGGCTGTATTCACAGTGAATGTAGGTCTACAACATGACCAACAAATGAAGCACAAGTTGCAGATAAGGGAAGATCTGTAAAGAGAGATGAGGGTCTTCGTTTATACCCGTGCCTGGGTTTTCCAATTACATTTCCCAAATCACCTCAAAGCGTGTGGGACAGTTATGAAGGGCTGAATAGACTCCTCTGTTTCTATGCACCAGTTTATAGCAGTAAGTAGCCTCCAACTGCTCCTGTCTAACTGATTTGAGGGGCTGAATGGAACACAGAAGCATGGGACTGAGGAGCAGAAGTGGGTCATTAGATACTTTGAGCCTTCTCCACCAGGCACTAAGATTGTGACTGATCAGGTTGTGGTCTCAGCCCCACTTTCCTGTCTGCGTCCCATTATGCATGACTCACTTCTCTGTCAAATATTTATCTAATGCAGTTTTCAATTAATGTGAGCAGAGAGGCACGATAAACTTCCAGTGAAGAGAATTCACACTTGAAAGGTCCTTTCAGAATTATTCGTCATTCTTTTTATAGAATCAGAGAGTCATGCAGAACGGAAACAGACCCGTTAGTCCAATCTGTTCACTCCGATCAGATATCAAATCTGATCCAGTCCCATTGCCAGCATTTGGCCAATATCCCTCCTCTTTCAGACACTTTTTAAATGTGCGATTGTAACCACCTTCAGCACTTCCTCTGACAGCACTTTCCGTACACACACCACTCTCTGAGTGTAACATGTACCTTCAGGTCCCTTCTAAATCATTCGCCCTCTCCCCATCAACCTATGCCCTCTTTTTCTGGACTCCCCTATCCTGGGGAGCAGAACGTGGCTGTTCAGAATATCAATGCCCCTGATGATTTTATAAACCTCTATAATGTCACCCCTCAATCTCTGACACTCCAGGGGGAAACCTCTCCCTAAACCTCAAACTTCCACTCCTGGAACATCTGTGTCTAAATCATTTCTGCAGAAAACCGAGTTGTATGCAGTATTCTTAAAGTCGTCTCACCAACATCCTGTACAGATGTAACATGCCATAACAACCCCTGTACTCAATGCTCTGACTGATTAAGGGAAATGTGCCAAATGTGTTCTCTCCCACTCTGTCTACCTCGACTCCACTTTCAAGGAACAATGTACCTACAGCCCTATTCCTTTGTTTCACAACACGCCCCAGGACCTTACCATCAAGTGTATAATTCCTGCCCTGGTTTGCGTTCACAAAATGCAAAGCCTCGTATTTATCTAAATTAAACTTCATCTCTCACTCCTTGCCCCTTTGTCCCATCTAATTGTGGTCTCGTTGTACTCTGAGATAATCGACTACACCACCTTTCTGATGTCATCTGTAACCTTACTAACTATGGCCCCACTATTCACATCTAAATCCTTTACATAAATGATGAAATGCTGTGACCTCAGTACTGATTCTTACAGCACACTGCTGCTCACAAGCCTCGAGTCTGAAAAATATCCCTCTTCCTTCAAGCCAATTGTGACTAGCTTCCCCTGTCTCCCAAGTGACTGAAACTTACTCATTTGTCTACCAATCAGAATGAAATACTTGCTATGAAGTGGGGCTGAGTAGGTTAGGTTTATTTCACTGGAAAAAAGGGGATTGAGGGGGGACTTGATCGAGGTTTACAAAATCATGATGGGTTGAGACAGGGTGGATAGAGAGGGGACTTTTCCCAGGGTGAAGGATTCAGTAATGAGGGATCGTGCTTTCAAGGTGAGAGGTGGAATGTTTAAGGGGGATACACGCGGTAAGTACTTCACACAGAGGGTGGTGGGCATTTGGAACACGTTGGTAGCAGAGGTGGTAGAGGCAGGCACGGTAGATTCATTTAAGATGCGTCGGGACAGATGCATGAGTAGGTGGGGAGCAGAGGGATACAGATGCTTAGGAATTGACCGACAGATTTAGACAGTACATTTGGATTTGGTCAGGTTTGGAGGGCGAAGGGCCTGTTCATGGGCTGTAAATTTTCTTTGGTCTTTGTTCTTTAAATGAAGTCCATATAGACAATGTCAACCAAACTGTCTTCATCAATCTTCTTTGTCACCTCTTCAAAAAACTCAACCAAATTAATGAGACATGATTTCCCACGCAGAAAGACACGTTTTCTACTCCGATCAGCCCTTGCCTTCCCAAATGTATGTAAATGCTATTCCTCAGAATCCCCTCCAACAACTTACCCACCACTGACATCAGGCTGACCGGTGTATAATTCCCCGGCTTTTTGGGTCACTGTTTCCTTTTCTAGTCTCACTCCTCCACTGCACCCAACAAATGTTAAAAGTAACCAGGTTGGTGAGATGGCCGATCATATCTGTCTCAGACTGGGTCAGGATCAGATTTAGGAACAAGTCATTCTAGTTTATTTAACCTGCTCAAATAGCACGTTTATGATCCAGAGCAATGTTACTCAAACAATGGTGGAAAGATGAATGGCAAACTTTGGGTATTGCAATTATATAATCAATATTTCCCTTTCTAAAAACACTGACACACACTCACACTCACACTCTTTTAACTTGAAAGAACTCTGTCCAGATATTATTGGAACTCGTGAAAAAGGGAAAATTGTGAGATTGTCCAAAACGCTATTCTGTTTCTGAAGATATTGTACTCACACAGCTGCGAGCAATGGGATTCCATCCTGGGACAGTTGGATTTGGCTTAATTCACTTTGCTTTAGGCAGTGAGGAGATTCCAGTGAATTCTGGTCAGTGATCACCCAAAGGGTAGCACGGTAGTTAGCACTGCTACCTCACAGCACTAGGAACTTGGGTTAGATTCCAGCCTTGGGTGACTGTCTGTGTGGAGTTTACACATTCTCCACTTTTCTGTGTGAGCTCTAATTGGTGATCCAGTTTCCGACCACAAACTGTGTAGGTTCGGTGGATTGGTCATGCTGTAGTGTTCAGGGATTTCTAGGTTAGGTGAATTAGTCAGGGATGAATATTGGGGAATGGGTTGGGAAGGTTGGTATAGACTTGTTGGGCCGAAGGGCCTGTTTAAACACTACAGGGATTCCATAAAAAATAAGAATGGTAATGACGACTGTAGATTTTTTTTTTTGCTCGCACGCATTGCTGTGATGAGGAACAATGAAGGAAAGAGAGTGCAATAGGCCGTTCCTTCTCAGGCAGATTACATTTTCTCCCTCTCTGAGCTGAATCACACAGTAATGTAATCCTTTCCCAAACTGGAACATTTGAAGTCTCCTTGTACATTGTCAAAACTATGTCCTCCATCACATTCCCTGTTCCATGTAGGTGCATTATTGCTGCTGTCATACACAGAGCCATACTCTTAGCAGAAAATTGTCTCGTTTGATTTGAAATATGTTTACATGGCCCTGCGTCAATAAAAAAATAAAATGTTTAATTTATTCAGAATAACTGTGTTAAAATGAATGCATTTTTTAAAGAAATACAGAAATTGCTGGAAAAGCTCGGCAGGTCTGTCAACATCCAGATTCCTTTTACATGCCGTAGTTGTACCAGCCTCCACCACTTCCTCTGGCAGCTCATTCCATATACGCACCACCCTCTGTGTGAAATGATGCCCTTTAGGCCTCATCAAAACTTTTCCTCTCTCACTTTCCACCAATCCTCTATAGTTCTTGACACGCGTAACCTGTGGGAAAACCTTGAGTACTCACCCTATCCATGACCATTCTGATTTTATAAACCTTTACTGCTGCAAAATGTAACTTTAATCAACATGAATAGCTGTACTTTCAGTCATCCTGGGCCTAAATTCTGAAATGCAATACTGACACCTCTTCCTTGTCCATCAGGTCACAATTCGAAATCCATTTTAATCAGTTTGTTCAGATGTATCAGGAGACACATCTGTGAGCTTTACACCGAGACCTTTGTGCCCGGACGGACACGAGCACCACTCAGCAATACCCATAAAGCTGTAACAGTATTCTCCTGTGTGTTTGCTCATCAACCTGTACTGACATGCTGTGACATACCTCTGAAACAGGCAGAAATTGAATCCAGGCCTTCTAGTCCAGAGCAAGGAACACTACCACACAAGTTCAGGAATTGGAATCAAATTCAGAGCACTGACTGAGAGGCAGGGACATTACGCACTATACTACCATACCCAGATTTTGGGACATATGTTAGTGCCCGCTTTCAGCTCAGTGTGGGTTAATTATAATCAGAGCTGAAAAATGTGTTGCTGGAAAAGCACAGCAGGTCAGACAGCATCCAAGGAGCAGGAGAATCGACGTTTCAGGCATAAGCCCTTCTTCAGGAATGAGGCTGGTGTGCCAAGGAGGCTAAGATAAAAGGTAGAGAGGAGGGACTTGCGGGAGGTGCATTGGGAATGTGATACGTGGAAGGAGGTGAGGGTGACGGTGATAGGCCGGAGAGGGGGTGGGAGTGGAGAGGTCGGGAAGAACATTGCAGGTCAAGAAGGTGGTGCTGAATCTGACGGTTGGGACTGAGATAAGGTGGGTGAAGGGGAAATGAGGAAGCTGGAGAAATCCACATTCATCCCTTGTGGTTGGAGGGTTCCTAGGCGGAGGATGAGGTGCTCTTCCTCCAGGCGTCTTGTTGCCATGGTCTGGCGATGGAGGAGGCCAAGGACCTGCATGTAGTTGGTTGGGTGGGAGGGGGGGTTAAAGTGTTGAGCAATGGGGCGGTTCGGTTGGTTGGTACGGGTGTCCCAGAGGTGTTCTCTGAAACGTTCCGCAAGTAGGCGGCCTGTCTCTCCAATGTAGAGGAGACCACATCGGGTGCAGCGGATGCAGTAAATGATGTGTTCGGAGGTGCAGGTGAATTTGCGGCAGATATCGAAGGATCCCTTGGGGCCTTGGAGGGAAGTGAGGGGTGAGGTGTGGGCGAAGTTTTGCATTTCTTTCCGTTGCAGGGGAAGCTGCCAGGAGTGGAGTTTGGGTTGGTGGGGATTGTGGACCTGACGAGGGAATGGTGGAAGGAGTGGTTTTTCCAGAACACTGATAGTGGAGGGGAGGGAAAGATATCCCTGGTGGTGGGGTCTGTTTGGAGGTGGCGGAAATGACGAAGGATGATACGATGTATCCGGAGGTTGGTGGGGTGGTAGGTGAGGAATCAATGGGGTTCTATCCTTGTGGTGATTGGGGGGGGCGGGGTTCAAGGGCGGAGGAGCGGGAAGTGGAGGAGATGTGGTGGAGGGCATCGTCGACCAAGTCTGAGGGGAGGTTGCGGTCTTTGAAGAAGGACACCATCTGGGTTGTTCGGTATTGGAATTGGCCCTCCTGGGAGCAGTTGCAGCACAGGCGAAGGAATTGGAAATATGGTTGGCGTTTTTACAGGGGGCAGGGTGGGAGGAGGTGTAATCTAGGCAGCTGTGGGAGTCAGTCGGTTTATAGAAAATGTCCGTGTTGAGTCGGTCGCCCAAGATAGAAATGGAGAGGTCTCGGAAGGGGAGGGAGGATTCTGAGACGGTCCAGGTGAATTTGAGGTCGGGGTTGAAGGTGTTAGTAAAGTGGATGAAATGTTCAACCGTCTCGTGGGAGCACGAGGTAGCGCCGATACAGTCATCGATGTAGCGGAGGAAAAGGTGGGGGGTGGTGCCAGTGTAGCTGCGGTAGGCCAGTGTCTGGCCTATCACCGTCACCCTCACCTCCTTCCACCTATCACATTCCCAATGCCCCTCCCCCAAGTTCCTCCTCCCTACCTTTTATATTAGCCTGCTTGGCACTCCAGCCTCATTCCTGAAGAAGGGCTCGAAACGTCGAAATGTCGATTTTCCTGCTCCTTGGATGCTGCCTGACCTGCTGCGCTTTTCCAAAAACACACTTTTCAGCTCTGATCTCTAGCATCTGCCATCCTCACTTTCTCCTATTTATTATAATCAGGTTATCATTACTCAATTACAAAAAAAAAACACTTTGTATTGTTAAACAAATGCAAGATATTTGTCTCAACTGCAATCTGTACCTCCTCCCACGAACCACACTAGGCTACCCAAGCTCAGGGTCTTTGTGAAACTCAAGGCCGGAGTGTGCAGGCATCCTGGAGAGGGATGGGCATTTTAACATTGAAGGGGGAGGGTGAAATTGCAGTAATATCACACACTGAGCTGAGGGGTGGCAGAAGGAGTTTAGTTTGGATTACTGCGAGGTATTGGGTTTGGTAAATCAAACAAGAGCAGGACCTATACAGTTAAAAGTAGGGCCTTTGACAGTGTTGTAGGACAGAGACCTAGGCCGTCAGGTATAATTCTTTTAAATTTGCATCTCAGATAGATCGTGTGGTTAAGAAAGTGTTGAACACACTTGCCTTCATTGGTCAGAACTTTGAGTATCGGATGTCATGTTGTGGTTGTACAGGACATTGGTGAGACCCCTTCTGGAATACTGTGTCCAGTCTGGTCATCCTGCTCGATCATTCCATAGGCGCACCAGCCTCTGGGTGAAAAAGATGCCCCTTAGGTCACTTTTAAATGTTTCCCCTCTCACATTAAACCTATGTCCTCTAGTTTTGGACTTCCCGTACCCTTAGAAAACATTTTGATATTACTGACCTTGATATTATTAAACTGGAGAGGGTTCAGAAGAGATTAACCTGGATGTTGTTGGGAATGGAGGGAGTGAGCGAAAAGGAGAGGCTGGATAGGCTGGGACTTTTTTCACTGGAGAGGATGAGATTAAGGGGTAACTTCACAGAAGTTTACAAAATCGTGAGGGGTACAGATAAGCTGAAGGGCTGATGTCTTTTCCCTAGAGTTGGGAATTCAAAACTGAGGGATATTTTAAGATGCGAGGAAAAATGATTCACAAATGTCATGAGAGGTAATTATTTCAGACAGAGTCTGGCTTGTGTGTGGAATGAACTTCCAGAGGAAACGGTGAAAGCAGTGACAGTTTACAATGTTTTAAGGACATTTAGATCAGTATGTGGATAAGACATCAGTTTGCATGGTGCTGGGAGCAGCTGCCCTCTCCCTCCCCCTCTCTGAATGAATCCCTGTTGGTTTTCACCCTCGGCCAATGCCTGTGCAGTGGCGTATGGAGGCCAGCAGAGGGTGGCATTGCATCACTTTAAACACGACAGAGACTGCCAGACCTGCCCCACACAGAGACACACAGATACACTGACAAGAATTGTTAGGAATTGAAGCTCATCTGGTAATTTCAATTAAACATAAAGAAATGCTCAATTCACCTTGAAAACTGTTCAAATATGAATGGCAGAGAACTCACAAATTCCACAGTTTAAATAAAAAACATCAATTTATTTTTTACCTCTGAAAGTGAACATTTTGCGTCAACTATTCACAACTCTGAGACCCCCAATCTCTTAACTGCTTATTACCCAACTCCAGCTCTCTTGCAATATGTGTTTCTGGGTCTGCCATTCTCTCATATCTCAGGTGCTTGCAAGCTCTCAGTTCAGAACAGCATTCACCTACTCCTAAAGGTACAGTACACGCTTTCAACTTCATCACATCATACCCTGATTAATATAGATAAGTGGAACCTATCCAGATCTCTCATGCTCTGTGGTTTGTTAATATTTCATTCAGACCGCCTGGATTTTTGTTGCTCCGTTGACAGCATGTCATTATTCGACACCGTCCATGGAGCAATATTTCACTTGCTCACACTCGTGAGTGTGGCAGGATTTCAGATGTTTCATGGGGACTGTGACGCTAGGACGATCTCAATATTTGTAGATGGCATCGAACCTGGAAGAATTGTAAAATCTATGGAGGGCAGTGTGGAACTTTAACAGTAAAATCACACATTGGTGTGTTCAGGTATATAGCAGATGGGGATCAATGCAGAACATTGTGAGGTGATGCAGATTGGTACGAAAGATAAATAAAGACAGTCTAAAGCAGGCTGTGCCATTAAAAAGGGGATGCAGGAACAGAGGTCACTGCGTGTATATGAGCACAGATTATTGAAGATGTCGGGACAAGTGGGGAGGGCAGTTAATATCACAGATTAGTTTCAGTATCTGAGCTGTTTACAGGAGGAGGTGTAGGAGGGAATCTCGGTGCTCCTCTCCTGGGAGGTGGTGGTGACGATGTGTTGTGAGCCCACCCTCCTGCCCACCGAGACCGTGGGGATTCCATTTGTACCAGCTCGACACAAAAGGGAGATGGCATCAGGGCCACGGCTTCTAAATTGTGCTGGGGGGAAACGGAGCTGCCTGTGTGTTTAAAGTTAGAATCGCCCTTCATTGAACATTGCTCCTTACTCGGTTGGTGGGACGTGGATGTTTCAGAATCTCCACACGAGGCGTCCTGGTCCTCTCCGGCTCGTACCGGGGTCCTCCCCACATGGCGGGAGGGAGGGAGGTGAGGGAACGGATATCGGGGACTCCATCACCGGGCTTGGCCCTTTCTGTCCTATTCCAGGCTGTTTCTCCTGGAATGGTAGAAGGGGAGGGAGGGAGGGAGTGAGTGTGGGGGTGGGTGGCCCTGCTGTTAGCTGGTATAGGTAGGGGACGTGGTCATGGTGAGGTGTCCGGAAGGAGTCAGTCCACAGTGTTGTATCCATGCAGTGTTATTAATGTGGTGGGTGGGGGTGGGTAAAGTGGAGGGGGAGAGAGAGAGAGAGAGAAAGAGAGACAGACAGAGACAGAGAGAGACAGAGAGACAGAGAAGGTGCTGCATGCAGCAGTGAGAGTGGTGGAGCATGAGCCTTGTTCGGCGATCTATGCTATAACAGATATACCGTGAGTGTGAGGGAGCAGAGAGAATCCGGTGACCCTTATCCTGACAGAGCGGGGAAGGTTATTGATGCTTGTCATGTATTGCTGGACATTTCCTCAGACCACAGTTACTGCACTGTGCTGGGTGGTGAGCTCAGATCATGCTCGGTGGGTCTGATGGTGTGGCCCCCTCTGGGAAGAGAATGTTCCCCCTCTGTACTAGCCCAATCACCAGGCTCTCCGTGCCCCTGTCGACAAACCGCGGTGTAATTACACCTTATCTGCCATGCTCGGTGTAAACTGCAGGGCAGCTCCAGACTGAGAAAGCTCAACTGTGTGACCCTTGGCCTTTTAAAGATGGCCCCAGTGTCAGGGGTCATGGAATATCCAGGGGCAACCAGGCGATGGTGAGTACCTCCAGCCATAATGGGTGGGAATGTCGGGCTGGTATTGAATGAGAGGGACACCATGGGATGGGGTGGGTAGTTAATGAGGTGAGTTCGATAGGATAGCACAAGGAAAATAGCTCGGCCCCGTGTGCATGATTCCTCTGTCACACTCAATGGAAATGGCACTGAGACAAATTATTGTTATATTTAGCTCAATGAGTCAAAGACTCTGCTGACCCTCCACCCAGATACAAAGCTGCAGGACAAATACTCATCCAAAACTCCGCATCATCTGAACTCCCACCAATATCCTGTCCACCCACCATTCTTGAAAACACTTATGTTACACGATGCTGTTAAAATGTTTTCATTTCTGCATTCTGAAACCTGGGAAAACATCCTTCCATAACACTGTCTCTCTGTCTCCCCCTCTGTGTCTATTTCCACAGCCCTCCCATTTGTTATTGTCTAAACTGATTCCCCCTCCATCTCTGTATCTCTGTGGCAGTCTTGTTCACACCCACAACATCCCCTTGTCAGGACACAATGGAGAGATGGAGCTGGAAATGGGTGGGAGCTGCACATCCTGTCACTTCCAGCATGGGCTGCAAGTTTCCCCACGCTGGGCAGGGATCTAACACAGTGCTACTGAGCCATGCACTGGGGTCGTGTACACAGTCATACATGCTGGGAGGAAACTGCTCCTGGGTTACAGATCAATACACTGGGGTGGAGTACAGAGTCCTAGATGCTGGGAGGGTAACTGCTCCTGTTTTATAGATCAATGCACTGGGATGGTGTACACAATGCTATATGCTAGGAGCGTAACGGTACCTGGTTTATAGATCAATGCACTGGGGTGCAGTACAGTGTCCCCCGGCCCAGTTCCGTCACCGCGCCTAACCCCGCCCCCCGGCCGAGTTCCGTCACCGCGCCTAACCCCGCCCCCCGGCCGAGTTCCGTCACCGCGCCTAACCCCGCCCCCCGGCCCAGTTCCGTCACCGCGCCTAACCCCGCCCCCCGGCTGAGTCCCGTCACCGCGCCTAACCCCGCCCCCCCGCCGACCTCTGTCCCCGCCCCCAGGCCTAACCCCGCCTCCACATCCAGCTCCAGTCCCACACCAGGTCCTAGCTCCCCGCCCTGCCGTGTGTTCACCATCCCTCCGGACCTGCCCCTCTCTGAGGATGAGAGATCAGTCCTCAGGAGGGGTCTCACCTTCGTTCCCACACGTTCTCGGGTCAATGAATTCAATACATGGAGTGACGTTGAACGATTCTTCCGCCGCCTTCGCCTCCGTGCCTTCTTTTTCAATCAAGACCCTCACCCACCCTCTGACGACCCCTTCTCCAACCTCCAACACACCCCGTCCACCTGGACACCCCGTGCTGGCCTCCTACCTGCCCTCGACCTCTTTATTGCAAACTGCCGCCGCGATATTAACCGCTACCTGAACTCCCACACCCCTCCCACCCACTCCAACCTCTCACCCTCGGAACGCACAGCCCTCCACTCCCTCCGTTCCAACCCCAACCTCACCATCAAACCAGCTGACAAGGGAGGCGCAGTAGTAGTTTGGCGCACCGACCTCTACACCGCTGAGGCCAAACGCCAGCTCGCAGATACCTCCTCCTACTGCCCCCTTGACCATGACCCCACCCCCCACCACCAAACCATCATCTCCCAGACCATCCATAACCTCATCACCTCAGGGGACCTCCCATCCACCGCCTCCAACCTCATAGTACCACAACCCCGAACCGCCCGTTTCTACCTCCTGCCCAAAATCCACAAACCTGACTGCCCCGGACGACCCATCGTCTCAGCCTGCTCCTGCCCCACCGAACTCATCTCCTCCTACCTCGACACGGTCCTGTCCCCATTAGTCCAAGAACTCCCCACCTACGTCCGTGACACCACCCACGCCCTCCACCTCCTCCAGGATTTCCGCTTCCCCGGTCCCCAACGCCTCATCTTCACCATGGACATCCAGTCCCTGTACACCTCCATCCCCCATCACGAAGGACTCAAAGCACTCCGCTTCTTCCTTTCCCGCCGTACCACCCAGTACCCTTCCACCGACACCCTCCTTCGACTGACTGAACTGGTCCTCACCCTGAACAACTGTTCTTTCCAATCCTCCCACTTTCTCCAAACAAAAGGAGTAGCCATGGGCACCCGCATGGGCCCCAGCTATGCCTGCCTCTTCGTAGGGTATGTGGAACAATCCATCTTCCGCAACTACACTGGCCCCACCCCCCATCTTTTCCTCCGCTACATTGATGACTGTATCGGCGCTACCTCGTGCTCCCACGAGGAGGTTGAACAGTTCATCCACTACATTAACACCTTCCACCCCGACCTCAAATTCACCTGGACAGTCTCGGACTCCTCCCTCCCCTTCCTAGACCTTTCTGTTTCTATCTCAGACGACCGAATCAACACGGACATCTACTACAAACCGACCGACTCCCACAGCTACCTGGACTACACCTCCTCCCACCCCGCCCCCTGTAAAAACGCCATCCCATTCTCCCAATTCCTTCGTCTCCACCGCATCTGCTCCCAGGAGGACCAGTTCAAAATACGCACAACACAGACGGCCTCCTTCTTCAAGGACCGCAATTTCCCCCCCGACGTGATCGACGATGCCCTCCACCGCATCTCCTCCACTTCCCGCTCCTCCGCCCTTGAGCCCCGCCCCTCCAACCGCCACCAGGACAGAAGCCCACTGGTCCTCACCTACCACCCCACCAATCTCCATGTACAGCGCATCATCCGCCGTCACTTCCGCCACCTCCAAACGGACCCCACCACCAAGGATATATTTCCCTCCCCTCCTCTATCAGCTTTCCGTAGAGACCACTCCCTCCGCGACTCCCTTGTCAGATCCATACCCCCCACCAACCCAACCTCCACTCCCGGCACCTTCCCTTGCAACCGCAGGAGGTGCAACACTTGCGCCCACACCTCCCCCCTCACTTCTCTCCAAGGCCCCAAAGGAAACTTCCATATCCGCCACAGATTCACCTGCACCTCCACCCACATTATCTACTGCATCCGCTGCAGCCGGTGTGGCTTCCTCTATATTGGGGAGACAGGCCGCCTACTTGCAGAGCGATTCAGAGAGCACCTCTGGGCCACCCGGACGAACCAACCCAATCACCCTGTAGCACAGCATTTCAACTCCCCCTCCCACTCCACCGAGGATATGCAGGTCATTGGACTCATCCACCGCCAAACCACAACAACGCGACGGTCGGAGGAGGAGCGTCTTATCTTCCGACTGGGAACCCTCCAACCACAGGGGATGAACTTGGACTTCACCAGTTTCTTCATCCCCCCTCCCCCCACCTTGTCTCAGCCGAATCCCTCCAGCCCGGCACCGCCTTCCTGACCTGCAGTCTTCTTCTTGACCTCTCCGCCTCCACCCTACTCCGACCTATCACCCTCACCTTGACCTCTTTCCACCTATCACATTTCCAACGCCCCTCCTCCAAGTCCCTCCTCCCTACCTTTTATCTTCTCCTGCTGAACACTCTCTGCTCATTCCTGAAGAAGGGCATGTGCCCGAAACGTCGAATCTTCTGTTCCCTAGATGCTGCCTGACCTGCTGTGCTGTTCCAGCAATAGAGTTTCAACTTTGATCTCCAGCGTCTGCAGACCTCACTTTCTCCCTGCAGTACAGTGTCCTACATGCTGGGAGGGTAACTGCTCCTGGGTTACAGATCAATGCACTGGGTTGGGGTACACAGTCCTACATGCTGGGAGGGTAACTGCTCCTGGTTAACAGACTATGCAGTGGGGTGGTGTACACAGTCCTACATGCTGGGAGGGTAACTGCTCCTGGTTAACAGATCAATGCAGTGGGGTGGTGTACACAGTCCTTCATGCTTGGAGGGTAACTGCTCCAGGTTACAAATTGGTGATCACTGCGCAGCTCCTGGTGATGAACAGATGTTTAATCCGGGTTTATCGATCAATTCATGGGTGTGGTCTCTACTGCTTCTCACACTTAACAGGCAGGAGGCTGGATGAACACAGCAAGCCAGGCAGCATTCGGAGGTGTGGAATTTGACATTTCCCGTGTAAACCTTCAGGACACCTTCAGCAGTGTTACTCCCAAAACGTCGATTTCTCCACCGCCTCATGCTGCCAGGCTTGCTGTGTTCTTCCAGCCGCCTGCCTGTCTACTTTGGATTCCAGCATCAGAAGGGTTTTTTTTGTCTCTCTCCCAGCTTCGCATACTCGACAGATGATTTAAAGGTAAATGCTCTGACATGATCTGGACAGATTGCTGGATTGTACTGAGCAGTACACTGGCCTGGTCTGCACAGTGTTTCACGATGAATAGACATCTCCTCTGGGTTTATGGTGTCTGGGCTGGTTCTGTGAGGTGGATTGAGAGTGTGGAATATCTTACCATTTCAGCTGATCTGGTAATACCTTTAGTTTCCATTCCTGTGATTGGACCCTCCGTCTCTCACCCCCTTAACGTTACAGTGTGCCCAGGTACAGTTCATCATGTTGTTGAATACCCGCTGTCCTGGGAACAGGCAAAGCCTCTTCATTCAGAAGCAGGCAGCCATTTCCATTGTCCTCGCGTCTCCACGCAAAAAGGAATGATAGCCTTTTAGATAAAGGCTGTCCCAGTTGTGCAGGGCTCAAAACATCCTCCCCCTCACCAAGTCCCACCACCAACCAACCACATCAAAATATCCGGTATGTTCTGAGAGTAATGGGGCCACTGAGAACATCAGGGAGCAGACCATCAGAGTGATGGGGCCACACTTCCCATGTCTGGACAGGTCAGCGTGAACCCTCCAGTACACATGGTATCACTAAGTCCTGTAATCCCTCTCTATCTATGTAATACACAGCCTGTTATTCTTCCTGAAAAAAGATCACAGGTTCACAGTTACCCACATTATATTCGATCTGCCAAGTTGTTGTCTGTTACTTATCCATTTACAGAGTCTCTACCTCCCCTTGATAACTTCAGTTTATATCAATCTTACTGTCAGTTCAAATGTAGTTAGAACATGTTTGTTCCATTTCTGGAAACCATTGATGTAATTTGCAAATAGTTGAGGTCCCAGCACTGGTCACTGCAGTCAATAATTTGATAGAGACTGATTTCTCCCTAATTCATTCTTGCTCCTGGCTCAGTATCCCCCCTCCCTCCCCGTATTCCTATGTAGCAGCTTTGAAAGGCTGTATCTTCCCTGCATTTCCTGTGTAACAGGTTGGAAAGGTTAAAAGATCTGCTCCAATAGCTGAGTAACAGCATCTAATGGCAGAATGGCCGCATTCTGTTCCTGTTTAAATCTCTTGTGTTTTTTAGTGAACATGATGTCTGACACTTCAGTTTATTTTTAGTGCTTATTTTTCCCCAGCATCCATGTTGTGCGTGTACAGGTGTGAGACACAGTGAGAGACACAAGGTGCACGAATCTTTATTCAAATTTCCACGACCAGGAAGAAAGGAAAGTGACAAGCAGTGCCCTTCACATCAAAGGGTAATGCTGTGTGATCAAACAGTGAAGGGGAGGGCAGGGATTAAATCAAAATAGAGTTGGAGGGGGAAATAATGCACTCCACTCCCTGCGGCGCCCACCTCTCCGTGAACAACTCCAGGATGTTGGTGTACTCCTTCTCCAAGGACACCCGGGCTCTAACATAGCAGAAGAGGGGCAGGCAGTAGTCCCTAAGGACCCCCTCCACGGCCTGCTGCCTGGTCCTGTTTATGGTCAGTTCAACCAGGCCCAGGACCAGACCCATGAGGAGGTCTTCAGACCTGCCCTCCTTCCTCCGTACCGGGTGCCCGAAGATCAGGAGCGTGGGACTGAAGTGCAGCCAAAAGCAGAGGAGGAGGTTTTTCAGAAAATCAAAAATGGAGTGCAAAGGCCCACACCCAATATACACGTGGTCCACGGACTCCACAGCGCCACAGAACAAGCAGTTGGGCTGGGAGTCTATGAACCAACGCAGTCTGCGGTTGCAGGGGACCCTCCACTCCAGCTCCCCGAGAGAAAGGGGAGGACTCCCGCCTAGAGAGCCTCCATTGGGGATCCCCACCGCCCAGTCGCAAATGGGCACGCCAAGGCGCGTCCGGACGGTGGATGAGGGAGAAGAGATGGACGGTGTGCAGCAGCAGTCGATATAGGATACGCCTTTTTACGTCCTTAAAAGGGACAAGATTAAAATTCCAGGGCAGCTCAGGTTGTGGGGCACAGGCTCCCGTGGGAAGTACAGGACCTTGTGCCAATGTGAAATTCCGTGTGGGCTGGGGTGAGCCTGGACGGAATTCCACTGCACACCTGAGCATCCTCCAACTGGTGCACTACGTCAGGTCCGAGCATTGCCGTTTTAAGGCGTCGGATGGCGGTGGCCACGTACCAGACGTCTACCACTGCCCTGCTCGCTATGTCATGCTGCAGCGTCCAGCCCAGGCTCCCGGCACCCTGCACGTCCCCGACCCTTGTCACCCTCGCCACCACGGCCCTCCCCTCTGACAGCCACTCGAACCCGCGAGTACGGAGGTGCGGATTCCTGAGCAATGGCTCCCTGATGACAGCCGCTACTCCAGCCGGAGGGTAGCGGAGACGCGATTCGACCATATTCCAGACAGTGATCAGGTCCTGGTAAAAGATAGGCAGTGTCTTGAGGGCAACCTCCAAACCGTCACGGTCGACAAACAGGAGCTGCGTGTCGTAATTGAGGTTACGCACCTGGCGGAAAAAAATACGTAGCCAGTACGCCCCACCGAGAAGGAGGCTCGACGTAAATGTATTGCTGCAAGGTCTGAAGGCGGAACGTCGTGACCTGGGTGCAGACGCACACCAGCGACTGACCGCCCTCCTCAATAGGGAGACTCAGAACCTGCGCAGCGACCCAGTGCACCTTTTTGTTCCAGAAGAAGTCGACCAACGTTCTCTGGAAGGCAGGGACAAAGCCAGGAGGAGGGACAAAAGTGACCAGCCGGTAGCACAGCATGGCGGCCACCAGCTGGTTTATGACCAGCACTCGTCTCCTGTAAGATAGCACTCAGAGCAGTCCTATCCAGCGGCCTAGGCGAGCCGAGACTTTGGCCTCCAGCTCCTGCCAGTTGGGCGGCCAGGATTCCTCAGCCGGGCTGAGGTAGACCCCCAGGTAGAGGAGATGGGTGGTACTCCAGCTGAACCCCCGCAACTCCTCCGGCAGAGTCCACCCGCCACGGATCGACCAGAAGTCTGGAACATTTGGCCCAGTTTATCCTGGTGGAAGACGCTGCCGAGAACATGACCTGGCACTCGCGCATCCTCCCCAGGTCAGCCGGGTCGATGAAAGAGAAGAGCACATCGGCAGCGTAAGCCGAGAGGACCAACCCAGTGCCCACACCATGCAGAACCAGCCACGACAACCTCCCCCGCAAGAGGCGCAGGAAAGGCTCCACGCACAGGGAATACAGCTGGTTGGACGAGGGCAGCCTTGATGTACTCCTCTCCTGAAGTGAAGGGGCGCCGCCAGGGAACCGTTAACTTTAACCAGACACTCTGCAGTGGTATGTAAAAGTTGGATCGGGGCGAGGAACAGCATCCCGAACCCAAATGCCCGCAGAGTCCCGAGCAGGTATTTGTGATCGATCCTGTTGAACACCTTCTCCTGGTCGAGAGCAGGAAGGCGCTCGGCAGACCAGCCCGTCGACAGAAATGGATCAGGTCCTGGACCAGGTGGATGTTGTCTTGAATAAAACTCTTGATGGGCTGAATAGCCTGCTTCAGTACAGGTGAAGTTGGGATTAGTGCAGAACATTTTGGAACAATCAGTGAATAGGCCACTTCTGACTTTATGATGGAGGGAAGGCCATTGATGCTGCAGCTGCTGCTAGCACACAGTGTCTCATGGATGGCTAGCTTCCATGTGCTTGGTCCTTTAGAAGTATGTCCCTACTTCACAGGAGGAGTGCCACATAACACAGTGGGCAGGGTCTTCAATATGAGGCTGTGACTTCCCGTCCACCAGGACTGTGTGCTGGTTGCTCCTACAGATACTGTTAGGGACAGATCCCTCTGGGACAAGGGGTTTGGTGAGAATGTTTCCCTCTTGTTGGTTCACCTATCACTTCCCCCAGTCTGACTGCTGTGTATGTGAGGCCCCTCACTGCTCAGTCAGTGGTGGGCCTGTGGATACACTCTTGGTGATGAACATTGAAGTCCCACACCCAGAGGAGGTTCTGTGTCCTTGTCACTCTTAGTGCTTCCTCTGATTTGTTTCTAACATCGAGGGGAACTGAGTTATCACCGAGAGGAGGGGTGGGAGGCAGGAGATATCCATTCTCAGGCGATTTCCTTGACCATGATCTGTTACCATGAGATTTCCTGGATTCTGGAATTAATGTTGGGGAATTGCAGGGTAACTCCTTCCCTGACTGTATCCCAGGGAGTCCCCATCACTGGTGTGTCTATCCTGCCGGTGGGACAGGATTGCCCAGGGATGGTGATGGGGCTTCATGAAACATGAACCATCAGGCCTGGTCCCGTGAGTATGACGATGTCGGACTGTTTTCTGACTGGGAGTGTGGTGCTGGAAAAGCACAGCAGGTCAGGCAGCGTCCGTCGAGCAGGTGAATGAACGTTTCAAGCATAATCTTTTCATCAGGATTGAGACTTGTGGACCGGGGAGCTGAGAGATAAATGGGAGGGGACTGGGGCTTTGGTTGGGGGGAAGGAAGCTGGGAATGTGATCAGAAGATGGATGTGGGGGAGAAGTGATAGGTCAGAGAGGAGGGTGGGGTGGATGGGGGAAAAGGTGATGGACAGGTCAAGGTGTTCCCCTGAACTTTATGTCCCAACATCCTATAAGTGATGTTCCTTGGAAGGTTCTGTCCCCAACATTCTATAACTGTCATTCCCCGGAACGTTCTGTCCCTGACATCGTTTGTGAACGGCCGGACGTCAGTGAATTGAACAAACGATAAGATTCCGAGGGAAGAGATCCCGTTTCAGGGAGAAGGAGACACTGTTCCAAAGGCCCGTCAGTCAGGTAAAGGGGTGAATACGTTTTCCCTGTGTTTACATTTCTTCACGACACAGGATCGACCACAATTTAGACCAAAATACAGGAATTCCCAAACTCCGTTTGTCTTCAGGAAACTGGGAGAGAGTCCTTCAGGACAGCAACATTTCCACCTTACGTATTAGGAACTGGGAAGGAGTGACCTGTGTCTGCTCTCGAGTGATTGAGTGTTTGGGAATGTTCTAAAACCATCTGTCCTTATGGATGTGTCTTTGTGTGTTTGGGGAAGGAGGGTTTCTTGTGGTTTATGTCACATTTTTGTCAGTAATTCAGACCTTCGCATTTGTTATTCCAGCTCCAATTATTTTAATAAATCCCTGAATACAGGGACACATTTGAAAATCTCACTGGGTCTGCAATCAAACGGGTCCCTTTGCTTCCAGGCTGATGGATAATGTGTTTGTTTTCCTTCCTCACAGTTAACGTAGTGACCATCTACGTCCTGCTTTATAAAGATTGTGGATTATCTCCATGTGTCAGACGTTACCTGGGGGCCATGGCAGCGGCGGATCTCCTGGTCATTATCCTCGACCTGATCCTGAGACACATTCCCATTGTTTATTGGGAACAATTTTATTTCCTGATGGACTCCGTCCCCGTGTGTAATATCCACGCCGTCCTGCTTTATGCAGCCAGTGACTGCTCTGTCTGGTTCACCGTCACTTTCACCTTTGATCGGTTTGTGGCCATTTGTCGCCAGAAGCTGAAAAGTAAATATTGCAGTGAGAGAACGGCGGCTGTGGTTCTGGGAGCAGTGACTGTGCTGAGCTGTTTAAAGAACATTTCCTGGTATTTTATGCTCACGGCTTGGTATTGGCTGGGGAACCCCCCCTGGTTTTGTTATGTAACCGACGCTGTTCGAACCTCCAGTGTCTGGGGTACAATCGAGTTCCTCCACCACATTCTAACCCCGTGTGTCCCATTTCTTCTGATTCTGCTGCTCAATGTTCTCACCGTCAGACACATTGTAGTGACCAGCAGAGCCCGCAGGAGACTCCGCGCTCACACCAATGGGGACGCTCAGTCTGACACAGAAATGAGAAACCGTAAAAAATCCATCATTTTACTGTTTGTGATCTCGGCCAATTTCATCCTGTTATGGTCAACGTTAATGCTTTATTCTCTATGGAACAGGTTGATTCATATTGCGTCTGGGTCTGTGTATCTTGATCCTTTTGTGGGGGAATTGGGCTTCATGCTGCAGCTCCTCAGTTGCTGCACAAACACCGCGATTTATGCCGTGACCCAGACTAAGTTCAGGCAGCAGCTGAAGAATGTGCTGAAATATCCCTTCACTGAAATCCATCCATCCATCAAATCCCCTCATTAATCAATCCATCCGGGATTTTCTCATTTCAGTTCAGTGTTTCAGCGATGGAACAGCCTGTCGCTATGGGAACAGACTGAGGGTAGAGCTGGTTTGTCCCTCCTTATCCCACAGGGGGGTTCCAGGGAAACATTTCAATGTTTCTCACAACTCAGGGGGCAGTGCGAAAAAGCACCATCCCACTGACCGTATCCATCACTTCCATTTGTAAACAACAAAAATGTTGATTAAAGCATGCCAAGCAGCAGAGCGACCAATGTTGTTGTGTGTCTTTGTGTTAGAGAAGCTGAGCTGGAGAGAGACAGACTCAGCCCCAAGTCCTGGTCCTCAGGGAAGGAGAGGCCACCGCGCCCTGAGCTCAGGAGCTGTGTTTAACTCCCTCTGATCCCCCACTACAACCTGGCCTCCCATTCCCTCTCCCCCACTTTTCCTCCTCAATTCTCTCCCTCTCTCTCGCTCTTTCAGGACACTCTCTCTTCCTCACCACCTCTCCCTTTCACTCTTCCTCTTCCCCATCTCTCTCACACACCCCCAACATCGGCTTCTCCACATGCCTTCACACCTCCCTGTCCCCCTTCCCCTTGTCTCTCCTGACGACTCTGTCTCCCTCCCACAATTCTGTCTCGACCCAATTTTCCCTCCTACCACCTCCCACATCACATCCCCAACCCCCCACACGCAGCCGCGCCACCACGAACTCCCCAGACTCTGGTTCAGAGGGAGAGGAAAGAATCAGGAGACAGAGTGTGTCAGACAGAGAGGGGGAGGGCGGGATAGAGATGCAGGAAAAGAGAAACGATGGGAGGTGGGGAGGGAGAGAGACACCGAGGAAGGGGGATCGAGAATGAGAGAAGAAGGAGAGGGAGATAGAGTGAGAGGGAGAGAAAGAACGACAGGGGAGGAGACAATGAGAGAGGGGGCAAGAGACTGGAGCGAGAGGGGGGACCGAGAGAAGGGGAACAGAGAGCGCGGAGAGAGGGGGGAAGAGAGAGCAGATAGAGAGTGAGAGGGAAAAGAGAAGGTGGGAGAGAGAGGATAGGCGAGAGAGAGAGGATGGGAGAGAGGAGGGGAGATGGAGTAGGGGAGAGAGAGGAGGGAAGAGAGAGGAAGTGAGAGAATCGATAGGAGAGAGAGGGGGAGAGGAAGCAAGAGAGAGGAAGGAAGAGAGGACTGGGAGAGTAGAGGGAGGAGCGAGGAGGGGGAGAGAGGAGAAGGAGAGAGGAGAGGGAGAGTGGAGGGGAGAGGAGGGCGTGAGAGTGGGAAGGGAAAGGGTGTAGAGAGAGGGGTGTAGAAAGAGGGGGTTAGAGAGACGGTGAGGAGAGAGGGGGTAGAGAGAGGGGGTAGAGAGGGGAGAAGACAGAGGGCGAGAGGGAGAGACGTAGAGAGAGGGGCGGTGAGAGGGAGAGTGAGAGAGAGAGGGAAGGCCGAGAGAGGGGAGGGAGAGTGAGAGGGGAGGGAGAGTGAGAGGGGAGGGCGAGAGACAGGAGGGTGAGAGACGGGAGGGAGAAAGGGTAGGGCGAGAGAGAAGAGGGCGATAGAGGGGAGGGCGAGAGAGGGAAGGGAGAGTTGGAGGAGAGGGAGAGTGAAGGGAGGGAGAATGAGAGGGGAGGGCGAGAGAGAGGGGAGCGAGAGAGAGCGAAGCAAATGGGAAAGAGAGGAGCAAGACAGAGCGAGAGAGGAGAGCGTGGGGGTGATAGAGAGAGAGAGGGAGAGAGTGAGCGAGAGTGGTGCGAGACAGGGGTGAAAGAGAGAGAAAGAGAGAGAGAGGGAGAGAGGTGCAAAAGAGAGGTGCAAGAGAGAATGAGAGAGAAAGAGTGAGATGAGAGCAAGGGTGGGACAGAGTGAGATGTGTGTGGGAGAGAGGGTGAGGGGGAGAGGGAGAGACTGAGCTAGAGAGAGCAAGAGAGTGGCGAGAGAGGTGCGACAGAAAGAGAAAGGGGAGAGACACGGGGAGAGAGAAGGATAGAAAGTGCTGGGGGATAAAGAGAGGGACAGAGAGAGCATAAGCGAGCGAGGGAGAGTGAGCGAGAGGCAGAGAGATGGGGAGGGCGAGAGAGAGGAGGGCAGAGCGAGATATGGGGGCACGCGAGAGACAGAGGGATGAGAGAGAGGGGTGCGAGAGAGAGAAGGTGAGAGGGGAGGACTGAGAAAGAGAGACGGTGAGAGAGAGCAACACACAGGAGAAAGTGAGGTCTGCAGATGCTGGAGATCAAAGTTGAAACTTTATTGCTGGAAAAGCACAGCAGGTCAGGCAGCATCCAGGGAACAGGAGATTCGACGTTTCGGGCACAGGCCCTTCTTCAGGAAGGATTCCTGAAGAAGGGCCTGTGCCCGAAACGTCGAATCTCCTGTCCCCTGGATGCTGCCTGACCTGCTGTGCTGTTCCAGCAATAAAGAGCAACACACAGACAGAGAGAGACATAGAGCAAGAATGAGAGAGAAGAGGTGAGAGATGGAGAGAGAGAGACAGACAGACAGAGCATCAGTGAGAGAGCGAGCGAGAGAAACAGTGAGATGAGAGAGAGGGTGGCAAGAAAGAGGGAGAGAGGGAGGGAAATACAGAGAGAGCATGAGAGCGTGAGGGAGGGTGAGAGTTTGAGAAAGAAAGACCGAGAGAAAGAGTGAGAAAGACAGGGTGTGAGAGAGAGAGAGGGGGGGAGAGAGGGGTAGCAAGAGATTGGGGGAGAGAAGAGAGAGGAGGCGAGTGAGAGACAGAGGGATGAGAGAGAGGGATAAGTTCACACGAGAGAGACAGAGGCAGCGAGACAGAGAGGGAGACCTGAGAGAGACAGAGAGACAGACAGTTTGAGAGAGATAGAGGGGGCAAGAGAGAGACAGAAGGATAAGGGGGGGGGGCACAAGAGAGACAGGGGCAGCGAGAGAGGGAGGGAGAGCTAAGAGAACAAGAGAGACAGGGAGACAGAGAGATAGAGAGGCAGAGAGACCGAGTGAGAGAGAGTGGCGATGGGGGCGTGAGAGAGGGGGATGGAGGGGGGAGAGAGAGGGGGAGAGAGAGAGGGGGAGTGGGGAGAGAAAGACTGCGCAGAGAGAGAGGGGGAAAGAGAGGGGGAGAGAGAGGGGAGGAGAGAGAAGAGGAGAGAGGGGGAGAGGGAGAGGGGGCAGAGCGGGACAGAGAGGGGAGAGAGGGGGAGAGATAGAGGGGTTGTGAGAGAGGGTGTGTGTGAGAGAGAATGGGTGTTAGAGAGACGTGGTGTCTGAGAGAGAAGGGGCATGAGAGAATGGGTATGAGAAAGAGGGGGTGGGACAGAGATAGAGAGAGAGACAGATTGGTGAGAGAGTGTGGGGTGAGATGGGAGTGAGAGAGACTGTCTGTGAGAGAGAAGGGTTGAGGGATAAGGATGATAGAGGGGGGTGAGAGAGAGGGCGTGAGAAAGAGATAGTGAGTGAAAAAGAGAGATCGTGGTGAGAGAGAGGGGGTTGGGGTGAGAGGGAAAGTGGAGAGGGGGTAAGAGAGAGTGGACTGAGAAGGAGAGGGTGTGAGAGAGAGTGGGTGATAGACGGGTGAATGGGAGGAGTGAGGGGTAGGATCATAGCGAGAGAGCGAGGGGCAAGAGACAAAGGGTGTGAGAGAGGGAGAGGGGTGGGGGGGTGAGGGGTTGCGGGTGAGGGGATGTGAGAGGGGGAGAGAGCAGTTGAGAGAGAGGGGGCGAGAGAGTGAGGGGTGAGAGAGAGATGGGGTGAAGAGAGAAGGGGGTGGGAGAAGAGGAGGTGAGGGATGTGAGAGATGAGTGAGAGAGAGGGAGAGAGAGAGGGAGTGAGAAAGAGAGAGAGGGAATGAGAAAGAGAAAGAGAGAGGGTGGGCGAGATGGAGGGGGTGAGAGAGAGGGGCTCAGAAAGAGTGGGAGTAAGAGAGAGAGGGGTGATAGAGAGAGGGAGTGAGAGAAAGGGGGATGTGGAGGGGTGAGAGAGATGGTGGAGGAGAGAGAAGAGGGTGAGAGATTGAGGGTGTGAGAGAGTGAGGTTATAAGAGATAGGGGTTTGAGAGTGGGGTGGTGAGTGAGAGAGCGAGTGAGAGAGAGGGGGGTGTGAGAGAGAGAGGGAGTGAGAGAGGGGTAAAATAGAGAGGGTGTGAGAGAGAGAGGTATGTGTGAGAGAGAGAGGGGTTGAGAGAGAGAGAGGGGTGGCAGAGAGACGGGGTGAAGAGAGAAGGCATTGGGAGAGAGACGGGGTGAGGGGTGTGAGAGATGAGAGGGTGAGAGAGAGGGAGTGAGAAAGAGAGAGAAGGGATGAGAAAGAGAAAGAGAGAGGGTGGGAGAGATGGAGGGTGTGAGAGAACGAGGGTGTGTGAGAGTACTGTGAGAGAGGGGGATGCGAAAGAGATTGGGGTGGAAGAGAGAGAGGGCTGAGAGAGAGGGGGTGGGAGAGAGGGGGTGAGAGAAATAGGGGTGGGAGAGAGAGAGAATGAGAAAATGAGAAGGTGAGAAAGAGAGAGTGTGTGAGGGAGGGGAGAGATGAGAGAGAGCAGGGTGAGATAGAGAGTGTGCTGAGAGAGAAAGGAGGCTGAGAGAGAGTGGAGTGAGAGAGAAGGGGCTGAGAGAGAGGGGACTGACAGAGAAAAGGGGCTGAGAGAGGGGCTCAGAGATAGTGGGGGTGAGAGAGAGAGGGAGGGAGAGAGGGGGTGAGAGAGAGAGGGGGATGTGGGGGGTGAGAGTGAGAGACGTGGGTGAGAGAGAGGAGGGTGAGAGATTGAGGGTGTGAGAGAGTGAGGCTAAGAGAGAGAGGGGTTTGAGAGGGGGATGGTGAGGGGAGTGATCAGTGAGAGAGGACGTGAAAGAGAGGGGGTGAGATAGTTAGGAAGTGAGAGAGCGAGGGAGTGAGAGAGAGGGTGAGAGAGAGGGGTGAGAGAAAGGGGTGAGAGTGTGTGGGGAGAGAGACAGAATGGGCTGAGAGAGTGGGGGCCGAGAGAGAGCGGGCTGAGAGTGGAGTGAGACAGAAAGAGTTCGTGTGAGAGAGAGAGGGGATGAGAGAAAGGGGTGAGAGAGAGGCGTTGAAAGAGGGAGAGAGGGGCTGAGAAAGAGGGGGGGTGAGAGAGAGAGGTGTGAGAGAGAGGGGGTGAGAGAGAGGGGTTAGAGAAACGATGGTGTGAAAGAGAGGGGGTGAGAGAGAGGGGGGTGAGAGAGAGGGTTGAGAGAGTGAGGGTGGTGAGAGAGAGAGGGTGAGAGAGTGACAGAGGTTGAGAGAGGGGATGGTAAGAGAGAGAAGGGGGCGAAAGAGAGAGGGAGTGAGAGATTGAGGGGATGAGCGAGTGAGGGGGGTTGAGTGAGGGGGTGGTGAGTGGGGGGTGAGAGAGAGGGGGCGTGAGAGAGAGAGGGAATGAGAGAGAGAGAGAGGGTGAGAGCGAGGGGTGTGAGAGAGGGGTAAGAGAGAGGGGTTGAGAGAGAGAGGGTGAGAGAGAGGGGTTGAGAGAGAGGGGGTGTGAGAGAGGGGATGAGAATGTGAGGGAGGTTGAGAGAGGGGATGCTAAGAGAGAGAAGGGGTGAGAGAGGGGGGTTGAGAGAAAGGGGTGTGAGAGATTGAGAGGATGAACGAGTGAGGGGGGTTGAGAGAGGGGGTGGTGAGAGGGGGTGAGAGAGAGAGAGCGTGAGAGAGAGGGAATGAGAGAGAGAGAGGGTGAGAGAGAGGGGTGAGAGAGAGAGAGGGGTTGAGAAAGAGAGGGTGATGAGAGAGGGAGTGTTTGTGAGAGAGGGTTTGAGAGCGCGAGGGTGGGGCAGAGAGAAGGTGAGAGACAGGTGTGAGAGAGAGGGGGTGAAAAGAGAGTGGGGTGGGAGAGAGAGAGGCGGGTGAGAGAGAGAGAGCTAGGTGAGAGAGGTTAGAGGGAGGTTGAAGTGAGAGACAGAGAAGGGGTGGGAGAGAGTGGGGTGAGAGATGAGAGAGAGGGTGAGAGAGGGGAAGTGAGAAGGAGATAGAGGGGATGAGAAAAAGACAGAGAGATGGTGGGAAGAGGGCGAGGGTGAGAGAGCGAGAGTGTGTGAAAGTGTGTGTGAGAGAGAGGGAGGGGATGTGAAAGAGATTGGCGTGGGAGAGAGAGAGGGTTTGACAGAGAGACAAGGGTGAGAGAGAGGTGGTGAGAGAGAGATGTGTGTGAGAGAGAGAGGGGATGAGAGAGTAAGGGGCATTGAGAGCGGGGGTGGCAAGAGAGAGGGGAGTGAGAGAGAGAGTGAGTGAGAGAGTGGGTGAGAGAGAGGGTGAGAGACAGGGGGTTGCGAGAAAGGGGGGTGAGAGACTGAGTGTGTGAGAGAGTGAGGGGATGAGAGAGTGAGGGTTTTGAGAGGGGGATGAAAGAGATAGGGTGTGAGAGAGGGGTTGAGAGAGAGAGAGGGTTGGGAGAGAGAGGGGGTGAGAGAGAGAGGGTTGATAGAGAGAGGGTGCAAAGAGGGGGATGAGAGGTGAGAGAGAGGGTGAGAGAGGGAGTGAGAAAGAGAGGGGGATGAGAAAGAGACAGAGAGATGGTGGGAGAGAGAGGGTGTGACAGAGAGAGAGGGATGAGAGAGAGGGGGAGTGAGAGAGTAAGGGGATGAGAAGGTGCTGGGGGTTGAGAGAGGGGTTGGTGAGAGGGGGGTGAGAGAGAGGGTATGTGAGAGAGAGAGCGGGGTGCGAGAGAGAGGAAGTGAGAGAGAAGGAATGAGAGAGAGAGGGTGACAAAGAGAGGGGTGAGAGAGGGGTGAGAGAGCAGGGTTGAGAGAGAGATGGTGATGAGAGAGGGAGAGGGTGTGAGAGAAGGGTTGAGAGAGAGGGGTGGGAGAGAGAGGGGTGAGAGAGAGAGGGGTGTGAGAGAGAGAGGTGAAGAGAGAGAGTGGGGTGGGAGAGATAGGTGGGTGAGAGAGAGAGCTAGGTGAGAAGGAGGTGAGAGGGAGGTGGGAGTGAGAGACAGAGAAGGTGTGGGAGAGAGTGGGGGTGAGAGATGAGAGAGGGTGAGAGGGGGGAGTGAGAAGGAGAGAGCGGATAAGAACGAGACACAGACATGGTGGGAGAGAGGTAGAGAGTGAGAGAGCGAGGGTGTGTGAGAATGTGAGAGAGGGGGGATGAGAAAGAGATTGGATTGGGAGAAAGAGAGGGTGTGACAAAGAGAGGGGATGAGAGAGTGAGGGGTGTTGAGAGAGAGGGTGGTAAGAGAGAGTGGGTGTGAGAGAGAGTTAGTGAGCGAGAGATAGAGTGAGAGAGAGAGGATGAGAGAGATGAGGGTGAGAGACAGGAGGGTGAGAGATTGAGGGTGTGAGAGAGTGAGGTTATGAGAGAGACGGGTTTGAGAGGTGGGTGGTGAGTGAAAGAGGGAGTGAGCGAGTGAGGGAGTGAGAGAGAGGGTGAGAGAGAGGGGTGAGAGAGAGGGCTGAGAGATAAATAGGGGTGGGGGTGAAAGAGAGAATGGGAGGATAAGAGGGTGAGAAAGAGAGAGTGTGAGGGAGGGGAGAGATGAGAGAACAGGGGCTGCTTGAGAGGGGGCTGAGAGAGAAACGGGACTGAGAGAGAGAGGCTCAGAGAGAGTGGGTGTGAGAGGGGGGTTTAGGGAGAGAGGTGGTGAGAGAGAGAGGGGGATGTGAGAGAGAGTGGTGAGAGAGAGAGTGGGGAAAGAGACAGAAGGGGCTGAGAGCGGGGGCTGAGAGAGCGCGGGTTGAGAGAAAGGGGGTGAGAGAGAGAGTGTGTGTGAGAGAGAGGGGATGAGAGAGAGGGGTGTGAGAGAACCGTTGAAAGAGGGAGAGAGGGGCTGAGAGAGGGGGTGAGAGGCAGTGGTGTGTGTGAGAGAGAGGTTTTGAGAGAGAGGGGGGAGAGAGGGTGGTGTGAGAGTGAGGGGATGAGAGAGAGGGGCAGAGAGAGTGGGTGTGAGAGGGAAGGGTTGAGAGAGAGGGGGTGAGAAAGAGGGGTGAGAGAGAGGGGGTGAAAGAGAGGCGTTAAAAGAGGGTGAGAGGGGCAGAGAGTGTGGGTTGAGAGAGAGAGGGTGAGAGAGAGGGGTTGAGAGAGAGAGGGGGTGTGAAAGAGAGGGGCTGAGAGAGAGTGTGTGAGATAGAGTGCGTGAGAGAGGGGTGGTGAGAGAGAGGGAGTGAGAGAGAAGGGGCGAGACAGAGTGTGGGGAGAGAACGGGGAGAGAGAGTGGGGAGAGAGGAGTGAGAGAGGGGAGAGAGAGTGTGAGAGACAGTGTGTGGTGAAGGGGTGAGAGAGAGGGGGTGAGAGAGGGGGAAGAGAGAGGGGGAAAGAGAGAGGGGGAGAGAAACGGTGGAGAGAGAAGGGGAGAGAGGGGGTAGAGAGTGGGGAAAAGAGATTTAGAGGGGAGAAAGAGTTAGAGTAGTGATACAGAGAGGGGTAAGAGAGAGGGGAGGTGAGAGAGTTAGGGTGAGAGAGAAATAGGGGTGGGGGAGAGAGAGAGAGTCAGAGGATGAGAGGGTGAGAAAGAGAGAGAGTGTGAGGGAGGGGAGAGATGAGAGAGAGCAGGGTGAGATCGAGACGGTACTGAGAGAGAATGGGGCTTGAGAAAGGGGGGAGTGAGAGAGAAAGGGGATTGAGAGAGAGGGGGCAGAGAGAGAAACGGGGCTGAGAGAGAGGGGCTCAGAGAGAGTGGGAGTGAGAGAGGGGGTGAGGGAGAGAGGGGGTGTGAGAGGGGTGTGAGAGAGAGACGGTGGGTGAGAGAGAGGGGTGAGAGAGAGGGGGGTGAGAGAGATTGGGGTGAGAGACAGAAGGGGCTGAGAGAGAGGGGGCTGAGAGAGAAACAGGGCTGAGAGAGAGGGGTTCACAGAGAGTGGGTTGTGAGAGAGAGAGGGGTGAGGGAGAGGCAGAGAGAAAGAGAGAGAGGGGATGAGAAAGAGAAATAGAGAGGGTGGGAGAGATGGAGGGGGTAAGAGAGCGAGGGTGTGTGAGAGTAGTGTGAGAGGGAGGGGGATGTGAAAGAGATTGGGGTGGGAGAGAGGGAGAGGGCTGAGAGAGAGAGAGGGGTGGGAGAGAGAGGGGGTGAGAGAGAGTCGTGAAAAGAGAGTGAGAGGGGCTGAGAGTGTGGGGGTAGAGAGAAAGGGTGAGAGAGAGGGGTTGAGAGAGAGGGACGGTGTGAGAGAGGGGCTGAGAGAGAGTGTGTGAGAGAGAGAGTGGAGGTGATAGAGAGGGGGTGTGTGAGTGAGGGGCTGAAAGGGAGAGAAGGGATGAGACAGAGTGTGTGAGAGAGGGGTGGTGAGAGAGAAGGGGCGAGACAGAGTGCATGGAGAGAGCAGGGTGAGAAAGTGGGGAGAGAGGAGTGAGAGAGGGGAGAGAGAGTGGTGAGAGACAGTGTGCGGTGAGGGTGGGTGAGAGAAAAGGGGTGAGAGAGGGGGAAGAGAGAGGGGGAAAGAGAGAGCGGGTGAGAGGCGGTGGAGATAGAAGGGGTGAGAGGGGGTAGAGAGTGGGGAAAAGAGATTTAGAGGGGAGAAAGAGTTCGAGTAGTGAGACAGAGAGGGGTAAGAGAGAGGGGAGGTGAGAGAGTTGGGGTGAGAGAGAAATAGGGGTGGGGAGAGAGAGAGTCAGAGGAGGAGTGGGTGAGAAAGAGAGAGTGTGAGGGAGGGGAGAGATGTGAGAGAGCAGGGTGAGATCGAGAGAGTACTGAGAGAGAATGGGGGCTGAGAGAGAGGGGAGTGAGAGAGAAAGGGAACTGAGCGAGAGGGGGTTGAAAGAGAAACAGGGCTGAGAGAGAGGCGTTCAGAGAGTGTGGTGGGTGAGAGAGAGGATGTGAGGGAGAGAGGGGGATGTGAGGGGGGTGAGAGAGAGACGGTGGGTGAGATAGAGGGGTGAGAGAGAGGGGGTTGAGAGAGAGATACGGGAGAGAGAGACAGGTGCTGAGAGAGAGGGGGCTGAGAGAGCGCGGGATGAGCGAGAGCGTGAGAGAAAGGGCGTGAGGGAGATTGGGGAAAGAGAGGGGGAAGACAGAGGGAGAAGAGAAAGTGGAGAGAGGGGGATAGAGAGTGGGGGAAAGAGATTGAGATGGGAGAGAGAGTTAGAGTAGAGAGACAGAGAAGGGGTAAGAGAGAGAGGTGGTGAGAGAGTGGGGAGGTGAGAGAGGGGAGCGTGAGAGAGGGTGGTGTGAGAGGGAGTGATAGAGTGGGATGTGGGAGAGGGGGGAGAGAGAGAGAGGGCTGAGAGAGGGGTGCTGAGAGAGAAAGGGAGCTGAGAGAGAGAGGGTCTGGGGGTGTGTGTGAGAGAGAGAGGTGGTGCGAAAGAGAGAGGGAGTGAGACAGAGGGTGATTAGAGGGGGAGAGAGGGGTGATAGAGGGGTGAGAGAGAGAGGGGAGAGAGAGAGAGTGGTGAGAGACAGGGGGTGTGAGAGATGGGGGTGAGAGAGATGGGGTGAGAGAGGGGTGTGGGAGATTGGGTTGTGAGAGGGAGGGGTGAGGGGGGTGAGCGAGGGGCGTGAAGGGGTTGAGGGGGGTGAGAGCAGGGGGTTTGGTGATGAGAGAGCCGTGTGAGGGGGTATGAGAGAAAATGAGAGAGTGAGGAGAGGGAGGGGATGAGAGATAGAGTGGGGTGAGAGAGAGGGGCCAAGAGAGCGCGGGGGTGAGACAGAGGAGGGTGTGAGAGAGGTGGGTGAGAGAGGGTGTATGAGAGAGGGGGGAGAGAGAGGGTGGGTATGAGGGAGAGAGTGATGGGGCGAGCGAGTGTGAGGGAGAGAGAGGGTGTGTGAGAGAGGGGAGGGATGAGAGAGAGCGGGGTGGTGGTGGGTGAGAGAGAAAGGGGCTGAGAGAGAGGGGGCTGAGAGAGAGGGGCTGAGAGAGAGGGGTGAGAGAGGGGATGGGGGAGTGAGAAGGAGCGGGTATGAGACAGAGGGGATGAGCAAGAGAGAGACAGTGAGAGGGTATAATCGAGAGGGTGCTGAGAGAGAAAGGGGGATGAGAGAGAGGGAAGTGACAGAGAAAAGGGGCTGAGAGAGGGGCTGGGAGAGAGAAAGGGGGCTGAGAGAGAGAGGGGCTGAGAGAGAAAGCGGGCTGAGAGAGAGGGTCTGAGAGAGAGAGGGGGTGAGAGAGAGAGGGGTGTGAGAGAGGGGGGTGAGAGAGAGACCGGTGTGAGAGAGAGGGGTGAGAAAGAGAGCTGGTATGTGTGTGTGAGAGAGAGAGGGGATATAGAGAGAAAGGGTTGAGAAAATGGGGTGAGAGTGAGAGGGGATGAGGATGAGTGGGTTGAGGGAGAAAAAGTGAGGGGATGCGAGAGAGTGTGAGAGAGAGAGGGTGTGAGAGAGAAGGGAGAGATGAAAGAGAGAGCAGGTGAGAGAGAAAAGGAGTGAGAGAAAGGGGGGTGAGAGAGAGGGGGGTGAGAGAGAGAGTGAGGGTGTATGAGAGAGAGAGTGTGTGTGAGAGAGGGAGGGTGAGAGAGAGGGGAAGAGATGAGAGAGAGGGATGAGAGAGAAGGGGTTGAGAGAGGGGCTAAGAGAGAGGGTCTGAGAGAGAGAGAGAGAGAGGGTGACAGAGAGGGTGTGTGAGAGAGGGATGAAAGGGAGGTGAGAGAGGGGGAGAGAGGGGGAGAGAGTTTGGGGAGTGGGGACAGGGCGGAGAGGTGTCAGAGCGAGGGCGTGAGAGCGTTAGAGGTCAGAGAGAGAGAAGTTGAGAGAGTTCGAGAGATGAGGAAGAGTTAGAGGGTTGAGAGAGAGGGTGGGGTGAGAGAGAGGGGAGGTGAGAGAGAGTGGAGTTGAGATCGGGTGGAGGTGAGAGAGGGATGAGGTGAGAGAGGGAGGTGGTGAGAGACACGGGGTGAGAGAGAGAGGGGTTAGAGAGGGAGGGGTGAGAGAGAGAGGTGAGGGGGTAGAGAGGGGGGAGAGAGGCGGAGAGAGAGTTGGGGAGACAGGGTGAGAGAGTTAGAGTGGTAAGAGAGGGAGGGGGCATGACAGAGAGGGGTGAGAGAGAGAAGAGTGAGAGAGAGGAGTTGAGAGAGGGGGAGAGAGAGGGTTGTGCGGGAGAGAGGGCTGAGAGAGAGGGGGTGTGTGAGAGAGAGGGAGAGAGAGGGGCGAGAGATAGAGGGGTGGTGAGAGAGAGGGATGAGAGAGAGAGGGCGTGAGTCAGAGAGTGGGTAGAGAGCAGGGGGTGAGGGGTGACAGAGGGTAGACAGAGAGTGGTGAGAGACAGAGTGGGGTGAGAGAGGGGGTGAGAGAGAAAGGGGGCTGAGAGAGAGGCTGAAAGAGAGAGAGGGGTGTGAGAGAGGGGGGTGAGAGAGAAAGGGGGCTAAGAGAAAGGGGGTGAGAGAAAAGCAGAGAGAGAGGAAGAGAGAGGGGTGACAGAGAAGGGGTATGAGAGAGACAGGGTGAGAGAGAGGAGTTGAAAGAGAGGGAATGAGAGCGAGAGGGGTGAGAGAGAGAGGAAGTGAGAGAGGGGGCTGAGAATGGGAGAGGTATGGGGGAGTGGGGAGAGGGCAGAGAGGTGTCAGAGAGAAAGGGATGAGAGAAGTAGAGGGATGAGAGAGTTAGAGGGGTGAGAGAGAGGGGGATGTGAGAGAGCAGGGGTGAGAGAGGGAGGTGGTGAGAGAGGGGTGAGAAAGAGGGGTGGGAGAGAGAGTGGGGTGAGAGAGAGGGGGCTGAGAGAGAGGATTGAGAGAGAAGGGGGTGAGAGAGAGAGAGTGAGAGAGAGGGGAGAGAGGAGAGAGCGGGGTGAGGGGGTGTGTGAGAGAGAAAGGTTTCTGAGAGAGAGTAGGCTGAGAAAGAGAGAGATAGTGAGAGGGTGAGAGAGACAGAGTGTGTGAGAGAGTGGAGAGAGACGGTGAGGGAGGTGAGAGAAAGGGAGGTGAGAGACAGGGGGTGAGAGAGAATGGTGTGAGTTAGAGAGAGAGTGAGGGTGCGCGTGTGTGAGAGAGAGTGTGTGAGAGTGATGGCGGGTGAGAGAGAGGGGAGAGATGAGAGACAGAAAGTGGGGTGAGACAGAGGGGTTGAGAGAGAAAGAGGACTGAGAGACAGAGGGGTTGAGAGAGGGGGGCTGAGAGAGAGAGGGTGACAGAGAGAGGTTGTGAGAGACAGATGGGTGAGAGAGAGGGGGATTGAGAGACAGAGGGGTGAGAGAGAGGGGTGAGAGAGAGAGGGGGTGAGAGAGAGGGGCTGAGAGAGAGAGGGTGACAGAGAGAGAGGGTGTGAGAGACAGAGGGGTGAGAGAGAGGAGGTGAGACTGAGAGGGTGTGAGAGACAGAAAGGTGAGAGACAGAGGGTAAGAGAGACAGGGTGTGTGAGAGAGGGGAGAGAGAGAGCGAGGGAGGTGAGAGAAAGGGGGGTGCGAGACAGGGAGTGAGAGAGAGGAGTGTGAGATAGAGAGAGAAGTGAGGGTGTGCGTGAGAGAGAGAGAGTGTGAGAGAGTGATGGCGGATGAGAGAGAGGGGAGAGATGAGAGACAGAGAGTGGGATGAGAGAGAGAGGGGGTGAGAAAGAGGGGCTGAGAGAGAGAGGGGTGACAGAGAGAGGGATGAGAAACAGAGGGGTGAGAGCGAGGGGGTGAGAGAGAGAGGGTGTGAGAAACAGAGGGGTGAGAGCGAGGGGGTGAGAGAGAGAGGGTAGAGAGAGGGGAGGTGAGAGATGAGGGCTGAGAGAGGGAGGAGGTGGGACAGGGAGAGGCTGATAGAGGCAGGGGGTGAGAGATAGAGGGGTAAGAGATAGGGTTTGTGAGAGAGACAGAGGGCGAGAGAGAAACATGGCTGAGAGCGAGGTGGAGAGAGAGAGGCTGAAAGAGAGAGAGGGGTGAAAGAGATGGGGTGAGAGAGAGAAAGCAGACTGAGAGACAGAGGTTGAGAGAGAGGTTCTGAGAGAGAGAGGGTGAAAGAGCGGGCGTTTGAGAGAGAGCGGTGAGAGAGAGGAGGTGAAAGAGAGGGGATGAGAGAGACAGGGGGTGAGAGAGAGGGGTGTGAGATAGAGAGAGAAGTGAGGGTGTGCGTGAGAGAGAGAGTGTGAGAGAGTGAAGGCGGGTGAGAGAGAGGGGAGAGATGAGAGACAGAGAGTGGGGTGAGAGAGAGGGGGTGAGAGAGAGGGGCTGAGAGAGAGAGGGGTGACAGAGAGAGGGTGTGAGAAACAGAGGGGTGAGAGCGAGGGGGTGGGAGAGAGGGGGTGAGAGAAATGGGAGGTCAGAGATGAGGGCTGAGAGAGGGAGGAGGTGGGAGAGGGAGAGGCTGATAGAGGCAGGGGGTGAGAGACAGAGGGGTGAGAGATAGGGTTTGTGAGAGAGAGAGGGTGAGAGAGAAAGATGGCTGAGAGCAAGGGTGGAGAGAGAGAGGTTGAAGGAGAGATGGGTGAAAGAGAGGGGGTGTGTGAGAGAGAAAGCAGGCTGAAAAAGAGGTTGAGAGAGAGGTTCTGAGAGAGAGGGTGAAAGAGCGGGCGCGTGAGAGAGAGGGGTGAGAGAGAAAGATGGCTGAGAGCGAGGGTGGAGAGAAAGTGGCTGAAAGAGAGAGAGAGAGGTGAAACTGAGGGGGTGTGTGTGAGAGAAAGCAGGCTGAGAGAGAGGTTGAGAGAGTGGTTCTGAGAGAGAGAGGGTGAAAGAGCGGGCGTGTGAGAGAGAGGAGGTGAAAGAGAGGGGATGAGAGAGACAGGGGGTGAGAGAGAGGGGTGAGACAGGAGGATGAGAGAAGGAGATTGAGGGAGAGCGGTGGTAAGAGAGGGTATTGAAATGGGGAAGAGAGGGGGGAGAGAGGGGGAGTGGGGAGAGGGTGGAGAGGTGTCAGAGAGAGGGGGTGAGAGAGTTACAGGTCAGAGAGAGAGAGGGGTGAGAGAGTTAAAGGAATGGGGTAGAGTGAGAGGGGTGAGAGAGAGATGGGTGAGAGAGAGGAGGTGAGAGAGGAGGGGTGAGAGAGGGAGGAGGTGAGAGAGGGAGTTGGTGAGAGAAGGATGTGGTGAGAGACAGAGGGGTGAGAGAGTGAGTTATGAGAGAGAGGGGTGGGGGTAGAGAGAGTAGGGGAGAGTGGGAGGGAGAGAGCGGGTGAGAAGTGGGGAGAGAGGGTGAGAGAGTTAGAGTGGTTAGAGAGGGAGATGGATGTGAAGGGGGTTGAGAGAGAGGGGTGTGAGAGAGCAATAGAGAGGGGTGAGGGAGAGAGCGTGGTGAGAGAGGGAGTGAGAGAAGGAGGTGCGAGAGAGGGGTGTGAGAGGGGGGAAGGAGAATGGGGGTGAGAGAGGGAAGGGTGTGGAGGTGAGAGAGTGGTGTGATAGGGTTGTGTGAGACAGGGGGTGAGAGGGTGAGAGGGGGCTGAGAGAGGGTGTGTGAGGGGTGATGTGAGAGAGTGGGATGTGAAGGGCGGTGAGAGAGATGGGGGAGAGAGCAATAAAGTGGGATGAGAAAGAGAGCGTGGTGAGAGAGAGGGAGTGAGAGAGAGGGGGTGTGGGAGAGGCGTGTGTGAGGTGGAAGGAGAGTGGGGCTGAGAGATAGGGTGTGGTGAGAGAGAGAAGTGGTGAGAGAAAGCTGGTGAGAGAGTGGTGTGAGAGAGAGGGGAGTGAGGGAGAGTGGTGTGTGAGAGAGAGGTGTATGTGTGAGGGGTGAGAAAGACAGGGGGTTTAGAGAGAGAGGACTGAGAGAGAGGGGGTTGAGGGAGTGGGGGTTGAGAGAGAGGTGGGTTTAAGAGAGAGGGTGTGAGAGGGGAGAGAGAGAGGAGGGTGAAAGGGCGGGGGGTGAGAGAGAGAGAGAGAGTGACGGGGTGAGAGAGGAAGAGTGAGAGAGAGAGGGTGAAAGAGAGAGGATGAGAGAGAGAAGGGGTGAGAGAGAGAGAAGGGGTGAGAGAGAGGGTGCGAGAGAGAGAGGGGTGAGAGAGAGAGGGGTGAGAGAAGGGGAGAGGTGGGGGAGTGGGGAGAGGGCAGAGAGATGTCAGAGAGGGGTGAGAGAGGTAGAGGGATGAGAGAGTTAGAGGGGTGAGAGAGGGGAGGTGAGAGAGGAGTGGTGAGAGAGGGAGGAGATGAGAGAGGGAGGGGGTGAGAGCGGAGGTGGTGAGAGACAGAGGGGTGAGAGAGGGTTAGAGAGAGGGGTGAGTGAGAGGGGGAGAGAAAGGGGACTGAGAGAGAGAGGGGATTGAGAGTGAGGGGGTTGAGAGAGAGAGAGTAAGGGTGTTTGTGAAAGGGAGAGAATGTGTGAGAAAGAGGGTGGGTGAGATAGAGAGGGGAGAGATGAGAGACAGAGAGCGTGGTGAGAGAGATGGGTGTGAAAGAGAGAGACACTGAGAGGGTGAGAGAGAGAGGGGGTGAGAGAAAGGCGGCTAAGAGACAGGGGGTTGAGAGAGGGGGGCTGAGAGAGAGAGAAGGGTGACAGAGAGGGGGTGAGAGAGAAAGAGGGGTGAGAGAGAGGAGAGTGGGAGAGAGGGGATGAGAGAGAGGGGAGGTGAGAAATGGACGGGTGAGAGAAGAAGGAGGTGAGAGAGGGAGCGGGTGAGAGACGAAGGGGGTGAGAGACTGAGGCGTTAGAGAGAGGGTGACAGAGAGGGGTGAGGGAAAGGGGGTTGAGAGAAAGCGGGTGAGAGAGAGGGGGGTGAGAGAGTGAGGGTGGTGTGAGAGCGAGAGAGAGTGAGGGGTGAGAGAGAGAGTGTCAGAGAGAGAGGTTGAGACCGAGAGGGGAGAGATGAGAGAGAGAGCGGGGTGTGAGAGAGACAGGGGTGTGCGAGAGAAAGGGGACTGAGACAGAGGGGTGTGAGAGAGAGACAGTGAGAGGGTGAGAGAGAGAGAGGGTGTGAGACACAGGCGAAATAGAGAGAGAGAGAGGGGTGAGAGAAAGTGGGTGAGAGAGGGTGTGTGAGAGAGGAAGTGAGACAGGAGGGGTGAGAGAGGGAGGAGGTGAGAGAGGGAGAGGTTGAGAGAGGGATGGGGTGAGAGACAGCGTGGTGAGAGACAGGGTTTGAGAGAGAGAGGGAGGGTGAGAGAGAGAGGGGTTGAGAGAGAAAGGGGGCTGAGAAAGAGAGGTTGTGAGAGGCGCTGAGAGAGACATGGGTGAATGAGGTGGGGTGAGAGAGAGAGTGGGTGAGAGAGAGGGGGGAAAAGAGGGGATGTGAGAGAGGGTTGACAGAGAGGGGGTGAGAGAGGACTGTAAGAAAGGGGGGTGAGGGAGAACGGGGAAAGAGAGGGGGATGAGAGGGGGGGAGTTGGGCGACGGAAGAGAGGAATCAGAGAGGGGGAGTAAGAGAGTTAGAGGTCAGTGTGAGAGAGGGGTGAGAGAGTGAGAGGGATGAGAGACAGGGGAGGTGAGAGCGAGAGGGGAGGTGAGAGAGCGAGGTTGTGCGAAACAGAGGGGTGAGAGAGAGAGGTGAGAGAGAGAGGCTGAGAGAGAGAGGCTGAGAGAGAGGGGTGAGGGGGAGAGAGTGGAGGGAAAGAGGGGGCGAGAGAGATGTGGGGAGAGAGGGTGAGAGAGTTAGAGTGTTGAGCGAGGGAGAGGGGTATGAGAGAGAAGTGCTAGGAGAGTGGGCGTGAGAGAGAGGGGTGAGGGGGTGAGAAAGTGGGGTCATTTGGGCGTGTGAGAGAAGGATGTGGGGGAGAGGGGGGTCTGAGAGAAGGGGTGCGAGGGGTGATGTGAGAGATGGGGGTGGGAGAGAGGGGTTTGTGGGGTGATAGAGAGGTGTGAGAGAAAGGGAGAGAGAGAGGTGAGAGGAAGAGGGGATGAGAGATAGAGCGGGGTGAGAGGGAGGGGTTGAGAGCGGGGTTGAGAGAGGGGGGTTAGAGAGAGAAAGGGGGTTAGAGAGAGAGGGGGAGAGAGAGAGATAATGAGAGATAGAGCAAGGTGAGAGAGAGGTGGTGAGAGAGAAAGGGGAGGAAGAGAGAGAGAGGGTGATAGGGTGATAGAGAGAGAAGGTAAGAGAGAGGGGGATATGAGAGAGAGAGAGCAGGGTGAGATCGAGAGTGGGCTGAGAGAGAAAGGGTGCTGAGAGAAAAGAGGGTGGGAGAGACAAAGGGTTGAGAGAGAGCGGTGTGAGATAGGGTGGGTGGGGGTGTGAAATACAGGGGGCTGAGAGAGAAAGGGGGCTGAGAGAGAGGGTGAGAGAGATAGAAGGGAGAGAGTGTGGAATGTGAGAGAGGAGGTGAGTGAGTGCAGGGGGTGAGAGAGAGGGGGTCTGAGAGAGAGCGGTTGAGAGAGAGTGGGGTGAGAGAGAGGCGGTGAGAGAGAGAGGGGATGACAGAGAGAGGGGCTGAGAGAGAGGGGAGGAGAGCGAGAGAGAGTGAGAGAGAGAGGGGTTGAGAGACAGAGAGGGGTGACATTGAGAGAAGGAGTGGGAGAGAGGGATGGTGAGAGAGAGAAGGTGAGACAGAGAGGGGATAGAGGGGGAGAGAGGGGTGAGAGAGAGGGTGAGCGAGAGAGAAGGGGTGAAACAGAGAGGGGGTAGAGAGGGGGAGAGACGGGTGAGAGAGAGAGGGGTGAGAGAGAAGGGGTGAGCGAGAGAGAGGGGTGAGAGCGAGAGTGTGTGAGAGAGAGGGTCTGAGAGAGAGAGGGTGAGAGAGAGAGACGGGTGAGAGAGAGAGGGTGAGAGAGGGGGAGAGAGGGGTGAGTGAGGGGTGAGGGATAGTGGTGAGAGAGAGGGGGTGAGCGAGAGAGGTGTGAGAGAGAGAAGCGGGGAGAGGGTGAGAGGGGGTGAGGGGGTAAGAGAGTGGGGGAGAGAGGAGAGGGAGAGAGAGTGGTGAGAGAGATGGAGAGAGGGGTGGGGGTGTGAGAGAGGGTATGAAAGAGGGAGAGAGAGTGAGGATTTGAGAGAGAGAGGGGATGAGAGAGAGCAAGGTGAGAGAGAATGGGGATGTGACAGAGCGGGCGAGAGACAGAGAGGAGTAGAGAGTGAGAGGGGAGTGAGTGAAAGGGGTTGTGAGAGAGTTGGGGGGTGAGAGAGGGGGTTGAGAGAGTGGGTGTTAGAGAGAGAGGGGTGAGAGAGAGGGGCGAGAGAGATGGGGTGAGAGAGGGGTTGAAAGAGAGAGGGGTGAGAGCGAGGGGATGTGAGAGTGAGGGGGTGAGAGAGACGGACGTGAGTGAGAAGGGTGGGAGGGGGAGACAGTGGTGGAGATAGGGGAGACAGAGAGTTGGGGAGAGGGGTATGAGAGAGGAGGTTAGAAAGAGAGTGGGGTGAGAGAGAGGCGGAGAGAGAGAGAGGGTTGAGAGAGAGATTGGTGAGAGAGAGCAAGGGGGTGAGAGAGGGTGAGAGAGAGTGGGCGAGAAAGATGGGTTGAGAGAGAGGGGTGAGAGAGAAGGGGTGAGAGAGACAGGGTGAGAGAGAAAGAGAGGGATGAGCGTGAGAGAGAGGGGTGACAGAGAAAGGGGTGCGAGACAGAGTTATGAGAGAGGAGGTGAGGGTGGGAGCGCAGTGAGAGAGAGGGGTTTTGAGACAGCTTGGGGATGTGAGATAGGGAGAGAGAGTGAGGGGGTATGTGAGAGAGCGAGAGAGTGTGATAGAGTGATGGAGGGTGCGAAAGAGAGAGGAGAGAGGAGAGAGACATAGTGGGATGAGAGAGGGAGTGAGGGAGAAAGGGGACTGAGAGACAGGGGTTGAGAGAGAGGGGCTGAGAGAGAGGGGTGACAGAGAGGGGGTGTGAGAGAGAGAGGTGTGAGAGAGAGGGGGTGAAAGAGAGGGGAGGTGAGAGAGGAGGGGTGAGAGAGGGAAGAAGTGAGAGAGGAAGTGGGTGAGAGAGGGAGGGGGTTGAGAGAGAGGGGATATGAGAGAGAAGGGGTGAGAGAGAAAGGGTGAGAGAGGGATGAGAGCGAGGGAGATGTGTGAGAGAGGGGAGTAAGAGAGAGAGAGAGGGTGAGAGAGAGGGGCGAGAGACAGATGGATTGAGAAAGAGAGGGGGCAGGAGAGAGGGGAGGTGAGAGAGGAAGAGGATAAGAGAGAGAGGGGTGAGAGACAGAGGAGCGAGAGAGAGGGTGCGAGAGAGAGGGACGGTGAGAGAGGGGAGAGATGAGAGACTGAGAGCGGGCTGAGAGAGAAAGGGGTGAGAGCAAGAGAGAGGTGTCTGTGAGAGAGAGTGTAAGAGAAACAAAGGGTGATAGAGGGGGATGAGAGAGAGAGGAGGGTGAGAGCGAGAGAG